>NC_138342.1:205748539-206319164 GCF_046562875.1 Panthera onca | reverse complement strand
GCGTGGTGTTGTCCGACGTTGCCACTGGGTCCTCTTGGGGAGAGAGCCTTAGCTAGGGTTAGGGTTCGGTCCAGGGACGTCGCCAGGGCCGAAGCGGCTCCGGTCTCGTGATCTCCCTCGAGGGCTGAAGTGAGGGCCCATGCAGCAAGGCGGCTCAAGTGCAGGCTTAGGGTTCGAGGCCGGCTTAGGTGTCGGTGGAGGGTCCCCGTTCGGTGTCGGGTTAGGGTTAGGGTTAGGGCTAGGTCCCAGGAGGCTCGGGGCGCCGAACCCACCGCAGGGCAGTGGTCTCCCCGAAGGGCTGAGTTGAGGACACAAGGGACGGTGCCGGTCAGGATCCGGCTTTGGCTGCCAGGGCCACAGACGTCGATCGGCCCCCGTTCGAGGAGGCCTCCGGAATCCTCTCGCTCAGCTGCAGCCAGGCGGGGAAACCACATGGTGAGCTTCCAGGTTCCATGCCGAGTCAGCCTGCACCGCTGCCGGACCCCAGGCGCGTGGTGTTGTCAGACGTTGGCATTGGGTCCCCATGGGGAGGGAGCCTTAGCTAGGGTTAGGGTTCGGCCCAGGGACGTCGCCAGGGCTGAATCGACTCCAGTCTCGTGATCTCCCTCGAGGGCTGAAGTGAGGGCCCATGCCCGAAGGCGGCTCACTTGCAGGGTTAGGGTTCGAGGCAGGCTTAGGCTGCGGTGGAGGGTCCCGGTTTGGGGTACGGTTAGGGTTAGGGTTAGGTCCCAGGAGGCTCCAGGCGCCGAACCCACAGCAGGGCCGTGGTCTCCCCGAAGGGCTGAGTTGAGGGCACTAGGGACCGTGCCGGTCAGGATCCGTCTTTGGCTGCCAAGGCCACACACGTGATTGGGCCCCTGGTCGAGGAGGCCTCCGGAATCCTCTCGGCAGCTGCAGCAGGGCCTGGGATTCGGCATGGTGAGCTTCCAGGTTCCATGCCGAGTCAGCCTGCACCTCTTCCGGACGCCAGGCGCGTGGTGTTGTCCGACGTTGCCATTGGGTCCTCTTGGGGAGAGAGCCTTAGCTAGGGTTAGGGTTCGGTCCAGGGACGTCGCCAGGGCCGAAGCGGCTCCGGTCTCGTGATCTCCCTCGAGGGCTGAAGTCAGGGCCCATGCAGCAAGGCGGCTCAAGTGCAGGCTTAGGGTTCGAGGCCGGCTTAGGTGTCGGTGGAGGGTCCCCGTTCGGTGTCGGGTTAGGGTTAGGGTTAGGGCTAGGTCCCAGGAGGCTCGGGGCGCCGAACCCACCGCAGGGCAGTGGTCTCCCCGAAGGGCTGAGTTGAGGACACACGGGACGGTGCCGGTCAGGATCCGGCTTTGGCTGCCAGGGCCACAGACGTCGATCGGCCCCCGTTCGAGGAGGCCTCCGGAATCCTCTCGCTCAGCTGCAGCCAGGCGGGGAAACCACATGGTGAGCTTCCAGGTTCCATGCCGAGTCAGCCTGCACCGCTGCCGGACCCCAGGCGCGTGGTGTTGTCAGACGTTGGCATTGGGTCCCCATGGGGAGGGAGCCTTAGCTAGGGTTAGGGTTCGGCCCAGGGACGTCGCCAGGGCTGAATCGACTCCAGTCTCGTGATCTCCCTCGAGGGCTGAAGTGAGGGCCCATGCCCGAAGGCGGCTCACTTGCAGGGTTAGGGTTCGAGGCAGGCTTAGGTTGCGGTGGAGGGTCCCGGTTCGGGGTACGGTTAGGGTTAGGGTTAGGGTTAGGTCCCAGGAGGCTCCAGGCGCCGAACCCACAGCAGGGCCGTGGTCTCCCCGAAGGGCTGAGTTGAGGGCACAAGGGACCGTGCCGGTCAGGATCCGTCTTTGGCTGCCAAGGCCACACACGTGATTGGGCCCCTGGTCGAGGAGGCCTCCGGAATCCTCTCGGCAGCTGCAGCCGGGCCTGGGATTCGGCATGGTGAGCTTCCAGGTTCCATGCCGAGTCAGCCTGCACCTCTTCTGGACGCCAGGCGCGTGGTGTTGTCCGACGTTGCCATTGGGTCCTCTTGGGGAGAGAGCCTTAGCTAGGGTTAGGGTTCGGTCCAGGGACGTCGCCAGGGCCGAAGCGGCTCCGGTCTCGTGATCTCCCTCGAGGGCTGAAGTGAGGGCCCATGTAGCAAGGCGGCTCAAGTGCAGGCTTAGGGTTCGAGGCCGGCTTAGGTGTCGGTGGAGGGTCCCCGTTCGGTGTCGGGTTAGGGTTAGGGTTAGGTACCAGGAGGCTCCGGGCGCCGAACCCACCGCAGGGCAGTGGTCTCCCCGAAGGGCTGAGTTGAGGACACAAGGGACGGTGCCGGTCAGGATCCGGCTTTGGCTGCCAGGGCCACAGACGTCGATCGGCCCCCGTTCGAGGAGGCCTCCGGAATCCTCTCGCTCAGCTGCAGCCAGGCGGGGAAACCACATGGTGAGCTTCCAGGTTCCATGCCGAGTCAGCCTGCACCGCTGCCGGACCCCAGGCGCGTGGTGTTGTCAGACGTTGGCATTGGGTCCCCATGGGGAGGGAGCCTTAGCTAGGGTTAGGGTTCGGCCCAGGGACGTCGCCAGGGCTGAATCGACTCCAGTCTCGTGATCTCCCTCGAGGGCTGAAGTGAGGGCCCATGCCCGAAGGCGTCTCACTTGCAGGGTTAGGGTTCGAGGCAGGCTTAGGTTGCGGTGGAGGGTCCCGGTTCGGGGTACGGTTAGGGTTAGGGTTAGGTCCCAGGAGGCTCCAGGCGCCGAACCCACAGCAGGGCCGTGGTCTCCCCGAAGGGCTGAGTTGAGGGCACAAGGGACCGTGCCGGTCAGGATCCGTCTTTGGCTGCCAAGGCCACACACGTGATTGGGCCCCTGGTCGAGGAGGCCTCCGGAATCCTCTCGGCAGCTGCAGCCGGGCCTGGGATTCGGCATGGTGAGCTTCCAGGTTCCATGCCGAGTCAGCCTGCACCTCTTCCGGACGCCAGGCGCGTGGTGTTGTCCGACGTTGCCATTGGGTCCTCTTGGGGAGAGAGCCTTAGCTAGGGTTAGGGTTCGGTCCAGGGACGACGCCAGGGCCGAAGCGGCTCCGGTCTCGTGATCTCCCTCGAGGGCTGAAGTGAGGGCCCATGCAGCAAGGCGGCTCAAGTGCAGGCTTAGGGTTCGAGGCCGGCTTAGGTGTCGGTGGAGGGTCCCCGTTCGGTGTCGGGTTAGGGTTAGGGTTAGGTCCCAGGAGGCTCGGGGCGCCGAACCCACCGCAGGGCAGTGGTCTCCCCGAAGGGCTGAGTTGAGGACACAAGGGACGGTGCCGGTCAGGATCCGGCTTTGGCTGCCAGGGCCATAGACGTCGATCGGCCCCCGTTCCAGGAGGCCTCCGGAATCCTCTCGCTCAGCTGCAGCCAGGCGGGGAAACCACATGGTGAGCTTCCAGGTTCCATGCCGAGTCAGCCTGCACCGCTGCCGGACCCCAGGCGCGTGGTGTTGTCAGACGTTGGCATTGGGTCCCCATGGGGAGGGAGCCTTAGCTAGGGTTAGGGTTCGGCCCAGGGACGTCGCCAGGGCTGAATCGACTCCAGTCTCGTGATCTCCCTCGAGGGCTGAAGTGAGGGCCCATGCCCGAAGGCGGCTCACTTGCAGGGTTAGGGTTCGAGGCAGGCTTAGGTTGCGGTGGAGGGTCCCGGTTCGGGGTACGGTTAGGGTTAGGGTTAGGTCCCAGGAGGCTCCAGGCGCCGAACCCACAGCAGGGCCGTGGTCTCCCCGAAGGGCTGAGTTGAGGGCACAAGGGACCGTGCCGGTCAGGATCCGTCTTTGGCTGCCAAGGCCACACACGTGATTGGGCCCCTGGTCGAGGAGGCCTCCGGAATCCTCTCGGCAGCTGCAGCCGGGCCTGGGATTCGGCATGGTGAGCTTCCAGGTTCCATGCCGAGTCAGCCTGCACCTCTTCCGGACGCCAGGCGCGTGGTGTTGTCCGACGTTGCCATTGGGTCCTCTTGGGGAGAGAGCCTTAGCTAGGGTTAGGGTTCGGTCCAGGGACGTCGCCAGGGCCGAAGCGGCTCCGGTCTCGTGATCTCCCTCGAGGGCTGAAGTGAGGGCCCATGCAGCAAGGCGGCTCAAGTGCAGGCTTAGGGTTCGAGGCCGGCTTAGGTGTCGGTGGAGGGTCCCCGTTCGGTGTCGGGTTAGGGTTAGGGTTAGGGTTAGGTCCCAGGAGGCTCGGGGCGCCGAACCCACCGCAGGGCAGTGGTCTCCCCGAAGGGCTGAGTTGAGGACACAAGGGACGGTGCCGGTCAGGATCCGGCTTTGGCTGCCAGGGCCACAGACGTCGATCGGCCCCCGTTCGAGGAGGCCTCCGGAATCCTCTCGCTCAGCTGCAGCCAGGCGGGGAAACCACATGGTGAGCTTCCAGGTTCCATGCCGAGTCAGCCTGCACCGCTGCCGGACCCCAGGCGCGTGGTGTTGTCAGACGTTGGCATTGGGTCCCCATGGGGAGGGAGCCTTAGCTAGGGTTAGGGTTCGGCCCAGGGACGTCGCCAGGGCTGAATCGACTCCAGTCTTGTGATCTCCCTCGAGGGCTGAAGTGAGGGCCCATGCCCGAAGGCGGCTCACTTGCAGGGTTAGGGTTCGAGGCAGGCTTAGGTTGCGGTGGAGGGTCCCGGTTCGGGGTACGGTTAGGGTTAGGGTTAGGTCCCAGGAGGCTCCAGGCGCCGAACCCACAGCAGGGCCGTGGTCTCCCCGAAGGGCTGAGTTGAGGGCACAAGGGACCGTGCCGGTCAGGATCCGTCTTTGGCTGCCAAGGCCACACACGTGATTGGGCCCCTGGTCGAGGAGGCCTCCGGAATCCTCTCGGCAGCTGCAGCCGGGCCTGGGATTCGGCATGGTGAGCTTCCAGGTTCCATGCCGAGTCAGCCTGCACCTCTTCCGGACGCCAGGCGCGTGGTGTTGTCCGACGTTGTCATTGGGTCCTCTTGGGGAGAGAGCCTTAGCTAGGGTTAGGGTTCGGTCCAGGGACGTCGCCAGGGCCGAAGCGGCTCCGGTCTCGTGATCTCCCTCGAGGGCTGAAGTGAGGGCCCATGCAGCAAGGCGGCTCAAGTGCAGGCTTAGGGTTCGAGGCCGGCTTAGGTGTCGGTGGAGGGTCCCCGTTCGGTGTCGGGTTAGGGTTAGGGTTAGGGCTAGGTCCCAGGAGGCTCGGGGCGCCGAACCCACCGCAGGGCAGTGGTCTCCCCGAAAGGCTGAGTTGAGGACACAAGGGACGGTGCCGGTCAGGATCCGGCTTTGGCTGCCAGGGCCACAGACGTCGATCGGCCCCCGTTCGAGGAGGCCTCCGGAATCCTCTCGCTCAGCTGCAGCCAGGCGGGGAAACCACATGGTGAGCTTCCAGGTTCCATGCCGAGTCAGCCTGCACCGCTGCCGGACCCCAGGCGCGTGGTGTTGTCAGACGTTGGCATTGGGTCCCCATGGGGAGGGAGCCTTAGCTAGGGTTAGGGTTCGGCCCAGGGACGTCGCCAGGGCTGAATCGACTCCAGTCTCGTGATCTCCCTCGAGGGCTGAAGTGAGGGCCCATGCCCGAAGGCGGCTCACTTGCAGGGTTAGGGTTCGAGGCAGGCTTAGGTTGCGGTGGAGGGTCCCGGTTCGGGGTACGGTTAGGGTTAGGGTTAGGTCCCAGGAGGCTCCAGGCGCCGAACCCACAGCAGGGCCGTGGTCTCCCCGAAGGGCTGAGTTGAGGGCACAAGGGACCGTGCCGGTCAGGATCCGTCTTTGGCTGCCAAGGCCACACACGTGATTGGGCCCCTGGTCGAGGAGGCCTCCGGAATCCTCTCGGCAGCTGCAGCCGGGCCTGGGATTCGGCATGGTGAGCTTCCAGGTTCCATGCCGAGTCAGCCTGCACCTCTTCCGGACGCCAGGCGCGTGGTGTTGTCCGACGTTGCCATTGGGTCCTCTTGGGGAGAGAGCCTTAGCTAGGGTTAGGGTTCGGTCCAGGGACGTCGCCAGGGCCGAAGCGGCTCCGGTCTCGTGATCTCCCTCGAGGGCTGAAGTGAGGGCCCATGCAGCAAGGCGGCTCAAGTGCAGGCTTAGGGTTCGAGGCCGGCTTAGGTGTCGGTGGAGGGTCCCCGTTCGGTGTCGGGTTAGGGTTAGGGTTAGGGTTAGGTCCCAGGAGGCTCGGGGCGCAGTGCAGTGGTCTCCCCGAAGGGCTGAGTTGAGGACACAAGGGACGGTGCCGGTCAGGATCCGGCTTTGGCTGCCAGGGCCACAGACGTCGATCGGCCCCCGTTCGAGGAGGCCTCCGGAATCCTCTCGCTCAGCTGCAGCCAGGCGGGGAAACCACATGGTGAGCTTCCAGGTTCCATGCCGAGTCAGCCTGCACCGCTGCCGGACCCCAGGCGCGTGGTGTTGTCAGACGTTGGCATTGGGTCCCCATGGGGAGGGAGCCTTAGCTAGGGTTAGGGTTCGGCCCAGGGACGTCGCCAGGGCTGAATCGACTCCAGTCTCGTGATCTCCCTCGAGGGCTGAAGTGAGGGCCCATGCCCGAAGGCGGCTCACTTGCAGGGTTAGGGTTCGAGGCAGGCTTAGGTTGCGGTGGAGGGTCCCGGTTCGGGGTACGGTTAGGGTTAGGGTTAGGTCCCAGGAGGCTCCAGGCGCCGAACCCACAGCAGGGCCGTGGTCTCCCCGAAGGGCTGAGTTGAGGGCACAAGGGACCGTGCCGGTCAGGATCCGTCTTTGGCTGCCAAGGCCACACACGTGATTGGGCCCCTGGTCGAGGAGGCCTCCGGAATCCTCTCGGCAGCTGCAGCCGGGCCTGGGATTCGGCATGGTGAGCTTCCAGGTTCCATGCCGAGTCAGCCTGCACCTCTTCCGGACGCCAGGCGCGTGGTGTTGTCCGACGTTGCCACTGGGTCCTCTTGGGGAGAGAGCCTTAGCTAGGGTTAGGGTTCGGTCCAGGGACGTCGCCAGGGCCGAAGCGGCTCCGGTCTCGTGATCTCCCTCGAGGGCTGAAGTGAGGGCCCATGCAGCAAGGCGGCTCAAGTGCAGGCTTAGGGTTCGAGGCCGGCTTAGGTGTCGGTGGAGGGTCCCCGTTCGGTGTCGGGTTAGGGTTAGGGTTAGGGCTAGGTCCCAGGAGGCTCGGGGCGCCGAACCCACCGCAGGGCAGTGGTCTCCCCGAAGGGCTGAGTTGAGGACACAAGGGACGGTGCCGGTCAGGATCCGGCTTTGGCTGCCAGGGCCACAGACGTCGATCGGCCCCCGTTCGAGGAGGCCTCCGGAATCCTCTCGCTCAGCTGCAGCCAGGCGGGGAAACCACATGGTGAGCTTCCAGGTTCCATGCCGAGTCAGCCTGCACCGCTGCCGGACCCCAGGCGCGTGGTGTTGTCAGACGTTGGCATTGGGTCCCCATGGGGAGGGAGCCTTAGCTAGGGTTAGGGTTCGGCCCAGGGACGTCGCCAGGGCTGAATCGACTCCAGTCTCGTGATCTCCCTCGAGGGCTGAAGTGAGGGCCCATGCCCGAAGGCGGCTCACTTGCAGGGTTAGGGTTCGAGGCAGGCTTAGGCTGCGGTGGAGGGTCCCGGTTTGGGGTACGGTTAGGGTTAGGGTTAGGTCCCAGGAGGCTCCAGGCGCCGAACCCACAGCAGGGCCGTGGTCTCCCCGAAGGGCTGAGTTGAGGGCACTAGGGACCGTGCCGGTCAGGATCCGTCTTTGGCTGCCAAGGCCACACACGTGATTGGGCCCCTGGTCGAGGAGGCCTCCGGAATCCTCTCGGCAGCTGCAGCAGGGCCTGGGATTCGGCATGGTGAGCTTCCAGGTTCCATGCCGAGTCAGCCTGCACCTCTTCCGGACGCCAGGCGCGTGGTGTTGTCCGACGTTGCCATTGGGTCCTCTTGGGGAGAGAGCCTTAGCTAGGGTTAGGGTTCGGTCCAGGGACGTCGCCAGGGCCGAAGCGGCTCCGGTCTCGTGATCTCCCTCGAGGGCTGAAGTCAGGGCCCATGCAGCAAGGCGGCTCAAGTGCAGGCTTAGGGTTCGAGGCCGGCTTAGGTGTCGGTGGAGGGTCCCCGTTCGGTGTCGGGTTAGGGTTAGGGTTAGGGCTAGGTCCCAGGAGGCTCGGGGCGCCGAACCCACCGCAGGGCAGTGGTCTCCCCGAAGGGCTGAGTTGAGGACACACGGGACGGTGCCGGTCAGGATCCGGCTTTGGCTGCCAGGGCCACAGACGTCGATCGGCCCCCGTTCGAGGAGGCCTCCGGAATCCTCTCGCTCAGCTGCAGCCAGGCGGGGAAACCACATGGTGAGCTTCCAGGTTCCATGCCGAGTCAGCCTGCACCGCTGCCGGACCCCAGGCGCGTGGTGTTGTCAGACGTTGGCATTGGGTCCCCATGGGGAGGGAGCCTTAGCTAGGGTTAGGGTTCGGCCCAGGGACGTCGCCAGGGCTGAATCGACTCCAGTCTCGTGATCTCCCTCGAGGGCTGAAGTGAGGGCCCATGCCCGAAGGCGGCTCACTTGCAGGGTTAGGGTTCGAGGCAGGCTTAGGTTGCGGTGGAGGGTCCCGGTTCGGGGTACGCTTAGGGTTAGGGTTAGGTCCCAGGAGGCTCCAGGCGCCGAACCCACAGCAGGGCCGTGGTCTCCCCGAAGGGCTGAGTTGAGGGCACAAGGGACCGTGCCGGTCAGGATCCGTCTTTGGCTGCCAAGGCCACACACGTGATTGGGCCCCTGGTCGAGGAGGCCTCCGGAATCCTCTCGACAGCTGCAGCCGGGCCTGGGATTCGGCATGGTGAGCTTCCAGGTTCCATGCCGAGTCAGCCTGCACCTCTTCCGGACACCAGGCGCGTGGTGTTGTCCGACGTTGCCATTGGGTCCTCTTGGGGAGAGAGCCTTAGCTAGGGTTAGGGTTCGGTCCAGGGACGTCGCCAGGGCCGAAGCGGCTCCGGTCTCGTGATCTCCCTCGAGGGCTGAAGTGAGGGCCCATGCAGCAAGGCGGCTCAAGTGCAGGCTTAGGGTTCGAGGCCGGCTTAGGTGTCGGTGGAGGGTCCCCGTTCGGTGTCGGGTTAGGGTTAGGGTTAGGTCCCAGGAGGCTCGGGGCGCCGAACCCACCGCAGGGCAGTGGTCTCCCCGAAGGGCTGAGTTGAGGACACACGGGACGGTGCCGGTCAGGATCCGGCTTTGGCTGCCAGGGCCACAGACGTCGATCGGCCCCCGTTCGAGGAGGCCTCCGGAATCCTCTCGCTCAGCTGCAGCCAGGCGGGGAAACCACATGGTGAGCTTCCAGGTTCCATGCCGAGTCAGCCTGCACCGCTGCCGGACCCCAGGCGCGTGGTGTTGTCAGACGTTGGCATTGGGTCCCCATGGGGAGGGAGCCTTAGCTAGGGTTAGGGTTCGGCCCAGGGACGTCGCCAGGGCTGAATCGACTCCAGTCTCGTGATCTCCCTCGAGGGCTGAAGTGAGGGCCCATGCCCGAAGGCGGCTCACTTGCAGGGTTAGGGTTCGAGGCAGGCTTAGGTTGCGGTGGAGGGTCCCGGTTCGGGGTACGGTTAGGGTTAGGGTTAGGTCCCAGGAGGCTCCAGGCGCCGAACCCACAGCAGGGCCGTGGTCTCCCCGAAGGGCTGAGTTGAGGGCACAAGGGACCGTGCCGGTCAGGATCCGTCTTTGGCTGCCAAGGCCACACACGTGATTGGGCCCCTGGTCGAGGAGGCCTCCGGAATCCTCTCGGCAGCTGCAGCCGGGCCTGGGATTCGGCATGGTGAGCTTCCAGGTTCCATGCCGAGTCAGCCTGCACCTCTTCCGGACGCCAGGCGCGTGGTGTTGTCCGACGTTGCCATTGGGTCCTCTTGGGGAGAGAGCCTTAGCTAGGGTTAGGGTTCGGTCCAGGGACGTCGCCAGGGCCGAAGCGGCTCCGGTCTCGTGATCTCCCTCGAGGGCTGAAGTGAGGGCCCATGCAGCAAGGCGGCTCAAGTGCAGGCTTAGGGTTCGAGGCCGGCTTAGGTGTCGGTGGAGGGTCCCCGTTCGGTGTCGGGTTAGGGTTAGGGTTAGGGCTAGGTCCCAGGAGGCTCGGGGCGCCGAACCCACCGCAGGGCAGTGGTCTCCCCGAAGGGCTGAGTTGAGGACACAAGGGACGGTGCCGGTCAGGATCCGGCTTTGGCTGCCAGGGCCACAGACGTCGATCGGCCGCCGTTCGAGGAGGCCTCCGGAATCCTCTCGCTCAGCTGCAGCCAGGCGGGGAAACCACATGGTGAGCTTCCAGGTTCCATGCCGAGTCAGCCTGCACCGCTGCCGGACCCCAGGCGCGTGGTGTTGTCAGACGTTGGCATTGGGTCCCCATGGGGAGGGAGCCTTAGCTAGGGTTAGGGTTCGGCCCAGGGACGTCGCCAGGGCTGAATCGACTCCAGTCTCGTGATCTCCCTCGAGGGCTGAAGTGAGGGCCCATGCCCGAAGGCAGCTCACGTGCAGGGTTAGTGTTCGAGGCAGGCTTAGGTTGCGGTGGAGGGTCCCGGTTCGGGGTACGGTTAGGGTTAGGGTTAGGTCCCAGGAGGCTCCAGGCGCCGAACCCACAGCAGGGCCGTGGTCTCCCCGAAGGGCTGAGTTGAGGGCACAAGGGACCGTGCCGGTCAGGATCCGTCTTTGGCTGCCAAGGCCACACACGTGATTGGGCCCCTGGTCGAGGAGGCCTCCGGAATCCTCTCGGCAGCTGCAGCCGGGCCTGGGATTCGGCATGGTGAGCTTCCAGGTTCCATGCCGAGTCAGCCTGCACCTCTTCTGGACGCCAGGCGCGTGGTGTTGTCCGACGTTGCCATTGGGTCCTCTTGGGGAGAGAGCCTTAGCTAGGGTTAGGGTTCGGTCCAGGGACGTCGCCAGGGCCGAAGCAGCTCCGGTCTCGTGATCTCCCTCGAGGGCTGAAGTGAGGGCCCATGCAGCAAGGCGGCTCAAGTGCAGGCTTAGGGTTCGAGGCCGGCTTAGGTGTCGGTGGAGGGTCCCCGTTCGGTGTCGGGTTAGGGTTAGGGTTAGGGCTAGGTCCCAGGAGGCTCGGGGCGCCGAACCCACCGCAGGGCAGTGGTCTCCCCGAAGGGCTGAGTTGAGGACACAAGGGACGGTGCCGGTCAGGATCCGGCTTTGGCTGCCAGGGCCACAGACGTCGATCGGCCCCCGTTCGAGGAGGCCTCCGGAATCCTCTCGCTCAGCTGCAGCCAGGCGGGGAAACCACATGGTGAGCTTCCAGGTTCCATGCCGAGTCAGCCTGCACCGCTGCCGGACCCCAGGCGCGTGGTGTTGTCAGACGTTGGCATTGGGTCCCCATGGGGAGGGAGCCTTAGCTAGGGTTAGGGTTCGGCCCAGGGACGTCGCCAGGGCTGAATCGACTCCAGTCTCGTGATCTCCCTCGAGGGCTGAAGTGAGGGCCCATGCCCGAAGGCGGCTCACTTGCAGGGTTAGGGTTCGAGGCAGGCTTAGGTTGCGGTGGAGGGTCCCGGTTCGGGGTACGGTTAGGGTTAGGGTTAGGTCCCAGGAGGCTCCAGGCGCCGAACCCACAGCAGGGCCGTGGTCTCCCCGAAGGGCTGAGTTGAGGGCACAAGGGACCGTGCCGGTCAGGATCCGTCTTTGGCTGCCAAGGCCACACACGTGATTGGGCCCCTGGTCGAGGAGGCCTCCGGAATCCTCTCGGCAGCTGCAGCCGGGCCTGGGATTCGGCATGGTGAGCTTCCAGGTTCCATGCCGAGTCAGCCTGCACCTCTTCCGGACGCCAGGCGCGTGGTGTTGTCCGACGTTGCCATTGGGTCCTCTTGGGGAGAGAGCCTTAGCTAGGGTTAGGGTTCGGTCCAGGGACGTCGCCAGGGCCGAAGCGGCTCCGGTCTCGTGATCTCCCTCGAGGGCTGAAGTGAGGGCCCATGCAGCAAGGCGGCTCAAGTGCAGGCTTAGGGTTCGAGGCCGGCTTAGGTGTCGGTGGAGGGTCCCCGTTCGGTGTCGGGTTAGGGTTAGGGTTAGGTCCCAGGAGGCTCGGGGCGCCGAACCCACCGCAGGGCAGTGGTCTCCCCGAAGGGCTGAGTTGAGGACACACGGGACGGTGCCGGTCAGGATCCGGCTTTGGCTGCCAGGGCCACAGACGTCGATCGGCCCCCGTTCGAGGAGGCCTCCGGAATCCTCTCGCTCAGCTGCAGCCAGGCGGGGAAACCACATGGTGAGCTTCCAGGTTCCATGCCGAGTCAGCCTGCACCGCTGCCGGACCCCAGGCGCGTGGTGTTGTCAGACGTTGGCATTGGGTCCCCATGGGGAGGGAGCCTTAGCTAGGGTTAGGGTTCGGCCCAGGGACGTCGCCAGGGCTGAATCGACTCCAGTCTCGTGATCTCCCTCGAGGGCTGAAGTGAGGGCCCATGCCCGAAGGCGGCTCACTTGCAGGGTTAGGGTTCGAGGCAGGCTTAGGTTGCGGTGGAGGGTCCCGGTTCGGGGTACGGTTAGGGTTAGGGTTAGGTCCCAGGAGGCTCCAGGCGCCGAACCCACAGCAGGGCCGTGGTCTCCCCGAAGGGCTGAGTTGAGGGCACAAGGGACCGTGCCGGTCAGGATCCGTCTTTGGCTGCCAAGGCCACACACGTGATTGGGCCCCTGGTCGAGGAGGCCTCCGGAATCCTCTCGGCAGCTGCAGCCGGGCCTGGGATTCGGCATGGTGAGCTTCCAGGTTCCATGCCGAGTCAGCCTGCACCTCTTCTGGACGCCAGGCGCGTGGTGTTGTCCGACGTTGCCATTGGGTCCTCTTGGGGAGAGAGCCTTAGCTAGGGTTAGGGTTCGGTCCAGGGACGTCGCCAGGGCCGAAGCAGCTCCGGTCTCGTGATCTCCCTCGAGGGCTGAAGTGAGGGCCCATGCAGCAAGGCGGCTCAAGTGCAGGCTTAGGGTTCGAGGCCGGCTTAGGTGTCGGTGGAGGGTCCCCGTTCGGTGTCGGGTTAGGGTTAGGGTTAGGGCTAGGTCCCAGGAGGCTCGGGGCGCCGAACCCACCGCAGGGCAGTGGTCTCCCCGAAGGGCTGAGTTGAGGACACAAGGGACGGTGCCGGTCAGGATCCGGCTTTGGCTGCCAGGGCCACAGACGTCGATCGGCCCCCGTTCGAGGAGGCCTCCGGAATCCTCTCGCTCAGCTGCAGCCAGGCGGGGAAACCACATGGTGAGCTTCCAGGTTCCATGCCGAGTCAGCCTGCACCGCTGCCGGACCCCAGGCGCGTGGTGTTGTCAGACGTTGGCATTGGGTCCCCATGGGGAGGGAGCCTTAGCTAGGGTTAGGGTTCGGCCCAGGGACGTCGCCAGGGCTGAATCGACTCCAGTCTCGTGATCTCCCTCGAGGGCTGAAGTGAGGGCCCATGCCCGAAGGCGGCTCACTTGCAGGGTTAGGGTTCGAGGCAGGCTTAGGTTGCGGTGGAGGGTCCCGGTTCGGGGTACGGTTAGGGTTAGGGTTAGGTCCCAGGAGGCTCCAGGCGCCGAACCCACAGCAGGGCCGTGGTCTCCCCGAAGGGCTGAGTTGAGGGCACAAGGGACCGTGCCGGTCAGGATCCGTCTTTGGCTGCCAAGGCCACACACGTGATTGGGCCCCTGGTCGAGGAGGCCTCCGGAATCCTCTCGGCAGCTGCAGCCGGGCCTGGGATTCGGCATGGTGAGCTTCCAGGTTCCATGCCGAGTCAGCCTGCACCTCTTCTGGACGCCAGGCGCGTGGTGTTGTCCGACGTTGCCATTGGGTCCTCTTGGGGAGAGAGCCTTAGCTAGGGTTAGGGTTCGGTCCAGGGACGTCGCCAGGGCCGAAGCAGCTCCGGTCTCGTGATCTCCCTCGAGGGCTGAAGTGAGGGCCCATGCAGCAAGGCGGCTCAAGTGCAGGCTTAGGGTTCGAGGCCGGCTTAGGTGTCGGTGGAGGGTCCCCGTTCGGTGTCGGGTTAGGGTTAGGGTTAGGGCTAGGTCCCAGGAGGCTCGGGGCGCCGAACCCACCGCAGGGCAGTGGTCTCCCCGAAGGGCTGAGTT
The DNA here is from genome assembly GCF_046562875.1 of Panthera onca. NCBI lineage: Eukaryota > Metazoa > Chordata > Mammalia > Carnivora > Felidae > Panthera > Panthera onca. Next base: position 206,305,281 of record NC_138342.1, on the reverse strand, counting down.
GAGGACACAAGGGACGGTGCCGGTCAGGATCCGGCTTTGGCTGCCAGGGCCACAGACGTCGATCGGCCCCCGTTCGAGGAGGCCTCCGGAATCCTCTCGCTCAGCTGCAGCCAGGCGGGGAAACCACATGGTGAGCTTCCAGGTTCCATGCCGAGTCAGCCTGCACCGCTGCCGGACCCCAGGCGCGTGGTGTTGTCAGACGTTGGCATTGGGTCCCCATGGGGAGGGAGCCTTAGCTAGGGTTAGGGTTCGGCCCAGGGACGTCGCCAGGGCTGAATCGACTCCAGTCTCGTGATCTCCCTCGAGGGCTGAAGTGAGGGCCCATGCCCGAAGGCGGCTCACTTGCAGGGTTAGGGTTCGAGGCAGGCTTAGGTTGCGGTGGAGGGTCCCGGTTCGGGGTACGGTTAGGGTTAGGGTTAGGTCCCAGGAGGCTCCAGGCGCCGAACCCACAGCAGGGCCGTGGTCTCCCCGAAGGGCTGAGTTGAGGGCACAAGGGACCGTGCCGGTCAGGATCCGTCTTTGGCTGCCAAGGCCACACACGTGATTGGGCCCCTGGTCGAGGAGGCCTCCGGAATCCTCTCGGCAGCTGCAGCCGGGCCTGGGATTCGGCATGGTGAGCTTCCAGGTTCCATGCCGAGTCAGCCTGCACCTCTTCCGGACGCCAGGCGCGTGGTGTTGTCCGACGTTGCCATTGGGTCCTCTTGGGGAGAGAGCCTTAGCTAGGGTTAGGGTTCGGTCCAGGGACGTCGCCAGGGCCGAAGCGGCTCCGGTCTCGTGATCTCCCTCGAGGGCTGAAGTGAGGGCCCATGCAGCAAGGCGGCTCAAGTGCAGGCTTAGGGTTCGAGGCCGGCTTAGGTGTCGGTGGAGGGTCCCCGTTCGGTGTCGGGTTAGGGTTAAGGTTAGGGCTAGGTCCCAGGAGGCTCGGGGCGCCGAACCCACGGCAGGGCAGTGGTCTCCCCGAAGGGCTGAGTTGAGGACACAAGGGACGGTGCCGGTCAGGATCCGGCTTTGGCTGCCAGGGCCACAGACGTCGATCGGCCCCCGTTCGAGGAGGCCTCCGGAATCCTCTCGCTCAGCTGCAGCCAGGCGGGGAAACCACATGGTGAGCTTCCAGGTTCCATGCCGAGTCAGCCTGCACCGCTGCTGGACCCCAGGCGCGTGGTGTTGTCAGACGTTGGCATTGGGTCCCCATGGGGAGGGAGCCTTAGCTAGGGTTAGAGTTCGGCCCAGGGACGTCGCCAGGGCTGAATTGACTCCAGTCTCGTGATCTCCCTCGAGGGCTGAAGTGAGGGCCCATGCCCGAAGGCGGCTCACTTGCAGGGTTAGGGTTCGAGGCAGGCTTCGGTTGCGGTGGAGGGTCCCGGTTCGGGGTACGCTTAGGGTTAGGGTTAGGTCCCAGGAGGCTCCAGGCGCCGAACCCACAGCAGGGCCGTGGTCTCCCCGAAGGGCTGAGTTGAGGGCACAAGGGACCGTGCCGGTCAGGATCCGTCTTTGGCTGCCAAGGCCACACACGTGATTGGGCCCCTGGTCGAGGAGGCCTCCGGAATCCTCTCGGCAGCTGCAGCCGGGCCTGGGATTCGGCATGGTGAGCTTCCAGGTTCCATGCCGAGTCAGCCTGCACCTCTTCCGGACGCCAGGCGCGTGGTGTTGTCCGACGTTGCCATTGGGTCCTCTTGGGGAGAGAGCCTTAGCTAGGGTTAGGGTTCGGTCCAGGGACGACGCCAGGGCCGAAGCGGCTCCGATCTCGTGATCTCCCTCGAGGGCTGAAGTGAGGGCCCATGCAGCAAGGCGGCTCAAGTGCAGGCTTAGGGTTCGAGGCCGGCTTAGGTGTCGGTGGAGGGTCCCCGTTCGGTGTCGGGTTAGGGTTAGGGTTAGGTCCCAGGAGGCTCGGGGCGCCGAACCCACCGCAGGGCAGTGGTCTCCCCGAAGGGCTGAGTTGAGGACACAAGGGACGGTGCCGGTCAGGATCCGGCTTTGGCTGCCAGGGCCATAGACGTCGATCGGCCCCCGTTCCAGGAGGCCTCCGGAATCCTCTCGCTCAGCTGCAGCCAGGCGGGGAAACCACATGGTGAGCTTCCAGGTTCCATGCCGAGTCAGCCTGCACCGCTGCCGGACCCCAGGCGCGTGGTGTTGTCAGACGTTGGCATTGGGTCCCCATGGGGAGGGAGCCTTAGCTAGGGTTAGGGTTCGGCCCAGGGACGTCGCCAGGGCTGAATCGACTCCAGTCTCGTGATCTCCCTCGAGGGCTGAAGTGAGGGCCCATGCCCGAAGGCGGCTCACTTGCAGGGTTAGGGTTCGAGGCAGGCTTAGGTTGCGGTGGAGGGTCCCGGTTCGGGGTACGGTTAGGGTTAGGGTTAGGTCCCAGGAGGCTCCAGGCGCCGAACCCACAGCAGGGCCGTGGTCTCCCCGAAGGGCTGAGTTGAGGGCACAAGGGACCGTGCCGGTCAGGATCCGTCTTTGGCTGCCAAGGCCACACACGTGATTGGGCCCCTGGTCGAGGAGGCCTCCGGAATCCTCTCGGCAGCTGCAGCCGGGCCTGGGATTCGGCATGGTGAGCTTCCAGGTTCCATGCCGAGTCAGCCTGCACCTCTTCCGGACGCCAGGCGCGTGGTGTTGTCCGACGTTGCCATTGGGTCCTCTTGGGGAGAGAGCCTTAGCTAGGGTTAGGGTTCGGTCCAGGGACGTCGCCAGGGCCGAAGCGGCTCCGGTCTCGTGATCTCCCTCGAGGGCTGAAGTGAGGGCCCATGCAGCAAGGCGGCTCAAGTGCAGGCTTAGGGTTCGAGGCCGGCTTAGGTGTCGGTGGAGGGTCCCCGTTCGGTGTCGGGTTAGGGTTAGGGTTAGGGTTAGGTCCCAGGAGGCTCGGGGCGCCGAACCCACCGCAGGGCAGTGGTCTCCCCGAAGGGCTGAGTTGAGGACACAAGGGACGGTGCCGGTCAGGATCCGGCTTTGGCTGCCAGGGCCACAGACGTCGATCGGCCCCCGTTCGAGGAGGCCTCCGGAATCCTCTCGCTCAGCTGCAGCCAGGCGGGGAAACCACATGGTGAGCTTCCAGGTTCCATGCCGAGTCAGCCTGCACCGCTGCCGGACCCCAGGCGCGTGGTGTTGTCAGACGTTGGCATTGGGTCCCCATGGGGAGGGAGCCTTAGCTAGGGTTAGGGTTCGGCCCAGGGACGTCGCCAGGGCTGAATCGACTCCAGTCTTGTGATCTCCCTCGAGGGCTGAAGTGAGGGCCCATGCCCGAAGGCGGCTCACTTGCAGGGTTAGGGTTCGAGGCAGGCTTAGGTTGCGGTGGAGGGTCCCGGTTCGGGGTACGGTTAGGGTTAGGGTTAGGTCCCAGGAGGCTCCAGGCGCCGAACCCACAGCAGGGCCGTGGTCTCCCCGAAGGGCTGAGTTGAGGGCACAAGGGACCGTGCCGGTCAGGATCCGTCTTTGGCTGCCAAGGCCACACACGTGATTGGGCCCCTGGTCGAGGAGGCCTCCGGAATCCTCTCGGCAGCTGCAGCCGGGCCTGGGATTCGGCATGGTGAGCTTCCAGGTTCCATGCCGAGTCAGCCTGCACCTCTTCCGGACGCCAGGCGCGTGGTGTTGTCCGACGTTGCCATTGGGTCCTCTTGGGGAGAGAGCCTTAGCTAGGGTTAGGGTTCGGTCCAGGGACGTCGCCAGGGCCGAAGCGGCTCCGGTCTCGTGATCTCCCTCGAGGGCTGAAGTGAGGGCCCATGCAGCAAGGCGGCTCAAGTGCAGGCTTAGGGTTCGAGGCCGGCTTAGGTGTCGGTGGAGGGTCCCCGTTCGGTGTCGGGTTAGGGTTAGGGTTAGGGCTAGGTCCCAGGAGGCTCGGGGCGCCGAACCCACCGCAGGGCAGTGGTCTCCCCGAAAGGCTGAGTTGAGGACACAAGGGACGGTGCCGGTCAGGATCCGGCTTTGGCTGCCAGGGCCACAGACGTCGATCGGCCCCCGTTCGAGGAGGCCTCCGGAATCCTCTCGCTCAGCTGCAGCCAGGCGGGGAAACCACATGGTGAGCTTCCAGGTTCCATGCCGAGTCAGCCTGCACCGCTGCCGGACCCCAGGCGCGTGGTGTTGTCAGACGTTGGCATTGGGTCCCCATGGGGAGGGAGCCTTAGCTAGGGTTAGGGTTCGGCCCAGGGACGTCGCCAGGGCTGAATCGACTCCAGTCTCGTGATCTCCCTCGAGGGCTGAAGTGAGGGCCCATGCCCGAAGGCGGCTCACTTGCAGGGTTAGGGTTCGAGGCAGGCTTAGGTTGCGGTGGAGGGTCCCGGTTCGGGGTACGCTTAGGGTTAGGGTTAGGTCCCAGGAGGCTCCAGGCGCCGAACCCACAGCAGGGCCGTGGTCTCCCCGAAGGGCTGAGTTGAGGGCACAAGGGACCGTGCCGGTCAGGATCCGTCTTTGGCTGCCAAGGCCACACACGTGATTGGGCCCCTGGTCGAGGAGGCCTCCGGAATCCTCTCGGCAGCTGCAGCCGGGCCTGGGATTCGGCATGGTGAGCTTCCAGGTTCCATGCCGAGTCAGCCTGCACCTCTTCCGGACGCCAGGCGCGTGGTGTTGTCCGACGTTGCCATTGGGTCCTCTTGGGGAGAGAGCCTTAGCTAGGGTTAGGGTTCGGTCCAGGGACGTCGCCAGGGCCGAAGCGGCTCCGGTCTCGTGATCTCCCTCGAGGGCTGAAGTGAGGGCCCATGCAGCAAGGCGGCTCAAGTGCAGGCTTAGGGTTCGAGGCCGGCTTAGGTGTCGGTGGAGGGTCCCCGTTCGGTGTCGGGTTAGGGTTAGGGTTAGGGTTAGGTCCCAGGAGGCTCGGGGCGCAGTGCAGTGGTCTCCCCGAAGGGCTGAGTTGAGGACACAAGGGACGGTGCCGGTCAGGATCCGGCTTTGGCTGCCAGGGCCACAGACGTCGATCGGCCCCCGTTCGAGGAGGCCTCCGGAATCCTCTCGCTCAGCTGCAGCCAGGCGGGGAAACCACATGGTGAGCTTCCAGGTTCCATGCCGAGTCAGCCTGCACCGCTGCCGGACCCCAGGCGCGTGGTGTTGTCAGACGTTGGCATTGGGTCCCCATGGGGAGGGAGCCTTAGCTAGGGTTAGGGTTCGGCCCAGGGACGTCGCCAGGGCTGAATCGACTCCAGTCTCGTGATCTCCCTCGAGGGCTGAAGTGAGGGCCCATGCCCGAAGGCGGCTCACTTGCAGGGTTAGGGTTCGAGGCAGGCTTAGGTTGCGGTGGAGGGTCCCGGTTCGGGGTACGGTTAGGGTTAGGGTTAGGTCCCAGGAGGCTCCAGGCGCCGAACCCACAGCAGGGCCGTGGTCTCCCCGAAGGGCTGAGTTGAGGGCACAAGGGACCGTGCCGGTCAGGATCCGTCTTTGGCTGCCAAGGCCACACACGTGATTGGGCCCCTGGTCGAGGAGGCCTCCGGAATCCTCTCGGCAGCTGCAGCCGGGCCTGGGATTCGGCATGGTGAGCTTCCAGGTTCCATGCCGAGTCAGCCTGCACCTCTTCCGGACGCCAGGCGCGTGGTGTTGTCCGACGTTGCCATTGGGTCCTCTTGGGGAGAGAGCCTTAGCTAGGGTTAGGGTTCGGTCCAGGGACGTCGCCAGGGCCGAAGCGGCTCCGGTCTCGTGATCTCCCTCGAGGGCTGAAGTGAGGGCCCATGCAGCAAGGCGGCTCAAGTGCAGGCTTAGGGTTCGAGGCCGGCTTAGGTGTCGGTGGAGGGTCCCCGTTCGGTGTCGGGTTAGGGTTAGGGTTAGGGTTAGGTCCCAGGAGGCTCGGGGCGCCGAACCCACCGCAGGGCAGTGGTCTCCCCGAAGGGCTGAGTTGAGGACACAAGGGACGGTGCCGGTCAGGATCCGGCTTTGGCTGCCAGGGCCACAGACGTCGATCGGCCCCCGTTCGAGGAGGCCTCCGGAATCCTCTCGCTCAGCTGCAGCCAGGCGGGGAAACCACATGGTGAGCTTCCAGGTTCCATGCCGAGTCAGCCTGCACCGCTGCCGGACCCCAGGCGCGTGGTGTTGTCAGACGTTGGCATTGGGTCCCCATGGGGAGGGAGCCTTAGCTAGGGTTAGGGTTCGGCCCAGGGACGTCGCCAGGGCTGAATCGACTCCAGTCTCGTGATCTCCCTCGAGGGCTGAAGTGAGGGCCCATGCCCGAAGGCGGCTCACTTGCAGGGTTAGGGTTCGAGGCAGGCTTAGGTTGCGGTGGAGGGTCCCGGTTCGGGGTACGGTTAGGGTTAGGGTTAGGTCCCAGGAGGCTCCAGGCGCCGAACCCACAGCAGGGCCGTGGTCTCCCCGAAGGGCTGAGTTGAGGGCACAAGGGACCGTGCCGGTCAGGATCCGTCTTTGGCTGCCAAGGCCACACACGTGATTGGGCCCCTGGTCGAGGAGGCCTCCGGAATCCTCTCGGCAGCTGCAGCCGGGCCTGGGATTCGGCATGGTGAGCTTCCAGGTTCCATGCCGAGTCAGCCTGCACCTCTTCCGGACGCCAGGCGCGTGGTGTTGTCCGACGTTGCCATTGGGTCCTCTTGGGGAGAGAGCCTTAGCTAGGGTTAGGGTTCGGTCCAGGGACGTCGCCAGGGCCGAAGCGGCTCCGGTCTCGTGATCTCCCTCGAGGGCTGAAGTGAGGGCCCATGCAGCAAGGCGGCTCAAGTGCAGGCTTAGGGTTCGAGGCCGGCTTAGGTGTCGGTGGAGGGTCCCCGTTCGGTGTCGGGTTAGGGTTAGGCTTAGGTCCCAGGAGGCTCCGGGCGCCGAACCCACCGCAGGGCAGTGGTCTCCCCGAAGGGCTGAGTTGAGGACACAAGGGACGGTGCCGGTCAGGATCCGGCTTTGGCTGCCAGGGCCACAGACGTCGATCGGCCCCCGTTCGAGGAGGCCTCCGGAATCCACTCGCTCAGCTGCAGCCAGGCGGGGAAACCACATGGTGAGCTTCCAGGTTCCATGCCGAGTCAGCCTGCACCGCTGCCGAACCCCAGGCGCGTGGTGTTGTCAGACGTTGGCATTGGGTCCCCATGGGGAGGGAGCCTTAGCTAGGGTTAGGGTTCGGCCCAGGGACGTCGCCAGGGCTGAATCGACTCCAGTCTCGTGATCTCCCTCGAGGGCTGAAGTGAGGGCCCATGCCCGAAGGCGGCTCACTTGCAGGGTTAGGGTTCGAGGCAGGCTTAGGTTGCGGTGGAGGGTCCCGGTTCGGGGTACAGTTAGGGTTAGGGTTAGGTCCCAGGAGGCTCCAGGCGCCGAACCCACAGCAGGGCCGTGGTCTCCCCGAAGGGCTGAGTTGAGGGCACAAGGGACCGTGCCGGTCAGGATCCGTCTTTGGCTGCCAAGGCCACACACGTGATTGGGCCCCTGGTCGAGGAGGCCTCCGGAATCCTCTCGGCAGCTGCAGCCGGGCCTGGGATTCGGCATGGTGAGCTTCCAGGTTCCATGCCGAGTCAGCCTGCACCTCTTCCGGACGCCAGACGCGTGGTGTTGTCCGACGTTGCCATTGGGTCCTCTTGGGGAGAGAGCCTTAGCTAGGGTTAGGGTTCGGTCCAGGGACGGCGACAGGGCCGAAGCGGCTCCGGTCTTGTGATCTCCCTCGAGGGCTGAAGTGAGGGCCCATGCAGCAAGGCGGCTCAAGTGCAGGCTTAGGGTTCGAGGCCGGCTTAGGTGTCGGTGGAGGGTCCCCGTTCGGTGTCGGGTTAGGGTTAGGGTTAGGGTTAGGTCCCAGGAGGCTCGGGGCGCCGAACCCACCGCAGGGCAGTGGTCTCCCCGAAGGGCTGAGTTGAGGACACAAGGGACGGTGCCGGTCAGGATCCGGCTTTGGCTGCCAGGGCCACAGACGTCGATCGGCCCCCGTTCGAGGAGGCCTCCGGAATCCTCTCGCTCAGCTGCAGCCAGGCGGGGAAACCACATGGTGAGCTTCCAGGTTCCATGCCGAGTCAGCCTGCACCGCTGCCGGACCCCAGGCGCGTGGTGTTGTCAGACGTTGGCATTGGGTCCCCATGGGGAGGGAGCCTTAGCTAGGGTTAGGGTTCGGCCCAGGGACGTCGCCAGGGCTGAATCGACTCCAGTCTCGTGATCTCCCTCGAGGGCTGAAGTGAGGGCCCATGCCCGAAGGCGGCTCACTTGCAGGGTTAGGGTTCGAGGCAGGCTTAGGTTGCGGTGGAGGGTCCCGGTTCGGGGTACGGTTAGGGTTAGGGTTAGGTCCCAGGAGGCTCCAGGCGCCGAACCCACAGCAGGGCCGTGGTCTCCCCGAAGGGCTGAGTTGAGGGCACAAGGGACCGTGCCGGTCAGGATCCGTCTTTGGCTGCCAAGGCCACACACGTGATTGGGCCCCTGGTCGAGGAGGCCTCCGGAATCCTCTCGGCAGCTGCAGCCGGGCCTGGGATTCGGCATGGTGAGCTTCCAGGTTCCATGCCGAGTCAGCCTGCACCTCTTCCGGACGCCAGGCGCGTGGTGTTGTCCGACGTTGCCATTGGGTCCTCTTGGGGAGAGAGCCTTAGCTAGGGTTAGGGTTCGGTCCAGGGACGTCGCCAGGGCCGAAGCGGCTCCGGTCTCGTGATCTCCCTCGAGGGCTGAAGTGAGGGCCCATGCAGCAAGGCGGCTCAAGTGCAGGCTTAGGGTTCGAGGACGGCTTAGGTGTCGGTGGAGGGTCCCCGTTCGGTGTCGGGTTAGGGTTAGGCTTAGGTCCCAGGAGGCTCGGGGCGCCGAACCCACCGCAGGGCAGTGGTCTCCCCGAAGGGCTGTGTTGAGGACACAAGGGACGGTGCCGGTCAGGATCCGGCTTTGGCTGCCAGGGCCACAGACGTCGATCGGCCCCCGTTCGAGGAGGCCTCCGGAATCCACTCGCTCAGCTGCAGCCAGGCGGGGAAACCACATGGTGAGCTTCCAGGTTCCATGCCGAGTCAGCCTGCACCGCTGCCGAACCCCAGGCGCGTGGTGTTGTCAGACGTTGGCATTGGGTCCCCATGGGGAGGGAGCCTTAGCTAGGGTTAGGGTTCGGCCCAGGGACGTCGCCAGGGCTGAATCGACTCCAGTCTCGTGATCTCCCTCGAGGGCTGAAGTGAGGGCCCATGCCCGAAGGCGGCTCACTTGCAGGGTTAGGGTTCGAGGCAGGCTTAGGTTGCGGTGGAGGGTCCCGGTTCGGGGTACAGTTAGGGTTAGGGTTAGGTCCCAGGAGGCTCCAGGCGCCGAACCCACAGCAGGGCCGTGGTCTCCCCGAAGGGCTGAGTTGAGGGCACAAGGGACCGTGCCGGTCAGGATCCGTCTTTGGCTGCCAAGGCCACACACGTGATTGGGCCCCTGGTCGAGGAGGCCTCCGGAATCCTCTCGGCAGCTGCAGCCGGGCCTGGGATTCGGCATGGTGAGCTTCCAGGTTCCATGCCGAGTCAGCCTGCACCTCTTCCGGACGCCAGACGCGTGGTGTTGTCCGACGTTGCCATTGGGTCCTCTTTGGGAGAGAGCCTTAGCTAGGGTTAGGGTTCGGTCCAGGGACGTCGCCAGGTCCGAAGCGGCTCCGGTCTCGTGATCTCCCTCGAGGGCTGAAGTGAGGGCCCATGCCCGAAGGCGGCTCACTTGCAGGGTTAGGGTTCGAGGCAGGCTTAGGTTGCGGTGGAGGGTCCCGGTTCGGGGTAAGGTTAGGGTTAGGGTTAGGTCCCAGGAGGCTCCAGGCGCCGAACCCACAGCAGGGCCGTGGTCTCCCCGAAGGGCTGAGTTGAGGGCACAAGGGACCGTGCCGGTCAGGATCCGTCTTTGGCTGCCAAGGCCACACACGTGATTGGGCCCCCGTTCGAGGAGGCCTCCGGAATCCTCTCGGCAGCTGCAGCCGGGCCTGGGATTCGGCATGGTGAGCTTCCAGGTTCCATGCCGAGTCAGCCTGCACCTCTTCCGGACGCCAGGCGCGTGGTGTTGTCCGACGTTGCCATTGGGTCCTCTTGGGGAGAGAGCCTTAGCTAGGGTTAGGGTTCGGTCCAGGGACGTCGCCAGGGCCGAAGCGGCTCCGGTCTCGTGATCTCCCTCGAGGGCTGAAGTGAGGGCCCATGCAGCAAGGCGGCTCAAGTGCAGGCTTAGGGTTCGAGGCCGGCTTAGGTGTCGGTGGAGGGTCCCCGTTCGGTGTCGGGTTAGGGTTAGGGTTAGGTCCCAGGAGGCTCGGGGCGCCGAACCCACCGCAGGGCAGTGGTCTCCCCGAAGGGCTGAGTTGAGGACACAAGGGACGGTGCCGGTCAGGATCCGGCTTTGGCTGCCAGGGCCACAGACGTCGATCGGCCCCCTTCGAGGAGGCCTCCGGAATCCACTCGCTCAGCTGCAGCCAGGCGGGGAAACCACATGGTGAGCTTCCAGGTTCCATGCCGAGTCAGCCTGCACCGCTGCCGGACCCCAGGCGCGTGGTGTTGTCAGACGTTGGCATTGGGTCCCCATGGGGAGGGAGCCTTAGCTAGGGTTAGGGTTCGGCCCAGGGACGTCGCCAGGGCTGAATCGACTCCAGTCTCGTGATCTCCCTCGAGGGCTGAAGTGAGGGCCCATGCCCGAAGGCGGCTCACTTGCAGGGTTAGGGTTCGAGGCAGGCTTAGGTTGCGGTGGAGGGTCCCGGTTCGGGGTACGCTTAGGGTTAGGGTTAGGTCCCAGGAGGCTCCAGGCGCCGAACCCACAGCAGGGCCGTGGTCTCCCAGAAGGGCTGAGTTGAGGGCACAAGGGACCGTGCCGGTCAGGATCCGTCTTTGGCTGCCAAGGCCACACACGTGATTGGGCCCCCGTTCGAGGAGGCCTCCGGAATCCTCTCGGCAGCTGCAGCCGGGCCTGGGATTCGGCATGGTGAGCTTCCAGGTTCCATGCCGAGTCAGCCTGCACCTCTTCCGGACGCCAGGCGCGTGGTGTTGTCCGACGTTGCCATTGGGTCCTCTTGGGGAGAGAGCCTTAGCTAGGGTTAGGGTTCGGTCCAGGGACGTCGCCAGGGCCGAAGCGGCTCCGGTCTCGTGATCTCCCTCGAGGGCTGAAGTGAGGGCCCATGCAGCAAGGCGGCTCAAGTGCAGGCTTAGGGTTCGAGGCCGGCTTAGGTGTCGGTGGAGGGTCCCCGTTCGGTGTCGGGTTAGGGTTAGGGTTAGGGTTAGGTCCCAGGAGGCTCGGGGCGCCGAACCCACGGCAGGGCAGTGGTCTCCCCGAAGGGCTGAGTTGAGGACACAAGGGACGGTGCCGGTCAGGATCCGGCTTTGGCTGCCAGGGCCACAGACGTCGATCGGCCCCCGTTCGAGGAGGCCTCCGGAATCCTCTCGCTCAGCTGCAGCCAGGCGGGGAAACCACATGGTGAGCTTCCAGGTTCCATGCCGAGTCAGCCTGCACCGCTGCCGGACCCCAGGCGCGTGGTGTTGTCAGACGTTGGCATTGGGTCCCCATGGGGAGGGAGCCTTAGCTAGGGTTAGGGTTCGGCCCAGGGACGTCGCAGGGCTGAATCGACTCCAGTCTCGTGATTTCCCTCGAGGGCTGAAGTGAGGGCCCATGCCCGAAGGCGGCTCACTTGCAGGGTTAGGGTTCGAGGCAGGCTTAGGTTGCGGTGGAGGGTCCCGGTTCGGGGTACCGTTAGGGTTAGGGTTAGGTCCCAGGAGGCTCCAGGCGCCGAACCCACAGCAGGGCCGTGGTCTCCCCGAAGGGCTGAGTTGAGGGCACAAGGGACCGTGCCGGTCAGGATCCGTCTTTGGCTGCCAAGGCCACACACGTGATTGGGCCCCTGGTCGAGGAGGCCTCCGGAATCCTCTCGGCAGCTGCAGCCGGGCCTGGGATTCGGCATGGTGAGCTTCCAGGTTCCATGCCGAGTCAGCCTGCACCTCTTCCGGACGCCAGGCGCGTGGTGTTGTCCGACGTTGCCATTGGGTCCTCTTGGGGAGAGAGCCTTAGCTAGGGTTAGGGTTCGGTCCAGGGACGTCGCCAAGGCCGAAGCGGCTCCGGTCTCGTGATCTCCCTCGAGGGCTGAAGTGAGGGCCCATGCAGCAAGGCGGCTCAAGTGCAGGCTTAGGGTTCGAGGCCGGCTTAGGTGTCGGTGGAGGGTCCCCGTTCGGTGTCGGGTTAGGGTTAGGGTTAGGTCCCAGGAGGCTCGGGGCGCCGAACCCACCGCAGGGCAGTGGTCTCCCCGAAGGGCTGAGTTGAGGACACAAGGGACGGTGCCGGTCAGGATCCGGCTTTGGCTGCCAGGGCCACAGACGTCGATCGGCCCCCGTTCGAGGAGGCCTCCGGAATCCTCTCGCTCAGCTGCAGCCAGGCGGGGAAACCACATGGTGAGCTTCCAGGTTCCATGCCGAGTCAGCCTGCACCGCTGCCGGACCCCAGGCGCGTGGTGTTGTCAGACGTTGGCATTGGGTCCCCATGGGGAGGGAGCCTTAGCTAGGGTTAGGGTTCGGCCCAGGGACGTCGCCAGGGCTGAATCGACTCCAGTCTCGTGATCTCCCTCGAGGGCTGAAGTGAGGGCCCATGCCCGAAGGCGGCTCACTTGCAGGGTTAGGGTTCGAGGCAGGCTTAGGTTGCGGTGGAGGGTCCCGGTTCGGGGTACGGTTAGGGTTAGGGTTAGGTCCCAGGAGGCTCCAGGCGCCGAACCCACAGCAGGGCCGTGGTCTCCCCGAAGGGCTGAGTTGAGGGCACAAGGGACCGTGCCGGTCAGGATCCGTCTTTGGCTGCCAAGGCCACACACGTGATTGGGCCCCTGGTCGAGGAGGCCTCCGGAATCCTCTCGGCAGCTGCAGCCGGGCCTGGGATTCGGCATGGTGAGCTTCCAGGTTCCATGCCGAGTCAGCCTGCACCTCTTCCGGACGCCAGGCGCGTGGTGTTGTCCGACGTTGCCATTGGGTCCTCTTGGGGAGAGAGCCTTAGCTAGGGTTAGGGTTCGGTCCAGGGACGTCGCCAGGGCCGAAGCGGCTCCGGTCTCGTGATCTCCCTCGAGGGCTGAAGTGAGGGCCCATGCAGCAAGGCGGCTCAAGTGCAGGCTTAGGGTTCGAGGCCGGCTTAGGTGTCGGTGGAGGGTCCCCGTTCGGTGTCGGGTTAGGGTTAGGCTTAGGTCCCAGGAGGCTCGGGGCGCCGAACCCACCGCAGGGCAGTGGTCTCCCCGAAGGGCTGAGTTGAGGACACAAGGGACGGTGCCGGTCAGGATCCGGCTTTGGCTGCCAGGGCCACAGACGTCGATCGGCCCCCGTTCGAGGAGGCCTCCGGAATCCTCTCGCTCAGCTGCAGCCAGGCGGGGAAACCACATGGTGAGCTTCCAGGTTCCATGCCGAGTCAGCCTGCACCGCTGCCGGACCCCAGGCGCGTGGTGTTGTCAGACGTTGGCATTGGGTCCCCATGGGGAGGGAGCCTTAGCTAGGGTTAGGGTTCGGCCCAGGGACGTCGCCAGGGCTGAATCGACTCCAGTCTCGTGATCTCCCTCGAGGGCTGAAGTGAGGGCCCATGCCCGAAGGCGGCTCACTTGCAGGGTTAGGGTTCGAGGCAGGCTTAGGTTGCGGTGGAGGGTCCCGGTTCGGGGTACGCTTAGGGTTAGGGTTAGGTCCCAGGAGGCTCCAGGCGCCGAACCCACAGCAGGGCCGTGGTCTCCCAGAAGGGCTGAGTTGAGGGCACAAGGGACCGTGCCGGTCAGGATCCGTCTTTGGCTGCCAAGGCCACACACGTGATTGGGCCCCTGGTCGAGGAGGCCTCCGGAATCCTCTCGGCAGCTGCAGCCGGGCCTGGGATTCGGCATGGTGAGCTTCCAGGTTCCATGCCGAGTCAGCCTGCACCTCTTCCGGACGCCAGGCGCGTGGTGTTGTCCGACGTTGCCATTGGGTCCTCTTGGGGAGAGAGCCTTAGCTAGGGTTAGGGTTCGGTCCAGGGACGTCGCCAGGGCCGAAGCGGCTCCGGTCTCGTGATCTCCCTCGAGGGCTGAAGTGAGGGCCCATGCAGCAAGGCGGCTCAAGTGCAGGCTTAGGGTTCGAGGCCGGCTTAGGTGTCGGTGGAGGGTCCCCGTTCGGTGTCGGGTTAGGGTTAGGGTTAGGGTTAGGTCCCAGGAGGCTCGGGGCGCCGAACCCACGGCAGGGCAGTGGTCTCCCCGAAGGGCTGAGTTGAGGACACAAGGGACGGTGCCGGTCAGGATCCGGCTTTGGCTGCCAGGGCCACAGACGTCGATCGGCCCCCGTTCGAGGAGGCCTCCGGAATCCTCTCGCTCAGCTGCAGCCAGGCGGGGAAACCACATGGTGAGCTTCCAGGTTCCATGCCGAGTCAGCCTGCACCGCTGCCGGACCCCAGGCGCGTGGTGTTGTCAGACGTTGGCATTGGGTCCCCATGGGGAGGGAGCCTTAGCTAGGGTTAGGGTTCGGCCCAGGGACGTCGCCAGGGCTGAATCGACTCCAGTCTCGTGATCTCCCTCGAGGGCTGAAGTGAGGGCCCATGCCCGAAGGCGGCTCACTTGCAGGGTTAGGGTTCGAGGCAGGCTTAGGTTGCGGTGGAGGGTCCCGGTTCGGGGTACGGTTAGGGTTAGGGTTAGGTCCCAGGAGGCTCCAGGCGCCGAACCCACAGCAGGGCCGTGGTCTCCCCGAAGGGCTGAGTTGAGGGCACAAGGGACCGTGCCGGTCAGGATCCGTCTTTGGCTGCCAAGGCCACACACGTGATTGGGCCCCTGGTCGAGGAGGCCTCCGGAATCCTCTCGGCAGCTGCAGCCGGGCCTGGGATTCGGCATGGTGAGCTTCCAGGTTCCATGCCGAGTCAGCCTGCACCTCTTCCGGACGCCAGGCGCGTGGTGTTGTCCGACGTTGCCATTGGGTCCTCTTGGGGAGAGAGCCTTAGCTAGGGTTAGGGTTCGGTCCAGGGACGTCGCCAGGGCCGAAGCGGCTCCGGTCTCGTGATCTCCCTCGAGGGCTGAAGTGAGGGCCCATGCAGCAAGGCGGCTCAAGTGCAGGCTTAGGGTTCGAGGCCGGCTTAGGTGTCGGTGGAGGGTCCCCGTTCGGTGTCGGGTTAGGGTTAGGGTTAGGTCCCAGGAGGCTCGGGGCGCCGAACCCACCGCAGGGCAGTGGTCTCCCCGAAGGGCTGAGTTGAGGACACAAGGGACGGTGCCGGTCAGGATCCGGCTTTGGCTGCCAGGGCCACAGACGTCGATCGGCCCCCGTTCGAGGAGGCCTCCGGAATCCACTCGCTCAGCTGCAGCCAGGCGGGGAAACCACATGGTGAGCTTCCAGGTTCCATGCCGAGTCAGCCTGCACCGCTGCCGGACCCCAGGCGCGTGGTGTTGTCAGATGTTGGCATTGGGTCCCCATGGGGAGGGAGCCTTAGCTAGGGTTAGGGTTCGGCCCAGGGACGTCGCCAGGGCTGAATCGACTCCAGTCTCGTGATCTCCCTCGAGGGCTGAAGTGAGGGCCCATGCCCGAAGGCGGCTCACTTGCAGGGTTAGGGTTCGAGGCAGGCTTAGGTTGCGGTGGAGGGTCCCGGGTCGGGGTACGGTTAGGGTTAGGGTTAGGTCCCAGAAGGCTCCAGGCGCCGAACCCACAGCAGGGCCGTGGTCTCCCCGAAGGGCTGAGTTGAGGGCACAAGGGACCGTGCCGGTCAGGATCCGTCTTTGGCTGCCAAGACCACACACGTGATTGGGCCCCCGTTCGAGGAGGCCTCAGGAATCTTCTCGGCAGCTGCAGCCGGGCCTGGGATTCGGCATGGTGAGCTTCCAGGTTCCATGCCGAGTCAGCCTGCACCTCTTCCGGACGCCAGGCGCGTGGTGTTGTCCGACGTTGCCATTGGGTCCTCTTGGGGAGAGAGCCTTAGCTAGGGTTAGGGTTCGGTCCAGGGACGTCGCCAGGGCCGAAGCGGCTCCGGTCTCGTGATCTCCCTCGAGGGCTGAAGTGAGGGCCCATGCAGCAAGGCGGCTCAAGTGCAGGCTTAGGGTTCGAGGCCGGCTTAGGTGTCGGTGGAGGGTCACCGTTCGGTGTCGGGTTAGGGTTAGGGTTAGGGCTAGGTCCCAGGAGGCTCGGGGCGCCGAACCCACCGCAGGGCAGTGGTCTCCCCGAAGGGCTGAGTTGAGGACACAAGGGACGGTGCCGGTCAGGATCCGGCTTTGGCTGCCAGGGCCACAGACGTCGATCGGCCCCCTTCGAGGAGGCCTCCGGAATCCACTCGCTCAGCTGCAGCCAGGCGGGGAAACCACATGGTGAGCTTCCAGGTTCCATGCCGAGACAGCCTGCACCGCTGCCGGACCCCAGGCGCGTGGTGTTGTCAGACGTTGGCATTGGGTCCCCATGGGGAGGGAGCCTTAGCTAGGGTTAGGGTTCGGCCCAGGGACGTCGCCAGGGCTGAATCGACTCCAGTCTCGTGATCTCCCTCGAGGGCTGAAGTGAGGGCCCATGCCCGAAGGCGGCTCACTTGCAGGGTTAGGGTTCGAGGCAGGCTTAGGTTGCGGTGGAGGGTCCCGGTTCGG
Organism: Panthera onca; assembly: GCF_046562875.1. Taxonomy (NCBI): domain Eukaryota; kingdom Metazoa; phylum Chordata; class Mammalia; order Carnivora; family Felidae; genus Panthera; species Panthera onca. The sequence continues at coordinate 206,288,906 of NC_138342.1, read as the reverse complement.
GGTACGCTTAGGGTTAGGGTTAGGTCCCAGGAGGCTCCAGGCGCCGAACCCACAGCAGGGCCGTGGTCTCCCAGAAGGGCTGAGTTGAGGGCACAAGGGACCGTGCCGGTCAGGATCCGTCTTTGGCTGCCAAGGCCACACACGTGATTGGGCCCCCGTTCGAGGAGGCCTCCGGAATCCTCTCGGCAGCTGCAGCCGGGCCTGGGATTCGGCATGGTGAGCTTCCAGGTTCCATGCCGAGTCAGCCTGCACCTCTTCCGGACGCCAGGCGCGTGGTGTTGTCCGACGTTGCCATTGGGTCCTCTTGGGGAGAGAGCCTTAGCTAGGGTTAGGGTTCGGTCCAGGGACGTCGCCAGGGCCGAAGCGGCTCCGGTCTCGTGATCTCCCTCGAGGGCTGAAGTGAGGGCCCATGCAGCAAGGCGGCTCAAGTGCAGGCTTAGGGTTCGAGGCCGGCTTAGGTGTCGGTGGAGGGTCCCCGTTCGGTGTCGGGTTAGGGTTAGGGTTAGGGTTAGGTCCCAGGAGGCTCGGGGCGCCGAACCCACGGCAGGGCAGTGGTCTCCCCGAAGGGCTGAGTTGAGGACACAAGGGACGGTGCCGGTCAGGATCCGGCTTTGGCTGCCAGGGCCACAGACGTCGATCGGCCCCCGTTCGAGGAGGCCTCCGGAATCCTCTCGCTCAGCTGCAGCCAGGCGGGGAAACCACATGGTGAGCTTCCAGGTTCCATGCCGAGTCAGCCTGCACCGCTGCCGGACCCCAGGCGCGTGGTGTTGTCAGACGTTGGCATTGGGTCCCCATGGGGAGGGAGCCTTAGCTAGGGTTAGGGTTCGGCCCAGGGACGTCGCAGGGCTGAATCGACTCCAGTCTCGTGATTTCCCTCGAGGGCTGAAGTGAGGGCCAATGCCCGAAGGCGGCTCACTTGCAGGGTTAGGGTTCGAGGCAGGCTTAGGTTGCGGTGGAGGGTCCCGGTTCGGGGTACGGTTAGGGTTAGGGTTAGGTCCCAGGAGGCTCCAGGCGCCGAACCCACAGCAGGGCCGTGGTCTCCCCGAAGGGCTGAGTTGAGGGCACAAGGGACCGTGCCGGTCAGGATCCGTCTTTGGCTGCCAAGGCCACACACGTGATTGGGCCCCTGGTCGAGGAGGCCTCCGGAATCCTCTCGGCAGCTGCAGCCGGGCCTGGGATTCGGCATGGTGAGCTTCCAGGTTCCATGCCGAGTCAGCCTGCACCTCTTCCGGACGCCAGGCGCGTGGTGTTGTCCGACGTTGCCATTGGGTCCTCTTGGGGAGAGAGCCTTAGCTAGGGTTAGGGTTCGGTCCAGGGACGTCGCCAAGGCCGAAGCGGCTCCGGTCTCGTGATCTCCCTCGAGGGCTGAAGTGAGGGCCCATGCAGCAAGGCGGCTCAAGTGCAGGCTTAGGGTTCGAGGCCGGCTTAGGTGTCGGTGGAGGGTCCCCGTTCGGTGTCGGGTTAGGGTTAGGGTTAGGTCCCAGGAGGCTCGGAGCGCCGAACCCACCGCAGGGCAGTGGTCTCCCCGAAGGGCTGAGTTGAGGACACAAGGGACGGTGCCGGTCAGGATCCGGCTTTGGCTGCCAGGGCCACAGACGTCGATCGGCCCCCGTTCGAGGAGGCCTCCGGAATCCTCTCGCTCAGCTGCAGCCAGGCGGGGAAACCACATGGTGAGCTTCCAGGTTCCATGCCGAGTCAGCCTGCACCGCTGCCGGACCCCAGGCGCGTGGTGTTGTCAGACGTTGGCATTGGGTCCCCATGGGGAGGGAGCCTTAGCTAGGGTTAGGGTTCGGCCCAGGGACGTCGCCAGGGCCGAATCGACTCCAGTCTCGTGATCTCCCTCGAGGGCTGAAGTGAGGGCCCATGCCCGAAGGCGGCTCACTTGCAGGGTTAGGGTTCGAGGCAGGCTTAGGTTGCGGTGGAGGGTCCCGGTTCGGGGTACGGTTAGGGTTAGGGTTAGGTCCCAGGAGGCTCCAGGCGCCGAACCCACAGCAGGGCCGTGGTCTCCCCGAAGGGCTGAGTTGAGGGCACAAGGGACCGTGCCGGTCAGGATCCGTCTTTGGCTGCCAAGGCCACACACGTGATTGGGCCCCTGGTCGAGGAGGCCTCCGGAATCCTCTCGGCAGCTGCAGCCGGGCCTGGGATTCGGCATGGTGAGCTTCCAGGTTCCATGCCGAGTCAGCCTGCACCTCTTCCGGACGCCAGGCGCGTGGTGTTGTCCGACGTTGCCATTGGGTCCTCTTGGGGAGAGAGCCTTAGCTAGGGTTAGGGTTCGGTCCAGGGACGTCGCCAGGGCCGAAGCGGCTCCGGTCTCGTGATCTCCCTCGAGGGCTGAAGTGAGGGCCCATGCAGCAAGGCGGCTCAAGTGCAGGCTTAGGGTTCGAGGCCGGCTTAGGTGTCGGTGGAGGGTCCCCGTTCGGTGTCGGGTTAGGGTTAGGGTTAGGTCCCAGGAGGCTCGGGGCGCCGAACCCACGGCAGGGCAGTGGTCTCCCCGAAGGGCTGAGTTGAGGACACAAGGGACGGTGCCGGTCAGGATCCGGCTTTGGCTGCCAGGGCCACAGACGTCGATCGGCCCCCGTTCGAGGAGGCCTCCGGAATCCTCTCGCTCAGCTGCAGCCAGGCGGGGAAACCACATGGTGAGCTTCCAGGTTCCATGCCGAGTCAGCCTGCACCGCTGCCGGACCCCAGGCGCGTGGTGTTGTCAGACGTTGGCATTGGGTCCCCATGGGGAGGGAGCCTTAGCTAGGGTTAGGGTTCGGCCCAGGGACGTCGCCAGGGCTGAATCGACTCCAGTCTCGTGATCTCCCTCGAGGGCTGAAGTGAGGGCCCATGCCCGAAGGCGGCTCACTTGCAGGGTTAGGGTTCGAGGCAGGCTTAGGTTGCGGTGGAGGGTCCCGGTTCGGGGTACGGTTAGGGTTAGGGTTAGGTCCCAGGAGGCTCCAGGCGCCGAACCCACAGCAGGGCCGTGGTCTCCCCGAAGGGCTGAGTTGAGGGCACAAGGGACCGTGCCGGTCAGGATCCGTCTTTGGCTGCCAAGGCCACACACGTGATTGGGCCCCTGGTCGAGGAGGCCTCCGGAATCCTCTCGGCAGCTGCAGCCGGGCCTGGGATTCGGCATGGTGAGCTTCCAGGTTCCATGCCGAGTCAGCCTGCACCTCTTCCGGACGCCAGGCGCGTGGTGTTGTCCGACGTTGCCATTGGGTCCTCTTGGGGAGAGAGCCTTAGCTAGGGTTAGGGTTCGGTCCAGGGACGTCGCCAGGGCCGAAGCGGCTCCGGTCTCGTGATCTCCCTCGAGGGCTGAAGTGAGGGCCCATGCAGCAAGGCGGCTCAAGTGCAGGCTTAGGGTTCGAGGCCGGCTTAGGTGTCGGTGGAGGGTCCCCGTTCGGTGTCGGGTTAGGGTTAGGGTTAGGTCCCAGGAGGCTCGGGGCGCCGAACCCACCGCAGGGCAGTGGTCTCCCCGAAGGGCTGAGTTGAGGACACAAGGGACGGTGCCGGTCAGGATCCGGCTTTGGCTGCCAGGGCCACAGACGTCGATCGGCCCCCGTTCGAGGAGGCCTCCGGAATCCTCTCGCTCAGCTGCAGCCAGGCGGGGAAACCACATGGTGAGCTTCCAGGTTCCATGCCGAGTCAGCCTGCACCGCTGCCGGACCCCAGGCGCGTGGTGTTGTCAGACGTTGGCATTGGGTCCCCATGGGGAGGGAGCCTTAGCTAGGGTTAGGGTTCGGCCCAGGGACGTCGCCAGGGCTGAATCGACTCCAGTCTCGTGATCTCCCTCGAGGGCTGAAGTGAGGGCCCATGCCCGAAGGCGGCTCACTTGCAGGGTTAGGGTTCGAGGCAGGCTTAGGTTGCGGTGGAGGGTCCCGGTTCGGGGTACGGTTAGGGTTAGGGTTAGGTCCCAGGAGGCTCCAGGCGCCGAACCCACAGCAGGGCCGTGGTCTCCCCGAAGGGCTGAGTTGAGGGCACAAGGGACCGTGCCGGTCAGGATCCGTCTTTGGCTGCCAAGGCCACACACGTGATTGGGCCCCTGGTCGAGGAGGCCTCCGGAATCCTCTCGGCAGCTGCAGCCGGGCCTGGGATTCGGCATGGTGAGCTTCCAGGTTCCATGCCGAGTCAGCCTGCACCTCTTCCGGACGCCAGGCGCGTGGTGTTGTCCGACGTTGCCATTGGGTCCTCTTGGGGAGAGAGCCTTAGCTAGGGTTAGGGTTCGGTCCAGGGACGTCGCCAGGGCCGAAGCGGCTCCGGTCTCGTGATCTCCCTCGAGGGCTGAAGTGAGGGCCCATGCAGCAAGGCGGCTCAAGTGCAGGCTTAGGGTTCGAGGCCGGCTTAGGTGTCGGTGGAGGGTCCCCGTTCGGTGTCGGGTTAGGGTTAGGGTTAGGGTTAGGTCCCAGGAGGCTCGGGGCGCCGAACCCACGGCAGGGCAGTGGTCTCCCCGAAGGGCTGAGTTGAGGACACAAGGGACGGTGCCGGTCAGGATCCGGCTTTGGCTGCCAGGGCCACAGACGTCGATCGGCCCCCGTTCGAGGAGGCCTCCGGAATCCTCTCGCTCAGCTGCAGCCAGGCGGGGAAACCACATGGTGAGCTTCCAGGTTCCATGCCGAGTCAGCCTGCACCGCTGCCGGACCCCAGGCGCGTGGTGTTGTCAGACGTTGGCATTGGGTCCCCATGGGGAGGGAGCCTTAGCTAGGGTTAGGGTTCGGCCCAGGGACGTCGCCAGGGCTGAATCGACTCCAGTCTCGTGATCTCCCTCGAGGGCTGAAGTGAGGGCCCATGCCCGAAGGCGGCTCACTTGCAGGGTTAGGGTTCGAGGCAGGCTTAGGTTGCGGTGGAGGGTCCCGGTTCGGGGTACGGTTAGGGTTAGGGTTAGGTCCCAGGAGGCTCCAGGCGCCGAACCCACAGCAGGGCCGTGGTCTCCCCGAAGGGCTGAGTTGAGGGCACAAGGGACCGTGCCGGTCAGGATCCGTCTTTGGCTGCCAAGGCCACACACGTGATTGGGCCCCTGGTCGAGGAGGCCTCCGGAATCCTCTCGGCAGCTGCAGCCGGGCCTGGGATTCGGCATGGTGAGCTTCCAGGTTCCATGCCGAGTCAGCCTGCACCTCTTCCGGACGCCAGGCGCGTGGTGTTGTCCGACGTTGCCATTGGGTCCTCTTGGGGAGAGAGCCTTAGCTAGGGTTAGGGTTCGGTCCAGGGACGTCGCCAGGGCCGAAGCGGCTCCGGTCTCGTGATCTCCCTCGAGGGCTGAAGTGAGGGCCCATGCAGCAAGGCGGCTCAAGTGCAGGCTTAGGGTTCGAGGCCGGCTTAGGTGTCGGTGGAGGGTCCCCGTTCGGTGTCGGGTTAGGGTTAGGGTTAGGTCCCAGGAGGCTCGGGGCGCCGAACCCACCGCAGGGCAGTGGTCTCCCCGAAGGGCTGAGTTGAGGACACAAGGGACGGTGCCGGTCAGGATCCGGCTTTGGCTGCCAGGGCCACAGACGTCGATCGGCCCCCGTTCGAGGAGGCCTCCGGAATCCACTCGCTCAGCTGCAGCCAGGCGGGGAAACCACATGGTGAGCTTCCAGGTTCCATGCCGAGTCAGCCTGCACCGCTGCCGGACCCCAGGCGCGTGGTGTTGTCAGATGTTGGCATTGGGTCCCCATGGGGAGGGAGCCTTAGCTAGGGTTAGGGTTCGGCCCAGGGACGTCGCCAGGGCTGAATCGACTCCAGTCTCGTGATCTCCCTCGAGGGCTGAAGTGAGGGCCCATGCCCGAAGGCGGCTCACTTGCAGGGTTAGGGTTCGAGGCAGGCTTAGGTTGCGGTGGAGGGTCCCGGGTCGGGGTACGGTTAGGGTTAGGGTTAGGTCCCAGAAGGCTCCAGGCGCCGAACCCACAGCAGGGCCGTGGTCTCCCCGAAGGGCTGAGTTGAGGGCACAAGGGACCGTGCCGGTCAGGATCCGTCTTTGGCTGCCAAGACCACACACGTGATTGGGCCCCCGTTCGAGGAGGCCTCAGGAATCTTCTCGGCAGCTGCAGCCGGGCCTGGGATTCGGCATGGTGAGCTTCCAGGTTCCATGCCGAGTCAGCCTGCACCTCTTCCGGACGCCAGGCGCGTGGTGTTGTCCGACGTTGCCATTGGGTCCTCTTGGGGAGAGAGCCTTAGCTAGGGTTAGGGTTCGGTCCAGGGACGTCGCCAGGGCCGAAGCGGCTCCGGTCTCGTGATCTCCCTCGAGGGCTGAAGTGAGGGCCCATGCAGCAAGGCGGCTCAAGTGCAGGCTTAGGGTTCGAGGCCGGCTTAGGTGTCGGTGGAGGGTCCCCGTTCGGTGTCGGGTTAGGGTTAGGGTTAGGGTTAGGTCCCAGGAGGCTCGGGGCGCCGAACCCACCGCAGGGCAGTGGTCTCCCTGAAGGGCTGAGTTGAGGACACAAGGGACGGTGCCGGTCAGGATCCGGCTTTGGCTGCCAGGGCCACAGACGTCGATCGGCCCCCGTTCGAGGAGGCCTCCGGAATCCTCTCGCTCAGCTGCAGCCAGGCGGGGAAACCACATGGTGAGCTTCCAGGTTCCATGCCGAGTCAGCCTGCACCGCTGCCGGACCCCAGGCGCGTGGTGTTGTCAGACGTTGGCATTGGGTCCCCATGGGGAGGGAGCCTTAGCTAGGGTTAGGGTTCGGCCCAGGGACGTCGCCAGGGCTGAATCGACTCCAGTCTCGTGATCTCCCTCGAGGGCTGAAGTGAGGGCCCATGCCCGAAGGCGGCTCACTTGCAGGGTTAGGGTTCGAGGCAGGCTTAGGTTGCGGTGGAGGGTCCCGGTTCGGGGTACGGTTAGGGTTAGGGTTAGGTCCCAGGAGGCTCCAGGCGCCGAACCCACAGCAGGGCCGTGGTCTCCCCGAAGGGCTGAGTTGAGGGCACAAGGGACCGTGCCGGTCAGGATCCGTCTTTGGCTGCCAAGGCCACACACGTGATTGGGCCCCTGGTCGAGGAGGCCTCCGGAATCCTCTCGGCAGCTGCAGCCGGGCCTGGGATTCGGCATGGTGAGCTTCCAGGTTCCATGCCGAGTCAGCCTGCACCTCTTCCGGACGCCAGGCGCGTGGTGTTGTCCGACGTTGCCATTGGGTCCTCTTGGGGAGAGAGCCTTAGCTAGGGTTAGGGTTCGGTCCAGGGACGTCGCCAGGGCCGAAGCGGCTCCGGTCTCGTGATCTCCCTCGAGGGCTGAAGTGAGGGCCCATGCAGCAAGGCGGCTCAAGTGCAGGCTTAGGGTTCGAGGCCGGCTTAGGTGTCGGTGGAGGGTCCCCGTTCGGTGTCGGGTTAGGGTTAGGGTTAGGTCCCAGGAGGCTCGGGGCGCCGAACCCACCGCAGGGCAGTGGTCTCCCCGAAGGGCTGAGTTGAGGACACAAGGGACGGTGCCGGTCAGGATCCGGCTTTGGCTGCCAGGGCCACAGACGTCGATCGGCCCCCGTTCGAGGAGGCCTCCGGAATCCTCTCGCTCAGCTGCAGCCAGGCGGGGAAACCACATGGTGAGCTTCCAGGTTCCATGCCGAGTCAGCCTGCACCGCTGCCGGACCCCAGGCGCGTGGTGTTGTCAGATGTTGGCATTGGGTCCCCATGGGGAGGGAGCCTTAGCTAGGGTTAGGGTTCGGCCCAGGGACGTCGCCAGGGCTGAATCGACTCCAGTCTCGTGATCTCCCTCGAGGGCTGAAGTGAGGGCCCATGCCCGAAGGCGGCTCACTTGCAGGGTTAGGGTTCGAGGCAGGCTTAGGTTGCGGTGGAGGGTCCCGGGTCGGGGTACGGTTAGGGTTAGGGTTAGGTCCCAGAAGGCTCCAGGCGCCGAACCCACAGCAGGGCCGTGGTCTCCCCGAAGGGCTGAGTTGAGGGCACAAGGGACCGTGCCGGTCAGGATCCGTCTTTGGCTGCCAAGGCCACACACGTGATTGGGCCCCTGGTCGAGGAGGCCTCCGGAATCCTCTCGGCAGCTGCAGCCGGGCCTGGGATTCGGCATGGTGAGCTTCCAGGTTCCATGCCGAGTCAGCCTGCACCTCTTCCGGACGCCAGGCGCGTGGTGTTGTCCGACGTTGCCATTGGGTCCTCTTGGGGAGAGAGCCTTAGCTAGGGTTAGGGTTCGGTCCAGGGACGTCGCCAGGGCCGAAGCGGCTCCGGTCTCGTGATCTCCCTCGAGGGCTGAAGTGAGGGCCCATGCAGCAAGGCGGCTCAAGTGCAGGCTTAGGGTTCGAGGCCGGCTTAGGTGTCGGTGGAGGGTCCCCGTTCGGTGTCGGGTTAGGGTTAGGGTTAGGGTTAGGTCCCAGAGGCTCGGGGCGCCGAACCCACCGCAGGGCAGTGGTCTCCCCGAAGGGCTGAGTTGAGGACACAAGGGACGGTGCCGGTCAGGATCCGGCTTTGGCTGCCAGGGCCACAGACGTCGATCGGCCCCCGTTCGAGGAGGCCTCCGGAATCCTCTCGCTCAGCTGCAGCCAGGCGGGGAAACCACATGGTGAGCTTCCAGGTTCCATGCCGAGTCAGCCTGCACCGCTGCCGGACCCCAGGCGCGTGGTGTTGTCAGACGTTGGCATTGGGTCCCCATGGGGAGGGAGCCTTAGCTAGGGTTAGGGTTCGGCCCAGGGACGTCGCCAGGGCTGAATCGACTCCAGTCTCGTGATCTCCCTCGAGGGCTGAAGTGAGGGCCCATGCCCGAAGGCGGCTCACTTGCAGGGTTAGGGTTCGAGGCAGGCTTAGGTTGCGGTGGAGGGTCCCGGTTCGGGGTACGGTTAGGGTTAGGGTTAGGTCCCAGGAGGCTCCAGGCGCCGAACCCACAGCAGGGCCGTGGTCTCCCCGAAGGGCTGAGTTGAGGGCACAAGGGACCGTGCCGGTCAGGATCCGTCTTTGGCTGCCAAGGCCACACACGTGATTGGGCCCCTGGTCGAGGAGGCCTCCGGAATCCTCTCGGCAGCTGCAGCCGGGCCTGGGATTCGGCATGGTGAGCTTCCAGGTTCCATGCCGAGTCAGCCTGCACCTCTTCCGGACGCCAGGCGCGTGGTGTTGTCCGACGTTGCCATTGGGTCCTCTTGGGGAGAGAGCCTTAGCTAGGGTTAGGGTTCGGTCCAGGGACGTCGCCAGGGCCGAAGCGGCTCCGGTCTCGTGATCTCCCTCGAGGGCTGAAGTGAGGGCCCATGCAGCAAGGCGGCTCAAGTGCAGGCTTAGGGTTCGAGGCCGGCTTAGGTGTCGGTGGAGGGTCCCCGTTCGGTGTCGGGTTAGGGTTAGGGTTAGGGTTAGGTCCCAGGAGGCTCGGGGCGCCGAACCCACGGCAGGGCAGTGGTCTCCCCGAAGGGCTGAGTTGAGGACACAAGGGACGGTGCCGGTCAGGATCCGGCTTTGGCTGCCAGGGCCACAGACGTCGATCGGCCCCCGTTCGAGGAGGCCTCCGGAATCCTCTCGCTCAGCTGCAGCCAGGCGGGGAAACCACATGGTGAGCTTCCAGGTTCCATGCCGAGTCAGCCTGCACCGCTGCCGGACCCCAGGCGCGTGGTGTTGTCAGACGTTGGCATTGGGTCCCCATGGGGAGGGAGCCTTAGCTAGGGTTAGGGTTCGGCCCAGGGACGTCGCCAGGGCTGAATCGACTCCAGTCTCGTGATCTCCCTCGAGGGCTGAAGTGAGGGCCCATGCCCGAAGGCGGCTCACTTGCAGGGTTAGGGTTCGAGGCAGGCTTAGGTTGCGGTGGAGGGTCCCGGTTCGGGGTACGGTTAGGGTTAGGGTTAGGTCCCAGGAGGCTCCAGGCGCCGAACCCACAGCAGGGCCGTGGTCTCCCCGAAGGGCTGAGTTGAGGGCACAAGGGACCGTGCCGGTCAGGATCCGTCTTTGGCTGCCAAGGCCACACACGTGATTGGGCCCCTGGTCGAGGAGGCCTCCGGAATCCTCTCGGCAGCTGCAGCCGGGCCTGGGATTCGGCATGGTGAGCTTCCAGGTTCCATGCCGAGTCAGCCTGCACCTCTTCCGGACGCCAGGCGCGTGGTGTTGTCCGACGTTGCCATTGGGTCCTCTTGGGGAGAGAGCCTTAGCTAGGGTTAGGGTTCGGTCCAGGGACGTCGCCAGGGCCGAAGCGGCTCCGGTCTCGTGATCTCCCTCGAGGGCTGAAGTGAGGGCCCATGCAGCAAGGCGGCTCAAGTGCAGGCTTAGGGTTCGAGGCCGGCTTAGGTGTCGGTGGAGGGTCCCCGTTCGGTGTCGGGTTAGGGTTAGGCTTAGGTCCCAGGAGGCTCGGGGCGCCGAACCCACCGCAGGGCAGTGGTCTCCCCGAAGGGCTGAGTTGAGGACACAAGGGACGGTGCCGGTCAGGATCCGGCTTTGGCTGCCAGGGCCACAGACGTCGATCGGCCCCCGTTCGAGGAGGCCTCCGGAATCCTCTCGCTCAGCTGCAGCCAGGCGGGGAAACCACATGGTGAGCTTCCAGGTTCCATGCCGAGTCAGCCTGCACCGCTGCCGGACCCCAGGCGCGTGGTGTTGTCAGACGTTGGCATTGGGTCCCCATGGGGAGGGAGCCTTAGCTAGGGTTAGGGTTCGGCCCAGGGACGTCGCCAGGGCTGAATCGACTCCAGTCTCGTGATCTCCCTCGAGGGCTGAAGTGAGGGCCCATGCCCGAAGGCGGCTCACTTGCAGGGTTAGGGTTCGAGGCAGGCTTAGGTTGCGGTGGAGGGTCCCGGTTCGGGGTACGGTTAGGGTTAGGGTTAGGTCCCAGGAGGCTCCAGGCGCCGAACCCACAGCAGGGCCGTGGTCTCCCCGAAGGGCTGAGTTGAGGGCACAAGGGACCGTGCCGGTCAGGATCCGTCTTTGGCTGCCAAGGCCACACACGTGATTGGGCCCCTGGTCGAGGAGGCCTCCGGAATCCTCTCGGCAGCTGCAGCCGGGCCTGGGATTCGGCATGGTGAGCTTCCAGGTTCCATGCCGAGTCAGCCTGCACCTCTTCCGGACGCCAGGCGCGTGGTGTTGTCCGACGTTGCCATTGGGTCCTCTTTGGGAGAGAGCCTTAGCTAGGGTTAGGGTTCGGTCCAGGGACGTCGCCAGGTCCGAAGCGGCTCCGGTCTCGTGATCTCCCTCGAGGGCTGAAGTGAGGGCCCATGCAGCAAGGCGGCTCAAGTGCAGGCTTAGGGTTCGAGGCCGGCTTAGGTGTCGGTGGAGGGTCCCCGTTCGGTGTCGGGTTAGGGTTAGGCTTAGGTCCCAGGAGGCTCCGGGCGCCGAACCCACCGCAGGGCAGTGGTCTCCCCGAAGGGCTGAGTTGAGGACAGAAGGGACGGTGCCGGTCAGGATCCGGCTTTGGCTGCCAGGGCCACAGACGTCGATCGGCCCCCGTTCGAGGAGGCCTCCGGAATCCACTCGCTCAGCTGCAGCCAGGCGGGGAAACCACATGGTGAGCTTCCAGGTTCCATGCCGAGTCAGCCTGCACCGCTGCCGGACCCCAGGCGCGTGGTGTTGTCAGACGTTGGCATTGGGTCCCCATGGGGAGGGAGCCTTAGCTAGGGTTAGGGTTCGGCCCAGGGACGTCGCCAGGTCTGAATCGACTCCAGTCTCGTGATCTCCCTCGAGGGCTGAAGTGAGGGCCCATGCCCGAAGGCGGCTCACTTGCAGGGTTAGGGTTCGAGGCAGGCTTAGGTTGCGGTGGAGGGTCCCGGTTCGGGGTACGGTTAGGGTTAGGGTTAGGTCCCAGGAGGCTCCAGGCGCCGAACCCACAGCAGGGCCGTGGTCTCCCCGAAGGGCTGAGTTGAGGGCACAAGGGACCGTGCCGGTCAGGATCCGTCTTTGGCTGCCAAGGCCACACACGTGATTGGGCCCCTGGTCGAGGAGGCCTCCGGAATCCTCTCGGCAGCTGCAGCCGGGCCTGGGATTCGGCATGGTGAGCTTCCAGGTTCCATGCCGAGTCAGCCTGCACCTCTTCCGGACGCCAGGCGCGTGGTGTTGTCCGACGTTGCCATTGGGTCCTCTTGGGGAGAGAGCCTTAGCTAGGGTTAGGGTTCGGTCCAGGGACGTCGCCAGGGCCGAAGCGGCTCCGGTCTCGTGATCTCCCTCGAGGGCTGAAGTGAGGGCCCATGCAGCAAGGCGGCTCAAGTGCAGGCTTAGGGTTCGAGGCCGGCTTAGGTGTCGGTGGAGGGTCCCCGTTCGGTGTCGGGTTAGGGTTAGGGTTAGGGTTAGGTCCCAGGAGGCTCGGGGCGCCGAACCCACGGCAGGGCAGTGGTCTCCCCGAAGGGCTGAGTTGAGGACACAAGGGACGGTGCCGGTCAGGATCCGGCTTTGGCTGCCAGGGCCACAGACGTCGATCGGCCCCCGTTCGAGGAGGCCTCCGGAATCCTCTCGCTCAGCTGCAGCCAGGCGGGGAAACCACATGGTGAGCTTCCAGGTTCCATGCCGAGTCAGCCTGCACCGCTGCCGGACCCCAGGCGCGTGGTGTTGTCAGACGTTGGCATTGGGTCCCCATGGGGAGGGAGCCTTAGCTAGGGTTAGGGTTCGGCCCAGGGACGTCGCCAGGGCTGAATCGACTCCAGTCTCGTGATCTCCCTCGAGGGCTGAAGTGAGGGCCCATGCCCGAAGGCGGCTCACTTGCAGGGTTAGGGTTCGAGGCAGGCTTAGGTTGCGGTGGAGGGTCCCGGTTCGGGGTACGGTTAGGGTTAGGGTTAGGTCCCAGGAGGCTCCAGGCGCCGAACCCACAGCAGGGCCGTGGTCTCCCCGAAGGGCTGAGTTGAGGGCACAAGGGACCGTGCCGGTCAGGATCCGTCTTTGGCTGCCAAGGCCACACACGTGATTGGGCCCCTGGTCGAGGAGGCCTCCGGAATCCTCTCGGCAGCTGCAGCCGGGCCTGGGATTCGGCATGGTGAGCTTCCAGGTTCCATGCCGAGTCAGCCTGCACCTCTTCCGGACGCCAGGCGCGTGGTGTTGTCCGACGTTGCCATTGGGTCCTCTTGGGGAGAGAGCCTTAGCTAGGGTTAGGGTTCGGTCCAGGGACGTCGCCAGGGCCGAAGCGGCTCCGGTCTCGTGATCTCCCTCGAGGGCTGAAGTGAGGGCCCATGCAGCAAGGCGGCTCAAGTGCAGGCTTAGGGTTCGAGGCCGGCTTAGGTGTCGGTGGAGGGTCCCCGTTCGGTGTCGGGTTAGGGTTAGGCTTAGGTCCCAGGAGGCTCGGGGCGCCGAACCCACCGCAGGGCAGTGGTCTCCCCGAAGGGCTGAGTTGAGGACACAAGGGACGGTGCCGGTCAGGATCCGGCTTTGGCTGCCAGGGCCACAGACGTCGATCGGCCCCCGTTCGAGGAGGCCTCCGGAATCCTCTCGCTCAGCTGCAGCCAGGCGGGGAAACCACATGGTGAGCTTCCAGGTTCCATGCCGAGTCAGCCTGCACCGCTGCCGGACCCCAGGCGCGTGGTGTTGTCAGACGTTGGCATTGGGTCCCCATGGGGAGGGAGCCTTAGCTAGGGTTAGGGTTCGGCCCAGGGACGTCGCCAGGGCTGAATCGACTCCAGTCTCGTGATCTCCCTCGAGGGCTGAAGTGAGGGCCCATGCCCGAAGGCGGCTCACTTGCAGGGTTAGGGTTCGAGGCAGGCTTAGGTTGCGGTGGAGGGTCCCGGTTCGGGGTACGGTTAGGGTTAGGGTTAGGTCCCAGGAGGCTCCAGGCGCCGAACCCACAGCAGGGCCGTGGTCTCCCCGAAGGGCTGAGTTGAGGGCACAAGGGACCGTGCCGGTCAGGATCCGTCTTTGGCTGCCAAGGCCACACACGTGATTGGGCCCCTGGTCGAGGAGGCCTCCGGAATCCTCTCGGCAGCTGCAGCCGGGCCTGGGATTCGGCATGGTGAGCTTCCAGGTTCCATGCCGAGTCAGCCTGCACCTCTTCCGGACGCCAGGCGCGTGGTGTTGTCCGACGTTGCCATTGGGTCCTCTTGGGGAGAGAGCCTTAGCTAGGGTTAGGGTTCGGTCCAGGGACGTCGCCAGGTCCGAAGCGGCTCCGGTCTCGTGATCTCCCTCGAGGGCTGAAGTGAGGGCCCATGCAGCAAGGCGGCTCAAGTGCAGGCTTAGGGTTCGAGGCCGGCTTAGGTGTCGGTGGAGGGTCCCCGTTCGGTGTCGGGTTAGGGTTAGGCTTAGGTCCCAGGAGGCTCCGGGCGCCGAACCCACCGCAGGGCAGTGGTCTCCCCGAAGGGCTGAGTTGAGGACAGAAGGGACGGTGCCGGTCAGGATCCGGCTTTGGCTGCCAGGGCCACAGACGTCGATCGGCCCCCGTTCGAGGAGGCCTCCGGAATCCACTCGCTCAGCTGCAGCCAGGCGGGGAAACCACATGGTGAGCTTCCAGGTTCCATGCCGAGTCAGCCTGCACCGCTGCCGGACCCCAGGCGCGTGGTGTTGTCAGACGTTGGCATTGGGTCCCCATGGGGAGGGAGCCTTAGCTAGGGTTAGGGTTCGGCCCAGGGACGTCGCCAGGGCTGAATCGACTCCAGTCTCGTGATCTCCCTCGAGGGCTGAAGTGAGGGCCCATGCCCGAAGGCGGCTCACTTGCAGGGTTAGGGTTCGAGGCAGGCTTAGGTTGCGGTGGAGGGTCCCGGTTCGGGGTACGGTTAGGGTTAGGGTTAGGTCCCAGGAGGCTCCAGGCGCCGAACCCACAGCAGGGCCGTGGTCTCCCCGAAGGGCTGAGTTGAGGGCACAAGGGACCGTGCCGGTCAGGATCCGTCTTTGGCTGCCAAGGCCACACACGTGATTGGGCCCCTGGTCGAGGAGGCCTCCGGAATCCTCTCGGCAGCTGCAGCCGGGCCTGGGATTCGGCATGGTGAGCTTCCAGGTTCCATGCCGAGTCAGCCTGCACCTCTTCCGGACGCCAGGCGCGTGGTGTTGTCCGACGTTGCCATTGGGTCCTCTTGGGGAGAGAGCCTTAGCTAGGGTTAGGGTTCGGTCCAGGGACGTCGCCAGGGCCGAAGCGGCTCCGGTCTCGTGATCTCCCTCGAGGGCTGAAGTGAGGGCCCATGCAGCAAGGCGGCTCAAGTGCAGGCTTAGGGTTCGAGGCCGGCTTAGGTGTCGGTGGAGGGTCCCCGTTCGGTGTCGGGTTAGGGTTAGGCTTAGGTCCCAGGAGGCTCCGGGCGCCGAACCCACCGCAGGGCAGTGGTCTCCCCGAAGGGCTGAGTTGAGGACAGAAGGGACGGTGCCGGTCAGGATCCGGCTTTGGCTGCCAGGGCCACAGACGTCGATCGGCCCCCGTTCGAGGAGGCCTCCGGAATCCACTCGCTCAGCTGCAGCCAGGCGGGGAAACCACATGGTGAGCTTCCAGGTTCCATGCCGAGTCAGCCTGCACCGCTGCCGGACCCCAGGCGCGTGGTGTTGTCAGACGTTGGCATTGGGTCCCCATGGGGAGGGAGCCTTAGCTAGGGTTAGGGTTCGGCCCAGGGACGTCGCCAGGTCTGAATCGACTCCAGTCTCGTGATCTCCCTCGAGGGCTGAAGTGAGGGCCCATGCCCGAAGGCGGCTCACTTGCAGGGTTAGGGTTCGAGGCAGGCTTAGGTTGCGGTGGAGGGTCCCGGTTCGGGGTACGGTTAGGGTTAGGGTTAGGTCCCAGGAGGCTCCAGGCGCCGAACCCACAGCAGGGCCGTGGTCTCCCCGAAGGGCTGAGTTGAGGGCACAAGGGACCGTGCCGGTCAGGATCCGTCTTTGGCTGCCAAGGCCACACACGTGATTGGGCCCCTGGTCGAGGAGGCCTCCGGAATCCTCTCGGCAGCTGCAGCCGGGCCTGGGATTCGGCATGGTGAGCTTCCAGGTTCCATGCCGAGTCAGCCTGCACCTCTTCCGGACGCCAGGCGCGTGGTGTTGTCCGACGTTGCCATTGGGTCCTCTTGGGGAGAGAGCCTTAGCTAGGGTTAGGGTTCGGTCCAGGGACGTCGCCAGGGCCGAAGCGGCTCCGGTCTCGTGATCTCCCTCGAGGGCTGAAGTGAGGGCCCATGCAGCAAGGCGGCTCAAGTGCAGGCTTAGGGTTCGAGGCCGGCTTAGGTGTCGGTGGAGGGTCCCCGTTCGGTGTCGGGTTAGGGTTAGGGTTAGGGTTAGGTCCCAGGAGGCTCCGGGCGCCGAACCCACGGCAGGGCAGTGGTCTCCCCGAAGGGCTGAGTTGAGGACACAAGGGACGGTGCCGGTCAGGATCCGGCTTTGGCTGCCAGGGCCACAGACGTCGATCGGCCCCCGTTCGAGGAGGCCTCCGGAATCCTCTCGCTCAGCTGCAGCCAGGCGGGGAAACCACATGGTGAGCTTCCAGGTTCCATGCCGAGTCAGCCTGCACCGCTGCCGGACCCCAGGCGCGTGGTGTTGTCAGACGTTGGCATTGGGTCCCCATGGGGAGGGAGCCTTAGCTAGGGTTAGGGTTCGGCCCAGGGACGTCGCCAGGGCTGAATCGACTCCAGTCTCGTGATCTCCCTCGAGGGCTGAAGTGAGGGCCCATGCCCGAAGGCGGCTCACTTGCAGGGTTAGGGTTCGAGGCAGGCTTAGGTTGCGGTGGAGGGTCCCGGTTCGGGGTACGGTTAGGGTTAGGGTTAGGTCCCAGGAGGCTCCAGGCGCCGAACCCACAGCAGGGCCGTGGTCTCCCCGAAGGGCTGAGTTGAGGGCACAAGGGACCGTGCCGGTCAGGATCCGTCTTTGGCTGCCAAGGCCACACACGTGATTGGGCCCCCGTTCGAGGAGGCCTCCGGAATCCTCTCGGCAGCTGCAGCCGGGCCTGGGATTCGGCATGGTGAGCTTCCAGGTTCCATGCCGAGTCAGCCTGCACCTCTTCCGGACGCCAGGCGCGTGGTGTTGTCCGACGTTGCCATTGGGTCCTCTTGGGGAGAGAGCCTTAGCTAGGGTTAGGGTTCGGTCCAGGGACGTCGCCAGGGCCGAAGCGGCTCCGGTCTCGTGATCTCCCTCGAGGGCTGAAGTGAGGGCCCATGCAGCAAGGCGGCTCAAGTGCAGGCTTAGGGTTCGAGGCCGGCTTAGGTGTCGGTGGAGGGTCCCCGTTCGGTGTCGGGTTAGGGTTAGGGTTAGGTCCCAGGAGGCTCGGGGCGCCGAACCCACCGCAGGGCAGTGGTCTCCCCGAAGGGCTGAGTTGAGGACACAAGGGACGGTGCCGGTCAGGATCCGGCTTTGGCTGCCAGGGCCACAGACGTCGATCGGCCCCCGTTCGAGGAGGCCTCCGGAATCCACTCGCTCAGCTGCAGCCAGGCGGGGAAACCACATGGTGAGCTTCCAGGTTCCATGCCGAGTCAGCCTGCACCGCTGCCGGACCCCAGGCGCGTGGTGTTGTCAGACGTTGGCATTGGGTCCCCATGGGGAGGGAGCCTTAGCTAGGGTTAGGGTTCGGCCCAGGGACGTCGCCAGGGCTGAATCGACTCCAGTCTCGTGATCTCCCTCGAGGGCTGAAGTGAGGGCCCATGCCCGAAGGCGGCTCACTTGCAGGGTTAGGGTTCGAGGCAGGCTTAGGTTGCGGTGGAGGGTCCCGGTTCGGGGTACGGTTAGGGTTAGGGTTAGGTCCCAGGAGGCTCCAGGCGCCGAACCCACAGCAGGGCCGTGGTCTCCCCGAAGGGCTGAGTTGAGGGCACAAGGGACCGTGCCGGTCAGGATCCGTCTTTGGCTGCCAAGGCCACACACGTGATTGGGCCCCCGTTCGAGGAGGCCTCCGGAATCCTCTCGGCAGCTGCAGCCGGGCCTGGGATTCGGCATGGTGAGCTTCCAGGTTCCATGCCGAGTCAGCCTGCACCTCTTCCGGACGCCAGGCGCGTGGTGTTGTCCGACGTTGCCATTGGGTCCTCTTTGGGAGAGAGCCTTAGCTAGGGTTAGGGTTCGGTCCAGGGACGTCGCCAGGGCCGAAGCGGCTCCGGTCTCGTGATCTCCCTCGAGGGCTGAAGTGAGGGCCCATGGAGCAAGGCGGCTCAAGTGCAGGCTTAGGGTTCGAGGCCGGCTTAGGTGTCGGTGGAGGGTCCCCGTTCGGTGTCGGGTTAGGGTTAGGCTTAGGTCCCAGGAGGCTCCGGGCGCCGAACCCACCGCAGGGCAGTGGTCTCCCCGAAGGGCTGAGTTGAGGACAGAAGGGACGGTGCCGGTCAGGATCCGGCTTTGGCTGCCAGGGCCACAGACGTCGATCGGCCCCCGTTCGAGGAGGCCTCCGGAATCCACTCGCTCAGCTGCAGCCAGGCGGGGAAACCACATGGTGAGCTTCCAGGTTCCATGCCGAGTCAGCCTGCATCGCTGCCGGACCCCAGGCGCGTGGTGTTGTCAGACGTTGGCATTGGGTCCCCATGGGGAGGGAGCCTTAGCTAGGGTTAGGGTTCGACCCAGGGACGTCGCCAGGGCTGAATCGACTCCAGTCTCTTGATCTCCCTCGAGGGCTGAAGTGAGGGCCCATGCCCGAAGGCGGCTCACTTGCAGGGTTAGGGTTCGAGGCAGGCTTAGGTTGCGGTGGAGGGTCCCGGTTCGGGGTACGGTTAGGGTTAGGGTTAGGTCCCAGGAGGCTCCAGGCGCCGAACCCACAGCAGGGCCGTGGTCTCCCCGAAGGGCTGAGTTGAGGGCACAAGGGACCGTGCCGGTCAGGATCCGTCTTTGGCTGCCAAGGCCACACACGTGATTGGGCCCCCGTTCGAGGAGGCCTCCAGAATCCTCTCGGCAGCTGCAGCCGGGACTGGGATTCGGCATGGTGAGCTTCCAGGTTCCATGCCGAGTCAGCCTGCACCTCTTCCGGACGCCAGGCGCGTGGTGTTGTCCGACGTTGCCATTGGGTCCTCTTGGGGAGAGAGCCTTAGCTAGGGTTAGGGTTCGGTCCAGGGACGTCGCCAGGGCCGAAGCGGCTCCGGTCTCGTGATCTCCCTCGAGGGCTGAAGTGAGGGCCCATGCAGCAAGGCGGCTCAAGTGCAGGCTTAGGGTTCGAGGCCGGCTTAGGTGTCGGTGGAGGGTCCCCGTTCGGTGTCGGGTTAGGGTTAGGGTTAGGGTTAGGTCCCAGGAGGCTCGGGGCGCCGAACCCACCGCAGGGCAGTGGTCTCCCCGAAGGGCTGAGTTGAGGGCACAAGGGACCGTGCCGGTCAGGATCCGTCTTTGGCTGCCAAGGCCACACACGTGATTGGGCCCCCGTTCGAGGAGGCCTCCGGAATCCTCTCGGCAGCTGCAGCCGGGCCTGGGATTCAGCATGGTGAGCTTCCAGGTTCCATGCCGAGTCAGCCTGCACCTCTTCCGGACGCCAGGCGCGTGGTGTTGTCCGACGTTGCCATTGGGTCCTCTTGGGGAGAGAGCCTTAGCTAGGGTTAGGGTTCGGTCCAGGGACGTCGCCAGGGCCGAAGCGGCTCCGGTCTCGTGATCTCCCTCGAGGGCTGAAGTGAGGGCCCATGCAGCAAGGCGGCTCAAGTGCAGGCTTAGGGTTCGAGGCCGGCTTAGGTGTCGGTGGAGGGTCCCCGATCGGTGTCGGGTTAGGGTTAGGGTTAGGTCCCAGGAGGCTCGGGGCGCCGAACCCACCGCAGGGCAGTGGTCTCCCCGAAGGGCTGAGTTGAGGACACAAGGGACGGTGCCGGTCAGGATCCGGCTTTGGCTGCCAGGGCCACAGACGTCGATCGGCCCCCGTTCGAGGAGGCCTCCGGAATCCACTCGCTCAGCTGCAGCCAGGCGGGGAAACCACATGGTGAGCTTCCAGGTTCCATGCCGAGTCAGCCTGCACCGCTGCCGGACCCCAGGCGCGTGGTGTTGTCAGACGTTGGCATTGGGTCCCCATGGGGAGGGAGCCTTAGCTAGGGTTAGGGTTCGGCCCAGGGACGTCGCCAGGGCTGAATCGACTCCAGTCTCGTGATCTCCCTCGAGGGCTGAAGTGAGGGCCCATGCCCGAAGGCGGCTCACTTGCAGGGTTAGGGTTCGAGGCAGGCTTAGGTTGCGGTGGAGGGTCCCGGTTCGGGGTACGCTTAGGGTTAGGGTTAGGTCCCAGGAGGCTCCAGGCGCCGAACCCACAGCAGGGCCGTGGTCTCCCCGAAGGGCTGAGTTGAGGGCACAAGGGACCGTGCCGGTCAGGATCCGTCTTTGGCTGCCAAGGCCACACACGTGATTGGGCCCCCGTTCGAGGAGGCCTCCGGAATCCTCTCGGCAGCTGCAGCCGGGCCTGGGATTCGGCATGGTGAGCTTCCAGGTTCCATGCCGAGTCAGCCTGCACCTCTTCCGGACGCCAGGCGCGTGGTGTTGTCCGACGTTGCCATTGGGTCCTCTTGGGGAGAGAGCCTTAGCTAGGGTTAGGGTTCGGTCCAGGGACGTCGCCAGGGCCGAAGCGGCTCCGGTCTCGTGATCTCCCTCGAGGGCTGAAGTGAGGGCCCATGCAGCAAGGCGGCTCAAGTGCAGGCTTAGGGTTCGAGGCCGGCTTAGGTGTCGGTGGAGGGTCCCCGTTCGGTGTCGGGTTAGGGTTAGGGTTAGGTCCCAGGAGGCTCGGGGCGCCGAACCCACCGCAGGGCAGTGGTCTCCCCGAAGGGCTGAGTTGAGGACACAAGGGACGGTGCCGGTCAGGATCCGGCTTTGGCTGCCAGGGCCACAGACGTCGATCGGCCCCCGTTCGAGGAGGCCTCCGGAATCCACTCGCTCAGCTGCAGCCAGGCGGGGAAACCACATGGTGAGCTTCCAGGTTCCATGCCGAGTCAGCCTGCACCGCTGCCGGACCCCAGGCGCGTGGTGTTGTCAGACGTTGGCATTGGGTCCCCATGGGGAGGGAGCCTTAGCTAGGGTTAGGGTTCGGCCCAGGGACGTCGCCAGGGCTGAATCGACTCCAGTCTCGT
Source organism: Panthera onca (assembly GCF_046562875.1). Lineage (NCBI taxonomy): Eukaryota > Metazoa > Chordata > Mammalia > Carnivora > Felidae > Panthera > Panthera onca. The sequence goes on along the minus strand of NC_138342.1, from coordinate 206,268,195 downwards.
GATCTCCCTCGAGGGCTGAAGTGAGGGCCCATGCCCGAAGGCGGCTCACTTGCAGGGTTAGGGTTCGAGGCAGGCTTAGGTTGCGGTGGAGGGTCCCGGTTCGGGGTACGGTTAGGGTTAGGGTTAGGTCCCAGGAGGCTCCAGGCGCCGAACCCACAGCAGGGCCGTGGTCTCCCAGAAGGGCTGAGTTGAGGGCACAAGGGACCGTGCCGGTCAGGATCCGTCTTTGGCTGCCAAGGCCACACACGTGATTGGGCCCCCGGTCGAGGAGGCCTCCGGAATCCTCTCGGCAGCTGCAGCCGGGCCTGGGATTCGGCATGGTGAGCTTCCAGGTTCCATGCCGAGTCAGCCTGCACCTCTTCCGGACGCCAGGCGCGTGGTGTTGTCCGACGTTGCCATTGGGTCCTCTTGGGGAGAGAGCCTTAGCTAGGGTTAGGGTTCGGTCCAGGGACGTCGCCAGGGCCGAAGCGGCTCCGGTCTCGTGATCTCCCTCGAGGGCTGAAGTGAGGGCCCATGCAGCAAGGCGGCTCAAGTGCAGGCTTAGGGTTCGAGGCCGGCTTAGGTGTCGGTGGAGGGTCCCCGTTCGGTGTCGGGTTAGGGTTAGGGTTAGGTCCCAGGAGGCTCGGGGCGCCGAACCCACCGCAGGGCAGTGGTCTCCCCGAAGGGCTGAGTTGAGGACACACGGGACGGTGCCGGTCAGGATCCGGCTTTGGCTGCCAGGGCCACAGACGTCGATCGGCCCCCGTTCGAGGAGGCCTCCGGAATCCTCTCGCTCAGCTGCAGCCAGGCGGGGAAACCACATGGTGAGCTTCCAGGTTCCATGCCGAGTCAGCCTGCACCGCTGCCGGACCCCAGGCGCGTGGTGTTGTCAGACGTTGGCATTGGGTCCCCATGGGGAGGGAGCCATAGCTAGGGTTAGGGTTCGGCCCAGGGACGTCGCCAGGGCTGAATCGACTCCAGTCTCGTGATCTCCCTCGAGGGCTGAAGTGAGGGCCCATGCCCGAAGGCGGCTCACTTGCAGGGTTAGGGTTCGAGGCAGGCTTAGGTTGCGGTGGAGGGTCCCGGTTCGGGGTACGCTTAGGGTTAGGGTTAGGTCCCAGGAGGCTCCAGGCGCCGAACCCACAGCAGGGCCGTGGTCTCCCCGAAGGGCTGAGTTGAGGGCACAAGGGACCGTGCCGGTCAGGATCCGTCTTTGGCTGCCAAGGCCACACACGTGATTGGGCCCCCGTTCGAGGAGGCCTCCGGAATCCTCTCGGCAGCTGCAGCCGGGCCTGGGATTCGGCATGGTGAGCTTCCAGGTTCCATGCCGAGTCAGCCTGCACCTCTTCCGGACGCCAGGCGCGTGGTGTTGTCCGACGTTGCCATTGGGTCCTCTTGGGGAGAGAGCCTTAGCTAGGGTTAGGGTTCGGTCCAGGGACGTCGCCAGGGCCGAAGCGGCTCCGGTCTCGTGATCTCCCTCGAGGGCTGAAGTGAGGGCCCATGCAGCAAGGCGGCTCAAGTGCAGGCTTAGGGTTCGAGGCCGGCTTAGGTGTCGGTGGAGGGTCCCCGTTCGGTGTCGGGTTAGGGTTAGGGTTAGGTCCCAGGAGGCTCGGGGCGCCGAACCCACCGCAGGGCAGTGGTCTCCCCGAAGGGCTGAGTTGAGGACACAAGGGACGGTGCCGGTCAGGATCCGGCTTTGGCTGCCAGGGCCACAGACGTCGATCGGCCCCCTTCGAGGAGGCCTCCGGAATCCACTCGCTCAGCTGCAGCCAGGCGGGGAAACCACATGGTGAGCTTCCAGGTTCCATGCCGAGTCAGCCTGCACCGCTGCCGGACCCCAGGCGCGTGGTGTTGTCAGACGTTGGCATTGGGTCCCCATGGGGAGGGAGCCTTAGCTAGGGTTAGGGTTCGGCCCAGGGACGTCGCCAGGGCTGAATCGACTCCAGTCTCGTGATCTCCCTCGAGGGCTGAAGTGAGGGCCCATGCCCGAAGGCGGCTCACTTGCAGGGTTAGGGTTCGAGGCAGGCTTAGGTTGCGGTGGAGGGTCCCGGTTCGGGGTACGGTTAGGGTTAGGGTTAGGTCCCAGGAGGCTCCAGGCGCCGAACCCACAGCAGGGCCGTGGTCTCCCCGAAGGGCTGAGTTGAGGGCACAAGGGACCGTGCCGGTCAGGATCCGTCTTTGGCTGCCAAGGCCACACACGTGATTGGGCCCCTGGTCGAGGAGGCCTCCGGAATCCTCTCGGCAGCTGCAGCCGGGCCTGGGATTCGGCATGGTGAGCTTCCAGGTTCCATGCCGAGTCAGCCTGCACCTCTTCCGGACGCCAGGCGCGTGGTGTTGTCCGACGTTGCCATTGGGTCCTCTTGGGGAGAGAGCCTTAGCTAGGGTTAGGGTTCGGTCCAGGGACGTCGCCAGGGCCGAAGCGGCTCCGGTCTCGTGATCTCCCTCGAGGGCTGAAGTGAGGGCCCATGCAGCAAGGCGGCTCAAGTGCAGGCTTAGGGTTCGAGGCCGGCTTAGGTGTCGGTGGAGGGTCCCCGTTCGGTGTCGGGTTAGGGTTAGGGTTAGGTCCCAGGAGGCTCGGGGCGCCGAACCCACCGCAGGGCAGTGGTCTCCCCGAAGGGCTGAGTTGAGGACACAAGGGACGGTGCCGGTCAGGATCCGGCTTTGGCTGCCAGGGCCACAGACGTCGATCGGCCCCCGTTCGAGGAGGCCTCCGGAATCCTCTCGCTCAGCTGCAGCCAGGCGGGGAAACCACATGGTGAGCTTCCAGGTTCCATGCCGAGTCAGCCTGCACCGCTGCCGGACCCCAGGCGCGTGGTGTTGTCAGATGTTGGCATTGGGTCCCCATGGGGAGGGAGCCTTAGCTAGGGTTAGGGTTCGGCCCAGGGACGTCGCCAGGGCTGAATCGACTCCAGTCTCGTGATCTCCCTCGAGGGCTGAAGTGAGGGCCCATGCCCGAAGGCGGCTCACTTGCAGGGTTAGGGTTCGAGGCAGGCTTAGGTTGCGGTGGAGGGTCCCGGGTCGGGGTACGGTTAGGGTTAGGGTTAGGTCCCAGAAGGCTCCAGGCGCCGAACCCACAGCAGGGCCGTGGTCTCCCCGAAGGGCTGAGTTGAGGGCACAAGGGACCGTGCCGGTCAGGATCCGTCTTTGGCTGCCAAGGCCACACACGTGATTGGGCCCCTGGTCGAGGAGGCCTCCGGAATCCTCTCGGCAGCTGCAGCCGGGCCTGGGATTCGGCATGGTGAGCTTCCAGGTTCCATGCCGAGTCAGCCTGCACCTCTTCCGGACGCCAGGCGCGTGGTGTTGTCCGACGTTGCCATTGGGTCCTCTTGGGGAGAGAGCCTTAGCTAGGGTTAGGGTTCGGTCCAGGGACGTCGCCAGGGCCGAAGCGGCTCCGGTCTCGTGATCTCCCTCGAGGGCTGAAGTGAGGGCCCATGCAGCAAGGCGGCTCAAGTGCAGGCTTAGGGTTCGAGGCCGGCTTAGGTGTCGGTGGAGGGTCCCCGTTCGGTGTCGGGTTAGGGTTAGGGTTAGGGTTAGGTCCCAGGAGGCTCGGGGCGCCGAACCCACCGCAGGGCAGTGGTCTCCCCGAAGGGCTGAGTTGAGGACACAAGGGACGGTGCCGGTCAGGATCCGGCTTTGGCTGCCAGGGCCACAGACGTCGATCGGCCCCCGTTCGAGGAGGCCTCCGGAATCCTCTCGCTCAGCTGCAGCCAGGCGGGGAAACCACATGGTGAGCTTCCAGGTTCCATGCCGAGTCAGCCTGCACCGCTGCCGGACCCCAGGCGCGTGGTGTTGTCAGACGTTGGCATTGGGTCCCCATGGGGAGGGAGCCTTAGCTAGGGTTAGGGTTCGGCCCAGGGACGTCGCCAGGGCTGAATCGACTCCAGTCTCGTGATCTCCCTCGAGGGCTGAAGTGAGGGCCCATGCCCGAAGGCGGCTCACTTGCAGGGTTAGGGTTCGAGGCAGGCTTAGGTTGCGGTGGAGGGTCCCGGTTCGGGGTACGGTTAGGGTTAGGGTTAGGTCCCAGGAGGCTCCAGGCGCCGAACCCACAGCAGGGCCGTGGTCTCCCCGAAGGGCTGAGTTGAGGGCACAAGGGACCGTGCCGGTCAGGATCCGTCTTTGGCTGCCAAGGCCACACACGTGATTGGGCCCCTGGTCGAGGAGGCCTCCGGAATCCTCTCGGCAGCTGCAGCCGGGCCTGGGATTCGGCATGGTGAGCTTCCAGGTTCCATGCCGAGTCAGCCTGCACCTCTTCCGGACGCCAGGCGCGTGGTGTTGTCCGACGTTGCCATTGGGTCCTCTTGGGGAGAGAGCCTTAGCTAGGGTTAGGGTTCGGTCCAGGGACGTCGCCAGGGCCGAAGCGGCTCCGGTCTCGTGATCTCCCTCGAGGGCTGAAGTGAGGGCCCATGCAGCAAGGCGGCTCAAGTGCAGGCTTAGGGTTCGAGGCCGGCTTAGGTGTCGGTGGAGGGTCCCCGTTCGGTGTCGGGTTAGGGTTAGGGTTAGGGTTAGGTCCCAGGAGGCTCGGGGCGCCGAACCCACGGCAGGGCAGTGGTCTCCCCGAAGGGCTGAGTTGAGGACACAAGGGACGGTGCCGGTCAGGATCCGGCTTTGGCTGCCAGGGCCACAGACGTCGATCGGCCCCCGTTCGAGGAGGCCTCCGGAATCCTCTCGCTCAGCTGCAGCCAGGCGGGGAAACCACATGGTGAGCTTCCAGGTTCCATGCCGAGTCAGCCTGCACCGCTGCCGGACCCCAGGCGCGTGGTGTTGTCAGACGTTGGCATTGGGTCCCCATGGGGAGGGAGCCTTAGCTAGGGTTAGGGTTCGGCCCAGGGACGTCGCCAGGGCTGAATCGACTCCAGTCTCGTGATCTCCCTCGAGGGCTGAAGTGAGGGCCCATGCCCGAAGGCGGCTCACTTGCAGGGTTAGGGTTCGAGGCAGGCTTAGGTTGCGGTGGAGGGTCCCGGTTCGGGGTACGGTTAGGGTTAGGGTTAGGTCCCAGGAGGCTCCAGGCGCCGAACCCACAGCAGGGCCGTGGTCTCCCCGAAGGGCTGAGTTGAGGGCACAAGGGACCGTGCCGGTCAGGATCCGTCTTTGGCTGCCAAGGCCACACACGTGATTGGGCCCCTGGTCGAGGAGGCCTCCGGAATCCTCTCGGCAGCTGCAGCCGGGCCTGGGATTCGGCATGGTGAGCTTCCAGGTTCCATGCCGAGTCAGCCTGCACCTCTTCCGGACGCCAGGCGCGTGGTGTTGTCCGACGTTGCCATTGGGTCCTCTTGGGGAGAGAGCCTTAGCTAGGGTTAGGGTTCGGTCCAGGGACATCGCCAGGGCCGAAGCGGCTCCGGTCTCGTGATCTCCCTCGAGGGCTGAAGTGAGGGCCCATGCAGCAAGGCGGCTCAAGTGCAGGCTTAGGGTTCGAGGCCGGCTTAGGTGTCGGTGGAGGGTCCCCGTTCGGTGTCGGGTTAGGGTTAGGGTTAGGGTTAGGTCCCAGGAGGCTCGGGGCGCCGAACCCACGGCAGGGCAGTGGTCTCCCCGAAGGGCTGAGTTGAGGACACAAGGGACGGTGCCGGTCAGGATCCGGCTTTGGCTGCCAGGGCCACAGACGTCGATCGGCCCCCGTTCGAGGAGGCCTCCGGAATCCTCTCGCTCAGCTGCAGCCAGGCGGGGAAACCACATGGTGAGCTTCCAGGTTCCATGCCGAGTCAGCCTGCACCGCTGCCGGACCCCAGGCGCGTGGTGTTGTCAGACGTTGGCATTGGGTCCCCATGGGGAGGGAGCCTTAGCTAGGGTTAGGGTTCGGCCCAGGGACGTCGCCAGGGCCGAATCGACTCCAGTCTCGTGATCTCCCTCGAGGGCTGAAGTGAGGGCCCATGCCCGAAGGCGGCTCACTTGCAGGGTTAGGGTTCGAGGCAGGCTTAGGTTGCGGTGGAGGGTCCCGGTTCGGGGTACGGTTAGGGTTAGGGTTAGGTCCCAGGAGGCTCCAGGCGCCGAACCCACAGCAGGGCCGTGGTCTCCCCGAAGGGCTGAGTTGAGGGCACAAGGGACCGTGCCGGTCAGGATCCGTCTTTGGCTGCCAAGGCCACACACGTGATTGGGCCCCTGGTCGAGGAGGCCTCCGGAATCCTCTCGGCAGCTGCAGCCGGGCCTGGGATTCGGCATGGTGAGCTTCCAGGTTCCATGCCGAGTCAGCCTGCACCTCTTCCGGACGCCAGGCGCGTGGTGTTGTCCGACGTTGCCATTGGGTCCTCTTGGGGAGAGAGCCTTAGCTAGGGTTAGGGTTCGGTCCAGGGACGTCGCCAGGGCCGAAGCGGCTCCGGTCTCGTGATCTCCCTCGAGGGCTGAAGTGAGGGCCCATGCAGCAAGGCGGCTCAAGTGCAGGCTTAGGGTTCGAGGCCGGCTTAGGTGTCGGTGGAGGGTCCCCGTTAGGTGTCGGGTTAGGGTTAGGGTTAGGTCCCAGGAGGCTCGGGGCGCCGAACCCACCGCAGGGCAGTGGTCTCCCCGAAGGGCTGAGTTGAGGACACAAGGGACGGTGCCGGTCAGGATCCGGCTTTGGCTGCCAGGGCCACAGACGTCGATCGGCCCCCGTTCGAGGAGGCCTCCGGAATCCACTCGCTCAGCTGCAGCCAGGCGGGGAAACCACATGGTGAGCTTCCAGGTTCCATGCCGAGTCAGCCTGCACCGCTGCCGGACCCCAGGCGCGTGGTGTTGTCAGACGTTGGCATTGGGTCCCCATGGGGAGGGAGCCTTAGCTAGGGTTAGGGTTCGGCCCAGGGACGTCGCCAGGGCTGAATCGACTCCAGTCTCGTGATCTCCCTCGAGGGCTGAAGTGAGGGCCCATGCCCGAAGGCGGCTCACTTGCAGGGTTAGGGTTCGAGGCAGGCTTAGGTTGCGGTGGAGGGTCCCGGTTCGGGGTACGGTTAGGGTTAGGGTTAGGTCCCAGGAGGCTCCAGGCGCCGAACCCACAGCAGGGCCGTGGTCTCCCAGAAGGGCTGAGTTGAGGGCACAAGGGACCGTGCCGGTCAGGATCCGTCTTTGGCTGCCAAGGCCACACACGTGATTGGGCCCCCGGTCGAGGAGGCCTCCGGAATCCTCTCGGCAGCTGCAGCCGGGCCTGGGATTCGGCATGGTGAGCTTCCAGGTTCCATGCCGAGTCAGCCTGCACCTCTTCCGGACGCCAGGCGCGTGGTGTTGTCCGACGTTGCCATTGGGTCCTCTTGGGGAGAGAGCCTTAGCTAGGGTTAGGGTTCGGTCCAGGGACGTCGCCAGGGCCGAAGCGGCTCCGGTCTCGTGATCTCCCTCGAGGGCTGAAGTGAGGGCCCATGCAGCAAGGCGGCTCAAGTGCAGGCTTAGGGTTCGAGGCCGGCTTAGGTGTCGGTGGAGGGTCCCCGTTCGGTGTCGGGTTAGGGTTAGGGTTAGGTCCCAGGAGGCTCGGGGCGCCGAACCCACCGCAGGGCAGTGGTCTCCCCGAAGGGCTGAGTTGAGGACACACGGGACGGTGCCGGTCAGGATCCGGCTTTGGCTGCCAGGGCCACAGACGTCGATCGGCCCCCGTTCGAGGAGGCCTCCGGAATCCTCTCGCTCAGCTGCAGCCAGGCGGGGAAACCACATGGTGAGCTTCCAGGTTCCATGCCGAGTCAGCCTGCACCGCTGCCGGACCCCAGGCGCGTGGTGTTGTCAGACGTTGGCATTGGGTCCCCATGGGGAGGGAGCCATAGCTAGGGTTAGGGTTCGGCCCAGGGACGTCGCCAGGGCTGAATCGACTCCAGTCTCGTGATCTCCCTCGAGGGCTGAAGTGAGGGCCCATGCCCGAAGGCGGCTCACTTGCAGGGTTAGGGTTCGAGGCAGGCTTAGGTTGCGGTGGAGGGTCCCGGTTCGGGGTACGCTTAGGGTTAGGGTTAGGTCCCAGGAGGCTCCAGGCGCCGAACCCACAGCAGGGCCGTGGTCTCCCCGAAGGGCTGAGTTGAGGGCACAAGGGACCGTGCCGGTCAGGATCCGTCTTTGGCTGCCAAGGCCACACACGTGATTGGGCCCCCGTTCGAGGAGGCCTCCGGAATCCTCTCGGCAGCTGCAGCCGGGCCTGGGATTCGGCATGGTGAGCTTCCAGGTTCCATGCCGAGTCAGCCTGCACCTCTTCCGGACGCCAGGCGCGTGGTGTTGTCCGACGTTGCCATTGGGTCCTCTTGGGGAGAGAGCCTTAGCTAGGGTTAGGGTTCGGTCCAGGGACGTCGCCAGGGCCGAAGCGGCTCCGGTCTCGTGATCTCCCTCGAGGGCTGAAGTGAGGGCCCATGCAGCAAGGCGGCTCAAGTGCAGGCTTAGGGTTCGAGGCCGGCTTAGGTGTCGGTGGAGGGTCCCCGTTCGGTGTCGGGTTAGGGTTAGGGTTAGGTCCCAGGAGGCTCGGGGCGCCGAACCCACCGCAGGGCAGTGGTCTCCCCGAAGGGCTGAGTTGAGGACACAAGGGACGGTGCCGGTCAGGATCCGGCTTTGGCTGCCAGGGCCACAGACGTCGATCGGCCCCCTTCGAGGAGGCCTCCGGAATCCACTCGCTCAGCTGCAGCCAGGCGGGGAAACCACATGGTGAGCTTCCAGGTTCCATGCCGAGTCAGCCTGCACCGCTGCCGGACCCCAGGCGCGTGGTGTTGTCAGACGTTGGCATTGGGTCCCCATGGGGAGGGAGCCTTAGCTAGGGTTAGGGTTCGGCCCAGGGACGTCGCCAGGGCTGAATCGACTCCAGTCTCGTGATCTCCCTCGAGGGCTGAAGTGAGGGCCCATGCCCGAAGGCGGCTCACTTGCAGGGTTAGGGTTCGAGGCAGGCTTAGGTTGCGGTGGAGGGTCCCGGTTCGGGGTACGGTTAGGGTTAGGGTTAGGTCCCAGGAGGCTCCAGGCGCCGAACCCACAGCAGGGCCGTGGTCTCCCCGAAGGGCTGAGTTGAGGGCACAAGGGACCGTGCCGGTCAGGATCCGTCTTTGGCTGCCAAGGCCACACACGTGATTGGGCCCCTGGTCGAGGAGGCCTCCGGAATCCTCTCGGCAGCTGCAGCCGGGCCTGGGATTCGGCATGGTGAGCTTCCAGGTTCCATGCCGAGTCAGCCTGCACCTCTTCCGGACGCCAGGCGCGTGGTGTTGTCCGACGTTGCCATTGGGTCCTCTTGGGGAGAGAGCCTTAGCTAGGGTTAGGGTTCGGTCCAGGGACGTCGCCAGGGCCGAAGCGGCTCCGGTCTCGTGATCTCCCTCGAGGGCTGAAGTGAGGGCCCATGCAGCAAGGCGGCTCAAGTGCAGGCTTAGGGTTCGAGGCCGGCTTAGGTGTCGGTGGAGGGTCCCCGTTCGGTGTCGGGTTAGGGTTAGGGTTAGGTCCCAGGAGGCTCGGGGCGCCGAACCCACCGCAGGGCAGTGGTCTCCCCGAAGGGCTGAGTTGAGGACACAAGGGACGGTGCCGGTCAGGATCCGGCTTTGGCTGCCAGGGCCACAGACGTCGATCGGCCCCCGTTCGAGGAGGCCTCCGGAATCCTCTCGCTCAGCTGCAGCCAGGCGGGGAAACCACATGGTGAGCTTCCAGGTTCCATGCCGAGTCAGCCTGCACCGCTGCCGGACCCCAGGCGCGTGGTGTTGTCAGATGTTGGCATTGGGTCCCCATGGGGAGGGAGCCTTAGCTAGGGTTAGGGTTCGGCCCAGGGACGTCGCCAGGGCTGAATCGACTCCAGTCTCGTGATCTCCCTCGAGGGCTGAAGTGAGGGCCCATGCCCGAAGGCGGCTCACTTGCAGGGTTAGGGTTCGAGGCAGGCTTAGGTTGCGGTGGAGGGTCCCGGGTCGGGGTACGGTTAGGGTTAGGGTTAGGTCCCAGAAGGCTCCAGGCGCCGAACCCACAGCAGGGCCGTGGTCTCCCCGAAGGGCTGAGTTGAGGGCACAAGGGACCGTGCCGGTCAGGATCCGTCTTTGGCTGCCAAGGCCACACACGTGATTGGGCCCCTGGTCGAGGAGGCCTCCGGAATCCTCTCGGCAGCTGCAGCCGGGCCTGGGATTCGGCATGGTGAGCTTCCAGGTTCCATGCCGAGTCAGCCTGCACCTCTTCCGGACGCCAGGCGCGTGGTGTTGTCCGACGTTGCCATTGGGTCCTCTTGGGGAGAGAGCCTTAGCTAGGGTTAGGGTTCGGTCCAGGGACGTCGCCAGGGCCGAAGCGGCTCCGGTCTCGTGATCTCCCTCGAGGGCTGAAGTGAGGGCCCATGCAGCAAGGCGGCTCAAGTGCAGGCTTAGGGTTCGAGGCCGGCTTAGGTGTCGGTGGAGGGTCCCCGTTCGGTGTCGGGTTAGGGTTAGGGTTAGGGTTAGGTCCCAGGAGGCTCGGGGCGCCGAACCCACCGCAGGGCAGTGGTCTCCCCGAAGGGCTGAGTTGAGGACACAAGGGACGGTGCCGGTCAGGATCCGGCTTTGGCTGCCAGGGCCACAGACGTCGATCGGCCCCCGTTCGAGGAGGCCTCCGGAATCCTCTCGCTCAGCTGCAGCCAGGCGGGGAAACCACATGGTGAGCTTCCAGGTTCCATGCCGAGTCAGCCTGCACCGCTGCCGGACCCCAGGCGCGTGGTGTTGTCAGACGTTGGCATTGGGTCCCCATGGGGAGGGAGCCTTAGCTAGGGTTAGGGTTCGGCCCAGGGACGTCGCCAGGGCTGAATCGACTCCAGTCTCGTGATCTCCCTCGAGGGCTGAAGTGAGGGCCCATGCCCGAAGGCGGCTCACTTGCAGGGTTAGGGTTCGAGGCAGGCTTAGGTTGCGGTGGAGGGTCCCGGTTCGGGGTACGGTTAGGGTTAGGGTTAGGTCCCAGGAGGCTCCAGGCGCCGAACCCACAGCAGGGCCGTGGTCTCCCCGAAGGGCTGAGTTGAGGGCACAAGGGACCGTGCCGGTCAGGATCCGTCTTTGGCTGCCAAGGCCACACACGTGATTGGGCCCCTGGTCGAGGAGGCCTCCGGAATCCTCTCGGCAGCTGCAGCCGGGCCTGGGATTCGGCATGGTGAGCTTCCAGGTTCCATGCCGAGTCAGCCTGCACCTCTTCCGGACGCCAGGCGCGTGGTGTTGTCCGACGTTGCCATTGGGTCCTCTTGGGGAGAGAGCCTTAGCTAGGGTTAGGGTTCGGTCCAGGGACGTCGCCAGGGCCGAAGCGGCTCCGGTCTCGTGATCTCCCTCGAGGGCTGAAGTGAGGGCCCATGCAGCAAGGCGGCTCAAGTGCAGGCTTAGGGTTCGAGGCCGGCTTAGGTGTCGGTGGAGGGTCCCCGTTCGGTGTCGGGTTAGGGTTAGGGTTAGGGTTAGGTCCCAGGAGGCTCGGGGCGCCGAACCCACGGCAGGGCAGTGGTCTCCCCGAAGGGCTGAGTTGAGGACACAAGGGACGGTGCCGGTCAGGATCCGGCTTTGGCTGCCAGGGCCACAGACGTCGATCGGCCCCCGTTCGAGGAGGCCTCCGGAATCCTCTCGCTCAGCTGCAGCCAGGCGGGGAAACCACATGGTGAGCTTCCAGGTTCCATGCCGAGTCAGCCTGCACCGCTGCCGGACCCCAGGCGCGTGGTGTTGTCAGACGTTGGCATTGGGTCCCCATGGGGAGGGAGCCTTAGCTAGGGTTAGGGTTCGGCCCAGGGACGTCGCCAGGGCTGAATCGACTCCAGTCTCGTGATCTCCCTCGAGGGCTGAAGTGAGGGCCCATGCCCGAAGGCGGCTCACTTGCAGGGTTAGGGTTCGAGGCAGGCTTAGGTTGCGGTGGAGGGTCCCGGTTCGGGGTACGGTTAGGGTTAGGGTTAGGTCCCAGGAGGCTCCAGGCGCCGAACCCACAGCAGGGCCGTGGTCTCCCCGAAGGGCTGAGTTGAGGGCACAAGGGACCGTGCCGGTCAGGATCCGTCTTTGGCTGCCAAGGCCACACACGTGATTGGGCCCCTGGTCGAGGAGGCCTCCGGAATCCTCTCGGCAGCTGCAGCCGGGCCTGGGATTCGGCATGGTGAGCTTCCAGGTTCCATGCCGAGTCAGCCTGCACCTCTTCCGGACGCCAGGCGCGTGGTGTTGTCCGACGTTGCCATTGGGTCCTCTTGGGGAGAGAGCCTTAGCTAGGGTTAGGGTTCGGTCCAGGGACATCGCCAGGGCCGAAGCGGCTCCGGTCTCGTGATCTCCCTCGAGGGCTGAAGTGAGGGCCCATGCAGCAAGGCGGCTCAAGTGCAGGCTTAGGGTTCGAGGCCGGCTTAGGTGTCGGTGGAGGGTCCCCGTTCGGTGTCGGGTTAGGGTTAGGGTTAGGGTTAGGTCCCAGGAGGCTCGGGGCGCCGAACCCACGGCAGGGCAGTGGTCTCCCCGAAGGGCTGAGTTGAGGACACAAGGGACGGTGCCGGTCAGGATCCGGCTTTGGCTGCCAGGGCCACAGACGTCGATCGGCCCCCGTTCGAGGAGGCCTCCGGAATCCTCTCGCTCAGCTGCAGCCAGGCGGGGAAACCACATGGTGAGCTTCCAGGTTCCATGCCGAGTCAGCCTGCACCGCTGCCGGACCCCAGGCGCGTGGTGTTGTCAGACGTTGGCATTGGGTCCCCATGGGGAGGGAGCCTTAGCTAGGGTTAGGGTTCGGCCCAGGGACGTCGCCAGGGCCGAATCGACTCCAGTCTCGTGATCTCCCTCGAGGGCTGAAGTGAGGGCCCATGCCCGAAGGCGGCTCACTTGCAGGGTTAGGGTTCGAGGCAGGCTTAGGTTGCGGTGGAGGGTCCCGGTTCGGGGTACGGTTAGGGTTAGGGTTAGGTCCCAGGAGGCTCCAGGCGCCGAACCCACAGCAGGGCCGTGGTCTCCCCGAAGGGCTGAGTTGAGGGCACAAGGGACCGTGCCGGTCAGGATCCGTCTTTGGCTGCCAAGGCCACACACGTGATTGGGCCCCTGGTCGAGGAGGCCTCCGGAATCCTCTCGGCAGCTGCAGCCGGGCCTGGGATTCGGCATGGTGAGCTTCCAGGTTCCATGCCGAGTCAGCCTGCACCTCTTCCGGACGCCAGGCGCGTGGTGTTGTCCGACGTTGCCATTGGGTCCTCTTGGGGAGAGAGCCTTAGCTAGGGTTAGGGTTCGGTCCAGGGACGTCGCCAGGGCCGAAGCGGCTCCGGTCTCGTGATCTCCCTCGAGGGCTGAAGTGAGGGCCCATGCAGCAAGGCGGCTCAAGTGCAGGCTTAGGGTTCGAGGCCGGCTTAGGTGTCGGTGGAGGGTCCCCGTTAGGTGTCGGGTTAGGGTTAGGGTTAGGTCCCAGGAGGCTCGGGGCGCCGAACCCACCGCAGGGCAGTGGTCTCCCCGAAGGGCTGAGTTGAGGACACAAGGGACGGTGCCGGTCAGGATCCGGCTTTGGCTGCCAGGGCCACAGACGTCGATCGGCCCCCGTTCGAGGAGGCCTCCGGAATCCTCTCGCTCAGCTGCAGCCAGGCGGGGAAACCACATGGTGAGCTTCCAGGTTCCATGCCGAGTCAGCCTGCACCGCTGCCGGACCCCAGGCGCGTGGTGTTGTCAGATGTTGGCATTGGGTCCCCATGGGGAGGGAGCCTTAGCTAGGGTTAGGGTTCGGCCCAGGGACGTCGCCAGGGCTGAATCGACTCCAGTCTCGTGATCTCCCTCGAGGGCTGAAGTGAGGGCCCATGCCCGAAGGCGGCTCACTTGCAGGGTTAGGGTTCGAGGCAGGCTTAGGTTGCGGTGGAGGGTCCCGGTTCGGGGTACGGTTAGGGTTAGGGTTAGGTCCCAGGAGGCTCCAGGCGCCGAACCCACAGCAGGGCCGTGGTCTCCCCGAAGGGCTGAGTTGAGGGCACAAGGGACCGTGCCGGTCAGGATCCGTCTTTGGCTGCCAAGGCCACACACGTGATTGGGCCCCTGGTCGAGGAGGCCTCCGGAATCCTCTCGGCAGCTGCAGCCGGGCCTGGGATTCGGCATGGTGAGCTTCCAGGTTCCATGCCGAGTCAGCCTGCACCTCTTCCGGACGCCAGGCGCGTGGTGTTGTCCGACGTTGCCATTGGGTCCTCTTGGGGAGAGAGCCTTAGCTAGGGTTAGGGTTCGGTCCAGGGACGTCGCCAGGGCCGAAGCGGCTCCGGTCTCGTGATCTCCCTCGAGGGCTGAAGTGAGGGCCCATGCAGCAAGGCGGCTCAAGTGCAGGCTTAGGGTTCGAGGCCGGCTTAGGTGTCGGTGGAGGGTCCCCGTTCGGTGTCGGGTTAGGGTTAGGGTTAGGTCCCAGGAGGCTCGGGGCGCCGAACCCACGGCAGGGCAGTGGTCTCCCCGAAGGGCTGAGTTGAGGACACAAGGGACGGTGCCGGTCAGGATCCGGCTTTGGCTGCCAGGGCCACAGACGTCGATCGGCCCCCGTTCGAGGAGGCCTCCGGAATCCTCTCGCTCAGCTGCAGCCAGGCGGGGAAACCACATGGTGAGCTTCCAGGTTCCATGCCGAGTCAGCCTGCACCGCTGCCGGACCCCAGGCGCGTGGTGTTGTCAGACGTTGGCATTGGGTCCCCATGGGGAGGGAGCCTTAGCTAGGGTTAGGGTTCGGACCAGGGACGTCGCCAGGGCTGAATCGACTCCAGTCTCGTGATCTCCCTCGAGGGCTGAAGTGAGGGCCCATGCCCGAAGGCGGCTCACTTGCAGGGTTAGGGTTCGAGGCAGGCTTAGGTTGCGGTGGAGGGTCCCGGTTCGGGGTACGCTTAGGGTTAGGGTTAGGTCCCAGGAGGCTCCAGGCGCCGAACCCACAGCAGGGCCGTGGTCTCCCCGAAGGGCTGAGTTGAGGGCACAAGGGACCGTGCCGGTCAGGATCCGTCTTTGGCTGCCAAGGCCACACACGTGATTGGGCCCCTGGTCGAGGAGGCCTCCGGAATCCTCTCGGCAGCTGCAGCCGGGCCTGGGATTCGGCATGGTGAGCTTCCAGGTTCCATGCCGAGTCAGCCTGCACCTCTTCCGGACGCCAGGCGCGTGGTGTTGTCCGACGTTGCCATTGGGTCCTCTTGGGGAGAGAGCCTTAGCTAGGGTTAGGGTTCGGTCCAGGGACGTCGCCAGGGCCGAAGCGGCTCCGGTCTCTTGATCTCCCTCGAGGGCTGAAGTGAGGGCCCATGCAGCAAGGCGGCTCAAGTGCAGGCTTAGGGTTCGAGGCCGGCTTAGGTGTCGGTGGAGGGTCCCCGTTCGGTGTCGGGTTAGGGTTAGGGTTAGGGTTAGGTCCCAGGAGGCTCGGGGCGCCGAACCCACGGCAGGGCAGTGGTCTCCCCGAAGGGCTGAGTTGAGGACACAAGGGACGGTGCCGGTCAGGATCCGGCTTTGGCTGCCAGGGCCACAGACGTCGATCGGCCCCCGTTCGAGGAGGCCTCCGGAATCCTCTCGCTCAGCTGCAGCCAGGCGGGGAAACCACATGGTGAGCTTCCAGGTTCCATGCCGAGTCAGCCTGCACCGCTGCCGGACCCCAGGCGCGTGGTGTTGTCAGACGTTGGCATTGGGTCCCCATGGGGAGGGAGCCTTAGCTAGGGTTAGGGTTCGGCCCAGGGACGTCGCCAGGGCTGAATCGACTCCAGTCTCGTGATCTCCCTCGAGGGCTGAAGTGAGGGCCCATGCCCGAAGGCGGCTCACTTGCAGGGTTAGGGTTCGAGGCAGGCTTAGGTTGCGGTGGAGGGTCCCGGTTCGGGGTACGGTTAGGGTTAGGGTTAGGTCCCAGGAGGCTCCAGGCGCCGAACCCACAGCAGGGCCGTGGTCTCCCCGAAGGGCTGAGTTGAGGGCACAAGGGACCGTGCCGGTCAGGATCCGTCTTTGGCTGCCAAGGCCACACACGTGATTGGGCCCCTGGTCGAGGAGGCCTCCGGAATCCTCTCGGCAGCTGCAGCCGGGCCTGGGATTCGGCATGGTGAGCTTCCAGGTTCCATGCCGAGTCAGCCTGCACCTCTTCCGGACGCCAGGCGCGTGGTGTTGTCCGACGTTGCCATTGGGTCCTCTTGGGGAGAGAGCCTTAGCTAGGGTTAGGGTTCGGTCCAGGGACGTCGCCAGGGCCGAAGCGGCTCCGGTCTCGTGATCTCCCTCGAGGGCTGAAGTGAGGGCCCATGCAGCAAGGCGGCTCAAGTGCAGGCTTAGGGTTCGAGGCCGGCTTAGGTGTCGGTGGAGGGTCCCCGTTCGGTGTCGGGTTAGGGTTAGGGTTAGGTCCCAGGAGGCTCGGGGCGCCGAACCCACCGCAGGGCAGTGGTCTCCCCGAAGGGCTGAGTTGAGGACACAAGGGACGGTGCCGGTCAGGATCCGGCTTTGGCTGCCAGGGCCACAGACGTCGATCGGCCCCCGTTCGAGGAGGCCTCCGGAATCCTCTCGCTCAGCTGCAGCCAGGCGGGGAAACCACATGGTGAGCTTCCAGGTTCCATGCCGAGTCAGCCTGCACCGCTGCCGGACCCCAGGCGCGTGGTGTTGTCAGATGTTGGCATTGGGTCCCCATGGGGAGGGAGCCTTAGCTAGGGTTAGGGTTCGGCCCAGGGACGTCGCCAGGGCTGAATCGACTCCAGTCTCGTGATCTCCCTCGAGGGCTGAAGTGAGGGCCCATGCCCGAAGGCGGCTCACTTGCAGGGTTAGGGTTCGAGGCAGGCTTAGGTTGCGGTGGAGGGTCCCGGGTCGGGGTACGGTTAGGGTTAGGGTTAGGTCCCAGAAGGCTCCAGGCGCCGAACCCACAGCAGGGCCGTGGTCTCCCCGAAGGGCTGAGTTGAGGGCACAAGGGACCGTGCCGGTCAGGATCCGTCTTTGGCTGCCAAGACCACACACGTGATTGGGCCCCCGTTCGAGGAGGCCTCAGGAATCTTCTCGGCAGCTGCAGCCGGGCCTGGGATTCGGCATGGTGAGCTTCCAGGTTCCATGCCGAGTCAGCCTGCACCTCTTCCGGACGCCAGGCGCGTGGTGTTGTCCGACGTTGCCATTGGGTCCTCTTGGGGAGAGAGCCTTAGCTAGGGTTAGGGTTCGGTCCAGGGACGTCGCCAGGGCCGAAGCGGCTCCGGTCTCGTGATCTCCCTCGAGGGCTGAAGTGAGGGCCCATGCAGCAAGGCGGCTCAAGTGCAGGCTTAGGGTTCGAGGCCGGCTTAGGTGTCGGTGGAGGGTCCCCGTTCGGTGTCGGGTTAGGGTTAGGGTTAGGGTTAGGTCCCAGGAGGCTCGGGGCGCCGAACCCACCGCAGGGCAGTGGTCTCCCCGAAGGGCTGAGTTGAGGACACAAGGGACGGTGCCGGTCAGGATCCGGCTTTGGCTGCCAGGGCCACAGACGTCGATCGGCCCCCGTTCGAGGAGGCCTCCGGAATCCACTCGCTCAGCTGCAGCCAGGCGGGGAAACCACATGGTGAGCTTCCAGGTTCCATGCCGAGTCAGCCTGCACCGCTGCCGGACCCCAGGCGCGTGGTGTTGTCAGACGTTGGCATTGGGTCCCCATGGGGAGGGAGCCTTAGCTAGGGTTAGGGTTCGGCCCAGGGACGTCGCCAGGGCTGAATCGACTCCAGTCTCGTGATCTCCCTCGAGGGCTGAAGTGAGGGCCCATGCCCGAAGGCGGCTCACTTGCAGGGTTAGGGTTCGAGGCAGGCTTAGGTTGCGGTGGAGGGTCCCGGTTCGGGGTACGGTTAGGGTTAGGGTTAGGTCCCAGGAGGCTCCAGGCGCCGAACCCACAGCAGGGCCGTGGTCTCCCCGAAGGGCTGAGTTGAGGGCACAAGGGACCGTGCCGGTCAGGATCCGTCTTTGGCTGCCAAGGCCACACACGTGATTGGGCCCCTGGTCGAGGAGGCCTCCGGAATCCTCTCGGCAGCTGCAGCCGGGCCTGGGATTCGGCATGGTGAGCTTCCAGGTTCCATGCCGAGTCAGCCTGCACCTCTTCCGGACGCCAGGCGCGTGGTGTTGTCCGACGTTGCCATTGGGTCCTCTTGGGGAGAGAGCCTTAGCTAGGGTTAGGGTTCGGTCCAGGGACGTCGCCAGGGCCGAAGCGGCTCCGGTCTCGTGATCTCCCTCGAGGGCTGAAGTGAGGGCCCATGCAGCAAGGCGGCTCAAGTGCAGGCTTAGGGTTCGAGGCCGGCTTAGGTGTCGGTGGAGGGTCCCCGTTCGGTGTCGGGTTAGGGTTAGGGTTAGGTCCCAGGAGGCTCGGGGCGCCGAACCCACCGCAGGGCAGTGGTCTCCCCGAAGGGCTGAGTTGAGGACACAAGGGACGGTGCCGGTCAGGATCCGGCTTTGGCTGCCAGGGCCACAGACGTCGATCGGCCCCCGTTCGAGGAGGCCTCCGGAATCCTCTCGCTCAGCTGCAGCCAGGCGGGGAAACCACATGGTGAGCTTCCAGGTTCCATGCCGAGTCAGCCTGCACCGCTGCCGGACCCCAGGCGCGTGGTGTTGTCAGATGTTGGCATTGGGTCCCCATGGGGAGGGAGCCTTAGCTAGGGTTAGGGTTCGGCCCAGGGACGTCGCCAGGGCTGAATCGACTCCAGTCTCGTGATCTCCCTCGAGGGCTGAAGTGAGGGCCCATGCCCGAAGGCGGCTCACTTGCAGGGTTAGGGTTCGAGGCAGGCTTAGGTTGCGGTGGAGGGTCCCGGGTCGGGGTACGGTTAGGGTTAGGGTTAGGTCCCAGAAGGCTCCAGGCGCCGAACCCACAGCAGGGCCGTGGTCTCCCCGAAGGGCTGAGTTGAGGGCACAAGGGACCGTGCCGGTCAGGATCCGTCTTTGGCTGCCAAGACCACACACGTGATTGGGCCCCCGTTCGAGGAGGCCTCAGGAATCTTCTCGGCAGCTGCAGCCGGGCCTGGGATTCGGCATGGTGAGCTTCCAGGTTCCATGCCGAGTCAGCCTGCACCTCTTCCGGACGCCAGGCGCGTGGTGTTGTCCGACGTTGCCATTGGGTCCTCTTGGGGAGAGAGCCTTAGCTAGGGTTAGGGTTCGGTCCAGGGACGTCGCCAGGGCCGAAGCGGCTCCGGTCTCGTGATCTCCCTCGAGGGCTGAAGTGAGGGCCCATGCAGCAAGGCGGCTCAAGTGCAGGCTTAGGGTTCGAGGCCGGCTTAGGTGTCGGTGGAGGGTCCCCGTTCGGTGTCGGGTTAGGGTTAGGGTTAGGGTTAGGTCCCAGGAGGCTCGGGGCGCCGAACCCACCGCAGGGCAGTGGTCTCCCCGAAGGGCTGAGTTGAGGACACAAGGGACGGTGCCGGTCAGGATCCGGCTTTGGCTGCCAGGGCCACAGACGTCGATCGGCCCCCGTTCGAGGAGGCCTCCGGAATCCTCTCGCTCAGCTGCAGCCAGGCGGGGAAACCACATGGTGAGCTTCCAGGTTCCATGCCGAGTCAGCCTGCACCGCTGCCGGACCCCAGGCGCGTGGTGTTGTCAGACGTTGGCATTGGGTCCCCATGGGGAGGGAGCCTTAGCTAGGGTTAGGGTTCGGCCCAGGGACGTCGCCAGGGCTGAATCGACTCCAGTCTCGTGATCTCCCTCGAGGGCTGAAGTGAGGGCCCATGCCCGAAGGCGGCTCACTTGCAGGGTTAGGGTTCGAGGCAGGCTTAGGTTGCGGTGGAGGGTCCCGGTTCGGGGTACGGTTAGGGTTAGGGTTAGGTCCCAGGAGGCTCCAGGCGCCGAACCCACAGCAGGGCCGTGGTCTCCCCGAAGGGCTGAGTTGAGGGCACAAGGGACCGTGCCGGTCAGGATCCGTCTTTGGCTGCCAAGGCCACACACGTGATTGGGCCCCTGGTCGAGGAGGCCTCCGGAATCCTCTCGGCAGCTGCAGCCGGGCCTGGGATTCGGCATGGTGAGCTTCCAGGTTCCATGCCGAGTCAGCCTGCACCTCTTCCGGACGCCAGGCGCGTGGTGTTGTCCGACGTTGCCATTGGGTCCTCTTGGGGAGAGAGCCTTAGCTAGGGTTAGGGTTCGGTCCAGGGACGTCGCCAGGGCCGAAGCGGCTCCGGTCTCGTGATCTCCCTCGAGGGCTGAAGTGAGGGCCCATGCAGCAAGGCGGCTCAAGTGCAGGCTTAGGGTTCGAGGCCGGCTTAGGTGTCGGTGGAGGGTCCCCGTTCGGTGTCGGGTTAGGGTTAGGGTTAGGGTTAGGTCCCAGGAGGCTCGGGGCGCCGAACCCACCGCAGGGCAGTGGTCTCCCCGAAGGGCTGAGTTGAGGACACAAGGGACGGTGCCGGTCAGGATCCGGCTTTGGCTGCCAGGGCCACAGACGTCGATCGGCCCCCGTTCGAGGAGGCCTCCGGAATCCTCTCGCTCAGCTGCAGCCAGGCGGGGAAACCACATGGTGAGCTTCCAGGTTCCATGCCGAGTCAGCCTGCACCGCTGCCGGACCCCAGGCGCGTGGTGTTGTCAGACGTTGGCATTGGGTCCCCATGGGGAGGGAGCCTTAGCTAGGGTTAGGGTTCGGCCCAGGGACGTCGCCAGGGCTGAATCGACTCCAGTCTCGTGATCTCCCTCGAGGGCTGAAGTGAGGGCCCATGCCCGAAGGCGGCTCACTTGCAGGGTTAGGGTTCGAGGCAGGCTTAGGTTGCGGTGGAGGGTCCCGGTTCGGGGTACGCTTAGGGTTAGGGTTAGGTCCCAGGAGGCTCCAGGCGCCGAACCCACAGCAGGGCCGTGGTCTCCCCGAAGGGCTGAGTTGAGGGCACAAGGGACCGTGCCGGTCAGGATCCGTCTTTGGCTGCCAAGGCCACACACGTGATTGGGCCCCTGGTCGAGGAGGCCTCCGGAATCCTCTCGGCAGCTGCAGCCGGGCCTGGGATTCGGCATGGTGAGCTTCCAGGTTCCATGCCGAGTCAGCCTGCACCTCTTCCGGACGCCAGGCGCGTGGTGTTGTCCGACGTTGCCATTGGGTCCTCTTGGGGAGAGAGCCTTAGCTAGGGTTAGGGTTCGGTCCAGGGACGTCGCCAGGGCCGAAGCGGCTCCGGTCTCGTGATCTCCCTCGAGGGCTGAAGTGAGGGCCCATGCAGCAAGGCGGCTCAAGTGCAGGCTTAGGGTTCGAGGCCGGCTTAGGTGTCGGTGGAGGGTCCCCGTTCGGTGTCGGGTTAGGGTTAGGGTTAGGGTTAGGTCCCAGGAGGCTCGGGGCGCCGAACCCACGGCAGGGCAGTGGTCTCCCCGAAGGGCTGAGTTGAGGACACAAGGGACGGTGCCGGTCAGGATCCGGCTTTGGCTGCCAGGGCCACAGACGTCGATCGGCCCCCGTTCGAGGAGGCCTCCGGAATCCTCTCGCTCAGCTGCAGCCAGGCGGGGAAACCACATGGTGAGCTTCCAGGTTCCATGCCGAGTCAGCCTGCACCGCTGCCGGACCCCAGGCGCGTGGTGTTGTCAGACGTTGGCATTGGGTCCCCATGGGGAGGGAGCCTTAGCTAGGGTTAGGGTTCGGCCCAGGGACGTCGCCAGGGCTGAATCGACTCCAGTCTCGTGATCTCCCTCGAGGGCTGAAGTGAGGGCCCATGCCCGAAGGCGGCTCACTTGCAGGGTTAGGGTTCGAGGCAGGCTTAGGTTGCGGTGGAGGGTCCCGGTTCGGGGTACGGTTAGGGTTAGGGTTAGGTCCCAGGAGGCTCCAGGCGCCGAACCCACAGCAGGGCCGTGGTCTCCCCGAAGGGCTGAGTTGAGGGCACAAGGGACCGTGCCGGTCAGGATCCGTCTTTGGCTGCCAAGGCCACACACGTGATTGGGCCCCTGGTCGAGGAGGCCTCCGGAATCCTCTCGGCAGCTGCAGCCGGGCCTGGGATTCGGCATGGTGAGCTTCCAGGTTCCATGCCGAGTCAGCCTGCACCTCTTCCGGACGCCAGGCGCGTGGTGTTGTCCGACGTTGCCATTGGGTCCTCTTGGGGAGAGAGCCTTAGCTAGGGTTAGGGTTCGGTCCAGGGACATCGCCAGGGCCGAAGCGGCTCCGGTCTCGTGATCTCCCTCGAGGGCTGAAGTGAGGGCCCATGCAGCAAGGCGGCTCAAGTGCAGGCTTAGGGTTCGAGGCCGGCTTAGGTGTCGGTGGAGGGTCCCCGTTCGGTGTCGGGTTAGGGTTAGGGTTAGGTTTAGGTCCCAGGAGGCTCGGGGCGCCGAACCCACGGCAGGGCAGTGGTCTCCCCGAAGGGCTGAGTTGAGGACACAAGGGACGGTGCCGGTCAGGATCCGGCTTTGGCTGCCAGGGCCACAGACGTCGATCGGCCCCCGTTCGAGGAGGCCTCCGGAATCCTCTCGCTCAGCTGCAGCCAGGCGGGGAAACCACATGGTGAGCTTCCAGGTTCCATGCCGAGTCAGCCTGCACCGCTGCCGGACCCCAGGCGCGTGGTGTTGTCAGACGTTGGCATTGGGTCCCCATGGGGAGGGAGCCTTAGCTAGGGTTAGGGTTCGGCCCAGGGACGTCGCCAGGGCCGAATCGACTCCAGTCTCGTGATCTCCCTCGAGGGCTGAAGTGAGGGCCCATGCCCGAAGGCGGCTCACTTGCAGGGTTAGGGTTCGAGGCAGGCTTAGGTTGCGGTGGAGGGTCCCGGTTCGGGGTACGGTTAGGGTTAGGGTTAGGTCCCAGGAGGCTCCAGGCGCCGAACCCACAGCAGGGCCGTGGTCTCCCCGAAGGGCTGAGTTGAGGGCACAAGGGACCGTGCCGGTCAGGATCCGTCTTTGGCTGCCAAGGCCACACACGTGATTGGGCCCCTGGTCGAGGAGGCCTCCGGAATCCTCTCGGCAGCTGCAGCCGGGCCTGGGATTCGGCATGGTGAGCTTCCAGGTTCCATGCCGAGTCAGCCTGCACCTCTTCCGGACGCCAGGCGCGTGGTGTTGTCCGACGTTGCCATTGGGTCCTCTTGGGGAGAGAGCCTTAGCTAGGGTTAGGGTTCGGTCCAGGGACGTCGCCAGGGCCGAAGCGGCTCCGGTCTCGTGATCTCCCTCGAGGGCTGAAGTGAGGGCCCATGCAGCAAGGCGGCTCAAGTGCAGGCTTAGGGTTCGAGGCCGGCTTAGGTGTCGGTGGAGGGTCCCCGTTCGGTGTCGGGTTAGGGTTAGGGTTAGGGTTAGGTCCCAGGAGGCTCGGGGCGCCGAACCCACCGCAGGGCAGTGGTCTCCCCGAAGGGCTGAGTTGAGGACACAAGGGACGGTGCCGGTCAGGATCCGGCTTTGGCTGCCAGGGCCACAGACGTCGATCGGCCCCCGTTCGAGGAGGCCTCCGGAATCCTCTCGCTCAGCTGCAGCCAGGCGGGGAAACCACATGGTGAGCTTCCAGGTTCCATGCCGAGTCAGCCTGCACCGCTGCCGGACCCCAGGCGCGTGGTGTTGTCAGATGTTGGCATTGGGTCCCCATGGGGAGGGAGCCTTAGCTAGGGTTAGGGTTCGGCCCAGGGACGTCGCCAGGGCTGAATCGACTCCAGTCTCGTGATCTCCCTCGAGGGCTGAAGTGAGGGCCCATGCCCGAAGGCGGCTCACTTGCAGGGTTAGGGTTCGAGGCAGGCTTAGGTTGCGGTGGAGGGTCCCGGGTCGGGGTACGGTTAGGGTTAGGGTTAGGTCCCAGAAGGCTCCAGGCGCCGAACCCACAGCAGGGCCGTGGTCTCCCCGAAGGGCTGAGTTGAGGGCACAAGGGACCGTGCCGGTCAGGATCCGTCTTTGGCTGCCAAGACCACACACGTGATTGGGCCCCCGTTCGAGGAGGCCTCAGGAATCTTCTCGGCAGCTGCAGCCGGGCCTGGGATTCAGCATGGTGAGCTTCCAGGTTCCATGCCGAGTCAGCCTGCACCTCTTCCGGACGCCAGGCGCGTGGTGTTGTCCGACGTTGCCATTGGGTCCTCTTGGGGAGAGAGCCTTAGCTAGGGTTAGGGTTCGGTCCAGGGACGTCGCCAGGGCCGAAGCGGCTCCGGTCTCGTGATCTCCCTCGAGGGCTGAAGTGAGGGCCCATGCAGCAAGGCGGCTCAAGTGCAGGCTTAGGGTTCGAGGCCGGCTTAGGTGTCGGTGGAGGGTCCCCGTTCGGTGTCGGGTTAGGGTTAGGGTTAGGGTTAGGTCCCAGGAGGCTCGGGGCGCCGAACCCACCGCAGGGCAGTGGTCTCCCCGAAGGGCTGAGTTGAGGACACAAGGGACGGTGCCGGTCAGGATCCGGCTTTGGCTGCCAGGGCCACAGACGTCGATCGGCCCCCGTTCGAGGAGGCCTCCGGAATCCTCTCGCTCAGCTGCAGCCAGGCGGGGAAACCACATGGTGAGCTTCCAGGTTCCATGCCGAGTCAGCCTGCACCGCTGCCGGACCCCAGGCGCGTGGTGTTGTCAGACGTTGGCATTGGGTCCCCATGGGGAGGGAGCCTTAGCTAGGGTTAGGGTTCGGCCCAGGGACGTCGCCAGGGCTGAATCGACTCCAGTCTCGTGATCTCCCTCGAGGGCTGAAGTGAGGGCCCATGCCCGAAGGCGGCTCACTTGCAGGGTTAGGGTTCGAGGCAGGCTTAGGTTGCGGTGGAGGGTCCCGGTTCGGGGTACGGTTAGGGTTAGGGTTAGGTCCCAGGAGGCTCCAGGCGCCGAACCCACAGCAGGGCCGTGGTCTCCCCGAAGGGCTGAGTTGAGGGCACAAGGGACCGTGCCGGTCAGGATCCGTCTTTGGCTGCCAAGGCCACACACGTGATTGGGCCCCTGGTCGAGGAGGCCTCCGGAATCCTCTCGGCAGCTGCAGCCGGGCCTGGGATTCGGCATGGTGAGCTTCCAGGTTCCATGCCGAGTCAGCCTGCACCTCTTCCGGACGCCAGGCGCGTGGTGTTGTCCGACGTTGCCATTGGGTCCTCTTGGGGAGAGAGCCTTAGCTAGGGTTAGGGTTCGGTCCAGGGACATCGCCAGGGCCGAAGCGGCTCCGGTCTCGTGATCTCCCTCGAGGGCTGAAGTGAGGGCCCATGCAGCAAGGCGGCTCAAGTGCAGGCTTAGGGTTCGAGGCCGGCTTAGGTGTCGGTGGAGGGTCCCCGTTCGGTGTCGGGTTAGGGTTAGGGTTAGGGTTAGGTCCCAGGAGGCTCGGGGCGCCGAACCCACGGCAGGGCAGTGGTCTCCCCGAAGGGCTGAGTTGAGGACACAAGGGACGGTGCCGGTCAGGATCCGGCTTTGGCTGCCAGGGCCACAGACGTCGATCGGCCCCCGTTCGAGGAGGCCTCCGGAATCCTCTCGCTCAGCTGCAGCCAGGCGGGGAAACCACATGGTGAGCTTCCAGGTTCCATGCCGAGTCAGCCTGCACCGCTGCCGGACCCCAGGCGCGTGGTGTTGTCAGATGTTGGCATTGGGTCCCCATGGGGAGGGAGCCTTAGCTAGGGTTAGGGTTCGGCCCAGGGACGTCGCCAGGGCTGAATCGACTCCAGTCTCGTGATCTCCCTCGAGGGCTGAAGTGAGGGCCCATGCCCGAAGGCGGCTCACTTGCAGGGTTAGGGTTCGAGGCAGGCTTAGGTTGCGGTGGAGGGTCCCGGGTCGGGGTACGGTTAGGGTTAGGGTTAGGTCCCAGAAGGCTCCAGGCGCCGAACCCACAGCAGGGCCGTGGTCTCCCCGAAGGGCTGAGTTGAGGGCACAAGGGACCGTGCCGGTCAGGATCCGTCTTTGGCTGCCAAGACCACACACGTGATTGGGCCCCCGTTCGAGGAGGCCTCAGGAATCTTCTCGGCAGCTGCAGCCGGGCCTGGGATTCAGCATGGTGAGCTTCCAGGTTCCATGCCGAGTCAGCCTGCACCTCTTCCGGACGCCAGGCGCGTGGTGTTGTCCGACGTTGCCATTGGGTCCTCTTGGGGAGAGAGCCTTAGCTAGGGTTAGGGTTCGGTCCAGGGACGTCGCCAGGGCCGAAGCGGCTCCGGTCTCGTGATCTCCCTCGAGGGCTGAAGTGAGGGCCCATGCAGCAAGGCGGCTCAAGTGCAGGCTTAGGGTTCGAGGCCGGCTTAGGTGTCGGTGGAGGGTCCCCGTTCGGTGTCGGGTTAGGGTTAGGGTTAGGGTTAGGTCCCAGGAGGCTCGGGGCGCCGAACCCACCGCAGGGCAGTGGTCTCCCCGAAGGGCTGAGTTGAGGACACAAGGGACGGTGCCGGTCAGGATCCGGCTTTGGCTGCCAGGGCCACAGACGTCGATCGGCCCCCGTTCGAGGAGGCCTCCGGAATCCTCTCGCTCAGCTGCAGCCAGGCGGGGAAACCACATGGTGAGCTTCCAGGTTCCATGCCGAGTCAGCCTGCACCGCTGCCGGACCCCAGGCGCGTGGTGTTGTCAGACGTTGGCATTGGGTCCCCATGGGGAGGGAGCCTTAGCTAGGGTTAGGGTTCGGCCCAGGGACGTCGCCAGGGCTGAATCGACTCCAGTCTCGTGATCTCCCTCGAGGGCTGAAGTGAGGGCCCATGCCCGAAGGCGGCTCACTTGCAGGGTTAGGGTTCGAGGCAGGCTTAGGTTGCGGTGGAGGGTCCCGGTTCGGGGTACGGTTAGGGTTAGGGTTAGGTCCCAGGAGGCTCCAGGCGCCGAACCCACAGCAGGGCCGTGGTCTCCCCGAAGGGCTGAGTTGAGGGCACAAGGGACCGTGCCGGTCAGGATCCGTCTTTGGCTGCCAAGGCCACACACGTGATTGGGCCCCTGGTCGAGGAGGCCTCCGGAATCCTCTCGGCAGCTGCAGCCGGGCCTGGGATTCGGCATGGTGAGCTTCCAGGTTCCATGCCGAGTCAGCCTGCACCTCTTCCGGACGCCAGGCGCGTGGTGTTGTCCGACGTTGCCATTGGGTCCTCTTGGGGAGAGAGCCTTAGCTAGGGTTAGGGTTCGGTCCAGGGACATCGCCAGGGCCGAAGCGGCTCCGGTCTCGTGATCTCCCTCGAGGGCTGAAGTGAGGGCCCATGCAGCAAGGCGGCTCAAGTGCAGGCTTAGGGTTCGAGGCCGGCTTAGGTGTCGGTGGAGGGTCCCCGTTCGGTGTCGGGTTAGGGTTAGGGTTAGGGTTAGGTCCCAGGAGGCTCGGGGCGCCGAACCCACGGCAGGGCAGTGGTCTCCCCGAAGGGCTGAGTTGAGGACACAAGGGACGGTGCCGGTCAGGATCCGGCTTTGGCTGCCAGGGCCACAGACGTCGATCGGCCCCCGTTCGAGGAGGCCTCCGGAATCCTCTCGCTCAGCTGCAGCCAGGCGGGGAAACCACATGGTGAGCTTCCAGGTTCCATGCCGAGTCAGCCTGCACCGCTGCCGGACCCCAGGCGCGTGGTGTTGTCAGATGTTGGCATTGGGTCCCCATGGGGAGGGAGCCTTAGCTAGGGTTAGGGTTCGGCCCAGGGACGTCGCCAGGGCTGAATCGACTCCAGTCTCGTGA
This sequence comes from Panthera onca, assembly GCF_046562875.1. NCBI lineage: Eukaryota > Metazoa > Chordata > Mammalia > Carnivora > Felidae > Panthera > Panthera onca. Next base: position 206,241,045 of record NC_138342.1, on the reverse strand, counting down.
TCTCCCTCGAGGGCTGAAGTGAGGGCCCATGCCCGAAGGCGGCTCACTTGCAGGGTTAGGGTTCGAGGCAGGCTTAGGTTGCGGTGGAGGGTCCCGGGTCGGGGTACGGTTAGGGTTAGGGTTAGGTCCCAGAAGGCTCCAGGCGCCGAACCCACAGCAGGGCCGTGGTCTCCCCGAAGGGCTGAGTTGAGGGCACAAGGGACCGTGCCGGTCAGGATCCGTCTTTGGCTGCCAAGACCACACACGTGATTGGGCCCCCGTTCGAGGAGGCCTCAGGAATCTTCTCGGCAGCTGCAGCCGGGCCTGGGATTCAGCATGGTGAGCTTCCAGGTTCCATGCCGAGTCAGCCTGCACCTCTTCCGGACGCCAGGCGCGTGGTGTTGTCCGACGTTGCCATTGGGTCCTCTTGGGGAGAGAGCCTTAGCTAGGGTTAGGGTTCGGTCCAGGGACGTCGCCAGGGCCGAAGCGGCTCCGGTCTCGTGATCTCCCTCGAGGGCTGAAGTGAGGGCCCATGCAGCAAGGCGGCTCAAGTGCAGGCTTAGGGTTCGAGGCCGGCTTAGGTGTCGGTGGAGGGTCCCCGTTCGGTGTCGGGTTAGGGTTAGGGTTAGGGTTAGGTCCCAGGAGGCTCGGGGCGCCGAACCCACCGCAGGGCAGTGGTCTCCCCGAAGGGCTGAGTTGAGGACACAAGGGACGGTGCCGGTCAGGATCCGGCTTTGGCTGCCAGGGCCACAGACGTCGATCGGCCCCCGTTCGAGGAGGCCTCCGGAATCCTCTCGCTCAGCTGCAGCCAGGCGGGGAAACCACATGGTGAGCTTCCAGGTTCCATGCCGAGTCAGCCTGCACCGCTGCCGGACCCCAGGCGCGTGGTGTTGTCAGACGTTGGCATTGGGTCCCCATGGGGAGGGAGCCTTAGCTAGGGTTAGGGTTCGGCCCAGGGACGTCGCCAGGGCTGAATCGACTCCAGTCTCGTGATCTCCCTCGAGGGCTGAAGTGAGGGCCCATGCCCGAAGGCGGCTCACTTGCAGGGTTAGGGTTCGAGGCAGGCTTAGGTTGCGGTGGAGGGTCCCGGTTCGGGGTACGGTTAGGGTTAGGGTTAGGTCCCAGGAGGCTCCAGGCGCCGAACCCACAGCAGGGCCGTGGTCTCCCCGAAGGGCTGAGTTGAGGGCACAAGGGACCGTGCCGGTCAGGATCCGTCTTTGGCTGCCAAGGCCACACACGTGATTGGGCCCCTGGTCGAGGAGGCCTCCGGAATCCTCTCGGCAGCTGCAGCCGGGCCTGGGATTCGGCATGGTGAGCTTCCAGGTTCCATGCCGAGTCAGCCTGCACCTCTTCCGGACGCCAGGCGCGTGGTGTTGTCCGACGTTGCCATTGGGTCCTCTTGGGGAGAGAGCCTTAGCTAGGGTTAGGGTTCGGTCCAGGGACGTCGCCAGGGCCGAAGCGGCTCCGGTCTCGTGATCTCCCTCGAGGGCTGAAGTGAGGGCCCATGCAGCAAGGCGGCTCAAGTGCAGGCTTAGGGTTCGAGGCCGGCTTAGGTGTCGGTGGAGGGTCCCCGTTCGGTGTCGGGTTAGGGTTAGGGTTAGGGTTAGGTCCCAGGAGGCTCGGGGCGCCGAACCCACCGCAGGGCAGTGGTCTCCCCGAAGGGCTGAGTTGAGGACACAAGGGACGGTGCCGGTCAGGATCCGGCTTTGGCTGCCAGGGCCACAGACGTCGATCGGCCCCCGTTCGAGGAGGCCTCCGGAATCCTCTCGCTCAGCTGCAGCCAGGCGGGGAAACCACATGGTGAGCTTCCAGGTTCCATGCCGAGTCAGCCTGCACCGCTGCCGGACCCCAGGCGCGTGGTGTTGTCAGATGTTGGCATTGGGTCCCCATGGGGAGGGAGCCTTAGCTAGGGTTAGGGTTCGGCCCAGGGACGTCGCCAGGGCTGAATCGACTCCAGTCTCGTGATCTCCCTCGAGGGCTGAAGTGAGGGCCCATGCCCGAAGGCGGCTCACTTGCAGGGTTAGGGTTCGAGGCAGGCTTAGGTTGCGGTGGAGGGTCCCGGGTCGGGGTACGGTTAGGGTTAGGGTTAGGTCCCAGAAGGCTCCAGGCGCCGAACCCACAGCAGGGCCGTGGTCTCCCCGAAGGGCTGAGTTGAGGGCACAAGGGACCGTGCCGGTCAGGATCCGTCTTTGGCTGCCAAGACCACACACGTGATTGGGCCCCCGTTCGAGGAGGCCTCAGGAATCTTCTCGGCAGCTGCAGCCGGGCCTGGGATTCGGCATGGTGAGCTTCCAGGTTCCATGCCGAGTCAGCCTGCACCTCTTCCGGACGCCAGGCGCGTGGTGTTGTCCGACGTTGCCATTGGGTCCTCTTGGGGAGAGAGCCTTAGCTAGGGTTAGGGTTCGGTCCAGGGACGTCGCCAGGGCCGAAGCGGCTCCGGTCTCGTGATCTCCCTCGAGGGCTGAAGTGAGGGCCCATGCAGCAAGGCGGCTCAAGTGCAGGCTTAGGGTTCGAGGCCGGCTTAGGTGTCGGTGGAGGGTCCCCGTTCGGTGTCGGGTTAGGGTTAGGGTTAGGGTTAGGTCCCAGGAGGCTCGGGGCGCCGAACCCACCGCAGGGCAGTGGTCTCCCCGAAGGGCTGAGTTGAGGACAAAAGGGACGGTGCCGGTCAGGATCCGGCTTTGGCTGCCAGGGCCACAGACGTCGATCGGCCCCCGTTCGAGGAGGCCTCCGGAATCCACTCGCTCAGCTGCAGCCAGGCGGGGAAACCACATGGTGAGCTTCCAGGTTCCATGCCGAGTCAGCCTGCACCGCTGCCGGACCCCAGGCGCGTGGTGTTGTCAGACGTTGGCATTGGGTCCCCATGGGGAGGGAGCCTTAGCTAGGGTTAGGGTTCGGCCCAGGGACGTCGCCAGGGCTGAATCGACTCCAGTCTCGTGATCTCCCTCGAGGGCTGAAGTGAGGGCCCATGCCCGAAGGCGGCTCACTTGCAGGGTTAGGGTTCGAGGCAGGCTTAGGTTGCGGTGGAGGGTCCCGGTTCGGGGTACGGTTAGGGTTAGGGTTAGGTCCCAGGAGGCTCCAGGCGCCGAACCCACAGCAGGGCCGTGGTCTCCCCGAAGGGCTGAGTTGAGGGCACAAGGGACCGTGCCGGTCAGGATCCGTCTTTGGCTGCCAAGGCCACACACGTGATTGGGCCCCTGGTCGAGGAGGCCTCCGGAATCCTCTCGGCAGCTGCAGCCGGGCCTGGGATTCGGCATGGTGAGCTTCCAGGTTCCATGCCGAGTCAGCCTGCACCTCTTCCGGACGCCAGGCGCGTGGTGTTGTCCGACGTTGCCATTGGGTCCTCTTGGGGAGAGAGCCTTAGCTAGGGTTAGGGTTCGGTCCAGGGACGTCGCCAGGGCCGAAGCGGCTCCGGTCTCGTGATCTCCCTCGAGGGCTGAAGTGAGGGCCCATGCAGCAAGGCGGCTCAAGTGCAGGCTTAGGGTTCGAGGCCGGCTTAGGTGTCGGTGGAGGGTCCCCGTTCGGTGTCGGGTTAGGGTTAGGGTTAGGTCCCAGGAGGCTCGGGGCGCCGAACCCACCGCAGGGCAGTGGTCTCCCCGAAGGGCTGAGTTGAGGACACAAGGGACGGTGCCGGTCAGGATCCGGCTTTGGCTGCCAGGGCCACAGACGTCGATCGGCCCCCGTTCGAGGAGGCCTCCGGAATCCTCTCGCTCAGCTGCAGCCAGGCGGGGAAACCACATGGTGAGCTTCCAGGTTCCATGCCGAGTCAGCCTGCACCGCTGCCGGACCCCAGGCGCGTGGTGTTGTCAGATGTTGGCATTGGGTCCCCATGGGGAGGGAGCCTTAGCTAGGGTTAGGGTTCGGCCCAGGGACGTCGCCAGGGCTGAATCGACTCCAGTCTCGTGATCTCCCTCGAGGGCTGAAGTGAGGGCCCATGCCCGAAGGCGGCTCACTTGCAGGGTTAGGGTTCGAGGCAGGCTTAGGTTGCGGTGGAGGGTCCCGGGTCGGGGTACGGTTAGGGTTAGGGTTAGGTCCCAGAAGGCTCCAGGCGCCGAACCCACAGCAGGGCCGTGGTCTCCCCGAAGGGCTGAGTTGAGGGCACAAGGGACCGTGCCGGTCAGGATCCGTCTTTGGCTGCCAAGACCACACACGTGATTGGGCCCCCGTTCGAGGAGGCCTCAGGAATCTTCTCGGCAGCTGCAGCCGGGCCTGGGATTCGGCATGGTGAGCTTCCAGGTTCCATGCCGAGTCAGCCTGCACCTCTTCCGGACGCCAGGCGCGTGGTGTTGTCCGACGTTGCCATTGGGTCCTCTTGGGGAGAGAGCCTTAGCTAGGGTTAGGGTTCGGTCCAGGGACGTCGCCAGGGCCGAAGCGGCTCCGGTCTCGTGATCTCCCTCGAGGGCTGAAGTGAGGGCCCATGCAGCAAGGCGGCTCAAGTGCAGGCTTAGGGTTCGAGGCCGGCTTAGGTGTCGGTGGAGGGTCCCCGTTCGGTGTCGGGTTAGGGTTAGGGTTAGGGTTAGGTCCCAGGAGGCTCGGGGCGCCGAACCCACCGCAGGGCAGTGGTCTCCCCGAAGGGCTGAGTTGAGGACACAAGGGACGGTGCCGGTCAGGATCCGGCTTTGGCTGCCAGGGCCACAGACGTCGATCGGCCCCCGTTCGAGGAGGCCTCCGGAATCCTCTCGCTCAGCTGCAGCCAGGCGGGGAAACCACATGGTGAGCTTCCAGGTTCCATGCCGAGTCAGCCTGCACCGCTGCCGGACCCCAGGCGCGTGGTGTTGTCAGACGTTGGCATTGGGTCCCCATGGGGAGGGAGCCTTAGCTAGGGTTAGGGTTCGGCCCAGGGACGTCGCCAGGGCTGAATCGACTCCAGTCTCGTGATCTCCCTCGAGGGCTGAAGTGAGGGCCCATGCCCGAAGGCGGCTCACTTGCAGGGTTAGGGTTCGAGGCAGGCTTAGGTTGCGGTGGAGGGTCCCGGTTCGGGGTACGGTTAGGGTTAGGGTTAGGTCCCAGGAGGCTCCAGGCGCCGAACCCACAGCAGGGCCGTGGTCTCCCCGAAGGGCTGAGTTGAGGGCACAAGGGACCGTGCCGGTCAGGATCCGTCTTTGGCTGCCAAGGCCACACACGTGATTGGGCCCCTGGTCGAGGAGGCCTCCGGAATCCTCTCGGCAGCTGCAGCCGGGCCTGGGATTCGGCATGGTGAGCTTCCAGGTTCCATGCCGAGTCAGCCTGCACCTCTTCCGGACGCCAGGCGCGTGGTGTTGTCCGACGTTGCCATTGGGTCCTCTTGGGGAGAGAGCCTTAGCTAGGGTTAGGGTTCGGTCCAGGGACGTCGCCAGGGCCGAAGCGGCTCCGGTCTCGTGATCTCCCTCGAGGGCTGAAGTGAGGGCCCATGCAGCAAGGCGGCTCAAGTGCAGGCTTAGGGTTCGAGGCCGGCTTAGGTGTCGGTGGAGGGTCCCCGTTCGGTGTCGGGTTAGGGTTAGGGTTAGGGTTAGGTCCCAGGAGGCTCGGGGCGCCGAACCCACCGCAGGGCAGTGGTCTCCCCGAAGGGCTGAGTTGAGGACACAAGGGACGGTGCCGGTCAGGATCCGGCTTTGGCTGCCAGGGCCACAGACGTCGATCGGCCCCCGTTCGAGGAGGCCTCCGGAATCCTCTCGCTCAGCTGCAGCCAGGCGGGGAAACCACATGGTGAGCTTCCAGGTTCCATGCCGAGTCAGCCTGCACCGCTGCCGGACCCCAGGCGCGTGGTGTTGTCAGACGTTGGCATTGGGTCCCCATGGGGAGGGAGCCTTAGCTAGGGTTAGGGTTCGGCCCAGGGACGTCGCCAGGGCTGAATCGACTCCAGTCTCGTGATCTCCCTCGAGGGCTGAAGTGAGGGCCCATGCCCGAAGGCGGCTCACTTGCAGGGTTAGGGTTCGAGGCAGGCTTAGGTTGCGGTGGAGGGTCCCGGTTCGGGGTACGGTTAGGGTTAGGGTTAGGTCCCAGGAGGCTCCAGGCGCCGAACCCACAGCAGGGCCGTGGTCTCCCCGAAGGGCTGAGTTGAGGGCACAAGGGACCGTGCCGGTCAGGATCCGTCTTTGGCTGCCAAGGCCACACACGTGATTGGGCCCCTGGTCGAGGAGGCCTCCGGAATCCTCTCGGCAGCTGCAGCCGGGCCTGGGATTCGGCATGGTGAGCTTCCAGGTTCCATGCCGAGTCAGCCTGCACCTCTTCCGGACGCCAGGCGCGTGGTGTTGTCCGACGTTGCCATTGGGTCCTCTTGGGGAGAGAGCCTTAGCTAGGGTTAGGGTTCGGTCCAGGGACGTCGCCAGGGCCGAAGCGGCTCCGGTCTCGTGATCTCCCTCGAGGGCTGAAGTGAGGGCCCATGCAGCAAGGCGGCTCAAGTGCAGGCTTAGGGTTCGAGGCCGGCTTAGGTGTCGGTGGAGGGTCCCCGTTCGGTGTCGGGTTAGGGTTAGGGTTAGGTCCCAGGAGGCTCGGGGCGCCGAACCCACCGCAGGGCAGTGGTCTCCCCGAAGGGCTGAGTTGAGGACACAAGGGACGGTGCCGGTCAGGATCCGGCTTTGGCTGCCAGGGCCACAGACGTCGATCGGCCCCCGTTCGAGGAGGCCTCCGGAATCCTCTCGCTCAGCTGCAGCCAGGCGGGGAAACCACATGGTGAGCTTCCAGGTTCCATGCCGAGTCAGCCTGCACCGCTGCCGGACCCCAGGCGCGTGGTGTTGTCAGATGTTGGCATTGGGTCCCCATGGGGAGGGAGCCTTAGCTAGGGTTAGGGTTCGGCCCAGGGACGTCGCCAGGGCTGAATCGACTCCAGTCTCGTGATCTCCCTCGAGGGCTGAAGTGAGGGCCCATGCCCGAAGGCGGCTCACTTGCAGGGTTAGGGTTCGAGGCAGGCTTAGGTTGCGGTGGAGGGTCCCGGGTCGGGGTACGGTTAGGGTTAGGGTTAGGTCCCAGAAGGCTCCAGGCGCCGAACCCACAGCAGGGCCGTGGTCTCCCCGAAGGGCTGAGTTGAGGGCACAAGGGACCGTGCCGGTCAGGATCCGTCTTTGGCTGCCAAGACCACACACGTGATTGGGCCCCCGTTCGAGGAGGCCTCAGGAATCTTCTCGGCAGCTGCAGCCGGGCCTGGGATTCGGCATGGTGAGCTTCCAGGTTCCATGCCGAGTCAGCCTGCACCTCTTCCGGACGCCAGGCGCGTGGTGTTGTCCGACGTTGCCATTGGGTCCTCTTGGGGAGAGAGCCTTAGCTAGGGTTAGGGTTCGGTCCAGGGACGTCGCCAGGGCCGAAGCGGCTCCGGTCTCGTGATCTCCCTCGAGGGCTGAAGTGAGGGCCCATGCAGCAAGGCGGCTCAAGTGCAGGCTTAGGGTTCGAGGCCGGCTTAGGTGTCGGTGGAGGGTCCCCGTTCGGTGTCGGGTTAGGGTTAGGGTTAGGGTTAGGTCCCAGGAGGCTCGGGGCGCCGAACCCACCGCAGGGCAGTGGTCTCCCCGAAGGGCTGAGTTGAGGACACAAGGGACGGTGCCGGTCAGGATCCGGCTTTGGCTGCCAGGGCCACAGACGTCGATCGGCCCCCGTTCGAGGAGGCCTCCGGAATCCTCTCGCTCAGCTGCAGCCAGGCGGGGAAACCACATGGTGAGCTTCCAGGTTCCATGCCGAGTCAGCCTGCACCGCTGCCGGACCCCAGGCGCGTGGTGTTGTCAGACGTTGGCATTGGGTCCCCATGGGGAGGGAGCCTTAGCTAGGGTTAGGGTTCGGCCCAGGGACGTCGCCAGGGCTGAATCGACTCCAGTCTCGTGATCTCCCTCGAGGGCTGAAGTGAGGGCCCATGCCCGAAGGCGGCTCACTTGCAGGGTTAGGGTTCGAGGCAGGCTTAGGTTGCGGTGGAGGGTCCCGGTTCGGGGTACGGTTAGGGTTAGGGTTAGGTCCCAGGAGGCTCCAGGCGCCGAACCCACAGCAGGGCCGTGGTCTCCCCGAAGGGCTGAGTTGAGGGCACAAGGGACCGTGCCGGTCAGGATCCGTCTTTGGCTGCCAAGGCCACACACGTGATTGGGCCCCTGGTCGAGGAGGCCTCCGGAATCCTCTCGGCAGCTGCAGCCGGGCCTGGGATTCGGCATGGTGAGCTTCCAGGTTCCATGCCGAGTCAGCCTGCACCTCTTCCGGACGCCAGGCGCGTGGTGTTGTCCGACGTTGCCATTGGGTCCTCTTGGGGAGAGAGCCTTAGCTAGGGTTAGGGTTCGGTCCAGGGACGTCGCCAGGGCCGAAGCGGCTCCGGTCTCGTGATCTCCCTCGAGGGCTGAAGTGAGGGCCCATGCAGCAAGGCGGCTCAAGTGCAGGCTTAGGGTTCGAGGCCGGCTTAGGTGTCGGTGGAGGGTCCCCGTTCGGTGTCGGGTTAGGGTTAGGGTTAGGGTTAGGTCCCAGGAGGCTCGGGGCGCCGAACCCACCGCAGGGCAGTGGTCTCCCCGAAGGGCTGAGTTGAGGACACAAGGGACGGTGCCGGTCAGGATCCGGCTTTGGCTGCCAGGGCCACAGACGTCGATCGGCCCCCGTTCGAGGAGGCCTCCGGAATCCTCTCGCTCAGCTGCAGCCAGGCGGGGAAACCACATGGTGAGCTTCCAGGTTCCATGCCGAGTCAGCCTGCACCGCTGCCGGACCCCAGGCGCGTGGTGTTGTCAGACGTTGGCATTGGGTCCCCATGGGGAGGGAGCCTTAGCTAGGGTTAGGGTTCGGCCCAGGGACGTCGCCAGGGCTGAATCGACTCCAGTCTCGTGATCTCCCTCGAGGGCTGAAGTGAGGGCCCATGCCCGAAGGCGGCTCACTTGCAGGGTTAGGGTTCGAGGCAGGCTTAGGTTGCGGTGGAGGGTCCCGGTTCGGGGTACGGTTAGGGTTAGGGTTAGGTCCCAGGAGGCTCCAGGCGCCGAACCCACAGCAGGGCCGTGGTCTCCCCGAAGGGCTGAGTTGAGGGCACAAGGGACCGTGCCGGTCAGGATCCGTCTTTGGCTGCCAAGGCCACACACGTGATTGGGCCCCTGGTCGAGGAGGCCTCCGGAATCCTCTCGGCAGCTGCAGCCGGGCCTGGGATTCGGCATGGTGAGCTTCCAGGTTCCATGCCGAGTCAGCCTGCACCTCTTCCGGACGCCAGGCGCGTGGTGTTGTCCGACGTTGCCATTGGGTCCTCTTGGGGAGAGAGCCTTAGCTAGGGTTAGGGTTCGGTCCAGGGACGTCGCCAGGGCCGAAGCGGCTCCGGTCTCGTGATCTCCCTCGAGGGCTGAAGTGAGGGCCCATGCAGCAAGGCGGCTCAAGTGCAGGCTTAGGGTTCGAGGCCGGCTTAGGTGTCGGTGGAGGGTCCCCGTTCGGTGTCGGGTTAGGGTTAGGGTTAGGGTTAGGTCCCAGGAGGCTCGGGGCGCCGAACCCACGGCAGGGCAGTGGTCTCCCCGAAGGGCTGAGTTGAGGACACAAGGGACGGTGCCGGTCAGGATCCGGCTTTGGCTGCCAGGGCCACAGACGTCGATCGGCCCCCGTTCGAGGAGGCCTCCGGAATCCTCTCGCTCAGCTGCAGCCAGGCGGGGAAACCACATGGTGAGCTTCCAGATTCCATGCCGAGTCAGCCTGCACCGCTGCCGGACCCCAGGCGCGTGGTGTTGTCAGACGTTGGCATTGGGTCCCCATGGGGAGGGAGCCTTAGCTAGGGTTAGGGTTCGGCCCAGGGACGTCGCCAGGGCTGAATCGACTCCAGTCTCGTGATCTCCCTCGAGGGCTGAAGTGAGGGCCCATGCCCGAAGGCGGCTCACTTGCAGGGTTAGGGTTCGAGGCAGGCTTAGGTTGCGGTGGAGGGTCCCGGTTCGGGGTACGGTTAGGGTTAGGGTTAGGTCCCAGGAGGCTCCAGGCGCCGAACCCACAGCAGGGCCGTGGTCTCCCCGAAGGGCTGAGTTGAGGGCACAAGGGACCGTGCCGGTCAGGATCCGTCTTTGGCTGCCAAGGCCACACACGTGATTGGGCCCCTGGTCGAGGAGGCCTCCGGAATCCTCTCGGCAGCTGCAGCCGGGCCTGGGATTCGGCATGGTGAGCTTCCAGGTTCCATGCCGAGTCAGCCTGCACCTCTTCCGGACGCCAGGCGCGTGGTGTTGTCCGACGTTGCCATTGGGTCCTCTTGGGGAGAGAGCCTTAGCTAGGGTTAGGGTTCGGTCCAGGGACGTCGCCAGGGCCGAAGCGGCTCCGGTCTCGTGATCTCCCTCGAGGGCTGAAGTGAGGGCCCATGCAGCAAGGCGGCTCAAGTGCAGGCTTAGGGTTCGAGGCCGGCTTAGGTGTCGGTGGAGGGTCCCCGTTCGGTGTCGGGTTAGGGTTAGGGTTAGGGTTAGGTCCCAGGAGGCTCGGGGCGCCGAACCCACCGCAGGGCAGTGGTCTCCCCGAAGGGCTGAGTTGAGGACACAAGGGACGGTGCCGGTCAGGATCCGGCTTTGGCTGCCAGGGCCACAGACGTCGATCGGCCCCCGTTCGAGGAGGCCTCCGGAATCCTCTCGCTCAGCTGCAGCCAGGCGGGGAAACCACATGGTGAGCTTCCAGGTTCCATGCCGAGTCAGCCTGCACCGCTGCCGGACCCCAGGCGCGTGGTGTTGTCAGACGTTGGCATTGGGTCCCCATGGGGAGGGAGCCTTAGCTAGGGTTAGGGTTCGGCCCAGGGACGTCGCCAGGGCTGAATCGACTCCAGTCTCGTGATCTCCCTCGAGGGCTGAAGTGAGGGCCCATGCCCGAAGGCGGCTCACTTGCAGGGTTAGGGTTCGAGGCAGGCTTAGGTTGCGGTGGAGGGTCCCGGTTCGGGGTACGGTTAGGGTTAGGGTTAGGTCCCAGGAGGCTCCAGGCGCCGAACCCACAGCAGGGCCGTGGTCTCCCCGAAGGGCTGAGTTGAGGGCACAAGGGACCGTGCCGGTCAGGATCCGTCTTTGGCTGCCAAGGCCACACACGTGATTGGGCCCCTGGTCGAGGAGGCCTCCGGAATCCTCTCGGCAGCTGCAGCCGGGCCTGGGATTCGGCATGGTGAGCTTCCAGGTTCCATGCCGAGTCAGCCTGCACCTCTTCCGGACGCCAGGCGCGTGGTGTTGTCCGACGTTGCCATTGGGTCCTCTTGGGGAGAGAGCCTTAGCTAGGGTTAGGGTTCGGTCCAGGGACGTCGCCAGGGCCGAAGCGGCTCCGGTCTCGTGATCTCCCTCGAGGGCTGAAGTGAGGGCCCATGCAGCAAGGCGGCTCAAGTGCAGGCTTAGGGTTCGAGGCCGGCTTAGGTGTCGGTGGAGGGTCCCCGTTCGGTGTCGGGTTAGGGTTAGGGTTAGGGTTAGGTCCCAGGAGGCTCGGGGCGCCGAACCCACGGCAGGGCAGTGGTCTCCCCGAAGGGCTGAGTTGAGGACACAAGGGACGGTGCCGGTCAGGATCCGGCTTTGGCTGCCAGGGCCACAGACGTCGATCGGCCCCCGTTCGAGGAGGCCTCCGGAATCCTCTCGCTCAGCTGCAGCCAGGCGGGGAAACCACATGGTGAGCTTCCAGGTTCCATGCCGAGTCAGCCTGCACCGCTGCCGGACCCCAGGCGCGTGGTGTTGTCAGACGTTGGCATTGGGTCCCCATGGGGAGGGAGCCTTAGCTAGGGTTAGGGTTCGGCCCAGGGACGTCGCCAGGGCTGAATCGACTCCAGTCTCGTGATCTCCCTCGAGGGCTGAAGTGAGGGCCCATGCCCGAAGGCGGCTCACTTGCAGGGTTAGGGTTCGAGGCAGGCTTAGGTTGCGGTGGAGGGTCCCGGTTCGGGGTACGGTTAGGGTTAGGGTTAGGTCCCAGGAGGCTCCAGGCGCCGAACCCACAGCAGGGCCGTGGTCTCCCCGAAGGGCTGAGTTGAGGGCACAAGGGACCGTGCCGGTCAGGATCCGTCTTTGGCTGCCAAGGCCACACACGTGATTGGGCCCCTGGTCGAGGAGGCCTCCGGAATCCTCTCGGCAGCTGCAGCCGGGCCTGGGATTCGGCATGGTGAGCTTCCAGGTTCCATGCCGAGTCAGCCTGCACCTCTTCCGGACGCCAGGCGCGTGGTGTTGTCCGACGTTGCCATTGGGTCCTCTTGGGGAGAGAGCCTTAGCTAGGGTTAGGGTTCGGTCCAGGGACATCGCCAGGGCCGAAGCGGCTCCGGTCTCGTGATCTCCCTCGAGGGCTGAAGTGAGGGCCCATGCAGCAAGGCGGCTCAAGTGCAGGCTTAGGGTTCGAGGCCGGCTTAGGTGTCGGTGGAGGGTCCCCGTTCGGTGTCGGGTTAGGGTTAGGGTTAGGTCCCAGGAGGCTCGGGGCGCCGAACCCACCGCAGGGCAGTGGTCTCCCCGAAGGGCTGAGTTGAGGACACAAGGGACGGTGCCGGTCAGGATCCGGCTTTGGCTGCCAGGGCCACAGACGTCGATCGGCCCCCGTTCGAGGAGGCCTCCGGAATCCTCTCGCTCAGCTGCAGCCAGGCGGGGAAACCACATGGTGAGCTTCCAGGTTCCATGCCGAGTCAGCCTGCACCGCTGCCGGACCCCAGGCGCGTGGTGTTGTCCGATGTTGGCATTGGGTCCCCATGGGGAGGGAGCCTTAGCTAGGGTTAGGGTTCGGCCCAGGGACGTCGCCAGGGCTGAATCGACTCCAGTCTCGTGATCTCCCTCGAGGGCTGAAGTGAGGGCCCATGCCCGAAGGCGGCTCACTTGCAGGGTTAGGGTTCGAGGCAGGCTTAGGTTGCGGTGGAGGGTCCCGGGTCGGGGTACGGTTAGGGTTAGGGTTAGGTCCCAGAAGGCTCCAGGCGCCGAACCCACAGCAGGGCCGTGGTCTCCCCGAAGGGCTGAGTTGAGGGCACAAGGGACCGTGCCGGTCAGGATCCGTCTTTGGCTGCCAAGACCACACACGTGATTGGGCCCCCGTTCGAGGAGGCCTCAGGAATCTTCTCGGCAGCTGCAGCCGGGCCTGGGATTCGGCATGGTGAGCTTCCAGGTTCCATGCCGAGTCAGCCTGCACCTCTTCCGGACGCCAGGCGCGTGGTGTTGTCCGACGTTGCCATTGGGTCCTCTTGGGGAGAGAGCCTTAGCTAGGGTTAGGGTTCGGTCCAGGGACGTCGCCAGGGCCGAAGCGGCTCCGGTCTCGTGATCTCCCTCGAGGGCTGAAGTGAGGGCCCATGCAGCAAGGCGGCTCAAGTGCAGGCTTAGGGTTCGAGGCCGGCTTAGGTGTCGGTGGAGGGTCCCCGTTCGGTGTCGGGTTAGGGTTAGGGTTAGGGTTAGGTCCCAGGAGGCTCGGGGCGCCGAACCCACCGCAGGGCAGTGGTCTCCCCGAAGGGCTGAGTTGAGGACACAAGGGACGGTGCCGGTCAGGATCCGGCTTTGGCTGCCAGGGCCACAGACGTCGATCGGCCCCCGTTCGAGGAGGCCTCCGGAATCCTCTCGCTCAGCTGCAGCCAGGCGGGGAAACCACATGGTGAGCTTCCAGGTTCCATGCCGAGTCAGCCTGCACCGCTGCCGGACCCCAGGCGCGTGGTGTTGTCAGACGTTGGCATTGGGTCCCCATGGGGAGGGAGCCTTAGCTAGGGCTAGGGTTCGGCCCAGGGACGTCGCCAGGGCTGAATCGACTCCAGTCTCGTGATCTCCCTCGAGGGCTGAAGTGAGGGCCCATGCCCGAAGGCGGCTCACTTGCAGGGTTAGGGTTCGAGGCAGGCTTAGGTTGCGGTGGAGGGTCCCGGTTCGGGGTACGGTTAGGGTTAGGGTTAGGTCCCAGGAGGCTCCAGGCGCCGAACCCACAGCAGGGCCGTGGTCTCCCCGAAGGGCTGAGTTGAGGGCACAAGGGACCGTGCCGGTCAGGATCCGTCTTTGGCTGCCAAGGCCACACACGTGATTGGGCCCCTGGTCGAGGAGGCCTCCGGAATCCTCTCGGCAGCTGCAGCCGGGCCTGGGATTCGGCATGGTGAGCTTCCAGGTTCCATGCCGAGTCAGCCTGCACCTCTTCCGGACGCCAGGCGCGTGGTGTTGTCCGACGTTGCCATTGGGTCCTCTTGGGGAGAGAGCCTTAGCTAGGGTTAGGGTTCGGTCCAGGGACATCGCCAGGGCCGAAGCGGCTCCGGTCTCGTGATCTCCCTCGAGGGCTGAAGTGAGGGCCCATGCAGCAAGGCGGCTCAAGTGCAGGCTTAGGGTTCGAGGCCGGCTTAGGTGTCGGTGGAGGGTCCCCGTTCGGTGTCGGGTTAGGGTTAGGGTTAGGGTTAGGTCCCAGGAGGCTCGGGGCGCCGAACCCACGGCAGGGCAGTGGTCTCCCCGAAGGGCTGAGTTGAGGACACAAGGGACGGTGCCGGTCAGGATCCGGCTTTGGCTGCCAGGGCCACAGACGTCGATCGGCCCCCGTTCGAGGAGGCCTCCGGAATCCTCTCGCTCAGCTGCAGCCAGGCGGGGAAACCACATGGTGAGCTTCCAGGTTCCATGCCGAGTCAGCCTGCACCGCTGCCGGACCCCAGGCGCGTGGTGTTGTCAGACGTTGGCATTGGGTCCCCATGGGGAGGGAGCCTTAGCTAGGGTTAGGGTTCGGCCCAGGGACGTCGCCAGGGCTGAATCGACTCCAGTCTCGTGATCTCCCTCGAGGGCTGAAGTGAGGGCCCATGCCCGAAGGCGGCTCACTTGCAGGGTTAGGGTTCGAGGCAGGCTTAGGTTGCGGTGGAGGGTCCCGGTTCGGGGTACGGTTAGGGTTAGGGTTAGGTCCCAGGAGGCTCCAGGCGCCGAACCCACAGCAGGGCCGTGGTCTCCCCGAAGGGCTGAGTTGAGGGCACAAGGGACCGTGCCGGTCAGGATCCGTCTTTGGCTGCCAAGGCCACACACGTGATTGGGCCCCTGGTCGAGGAGGCCTCCGGAATCCTCTCGGCAGCTGCAGCCGGGCCTGGGATTCGGCATGGTGAGCTTCCAGGTTCCATGCCGAGTCAGCCTGCACCTCTTCCGGACGCCAGGCGCGTGGTGTTGTCCGACGTTGCCATTGGGTCCTCTTGGGGAGAGAGCCTTAGCTAGGGTTAGGGTTCGGTCCAGGGACGTCGCCAGGGCCGAAGCGGCTCCGGTCTCGTGATCTCCCTCGAGGGCTGAAGTGAGGGCCCATGCAGCAAGGCGGCTCAAGTGCAGGCTTAGGGTTCGAGGCCGGCTTAGGTGTCGGTGGAGGGTCCCCGTTCGGTGTCGGGTTAGGGTTAGGGTTAGGGTTAGGTCCCAGGAGGCTCGGGGCGCCGAACCCACCGCAGGGCAGTGGTCTCCCCGAAGGGCTGAGTTGAGGACACAAGGGACGGTGCCGGTCAGGATCCGGCTTTGGCTGCCAGGGCCACAGACGTCAATCGGCCCCCGTTCGAGGAGGCCTCCGGAATCCTCTCGCTCAGCTGCAGCCAGGCGGGGAAACCACATGGTGAGCTTCCAGGTTCCATGCCGAGTCAGCCTGCACCGCTGCCGGACCCCAGGCGCGTGGTGTTGTCAGACGTTGGCATTGGGTCCCCATGGGGAGGGAGCCTTAGCTAGGGTTAGGGTTCGGCCCAGGGACGTCGCCAGGGCTGAATCGACTCCAGTCTCGTGATCTCCCTCGAGGGCTGAAGTGAGGGCCCATGCCCGAAGGCGGCTCACTTGCAGGGTTAGGGTTCGAGGCAGGCTTAGGTTGCGGTGGAGGGTCCCGGTTCGGGGTACGGTTAGGGTTAGGGTTAGGTCCCAGAAGGCTCCAGGCGCCGAACCCACAGCAGGGCCGTGGTCTCCCCGAAGGGCTGAGTTGAGGGCACAAGGGACCGTGCCGGTCAGGATCCGTCTTTGGCTGCCAAGACCACACACGTGATTGGGCCCCCGTTCGAGGAGGCCTCAGGAATCTTCTCGGCAGCTGCAGCCGGGCCTGGGATTCAGCATGGTGAGCTTCCAGGTTCCATGCCGAGTCAGCCTGCACCTCTTCCGGACGCCAGGCGCGTGGTGTTGTCCGACGTTGCCATTGGGTCCTCTTGGGGAGAGAGCCTTAGCTAGGGTTAGGGTTCGGTCCAGGGACGTCGCCAGGGCCGAAGCGGCTCCGGTCTCGTGATCTCCCTCGAGGGCTGAAGTGAGGGCCCATGCAGCAAGGCGGCTCAAGTGCAGGCTTAGGGTTCGAGGCCGGCTTAGGTGTCGGTGGAGGGTCCCCGTTCGGTGTCGGGTTAGGGTTAGGGTTAGGGTTAGGTCCCAGGAGGCTCGGGGCGCCGAACCCACCGCAGGGCAGTGGTCTCCCCGAAGGGCTGAGTTGAGGACACAAGGGACGGTGCCGGTCAGGATCCGGCTTTGGCTGCCAGGGCCACAGACGTCGATCGGCCCCCGTTCGAGGAGGCCTCCGGAATCCTCTCGCTCAGCTGCAGCCAGGCGGGGAAACCACATGGTGAGCTTCCAGGTTCCATGCCGAGTCAGCCTGCACCGCTGCCGGACCCCAGGCGCGTGGTGTTGTCAGACGTTGGCATTGGGTCCCCATGGGGAGGGAGCCTTAGCTAGGGTTAGGGTTCGGCCCAGGGACGTCGCCAGGGCTGAATCGACTCCAGTCTCGTGATCTCCCTCGAGGGCTGAAGTGAGGGCCCATGCCCGAAGGCGGCTCACTTGCAGGGTTAGGGTTCGAGGCAGGCTTAGGTTGCGGTGGAGGGTCCCGGTTCGGGGTACGGTTAGGGTTAGGGTTAGGTCCCAGGAGGCTCCAGGCGCCGAACCCACAGCAGGGCCGTGGTCTCCCCGAAGGGCTGAGTTGAGGGCACAAGGGACCGTGCCGGTCAGGATCCGTCTTTGGCTGCCAAGACCACACACGTGATTGGGCCCCCGTTCGAGGAGGCCTCAGGAATCTTCTCGGCAGCTGCAGCCGGGCCTGGGATTCGGCATGGTGAGCTTCCAGGTTCCATGCCGAGTCAGCCTGCACCTCTTCCGGACGCCAGGCGCGTGGTGTTGTCCGACGTTGCCATTGGGTCCTCTTGGGGAGAGAGCCTTAGCTAGGGTTAGGGTTCGGTCCAGGGACGTCGCCAGGGCCGAAGCGGCTCCGGTCTCGTGATCTCCCTCGAGGGCTGAAGTGAGGGCCCATGCAGCAAGGCGGCTCAAGTGCAGGCTTAGGGTTCGAGGCCGGCTTAGGTGTCGGTGGAGGGTCCCCGTTCGGTGTCGGGTTAGGGTTAGGGTTAGGGTTAGGTCCCAGGAGGCTCGGGGCGCCGAACCCACCGCAGGGCAGTGGTCTCCCCGAAGGGCTGAGTTGAGGACACAAGGGACGGTGCCGGTCAGGATCCGGCTTTGGCTGCCAGGGCCACAGACGTCGATCGGCCCCCGTTCGAGGAGGCCTCCGGAATCCTCTCGCTCAGCTGCAGCCAGGCGGGGAAACCACATGGTGAGCTTCCAGGTTCCATGCCGAGTCAGCCTGCACCGCTGCCGGACCCCAGGCGCGTGGTGTTGTCAGACGTTGGCATTGGGTCCCCATGGGGAGGGAGCCTTAGCTAGGGCTAGGGTTCGGCCCAGGGACGTCGCCAGGGCTGAATCGACTCCAGTCTCGTGATCTCCCTCGAGGGCTGAAGTGAGGGCCCATGCCCGAAGGCGGCTCACTTGCAGGGTTAGGGTTCGAGGCAGGCTTAGGTTGCGGTGGAGGGTCCCGGTTCGGGGTACGGTTAGGGTTAGGGTTAGGTCCCAGGAGGCTCCAGGCGCCGAACCCACAGCAGGGCCGTGGTCTCCCCGAAGGGCTGAGTTGAGGGCACAAGGGACCGTGCCGGTCAGGATCCGTCTTTGGCTGCCAAGGCCACACACGTGATTGGGCCCCTGGTCGAGGAGGCCTCCGGAATCCTCTCGGCAGCTGCAGCCGGGCCTGGGATTCGGCATGGTGAGCTTCCAGGTTCCATGCCGAGTCAGCCTGCACCTCTTCCGGACGCCAGGCGCGTGGTGTTGTCCGACGTTGCCATTGGGTCCTCTTGGGGAGAGAGCCTTAGCTAGGGTTAGGGTTCGGTCCAGGGACATCGCCAGGGCCGAAGCGGCTCCGGTCTCGTGATCTCCCTCGAGGGCTGAAGTGAGGGCCCATGCAGCAAGGCGGCTCAAGTGCAGGCTTAGGGTTCGAGGCCGGCTTAGGTGTCGGTGGAGGGTCCCCGTTCGGTGTCGGGTTAGGGTTAGGGTTAGGGTTAGGTCCCAGGAGGCTCGGGGCGCCGAACCCACGGCAGGGCAGTGGTCTCCCCGAAGGGCTGAGTTGAGGACACAAGGGACGGTGCCGGTCAGGATCCGGCTTTGGCTGCCAGGGCCACAGACGTCGATCGGCCCCCGTTCGAGGAGGCCTCCGGAATCCTCTCGCTCAGCTGCAGCCAGGCGGGGAAACCACATGGTGAGCTTCCAGGTTCCATGCCGAGTCAGCCTGCACCGCTGCCGGACCCCAGGCGCGTGGTGTTGTCAGACGTTGGCATTGGGTCCCCATGGGGAGGGAGCCTTAGCTAGGGTTAGGGTTCGGCCCAGGGACGTCGCCAGGGCTGAATCGACTCCAGTCTCGTGATCTCCCTCGAGGGCTGAAGTGAGGGCCCATGCCCGAAGGCGGCTCACTTGCAGGGTTAGGGTTCGAGGCAGGCTTAGGTTGCGGTGGAGGGTCCCGGTTCGGGGTACGGTTAGGGTTAGGGTTAGGTCCCAGGAGGCTCCAGGCGCCGAACCCACAGCAGGGCCGTGGTCTCCCCGAAGGGCTGAGTTGAGGGCACAAGGGACCGTGCCGGTCAGGATCCGTCTTTGGCTGCCAAGGCCACACACGTGATTGGGCCCCTGGTCGAGGAGGCCTCCGGAATCCTCTCGGCAGCTGCAGCCGGGCCTGGGATTCGGCATGGTGAGCTTCCAGGTTCCATGCCGAGTCAGCCTGCACCTCTTCCGGACGCCAGGCGCGTGGTGTTGTCCGACGTTGCCATTGGGTCCTCTTGGGGAGAGAGCCTTAGCTAGGGTTAGGGTTCGGTCCAGGGACGTCGCCAGGGCCGAAGCGGCTCCGGTCTCGTGATCTCCCTCGAGGGCTGAAGTGAGGGCCCATGCAGCAAGGCGGCTCAAGTGCAGGCTTAGGGTTCGAGGCCGGCTTAGGTGTCGGTGGAGGGTCCCCGTTCGGTGTCGGGTTAGGGTTAGGGTTAGGACCCAGGAGGCTCGGGGCGCCGAACCCACCGCAGGGCAGTGGTCTCCCCGAAGGGCTGAGTTGAGGACACAAGGGACGGTGCCAGTCAGGATCCGGCTTTGGCTGCCAGGGCCACAGACGTCGATCGGCCCCCGTTCGAGGAGGCCTCCGGAATCCTCTCGCTCAGCTGCAGCCAGGCGGGGAAACCACATGGTGAGCTTCCAGGTTCCATGCCGAGTCAGCCTGCACCGCTGCCGGACCCCAGGCGCGTGGTGTTGTCAGACGTTGGCATTGGGTCCCCATGGGGAGGGAGCCTTAGCTAGGGTTAGGGTTCGGCCCAGGGACGTCGCCAGGGCTGAATCGACTCCAGTCTCGTGATCTCCCTCGAGGGCTGAAGTGAGGGCCCATGCCCGAAGGCGGCTCACTTGCAGGGTTAGGGTTCGAGGCAGGCTTAGGTTGCGGTGGAGGGTCCCGGTTCGGGGTACGGTTAGGGTTAGGGTTAGGTCCCAGGAGGCTCCAGGCGCCGAACCCACAGCAGGGCCGTGGTCTCCCCGAAGGGCTGAGTTGAGGGCACAAGGGACCGTGCCGGTCAGGATCCGTCTTTGGCTGCCAAGGCCACACACGTGATTGGGCCCCTGGTCGAGGAGGCCTCCGGAATCCTCTCGGCAGCTGCAGCCGGGCCTGGGATTCGGCATGGTGAGCTTCCAGGTTCCATGCCGAGTCAGCCTGCACCTCTTCCGGACGCCAGGCGCGTGGTGTTGTCCGACGTTGCCATTGGGTCCTCTTGGGGAGAGAGCCTTAGCTAGGGTTAGGGTTCGGTCCAGGGACGTCGCCAGGGCCGAAGCGGCTCCGGTCTCGTGATCTCCCTCGAGGGCTGAAGTGAGGGCCCATGCAGCAAGGCGGCTCAAGTGCAGGCTTAGGGTTCGAGGCCGGCTTAGGTGTCGGTGGAGGGTCCCCGTTCGGTGTCGGGTTAGGGTTAGGGTTAGGGTTAGGTCCCAGGAGGCTCGGGGCGCCGAACCCAACGCAGGGCAGTGGTCTCCCCGAAGGGCTGAGTTGAGGACACAAGGGACGGTGCCGGTCAGGATCCGGCTTTGGCTGCCAGGGCCACAGACGTCAATCGGCCCCCGTTCGAGGAGGCCTCCGGAATCCTCTCGCTCAGCTGCAGCCAGGCGGGGAAACCACATGGTGAGCTTCCAGGTTCCATGCCGAGTCAGCCTGCACCGCTGCCGGACCCCAGGCGCGTGGTGTTGTCAGACGTTGGCATTGGGTCCCCATGGGGAGGGAGCCTTAGCTAGGGTTAGGGTTCGGCCCAGGGACGTCGCCAGGGCTGAATCGACTCCAGTCTCGTGATCTCCCTCGAGGGCTGAAGTGAGGGCCCATGCCCGAAGGCGGCTCACTTGCAGGGTTAGGGTTCGAGGCAGGCTTAGGTTGCGGTGGAGGGTCCCGGTTCGGGGTACGGTTAGGGTTAGGGTTAGGTCCCAGAAGGCTCCAGGCGCCGAACCCACAGCAGGGCCGTGGTCTCCCCGAAGGGCTGAGTTGAGGGCACAAGGGACCGTGCCGGTCAGGATCCGTCTTTGGCTGCCAAGACCACACACGTGATTGGGCCCCCGTTCGAGGAGGCCTCAGGAATCTTCTCGGCAGCTGCAGCCGGGCCTGGGATTCAGCATGGTGAGCTTCCAGGTTCCATGCCGAGTCAGCCTGCACCTCTTCCGGACGCCAGGCGCGTGGTGTTGTCCGACGTTGCCATTGGGTCCTCTTGGGGAGAGAGCCTTAGCTAGGGTTAGGGTTCGGTCCAGGGACGTCGCCAGGGCCGAAGCGGCTCCGGTCTCGTGATCTCCCTCGAGGGCTGAAGTGAGGGCCCATGCAGCAAGGCGGCTCAAGTGCAGGCTTAGGGTTCGAGGCCGGCTTAGGTGTCGGTGGAGGGTCCCCGTTCGGTGTCGGGTTAGGGTTAGGGTTAGGGTTAGGTCCCAGGAGGCTCGGGGCGCCGAACCCACCGCAGGGCAGTGGTCTCCCCGAAGGGCTGAGTTGAGGACACAAGGGACGGTGCCGGTCAGGATCCGGCTTTGGCTGCCAGGGCCACAGACGTCGATCGGCCCCCGTTCGAGGAGGCCTCCGGAATCCTCTCGCTCAGCTGCAGCCAGGCGGGGAAACCACATGGTGAGCTTCCAGGTTCCATGCCGAGTCAGCCTGCACCGCTGCCGGACCCCAGGCGCGTGGTGTTGTCAGACGTTGGCATTGGGTCCCCATGGGGAGGGAGCCTTAGCTAGGGTTAGGGTTCGGCCCAGGGACGTCGCCAGGGCTGAATCGACTCCAGTCTCGTGATCTCCCTCGAGGGCTGAAGTGAGGGCCCATGCCCGAAGGCGGCTCACTTGCAGGGTTAGGGTTCGAGGCAGGCTTAGGTTGCGGTGGAGGGTCCCGGTTCGGGGTACGGTTAGGGTTAGGGTTAGGTCCCAGGAGGCTCCAGGCGCCGAACCCACAGCAGGGCCGTGGTCTCCCCGAAGGGCTGAGTTGAGGGCACAAGGGACCGTGCCGGTCAGGATCCGTCTTTGGCTGCCAAGACCACACACGTGATTGGGCCCCCGTTCGAGGAGGCCTCAGGAATCTTCTCGGCAGCTGCAGCCGGGCCTGGGATTCGGCATGGTGAGCTTCCAGGTTCCATGCCGAGTCAGCCTGCACCTCTTCCGGACGCCAGGCGCGTGGTGTTGTCCGACGTTGCCATTGGGTCCTCTTGGGGAGAGAGCCTTAGCTAGGGTTAGGGTTCGGTCCAGGGACGTCGCCAGGGCCGAAGCGGCTCCGGTCTCGTGATCTCCCTCGAGGGCTGAAGTGAGGGCCCATGCAGCAAGGCGGCTCAAGTGCAGGCTTAGGGTTCGAGGCCGGCTTAGGTGTCGGGGGAGGGTCCCCGTTCGGTGTCGGGTTAGGGTTAGGGTTAGGGTTAGGTCCCAGGAGGCTCGGGGCGCCGAACCCACCGCAGGGCAGTGGTCTCCCCGAAGGGCTGAGTTGAGGACACAAGGGACGGTGCCGGTCAGGATCCGGCTTTGGCTGCCAGGGCCACAGACGTCGATCGGCCCCCGTTCGAGGAGGCCTCCGGAATCCTCTCGCTCAGCTGCAGCCAGGCGGGGAAACCACATGGTGAGCTTCCAGGTTCCATGCCGAGTCAGCCTGCACCGCTGCCGGACCCCAGGCGCGTGGTGTTGTCAGACGTTGGCATTGGGTCCCCACGGGGAGGGAGCCTTAGCTAGGGTTAGGGTTCGGCCCAGGGACGTCGCCAGGGCTGAATCGACTCCAGTCTCGTGATCTCCCTCGAGGGCTGAAGTGAGGGCCCATGCCCGAAGGCGGCTCACTTGCAGGGTTAGGGTTCGAGGCAGGCTTAGGTTGCGGTGGAGGGTCCCGGTTCGGGGTACGGTTAGGGTTAGGGTTAGGTCCCAGGAGGCTCCAGGCGCCGAACCCACAGCAGGGCCGTGGTCTCCCCGAAGGGCTGAGTTGAGGGCACAAGGGACCGTGCCGGTCAGGATCCGTCTTTGGCTGCCAAGGCCACACACGTGATTGGGCCCCTGGTCGAGGAGGCCTCCGGAATCCTCTCGGCAGCTGCAGCCGGGCCTGGGATTCGGCATGGTGAGCTTCCAGGTTCCATGCCGAGTCAGCCTGCACCTCTTCCGGACGCCAGGCGCGTGGTGTTGTCCGACGTTGCCATTGGGTCCTCTTGGGGAGAGAGCCTTAGCTAGGGTTAGGGTTCGGTCCAGGGACGTCGCCAGGGCCGAAGCGGCTCCGGTCTCGTGATCTCCCTCGAGGGCTGAAGTGAGGGCCCATGCAGCAAGGCGGCTCAAGTGCAGGCTTAGGGTTCGAGGCCGGCTTAGGTGTCGGTGGAGGGTCCCCGTTCGGTGTCGGGTTAGGGTTAGGGTTAGGGTTAGGTCCCAGGAGGCTCGGGGCGCCGAACCCACGGCAGGGCAGTGGTCTCCCCGAAGGGCTGAGTTGAGGACACAAGGGACGGTGCCGGTCAGGATCCGGCTTTGGCTGCCAGGGCCACAGACGTCGATCGGCCCCCGTTCGAGGAGGCCTCCGGAATCCTCTCGCTCAGCTGCAGCCAGGCGGGGAAACCACATGGTGAGCTTCCAGGTTCCATGCCGAGTCAGCCTGCACCGCTGCCGGACCCCAGGCGCGTGGTGTTGTCAGACGTTGGCATTGGGTCCCCATGGGGAGGGAGCCTTAGCTAGGGTTAGGGTTCGGCCCAGGGACGTCGCCAGGGCTGAATCGACTCCAGTCTCGTGATCTCCCTCGAGGGCTGAAGTGAGGGCCCATGCCCGAAGGCGGCTCACTTGCAGGGTTAGGGTTCGAGGCAGGCTTAGGTTGCGGTGGAGGGTCCCGGTTCGGGGTACGGTTAGGGTTAGGGTTAGGTCCCAGGAGGCTCCAGGCGCCGAACCCACAGCAGGGCCGTGGTCTCCCCGAAGGGCTGAGTTGAGGGCACAAGGGACCGTGCCGGTCAGGATCCGTCTTTGGCTGCCAAGGCCACACACGTGATTGGGCCCCTGGTCGAGGAGGCCTCCGGAATCCTCTCGGCAGCTGCAGCCGGGCCTGGGATTCGGCATGGTGAGCTTCCAGGTTCCATGCCGAGTCAGCCTGCACCTCTTCCGGACGCCAGGCGCGTGGTGTTGTCCGACGTTGCCATTGGGTCCTCTTGGGGAGAGAGCCTTAGCTAGGGTTAGGGTTCGGTCCAGGGACGTCGCCAGGGCCGAAGCGGCTCCGGTCTCGTGATCTCCCTCGAGGGCTGAAGTGAGGGCCCATGCAGCAAGGCGGCTCAAGTGCAGGCTTAGGGTTCGAGGCCGGCTTAGGTGTCGGTGGAGGGTCCCCGTTCGGTGTCGGGTTAGGGTTAGGGTTAGGTCCCAGGAGGCTCGGGGCGCCGAACCCACCGCAGGGCAGTGGTCTCCCCGAAGGGCTGAGTTGAGGACACAAGGGACGGTGCCGGTCAGGATCCGGCTTTGGCTGCCAGGGCCACAGACGTCGATCGGCCCCCGTTCGAGGAGGCCTCCGGAATCCTCTCGCTCAGCTGCAGCCAGGCGGGGAAACCACATGGTGAGCTTCCAGGTTCCATGCCGAGTCAGCCTGCACCGCTGCCGGACCCCAGGCGCGTGGTGTTGTCAGACGTTGGCATTGGGTCCCCATGGGGAGGGAGCCTTAGCTAGGGTTAGGGTTCGGCCCAGGGACGTCGCCAGGGCCGAATCGACTCCAGTCTCGTGATCTCCCTCGAGGGCTGAAGTGAGGGCCCATGCCCGAAGGCGGCTCACTTGCAGGGTTAGGGTTCGAGGCAGGCTTAGGTTGCGGTGGAGGGTCCCGGTTCGGGGTACGGTTAGGGTTAGGGTTAGGTCCCAGGAGGCTCCAGGCGCCGAACCCACAGCAGGGCCGTGGTCTCCCCGAAGGGCTGAGTTGAGGGCACAAGGGACCGTGCCGGTCAGGATCCGTCTTTGGCTGCCAAGGCCACACACGTGATTGGGCCCCTGGTCGAGGAGGCCTCCGGAATCCTCTCGGCAGCTGCAGCCGGGCCTGGGATTCGGCATGGTGAGCTTCCAGGTTCCATGCCGAGTCAGCCTGCACCTCTTCCGGACGCCAGGCGCGTGGTGTTGTCCGACGTTGCCATTGGGTCCTCTTGGGGAGAGAGCCTTAGCTAGGGTTAGGGTTCGGTCCAGGGACGTCGCCAGGGCCGAAGCGGCTCCGGTCTCGTGATCTCCCTCGAGGGCTGAAGTGAGGGCCCATGCAGCAAGGCGGCTCAAGTGCAGGCTTAGGGTTCGAGGCCGGCTTAGGTGTCGGTGGAGGGTCCCCGTTCGGTGTCGGGTTAGGGTTAGGGTTAGGACCCAGGAGGCTCGGGGCGCCGAACCCACCGCAGGGCAGTGGTCTCCCCGAAGGGCTGAGTTGAGGACACAAGGGACGGTGCCAGTCAGGATCCGGCTTTGGCTGCCAGGGCCACAGACGTCGATCGGCCCCCGTTCGAGGAGGCCTCCGGAATCCTCTCGCTCAGCTGCAGCCAGGCGGGGAAACCACATGGTGAGCTTCCAGGTTCCATGCCGAGTCAGCCTGCACCGCTGCCGGACCCCAGGCGCGTGGTGTTGTCAGACGTTGGCATTGGGTCCCCATGGGGAGGGAGCCTTAGCTAGGGTTAGGGTTCGGCCCAGGGACGTCGCCAGGGCTGAATCGACTCCAGTCTCGTGATCTCCCTCGAGGGCTGAAGTGAGGGCCCATGCCCGAAGGCGGCTCACTTGCAGGGTTAGGGTTCGAGGCAGGCTTAGGTTGCGGTGGAGGGTCCCGGTTCGGGGTACGGTTAGGGTTAGGGTTAGGTCCCAGGAGGCTCCAGGCGCCGAACCCACAGCAGGGCCGTGGTCTCCCCGAAGGGCTGAGTTGAGGGCACAAGGGACCGTGCCGGTCAGGATCCGTCTTTGGCTGCCAAGGCCACACACGTGATTGGGCCCCTGGTCGAGGAGGCCTCCGGAATCCTCTCGGCAGCTGCAGCCGGGCCTGGGATTCGGCATGGTGAGCTTCCAGGTTCCATGCCGAGTCAGCCTGCACCTCTTCCGGACGCCAGGCGCGTGGTGTTGTCCGACGTTGCCATTGGGTCCTCTTGGGGAGAGAGCCTTAGCTAGGGTTAGGGTTCGGTCCAGGGACGTCGCCAGGGCCGAAGCGGCTCCGGTCTCGTGATCTCCCTCGAGGGCTGAAGTGAGGGCCCATGCAGCAAGGCGGCTCAAGTGCAGGCTTAGGGTTCGAGGCCGGCTTAGGTGTCGGTGGAGGGTCCCCGTTCGGTGTCGGGTTAGGGTTAGGGTTAGGGTTAGGTCCCAGGAGGCTCGGGGCGCCGAACCCAACGCAGGGCAGTGGTCTCCCCGAAGGGCTGAGTTGAGGACACAAGGGACGGTGCCGGTCAGGATCCGGCTTTGGCTGCCAGGGCCACAGACGTCAATCGGCCCCCGTTCGAGGAGGCCTCCGGAATCCTCTCGCTCAGCTGCAGCCAGGCGGGGAAACCACATGGTGAGCTTCCAGGTTCCATGCCGAGTCAGCCTGCACCGCTGCCGGACCCCAGGCGCGTGGTGTTGTCAGACGTTGGCATTGGGTCCCCATGGGGAGGGAGCCTTAGCTAGGGTTAGGGTTCGGCCCAGGGACGTCGCCAGGGCTGAATCGACTCCAGTCTCGTGATCTCCCTCGAGGGCTGAAGTGAGGGCCCATGCCCGAAGGCGGCTCACTTGCAGGGTTAGGGTTCGAGGCAGGCTTAGGTTGCGGTGGAGGGTCCCGGTTCGGGGTACGGTTAGGGTTAGGGTTAGGTCCCAGAAGGCTCCAGGCGCCGAACCCACAGCAGGGCCGTGGTCTCCCCGAAGGGCTGAGTTGAGGGCACAAGGGACCGTGCCGGTCAGGATCCGTCTTTGGCTGCCAAGACCACACACGTGATTGGGCCCCCGTTCGAGGAGGCCTCAGGAATCTTCTCGGCAGCTGCAGCCGGGCCTGGGATTCAGCATGGTGAGCTTCCAGGTTCCATGCCGAGTCAGCCTGCACCTCTTCCGGACGCCAGGCGCGTGGTGTTGTCCGACGTTGCCATTGGGTCCTCTTGGGGAGAGAGCCTTAGCTAGGGTTAGGGTTCGGTCCAGGGACGTCGCCAGGGCCGAAGCGGCTCCGGTCTCGTGATCTCCCTCGAGGGCTGAAGTGAGGGCCCATGCAGCAAGGCGGCTCAAGTGCAGGCTTAGGGTTCGAGGCCGGCTTAGGTGTCGGTGGAGGGTCCCCGTTCGGTGTCGGGTTAGGGTTAGGGTTAGGGTTAGGTCCCAGGAGGCTCGGGGCGCCGAACCCACCGCAGGGCAGTGGTCTCCCCGAAGGGCTGAGTTGAGGACACAAGGGACGGTGCCGGTCAGGATCCGGCTTTGGCTGCCAGGGCCACAGACGTCGATCGGCCCCCGTTCGAGGAGGCCTCCGGAATCCTCTCGCTCAGCTGCAGCCAGGCGGGGAAACCACATGGTGAGCTTCCAGGTTCCATGCCGAGTCAGCCTGCACCGCTGCCGGACCCCAGGCGCGTGGTGTTGTCAGACGTTGGCATTGGGTCCCCATGGGGAGGGAGCCTTAGCTAGGGTTAGGGTTCGGCCCAGGGACGTCGCCAGGGCTGAATCGACTCCAGTCTCGTGATCTCCCTCGAGGGCTGAAGTGAGGGCCCATGCCCGAAGGCGGCTCACTTGCAGGGTTAGGGTTCGAGGCAGGCTTAGGTTGCGGTGGAGGGTCCCGGTTCGGGGTACGGTTAGGGTTAGGGTTAGGTCCCAGGAGGCTCCAGGCGCCGAACCCACAGCAGGGCCGTGGTCTCCCCGAAGGGCTGAGTTGAGGGCACAAGGGACCGTGCCGGTCAGGATCCGTCTTTGGCTGCCAAGACCACACACGTGATTGGGCCCCCGTTCGAGGAGGCCTCAGGAATCTTCTCGGCAGCTGCAGCCGGGCCTGGGATTCGGCATGGTGAGCTTCCAGGTTCCATGCCGAGTCAGCCTGCACCTCTTCCGGACGCCAGGCGCGTGGTGTTGTCCGACGTTGCCATTGGGTCCTCTTGGGGAGAGAGCCTTAGCTAGGGTTAGGGTTCGGTCCAGGGACGTCGCCAGGGCCGAAGCGGCTCCGGTCTCGTGATCTCCCTCGAGGGCTGAAGTGAGGGCCCATGCAGCAAGGCGGCTCAAGTGCAGGCTTAGGGTTCGAGGCCGGCTTAGGTGTCGGGGGAGGGTCCCCGTTCGGTGTCGGGTTAGGGTTAGGGTTAGGGTTAGGTCCCAGGAGGCTCGGGGCGCCGAACCCACCGCAGGGCAGTGGTCTCCCCGAAGGGCTGAGTTGAGGACACAAGGGACGGTGCCGGTCAGGATCCGGCTTTGGCTGCCAGGGCCACAGACGTCGATCGGCCCCCGTTCGAGGAGGCCTCCGGAATCCTCTCGCTCAGCTGCAGCCAGGCGGGGAAACCACATGGTGAGCTTCCAGGTTCCATGCCGAGTCAGCCTGCACCGCTGCCGGACCCCAGGCGCGTGGTGTTGTCAGACGTTGGCATTGGGTCCCCACGGGGAGGGAGCCTTAGCTAGGGTTAGGGTTCGGCCCAGGGACGTCGCCAGGGCTGAATCGACTCCAGTCTCGTGATCTCCCTCGAGGGCTGAAGTGAGGGCCCATGCCCGAAGGCGGCTCACTTGCAGGGTTAGGGTTCGAGGCAGGCTTAGGTTGCGGTGGAGGGTCCCGGTTCGGGGTACGGTTAGGGTTAGGGTTAGGTCCCAGGAGGCTCCAGGCGCCGAACCCACAGCAGGGCCGTGGTCTCCCCGAAGGGCTGAGTTGAGGGCACAAGGGACCGTGCCGGTCAGGATCCGTCTTTGGCTGCCAAGGCCACACACGTGATTGGGCCCCTGGTCGAGGAGGCCTCCGGAATCCTCTCGGCAGCTGCAGCCGGGCCTGGGATTCGGCATGGTGAGCTTCCAGGTTCCATGCCGAGTCAGCCTGCACCTCTTCCGGACGCCAGGCGCGTGGTGTTGTCCGACGTTGCCATTGGGTCCTCTTGGGGAGAGAGCCTTAGCTAGGGTTAGGGTTCGGTCCAGGGACGTCGCCAGGGCCGAAGCGGCTCCGGTCTCGTGATCTCCCTCGAGGGCTGAAGTGAGGGCCCATGCAGCAAGGCGGCTCAAGTGCAGGCTTAGGGTTCGAGGCCGGCTTAGGTGTCGGTGGAGGGTCCCCGTTCGGTGTCGGGTTAGGGTTAGGGTTAGGTCCCAGGAGGCTCGGGGCGCCGAACCCACCGCAGGGCAGTGGTCTCCCCGAAGGGCTGAGTTGAGGACACAAGGGACGGTGCCGGTCAGGATCCGGCTTTGGCTGCCAGGGCCACAGACGTCGATCGGCCCCCGTTCGAGGAGGCCTCCGGAATCCTCTCGCTCAGCTGCAGCCAGGCGGGGAAACCACATGGTGAGCTTCCAGGTTCCATGCCGAGTCAGCCTGCACCGCTGCCGGACCCCAGGCGCGTGGTGTTGTCAGACGTTGGCATTGGGTCCCCATGGGGAGGGAGCCTTAGCTAGGGTTAGGGTTCGGCCCAGGGACGTCGCCAGGGCCGAATCGACTCCAGTCTCGTGATCTCCCTCGAGGGCTGAAGTGAGGGCCCATGCCCGAAGGCGGCTCACTTGCAGGGTTAGGGTTCGAGGCAGGCTTAGGTTGCGGTGGAGGGTCCCGGTTCGGGGTACGGTTAGGGTTAGGGTTAGGTCCCAGGAGGCTCCAGGCGCCGAACCCACAGCAGGGCCGTGGTCTCCCCGAAGGGCTGAGTTGAGGGCACAAGGGACCGTGCCGGTCAGGATCCGTCTTTGGCTGCCAAGGCCACACACGTGATTGGGCCCCTGGTCGAGGAGGCCTCCGGAATCCTCTCGGCAGCTGCAGCCGGGCCTGGGATTCGGCATGGTGAGCTTCCAGGTTCCATGCCGAGTCAGCCTGCACCTCTTCCGGACGCCAGGCGCGTGGTGTTGTCCGACGTTGCCATTGGGTCCTCTTGGGGAGAGAGCCTTAGCTAGGGTTAGGGTTCGGTCCAGGGACGTCGCCAGGGCCGAAGCGGCTCCGGTCTCGTGATCTCCCTCGAGGGCTGAAGTGAGGGCCCATGCAGCAAGGCGGCTCAAGTGCAGGCTTAGGGTTCGAGGCCGGCTTAGGTGTCGGTGGAGGGTCCCCGTTCGGTGTCGGGTTAGGGTTAGGGTTAGGTCCCAGGAGGCTCGGGGCGCCGAACCCACCGCAGGGCAGTGGTCTCCCCGAAGGGCTGAGTTGAGGACACAAGGGACGGTGCCGGTCAGGATCCGGCTTTGGCTGCCAGGGCCACAGACGTCGATCGGCCCCCGTTCGAGGAGGCCTCCGGAATCCTCTCGCTCAGCTGCAGCCAGGCGGGGAAACCACATGGTGAGCTTCCAGGTTCCATGCCGAGTCAGCCTGCACCGCTGCCGGACCCCAGGCGCGTGGTGTTGTCAGACGTTGGCATTGGGTCCCCATGGGGAGGGAGCCTTAGCTAGGGTTAGGGTTCGGCCCAGGGACGTCGCCAGGGCCGAATCGACTCCAGTCTCGTGATCTCCCTCGAGGGCTGAAGTGAGGGCCCATGCCCGAAGGCGGCTCACTTGCAGGGTTAGGGTTCGAGGCAGGCTTAGGTTGCGGTGGAGGGTCCCGGTTCGGGGTACGGTTAGGGTTAGGGTTAGGTCCCAGGAGGCTCCAGGCGCCGAACCCACAGCAGGGCCGTGGTCTCCCCGAAGGGCTGAGTTGAGGGCACAAGGGACCGTGCCGGTCAGGATCCGTCTTTGGCTGCCAAGGCCACACACGTGATTGGGCCCCTGGTCGAGGAGGCCTCCGGAATCCTCTCGGCAGCTGCAGCCGGGCCTGGGATTCGGCATGGTGAGCTTCCAGGTTCCATGCCGAGTCAGCCTGCACCTCTTCCGGACGCCAGGCGCGTGGTGTTGTCCGACGTTGCCATTGGGTCCTCTTGGGGAGAGAGCCTTAGCTAGGGTTAGGGTTCGGTCCAGGGACGTCGCCAGGGCCGAAGCGGCTCCGGTCTCGTGATCTCCCTCGAGGGCTGAAGTGAGGGCCCATGCAGCAAGGCGGCTCAAGTGCAGGCTTAGGGTTCGAGGCCGGCTTAGGTGTCGGTGGAGGGTCCCCGTTCGGTGTCGGGTTAGGGTTAGGGTTAGGGTTAGGTCCCAGGAGGCTCGGGGCGCCGAACCCACCGCAGGGCAGTGGTCTCCCCGAAGGGCTGAGTTGAGGACACAAGGGACGGTGCCGGTCAGGATCCGGCTTTGGCTGCCAGGGCCACAGACGTCGATCGGCCCCCGTTCGAGGAGGCCTCCGGAATCCTCTCGCTCAGCTGCAGCCAGGCGGGGAAACCACATGGTGAGCTTCCAGGTTCCATGCCGAGTCAGCCTGCACCGCTGCCGGACCCCAGGCGCGTGGTGTTGTCAGACGTTGGCATTGGGTCCCCATGGGGAGGGAGCCTTAGCTAGGGTTAGGGTTCGGCCCAGGGACGTCGCCAGGGCTGAATCGACTCCAGTCTCGTGATCTCCCTCGAGGGCTGAAGTGAGGGCCCATGCCCGAAGGCGGCTCACTTGCAGGGTTAGGGTTCGAGGCAGGCTTAGGTTGCGGTGGAGGGTCCCGGGTCGGGGTACGGTTAGGGTTAGGGTTAGGTCCCAGAAGGCTCCAGGCGCCGAACCCACAGCAGGGCCGTGGTCTCCCCGAAGGGCTGAGTTGAGGGCACAAGGGACCGTGCCGGTCAGGATCCGTCTTTGGCTGCCAAGACCACACACGTGATTGGGCCCCCGTTCGAGGAGGCCTCAGGAATCTTCTCGGCAGCTGCAGCCGGGCCTGGGATTCAGCATGGTGAGCTTCCAGGTTCCATGCCGAGTCAGCCTGCACCTCTTCCGGACGCCAGGCGCGTGGTGTTGTCCGACGTTGCCATTGGGTCCTCTTGGGGAGAGAGCCTTAGCTAGGGTTAGGGTTCGGTCCAGGGACGTCGCCAGGGCCGAAGCGGCTCCGGTCTCGTGATCTCCCTCGAGGGCTGAAGTGAGGGCCCATGCAGCAAGGCGGCTCAAGTGCAGGCTTAGGGTTCGAGGCCGGCTTAGGTGTCGGTGGAGGGTCCCCGTTCGGTGTCGGGTTAGGGTTAGGGTTAGGGTTAGGTCCCAGGAGGCTCGGGGCGCCGAACCCACCGCAGGGCAGTGGTCTCCCCGAAGGGCTGAGTTGAGGACACAAGGGACGGTGCCGGTCAGGATCCGGCTTTGGCTGCCAGGGCCACAGACGTCGATCGGCCCCCGTTCGAGGAGGCCTCCGGAATCCTCTCGCTCAGCTGCAGCCAGGCGGGGAAACCACATGGTGAGCTTCCAGGTTCCATGCCGAGTCAGCCTGCACCGCTGCCGGACCCCAGGCGCGTGGTGTTGTCAGACGTTGGCATTGGGTCCCCATGGGGAGGGAGCCTTAGCTAGGGTTAGGGTTCGGCCCAGGGACGTCGCCAGGGCTGAATCGACTCCAGTCTCGTGATCTCCCTCGAGGGCTGAAGTGAGGGCCCATGCCCGAAGGCGGCTCACTTGCAGGGTTAGGGTTCGAGGCAGGCTTAGGTTGCGGTGGAGGGTCCCGGTTCGGGGTACGGTTAGGGTTAGGGTTAGGTCCCAGGAGGCTCCAGGCGCCGAACCCACAGCAGGGCCGTGGTCTCCCCGAAGGGCTGAGTTGAGGGCACAAGGGACCGTGCCGGTCAGGATCCGTCTTTGGCTGCCAAGGCCACACACGTGATTGGGCCCCTGGTCGAGGAGGCCTCCGGAATCCTCTCGGCAGCTGCAGCCGGGCCTGGGATTCGGCATGGTGAGCTTCCAGGTTCCATGCCGAGTCAGCCTGCACCTCTTCCGGACGCCAGGCGCGTGGTGTTGTCCGACGTTGCCATTGGGTCCTCTTGGGGAGAGAGCCTTAGCTAGGGTTAGGGTTCGGTCCAGGGACATCGCCAGGGCCGAAGCGGCTCCGGTCTCGTGATCTCCCTCGAGGGCTGAAGTGAGGGCCCATGCAGCAAGGCGGCTCAAGTGCAGGCTTAGGGTTCGAGGCCGGCTTAGGTGTCGGTGGAGGGTCCCCGTTCGGTGTCGGGTTAGGGTTAGGGTTAGGGTTAGGTCCCAGGAGGCTCGGGGCGCCGAACCCACGGCAGGGCAGTGGTCTCCCCGAAGGGCTGAGTTGAGGACACAAGGGACGGTGCCGGTCAGGATCCGGCTTTGGCTGCCAGGGCCACAGACGTCGATCGGCCCCCGTTCGAGGAGGCCTCCGGAATCCTCTCGCTCAGCTGCAGCCAGGCGGGGAAACCACATGGTGAGCTTCCAGGTTCCATGCCGAGTCAGCCTGCACCGCTGCCGGACCCCAGGCGCGTGGTGTTGTCAGACGTTGGCATTGGGTCCCCATGGGGAGGGAGCCTTAGCTAGGGTTAGGGTTCGGCCCAGGGACGTCGCCAGGGCCGAATCGACTCCAGTCTCGTGATCTCCCTCGAGGGCTGAAGTGAGGGCCCATGCCCGAAGGCGGCTCACTTGCAGGGTTAGGGTTCGAGGCAGGCTTAGGTTGCGGTGGAGGGTCCCGGTTCGGGGTACGGTTAGGGTTAGGGTTAGGTCCCAGGAGGCTCCAGGCGCCGAACCCACAGCAGGGCCGTGGTCTCCCCGAAGGGCTGAGTTGAGGGCACAAGGGACCGTGCCGGTCAGGATCCGTCTTTGGCTGCCAAGGCCACACACGTGATTGGGCCCCTGGTCGAGGAGGCCTCCGGAATCCTCTCGGCAGCTGCAGCCGGGCCTGGGATTCGGCATGGTGAGCTTCCAGGTTCCATGCCGAGTCAGCCTGCACCTCTTCCGGACGCCAGGCGCGTGGTGTTGTCCGACGTTGCCATTGGGTCCTCTTGGGGAGAGAGCCTTAGCTAGGGTTAGGGTTCGGTCCAGGGACGTCGCCAGGGCCGAAGCGGCTCCGGTCTCGTGATCTCCCTCGAGGGCTGAAGTGAGGGCCCATGCAGCAAGGCGGCTCAAGTGCAGGCTTAGGGTTCGAGGCCGGCTTAGGTGTCGGTGGAGGGTCCCCGTTCGGTGTCGGGTTAGGGTTAGGGTTAGGTCCCAGGAGGCTCGGGGCGCCGAACCCACCGCAGGGCAGTGGTCTCCCCGAAGGGCTGAGTTGAGGACACAAGGGACGGTGCCGGTCAGGATCCGGCTTTGGCTGCCAGGGCCACAGACGTCGATCGGCCCCCGTTCGAGGAGGCCTCCGGAATCCTCTCGCTCAGCTGCAGCCAGGCGGGGAAACCACATGGTGAGCTTCCAGGTTCCATGCCGAGTCAGCCTGCACCGCTGCCGGACCCCAGGCGCGTGGTGTTGTCAGATGTTGGCATTGGGTCCCCATGGGGAGGGAGCCTTAGCTAGGGTTAGGGTTCGGCCCAGGGACGTCGCCAGGGCTGAATCGACTCCAGTCTCGTGATCTCCCTCGAGGGCTGAAGTGAGGGCCCATGCCCGAAGGCGGCTCACTTGCAGGGTTAGGGTTCGAGGCAGGCTTAGGTTGCGGTGGAGGGTCCCGGTTCGGGGTACGGTTAGGGTTAGGGTTAGGTCCCAGGAGGCTCCAGGCGCCGAACCCACAGCAGGGCCGTGGTCTCCCCGAAGGGCTGAGTTGAGGGCACAAGGGACCGTGCCGGTCAGGATCCGTCTTTGGCTGCCAAGGCCACACACGTGATTGGGCCCCTGGTCGAGGAGGCCTCCGGAATCCTCTCGGCAGCTGCAGCCGGGCCTGGGATTCGGCATGGTGAGCTTCCAGGTTCCATGCCGAGTCAGCCTGCACCTCTTCCGGACGCCAGGCGCGTGGTGTTGTCCGACGTTGCCATTGGGTCCTCTTGGGGAGAGAGCCTTAGCTAGGGTTAGGGTTCGGTCCAGGGACGTCGCCAGGGCCGAAGCGGCTCCGGTCTCGTGATCTCCCTCGAGGGCTGAAGTGAGGGCCCATGCAGCAAGGCGGCTCAAGTGCAGGCTTAGGGTTCGAGGCCGGCTTAGGTGTCGGTGGAGGGTCCCCGTTCGGTGTCGGGTTAGGGTTAGGGTTAGGTCCCAGGAGGCTCGGGGCGCCGAACCCACGGCAGGGCAGTGGTCTCCCCGAAGGGCTGAGTTGAGGACACAAGGGACGGTGCCGGTCAGGATCCGGCTTTGGCTGCCAGGGCCACAGACGTCGATCGGCCCCCGTTCGAGGAGGCCTCCGGAATCCTCTCGCTCAGCTGCAGCCAGGCGGGGAAACCACATGGTGAGCTTCCAGGTTCCATGCCGAGTCAGCCTGCACCGCTGCCGGACCCCAGGCGCGTGGTGTTGTCAGACGTTGGCATTGGGTCCCCATGGGGAGGGAGCCTTAGCTAGGGTTAGGGTTCGGACCAGGGACGTCGCCAGGGCTGAATCGACTCCAGTCTCGTGATCTCCCTCGAGGGCTGAAGTGAGGGCCCATGCCCGAAGGCGGCTCACTTGCAGGGTTAGGGTTCGAGGCAGGCTTAGGTTGCGGTGGAGGGTCCCGGTTCGGGGTACGCTTAGGGTTAGGGTTAGGTCCCAGGAGGCTCCAGGCGCCGAACCCACAGCAGGGCCGTGGTCTCCCCGAAGGGCTGAGTTGAGGGCACAAGGGACCGTGCCGGTCAGGATCCGTCTTTGGCTGCCAAGGCCACACACGTGATTGGGCCCCTGGTCGAGGAGGCCTCCGGAATCCTCTCGGCAGCTGCAGCCGGGCCTGGGATTCGGCATGGTGAGCTTCCAGGTTCCATGCCGAGTCAGCCTGCACCTCTTCCGGACGCCAGGCGCGTGGTGTTGTCCGACGTTGCCATTGGGTCCTCTTGGGGAGAGAGCCTTAGCTAGGGTTAGGGTTCGGTCCAGGGACGTCGCC
Organism: Panthera onca; assembly: GCF_046562875.1. Lineage (NCBI taxonomy): Eukaryota > Metazoa > Chordata > Mammalia > Carnivora > Felidae > Panthera > Panthera onca. Next base: position 206,205,657 of record NC_138342.1, on the reverse strand, counting down.
AGGGCCGAAGCGGCTCCGGTCTCGTGATCTCCCTCGAGGGCTGAAGTGAGGGCCCATGCAGCAAGGCGGCTCAAGTGCAGGCTTAGGGTTCGAGGCCGGCTTAGGTGTCGGTGGAGGGTCCCCGTTCGGTGTCGGGTTAGGGTTAGGGTTAGGGTTAGGTCCCAGGAGGCTCGGGGCGCCGAACCCACGGCAGGGCAGTGGTCTCCCCGAAGGGCTGAGTTGAGGACACAAGGGACGGTGCCGGTCAGGATCCGGCTTTGGCTGCCAGGGCCACAGACGTCGATCGGCCCCCGTTCGAGGAGGCCTCCGGAATCCTCTCGCTCAGCTGCAGCCAGGCGGGGAAACCACATGGTGAGCTTCCAGGTTCCATGCCGAGTCAGCCTGCACCGCTGCCGGACCCCAGGCGCGTGGTGTTGTCAGACGTTGGCATTGGGTCCCCATGGGGAGGGAGCCTTAGCTAGGGTTAGGGTTCGGCCCAGGGACGTCGCCAGGGCTGAATCGACTCCAGTCTCGTGATCTCCCTCGAGGGCTGAAGTGAGGGCCCATGCCCGAAGGCGGCTCACTTGCAGGGTTAGGGTTCGAGGCAGGCTTAGGTTGCGGTGGAGGGTCCCGGTTCGGGGTACGGTTAGGGTTAGGGTTAGGTCCCAGGAGGCTCCAGGCGCCGAACCCACAGCAGGGCCGTGGTCTCCCCGAAGGGCTGAGTTGAGGGCACAAGGGACCGTGCCGGTCAGGATCCGTCTTTGGCTGCCAAGGCCACACACGTGATTGGGCCCCTGGTCGAGGAGGCCTCCGGAATCCTCTCGGCAGCTGCAGCCGGGCCTGGGATTCGGCATGGTGAGCTTCCAGGTTCCATGCCGAGTCAGCCTGCACCTCTTCCGGACGCCAGGCGCGTGGTGTTGTCCGACGTTGCCATTGGGTCCTCTTGGGGAGAGAGCCTTAGCTAGGGTTAGGGTTCGGTCCAGGGACGTCGCCAGGGCCGAAGCGGCTCCGGTCTCGTGATCTCCCTCGAGGGCTGAAGTGAGGGCCCATGCAGCAAGGCGGCTCAAGTGCAGGCTTAGGGTTCGAGGCCGGCTTAGGTGTCGGTGGAGGGTCCCCGTTCGGTGTCGGGTTAGGGTTAGGGTTAGGGTTAGGTCCCAGGAGGCTCGGGGCGCCGAACCCACCGCAGGGCAGTGGTCTCCCCGAAGGGCTGAGTTGAGGACACAAGGGACGGTGCCGGTCAGGATCCGGCTTTGGCTGCCAGGGCCACAGACGTCGATCGGCCCCCGTTCGAGGAGGCCTCCGGAATCCTCTCGCTCAGCTGCAGCCAGGCGGGGAAACCACATGGTGAGCTTCCAGGTTCCATGCCGAGTCAGCCTGCACCGCTGCCGGACCCCAGGCGCGTGGTGTTGTCAGATGTTGGCATTGGGTCCCCATGGGGAGGGAGCCTTAGCTAGGGTTAGGGTTCGGCCCAGGGACGTCGCCAGGGCTGAATCGACTCCAGTCTCGTGATCTCCCTCGAGGGCTGAAGTGAGGGCCCATGCCCGAAGGCGGCTCACTTGCAGGGTTAGGGTTCGAGGCAGGCTTAGGTTGCGGTGGAGGGTCCCGGGTCGGGGTACGGTTAGGGTTAGGGTTAGGTCCCAGAAGGCTCCAGGCGCCGAACCCACAGCAGGGCCGTGGTCTCCCCGAAGGGCTGAGTTGAGGGCACAAGGGACCGTGCCGGTCAGGATCCGTCTTTGGCTGCCAAGACCACACACGTGATTGGGCCCCCGTTCGAGGAGGCCTCAGGAATCTTCTCGGCAGCTGCAGCCGGGCCTGGGATTCGGCATGGTGAGCTTCCAGGTTCCATGCCGAGTCAGCCTGCACCTCTTCCGGACGCCAGGCGCGTGGTGTTGTCCGACGTTGCCATTGGGTCCTCTTGGGGAGAGAGCCTTAGCTAGGGTTAGGGTTCGGTCCAGGGACGTCGCCAGGGCCGAAGCGGCTCCGGTCTCGTGATCTCCCTCGAGGGCTGAAGTGAGGGCCCATGCAGCAAGGCGGCTCAAGTGCAGGCTTAGGGTTCGAGGCCGGCTTAGGTGTCGGTGGAGGGTCCCCGTTCGGTGTCGGGTTAGGGTTAGGGTTAGGGTTAGGTCCCAGGAGGCTCGGGGCGCCGAACCCACCGCAGGGCAGTGGTCTCCCCGAAGGGCTGAGTTGAGGACACAAGGGACGGTGCCGGTCAGGATCCGGCTTTGGCTGCCAGGGCCACAGACGTCGATCGGCCCCCGTTCGAGGAGGCCTCCGGAATCCACTCGCTCAGCTGCAGCCAGGCGGGGAAACCACATGGTGAGCTTCCAGGTTCCATGCCGAGTCAGCCTGCACCGCTGCCGGACCCCAGGCGCGTGGTGTTGTCAGACGTTGGCATTGGGTCCCCATGGGGAGGGAGCCTTAGCTAGGGTTAGGGTTCGGCCCAGGGACGTCGCCAGGGCTGAATCGACTCCAGTCTCGTGATCTCCCTCGAGGGCTGAAGTGAGGGCCCATGCCCGAAGGCGGCTCACTTGCAGGGTTAGGGTTCGAGGCAGGCTTAGGTTGCGGTGGAGGGTCCCGGTTCGGGGTACGGTTAGGGTTAGGGTTAGGTCCCAGGAGGCTCCAGGCGCCGAACCCACAGCAGGGCCGTGGTCTCCCCGAAGGGCTGAGTTGAGGGCACAAGGGACCGTGCCGGTCAGGATCCGTCTTTGGCTGCCAAGGCCACACACGTGATTGGGCCCCTGGTCGAGGAGGCCTCCGGAATCCTCTCGGCAGCTGCAGCCGGGCCTGGGATTCGGCATGGTGAGCTTCCAGGTTCCATGCCGAGTCAGCCTGCACCTCTTCCGGACGCCAGGCGCGTGGTGTTGTCCGACGTTGCCATTGGGTCCTCTTGGGGAGAGAGCCTTAGCTAGGGTTAGGGTTCGGTCCAGGGACGTCGCCAGGGCCGAAGCGGCTCCGGTCTCGTGATCTCCCTCGAGGGCTGAAGTGAGGGCCCATGCAGCAAGGCGGCTCAAGTGCAGGCTTAGGGTTCGAGGCCGGCTTAGGTGTCGGTGGAGGGTCCCCGTTCGGTGTCGGGTTAGGGTTAGGGTTAGGTCCCAGGAGGCTCGGGGCGCCGAACCCACCGCAGGGCAGTGGTCTCCCCGAAGGGCTGAGTTGAGGACACAAGGGACGGTGCCGGTCAGGATCCGGCTTTGGCTGCCAGGGCCACAGACGTCGATCGGCCCCCGTTCGAGGAGGCCTCCGGAATCCTCTCGCTCAGCTGCAGCCAGGCGGGGAAACCACATGGTGAGCTTCCAGGTTCCATGCCGAGTCAGCCTGCACCGCTGCCGGACCCCAGGCGCGTGGTGTTGTCAGATGTTGGCATTGGGTCCCCATGGGGAGGGAGCCTTAGCTAGGGTTAGGGTTCGGCCCAGGGACGTCGCCAGGGCTGAATCGACTCCAGTCTCGTGATCTCCCTCGAGGGCTGAAGTGAGGGCCCATGCCCGAAGGCGGCTCACTTGCAGGGTTAGGGTTCGAGGCAGGCTTAGGTTGCGGTGGAGGGTCCCGGGTCGGGGTACGGTTAGGGTTAGGGTTAGGTCCCAGAAGGCTCCAGGCGCCGAACCCACAGCAGGGCCGTGGTCTCCCCGAAGGGCTGAGTTGAGGGCACAAGGGACCGTGCCGGTCAGGATCCGTCTTTGGCTGCCAAGACCACACACGTGATTGGGCCCCCGTTCGAGGAGGCCTCAGGAATCTTCTCGGCAGCTGCAGCCGGGCCTGGGATTCGGCATGGTGAGCTTCCAGGTTCCATGCCGAGTCAGCCTGCACCTCTTCCGGACGCCAGGCGCGTGGTGTTGTCCGACGTTGCCATTGGGTCCTCTTGGGGAGAGAGCCTTAGCTAGGGTTAGGGTTCGGTCCAGGGACGTCGCCAGGGCCGAAGCGGCTCCGGTCTCGTGATCTCCCTCGAGGGCTGAAGTGAGGGCCCATGCAGCAAGGCGGCTCAAGTGCAGGCTTAGGGTTCGAGGCCGGCTTAGGTGTCGGTGGAGGGTCCCCGTTCGGTGTCGGGTTAGGGTTAGGGTTAGGGTTAGGTCCCAGGAGGCTCGGGGCGCCGAACCCACCGCAGGGCAGTGGTCTCCCCGAAGGGCTGAGTTGAGGACACAAGGGACGGTGCCGGTCAGGATCCGGCTTTGGCTGCCAGGGCCACAGACGTCGATCGGCCCCCGTTCGAGGAGGCCTCCGGAATCCTCTCGCTCAGCTGCAGCCAGGCGGGGAAACCACATGGTGAGCTTCCAGGTTCCATGCCGAGTCAGCCTGCACCGCTGCCGGACCCCAGGCGCGTGGTGTTGTCAGACGTTGGCATTGGGTCCCCATGGGGAGGGAGCCTTAGCTAGGGTTAGGGTTCGGCCCAGGGACGTCGCCAGGGCTGAATCGACTCCAGTCTCGTGATCTCCCTCGAGGGCTGAAGTGAGGGCCCATGCCCGAAGGCGGCTCACTTGCAGGGTTAGGGTTCGAGGCAGGCTTAGGTTGCGGTGGAGGGTCCCGGTTCGGGGTACGGTTAGGGTTAGGGTTAGGTCCCAGGAGGCTCCAGGCGCCGAACCCACAGCAGGGCCGTGGTCTCCCCGAAGGGCTGAGTTGAGGGCACAAGGGACCGTGCCGGTCAGGATCCGTCTTTGGCTGCCAAGGCCACACACGTGATTGGGCCCCTGGTCGAGGAGGCCTCCGGAATCCTCTCGGCAGCTGCAGCCGGGCCTGGGATTCGGCATGGTGAGCTTCCAGGTTCCATGCCGAGTCAGCCTGCACCTCTTCCGGACGCCAGGCGCGTGGTGTTGTCCGACGTTGCCATTGGGTCCTCTTGGGGAGAGAGCCTTAGCTAGGGTTAGGGTTCGGTCCAGGGACGTCGCCAGGGCCGAAGCGGCTCCGGTCTCGTGATCTCCCTCGAGGGCTGAAGTGAGGGCCCATGCAGCAAGGCGGCTCAAGTGCAGGCTTAGGGTTCGAGGCCGGCTTAGGTGTCGGTGGAGGGTCCCCGTTCGGTGTCGGGTTAGGGTTAGGGTTAGGGTTAGGTCCCAGGAGGCTCGGGGCGCCGAACCCACCGCAGGGCAGTGGTCTCCCCGAAGGGCTGAGTTGAGGACACAAGGGACGGTGCCGGTCAGGATCCGGCTTTGGCTGCCAGGGCCACAGACGTCGATCGGCCCCCGTTCGAGGAGGCCTCCGGAATCCTCTCGCTCAGCTGCAGCCAGGCGGGGAAACCACATGGTGAGCTTCCAGGTTCCATGCCGAGTCAGCCTGCACCGCTGCCGGACCCCAGGCGCGTGGTGTTGTCAGACGTTGGCATTGGGTCCCCATGGGGAGGGAGCCTTAGCTAGGGTTAGGGTTCGGCCCAGGGACGTCGCCAGGGCTGAATCGACTCCAGTCTCGTGATCTCCCTCGAGGGCTGAAGTGAGGGCCCATGCCCGAAGGCGGCTCACTTGCAGGGTTAGGGTTCGAGGCAGGCTTAGGTTGCGGTGGAGGGTCCCGGTTCGGGGTACGGTTAGGGTTAGGGTTAGGTCCCAGGAGGCTCCAGGCGCCGAACCCACAGCAGGGCCGTGGTCTCCCCGAAGGGCTGAGTTGAGGGCACAAGGGACCGTGCCGGTCAGGATCCGTCTTTGGCTGCCAAGGCCACACACGTGATTGGGCCCCTGGTCGAGGAGGCCTCCGGAATCCTCTCGGCAGCTGCAGCCGGGCCTGGGATTCGGCATGGTGAGCTTCCAGGTTCCATGCCGAGTCAGCCTGCACCTCTTCCGGACGCCAGGCGCGTGGTGTTGTCCGACGTTGCCATTGGGTCCTCTTGGGGAGAGAGCCTTAGCTAGGGTTAGGGTTCGGTCCAGGGACGTCGCCAGGGCCGAAGCGGCTCCGGTCTCGTGATCTCCCTCGAGGGCTGAAGTGAGGGCCCATGCAGCAAGGCGGCTCAAGTGCAGGCTTAGGGTTCGAGGCCGGCTTAGGTGTCGGTGGAGGGTCCCCGTTCGGTGTCGGGTTAGGGTTAGGGTTAGGTCCCAGGAGGCTCGGGGCGCCGAACCCACCGCAGGGCAGTGGTCTCCCCGAAGGGCTGAGTTGAGGACACAAGGGACGGTGCCGGTCAGGATCCGGCTTTGGCTGCCAGGGCCACAGACGTCGATCGGCCCCCGTTCGAGGAGGCCTCCGGAATCCTCTCGCTCAGCTGCAGCCAGGCGGGGAAACCACATGGTGAGCTTCCAGGTTCCATGCCGAGTCAGCCTGCACCGCTGCCGGACCCCAGGCGCGTGGTGTTGTCAGATGTTGGCATTGGGTCCCCATGGGGAGGGAGCCTTAGCTAGGGTTAGGGTTCGGCCCAGGGACGTCGCCAGGGCTGAATCGACTCCAGTCTCGTGATCTCCCTCGAGGGCTGAAGTGAGGGCCCATGCCCGAAGGCGGCTCACTTGCAGGGTTAGGGTTCGAGGCAGGCTTAGGTTGCGGTGGAGGGTCCCGGGTCGGGGTACGGTTAGGGTTAGGGTTAGGTCCCAGAAGGCTCCAGGCGCCGAACCCACAGCAGGGCCGTGGTCTCCCCGAAGGGCTGAGTTGAGGGCACAAGGGACCGTGCCGGTCAGGATCCGTCTTTGGCTGCCAAGACCACACACGTGATTGGGCCCCCGTTCGAGGAGGCCTCAGGAATCTTCTCGGCAGCTGCAGCCGGGCCTGGGATTCGGCATGGTGAGCTTCCAGGTTCCATGCCGAGTCAGCCTGCACCTCTTCCGGACGCCAGGCGCGTGGTGTTGTCCGACGTTGCCATTGGGTCCTCTTGGGGAGAGAGCCTTAGCTAGGGTTAGGGTTCGGTCCAGGGACGTCGCCAGGGCCGAAGCGGCTCCGGTCTCGTGATCTCCCTCGAGGGCTGAAGTGAGGGCCCATGCAGCAAGGCGGCTCAAGTGCAGGCTTAGGGTTCGAGGCCGGCTTAGGTGTCGGTGGAGGGTCCCCGTTCGGTGTCGGGTTAGGGTTAGGGTTAGGGTTAGGTCCCAGGAGGCTCGGGGCGCCGAACCCACCGCAGGGCAGTGGTCTCCCCGAAGGGCTGAGTTGAGGACACAAGGGACGGTGCCGGTCAGGATCCGGCTTTGGCTGCCAGGGCCACAGACGTCGATCGGCCCCCGTTCGAGGAGGCCTCCGGAATCCTCTCGCTCAGCTGCAGCCAGGCGGGGAAACCACATGGTGAGCTTCCAGGTTCCATGCCGAGTCAGCCTGCACCGCTGCCGGACCCCAGGCGCGTGGTGTTGTCAGACGTTGGCATTGGGTCCCCATGGGGAGGGAGCCTTAGCTAGGGTTAGGGTTCGGCCCAGGGACGTCGCCAGGGCTGAATCGACTCCAGTCTCGTGATCTCCCTCGAGGGCTGAAGTGAGGGCCCATGCCCGAAGGCGGCTCACTTGCAGGGTTAGGGTTCGAGGCAGGCTTAGGTTGCGGTGGAGGGTCCCGGTTCGGGGTACGGTTAGGGTTAGGGTTAGGTCCCAGGAGGCTCCAGGCGCCGAACCCACAGCAGGGCCGTGGTCTCCCCGAAGGGCTGAGTTGAGGGCACAAGGGACCGTGCCGGTCAGGATCCGTCTTTGGCTGCCAAGGCCACACACGTGATTGGGCCCCTGGTCGAGGAGGCCTCCGGAATCCTCTCGGCAGCTGCAGCCGGGCCTGGGATTCGGCATGGTGAGCTTCCAGGTTCCATGCCGAGTCAGCCTGCACCTCTTCCGGACGCCAGGCGCGTGGTGTTGTCCGACGTTGCCATTGGGTCCTCTTGGGGAGAGAGCCTTAGCTAGGGTTAGGGTTCGGTCCAGGGACGTCGCCAGGGCCGAAGCGGCTCCGGTCTCGTGATCTCCCTCGAGGGCTGAAGTGAGGGCCCATGCAGCAAGGCGGCTCAAGTGCAGGCTTAGGGTTCGAGGCCGGCTTAGGTGTCGGTGGAGGGTCCCCGTTCGGTGTCGGGTTAGGGTTAGGGTTAGGGTTAGGTCCCAGGAGGCTCGGGGCGCCGAACCCACCGCAGGGCAGTGGTCTCCCCGAAGGGCTGAGTTGAGGACACAAGGGACGGTGCCGGTCAGGATCCGGCTTTGGCTGCCAGGGCCACAGACGTCGATCGGCCCCCGTTCGAGGAGGCCTCCGGAATCCTCTCGCTCAGCTGCAGCCAGGCGGGGAAACCACATGGTGAGCTTCCAGGTTCCATGCCGAGTCAGCCTGCACCGCTGCCGGACCCCAGGCGCGTGGTGTTGTCAGACGTTGGCATTGGGTCCCCATGGGGAGGGAGCCTTAGCTAGGGTTAGGGTTCGGCCCAGGGACGTCGCCAGGGCTGAATCGACTCCAGTCTCGTGATCTCCCTCGAGGGCTGAAGTGAGGGCCCATGCCCGAAGGCGGCTCACTTGCAGGGTTAGGGTTCGAGGCAGGCTTAGGTTGCGGTGGAGGGTCCCGGTTCGGGGTACGGTTAGGGTTAGGGTTAGGTCCCAGGAGGCTCCAGGCGCCGAACCCACAGCAGGGCCGTGGTCTCCCCGAAGGGCTGAGTTGAGGGCACAAGGGACCGTGCCGGTCAGGATCCGTCTTTGGCTGCCAAGGCCACACACGTGATTGGGCCCCTGGTCGAGGAGGCCTCCGGAATCCTCTCGGCAGCTGCAGCCGGGCCTGGGATTCGGCATGGTGAGCTTCCAGGTTCCATGCCGAGTCAGCCTGCACCTCTTCCGGACGCCAGGCGCGTGGTGTTGTCCGACGTTGCCATTGGGTCCTCTTGGGGAGAGAGCCTTAGCTAGGGTTAGGGTTCGGTCCAGGGACGTCGCCAGGGCCGAAGCGGCTCCGGTCTCGTGATCTCCCTCGAGGGCTGAAGTGAGGGCCCATGCAGCAAGGCGGCTCAAGTGCAGGCTTAGGGTTCGAGGCCGGCTTAGGTGTCGGTGGAGGGTCCCCGTTCGGTGTCGGGTTAGGGTTAGGGTTAGGGTTAGGTCCCAGGAGGCTCGGGGCGCCGAACCCACGGCAGGGCAGTGGTCTCCCCGAAGGGCTGAGTTGAGGACACAAGGGACGGTGCCGGTCAGGATCCGGCTTTGGCTGCCAGGGCCACAGACGTCGATCGGCCCCCGTTCGAGGAGGCCTCCGGAATCCTCTCGCTCAGCTGCAGCCAGGCGGGGAAACCACATGGTGAGCTTCCAGATTCCATGCCGAGTCAGCCTGCACCGCTGCCGGACCCCAGGCGCGTGGTGTTGTCAGACGTTGGCATTGGGTCCCCATGGGGAGGGAGCCTTAGCTAGGGTTAGGGTTCGGCCCAGGGACGTCGCCAGGGCTGAATCGACTCCAGTCTCGTGATCTCCCTCGAGGGCTGAAGTGAGGGCCCATGCCCGAAGGCGGCTCACTTGCAGGGTTAGGGTTCGAGGCAGGCTTAGGTTGCGGTGGAGGGTCCCGGTTCGGGGTACGGTTAGGGTTAGGGTTAGGTCCCAGGAGGCTCCAGGCGCCGAACCCACAGCAGGGCCGTGGTCTCCCCGAAGGGCTGAGTTGAGGGCACAAGGGACCGTGCCGGTCAGGATCCGTCTTTGGCTGCCAAGGCCACACACGTGATTGGGCCCCTGGTCGAGGAGGCCTCCGGAATCCTCTCGGCAGCTGCAGCCGGGCCTGGGATTCGGCATGGTGAGCTTCCAGGTTCCATGCCGAGTCAGCCTGCACCTCTTCCGGACGCCAGGCGCGTGGTGTTGTCCGACGTTGCCATTGGGTCCTCTTGGGGAGAGAGCCTTAGCTAGGGTTAGGGTTCGGTCCAGGGACGTCGCCAGGGCCGAAGCGGCTCCGGTCTCGTGATCTCCCTCGAGGGCTGAAGTGAGGGCCCATGCAGCAAGGCGGCTCAAGTGCAGGCTTAGGGTTCGAGGCCGGCTTAGGTGTCGGTGGAGGGTCCCCGTTCGGTGTCGGGTTAGGGTTAGGGTTAGGGTTAGGTCCCAGGAGGCTCGGGGCGCCGAACCCACCGCAGGGCAGTGGTCTCCCCGAAGGGCTGAGTTGAGGACACAAGGGACGGTGCCGGTCAGGATCCGGCTTTGGCTGCCAGGGCCACAGACGTCGATCGGCCCCCGTTCGAGGAGGCCTCCGGAATCCTCTCGCTCAGCTGCAGCCAGGCGGGGAAACCACATGGTGAGCTTCCAGGTTCCATGCCGAGTCAGCCTGCACCGCTGCCGGACCCCAGGCGCGTGGTGTTGTCAGACGTTGGCATTGGGTCCCCATGGGGAGGGAGCCTTAGCTAGGGTTAGGGTTCGGCCCAGGGACGTCGCCAGGGCTGAATCGACTCCAGTCTCGTGATCTCCCTCGAGGGCTGAAGTGAGGGCCCATGCCCGAAGGCGGCTCACTTGCAGGGTTAGGGTTCGAGGCAGGCTTAGGTTGCGGTGGAGGGTCCCGGTTCGGGGTACGGTTAGGGTTAGGGTTAGGTCCCAGGAGGCTCCAGGCGCCGAACCCACAGCAGGGCCGTGGTCTCCCCGAAGGGCTGAGTTGAGGGCACAAGGGACCGTGCCGGTCAGGATCCGTCTTTGGCTGCCAAGGCCACACACGTGATTGGGCCCCTGGTCGAGGAGGCCTCCGGAATCCTCTCGGCAGCTGCAGCCGGGCCTGGGATTCGGCATGGTGAGCTTCCAGGTTCCATGCCGAGTCAGCCTGCACCTCTTCCGGACGCCAGGCGCGTGGTGTTGTCCGACGTTGCCATTGGGTCCTCTTGGGGAGAGAGCCTTAGCTAGGGTTAGGGTTCGGTCCAGGGACGTCGCCAGGGCCGAAGCGGCTCCGGTCTCGTGATCTCCCTCGAGGGCTGAAGTGAGGGCCCATGCAGCAAGGCGGCTCAAGTGCAGGCTTAGGGTTCGAGGCCGGCTTAGGTGTCGGTGGAGGGTCCCCGTTCGGTGTCGGGTTAGGGTTAGGGTTAGGGTTAGGTCCCAGGAGGCTCGGGGCGCCGAACCCACCGCAGGGCAGTGGTCTCCCCGAAGGGCTGAGTTGAGGACACAAGGGACGGTGCCGGTCAGGATCCGGCTTTGGCTGCCAGGGCCACAGACGTCGATCGGCCCCCGTTCGAGGAGGCCTCCGGAATCCTCTCGCTCAGCTGCAGCCAGGCGGGGAAACCACATGGTGAGCTTCCAGGTTCCATGCCGAGTCAGCCTGCACCGCTGCCGGACCCCAGGCGCGTGGTGTTGTCAGACGTTGGCATTGGGTCCCCATGGGGAGGGAGCCTTAGCTAGGGTTAGGGTTCGGCCCAGGGACGTCGCCAGGGCTGAATCGACTCCAGTCTCGTGATCTCCCTCGAGGGCTGAAGTGAGGGCCCATGCCCGAAGGCGGCTCACTTGCAGGGTTAGGGTTCGAGGCAGGCTTAGGTTGCGGTGGAGGGTCCCGGTTCGGGGTACGGTTAGGGTTAGGGTTAGGTCCCAGGAGGCTCCAGGCGCCGAACCCACAGCAGGGCCGTGGTCTCCCCGAAGGGCTGAGTTGAGGGCACAAGGGACCGTGCCGGTCAGGATCCGTCTTTGGCTGCCAAGGCCACACACGTGATTGGGCCCCTGGTCGAGGAGGCCTCCGGAATCCTCTCGGCAGCTGCAGCCGGGCCTGGGATTCGGCATGGTGAGCTTCCAGGTTCCATGCCGAGTCAGCCTGCACCTCTTCCGGACGCCAGGCGCGTGGTGTTGTCCGACGTTGCCATTGGGTCCTCTTGGGGAGAGAGCCTTAGCTAGGGTTAGGGTTCGGTCCAGGGACATCGCCAGGGCCGAAGCGGCTCCGGTCTCGTGATCTCCCTCGAGGGCTGAAGTGAGGGCCCATGCAGCAAGGCGGCTCAAGTGCAGGCTTAGGGTTCGAGGCCGGCTTAGGTGTCGGTGGAGGGTCCCCGTTCGGTGTCGGGTTAGGGTTAGGGTTAGGTCCCAGGAGGCTCGGGGCGCCGAACCCACCGCAGGGCAGTGGTCTCCCCGAAGGGCTGAGTTGAGGACACAAGGGACGGTGCCGGTCAGGATCCGGCTTTGGCTGCCAGGGCCACAGACGTCGATCGGCCCCCGTTCGAGGAGGCCTCCGGAATCCTCTCGCTCAGCTGCAGCCAGGCGGGGAAACCACATGGTGAGCTTCCAGGTTCCATGCCGAGTCAGCCTGCACCGCTGCCGGACCCCAGGCGCGTGGTGTTGTCCGATGTTGGCATTGGGTCCCCATGGGGAGGGAGCCTTAGCTAGGGTTAGGGTTCGGCCCAGGGACGTCGCCAGGGCTGAATCGACTCCAGTCTCGTGATCTCCCTCGAGGGCTGAAGTGAGGGCCCATGCCCGAAGGCGGCTCACTTGCAGGGTTAGGGTTCGAGGCAGGCTTAGGTTGCGGTGGAGGGTCCCGGGTCGGGGTACGGTTAGGGTTAGGGTTAGGTCCCAGAAGGCTCCAGGCGCCGAACCCACAGCAGGGCCGTGGTCTCCCCGAAGGGCTGAGTTGAGGGCACAAGGGACCGTGCCGGTCAGGATCCGTCTTTGGCTGCCAAGACCACACACGTGATTGGGCCCCCGTTCGAGGAGGCCTCAGGAATCTTCTCGGCAGCTGCAGCCGGGCCTGGGATTCGGCATGGTGAGCTTCCAGGTTCCATGCCGAGTCAGCCTGCACCTCTTCCGGACGCCAGGCGCGTGGTGTTGTCCGACGTTGCCATTGGGTCCTCTTGGGGAGAGAGCCTTAGCTAGGGTTAGGGTTCGGTCCAGGGACGTCGCCAGGGCCGAAGCGGCTCCGGTCTCGTGATCTCCCTCGAGGGCTGAAGTGAGGGCCCATGCAGCAAGGCGGCTCAAGTGCAGGCTTAGGGTTCGAGGCCGGCTTAGGTGTCGGTGGAGGGTCCCCGTTCGGTGTCGGGTTAGGGTTAGGGTTAGGGTTAGGTCCCAGGAGGCTCGGGGCGCCGAACCCACCGCAGGGCAGTGGTCTCCCCGAAGGGCTGAGTTGAGGACACAAGGGACGGTGCCGGTCAGGATCCGGCTTTGGCTGCCAGGGCCACAGACGTCGATCGGCCCCCGTTCGAGGAGGCCTCCGGAATCCTCTCGCTCAGCTGCAGCCAGGCGGGGAAACCACATGGTGAGCTTCCAGGTTCCATGCCGAGTCAGCCTGCACCGCTGCCGGACCCCAGGCGCGTGGTGTTGTCAGACGTTGGCATTGGGTCCCCATGGGGAGGGAGCCTTAGCTAGGGCTAGGGTTCGGCCCAGGGACGTCGCCAGGGCTGAATCGACTCCAGTCTCGTGATCTCCCTCGAGGGCTGAAGTGAGGGCCCATGCCCGAAGGCGGCTCACTTGCAGGGTTAGGGTTCGAGGCAGGCTTAGGTTGCGGTGGAGGGTCCCGGTTCGGGGTACGGTTAGGGTTAGGGTTAGGTCCCAGGAGGCTCCAGGCGCCGAACCCACAGCAGGGCCGTGGTCTCCCCGAAGGGCTGAGTTGAGGGCACAAGGGACCGTGCCGGTCAGGATCCGTCTTTGGCTGCCAAGGCCACACACGTGATTGGGCCCCTGGTCGAGGAGGCCTCCGGAATCCTCTCGGCAGCTGCAGCCGGGCCTGGGATTCGGCATGGTGAGCTTCCAGGTTCCATGCCGAGTCAGCCTGCACCTCTTCCGGACGCCAGGCGCGTGGTGTTGTCCGACGTTGCCATTGGGTCCTCTTGGGGAGAGAGCCTTAGCTAGGGTTAGGGTTCGGTCCAGGGACGTCGCCAGGGCCGAAGCGGCTCCGGTCTCGTGATCTCCCTCGAGGGCTGAAGTGAGGGCCCATGCAGCAAGGCGGCTCAAGTGCAGGCTTAGGGTTCGAGGCCGGCTTAGGTGTCGGTGGAGGGTCCCCGTTCGGTGTCGGGTTAGGGTTAGGGTTAGGACCCAGGAGGCTCGGGGCGCCGAACCCACCGCAGGGCAGTGGTCTCCCCGAAGGGCTGAGTTGAGGACACAAGGGACGGTGCCAGTCAGGATCCGGCTTTGGCTGCCAGGGCCACAGACGTCGATCGGCCCCCGTTCGAGGAGGCCTCCGGAATCCTCTCGCTCAGCTGCAGCCAGGCGGGGAAACCACATGGTGAGCTTCCAGGTTCCATGCCGAGTCAGCCTGCACCGCTGCCGGACCCCAGGCGCGTGGTGTTGTCAGACGTTGGCATTGGGTCCCCATGGGGAGGGAGCCTTAGCTAGGGTTAGGGTTCGGCCCAGGGACGTCGCCAGGGCTGAATCGACTCCAGTCTCGTGATCTCCCTCGAGGGCTGAAGTGAGGGCCCATGCCCGAAGGCGGCTCACTTGCAGGGTTAGGGTTCGAGGCAGGCTTAGGTTGCGGTGGAGGGTCCCGGTTCGGGGTACGGTTAGGGTTAGGGTTAGGTCCCAGGAGGCTCCAGGCGCCGAACCCACAGCAGGGCCGTGGTCTCCCCGAAGGGCTGAGTTGAGGGCACAAGGGACCGTGCCGGTCAGGATCCGTCTTTGGCTGCCAAGGCCACACACGTGATTGGGCCCCTGGTCGAGGAGGCCTCCGGAATCCTCTCGGCAGCTGCAGCCGGGCCTGGGATTCGGCATGGTGAGCTTCCAGGTTCCATGCCGAGTCAGCCTGCACCTCTTCCGGACGCCAGGCGCGTGGTGTTGTCCGACGTTGCCATTGGGTCCTCTTGGGGAGAGAGCCTTAGCTAGGGTTAGGGTTCGGTCCAGGGACGTCGCCAGGGCCGAAGCGGCTCCGGTCTCGTGATCTCCCTCGAGGGCTGAAGTGAGGGCCCATGCAGCAAGGCGGCTCAAGTGCAGGCTTAGGGTTCGAGGCCGGCTTAGGTGTCGGTGGAGGGTCCACGTTCGGTGTCGGGTTAGGGTTAGGGTTAGGGTTAGGTCCCAGGAGGCTCGGGGCGCCGAACCCACCGCAGGGCAGTGGTCTCCCCGAAGGGCTGAGTTGAGGACACAAGGGACGGTGCCGGTCAGGATCCGGCTTTGGCTGCCAGGGCCACAGACGTCAATCGGCCCCCGTTCGAGGAGGCCTCCGGAATCCTCTCGCTCAGCTGCAGCCAGGCGGGGAAACCACATGGTGAGCTTCCAGGTTCCATGCCGAGTCAGCCTGCACCGCTGCCGGACCCCAGGCGCGTGGTGTTGTCAGACGTTGGCATTGGGTCCCCATGGGGAGGGAGCCTTAGCTAGGGTTAGGGTTCGGCCCAGGGACGTCGCCAGGGCTGAATCGACTCCAGTCTCGTGATCTCCCTCGAGGGCTGAAGTGAGGGCCCATGCCCGAAGGCGGCTCACTTGCAGGGTTAGGGTTCGAGGCAGGCTTAGGTTGCGGTGGAGGGTCCCGGTTCGGGGTACGGTTAGGGTTAGGGTTAGGTCCCAGAAGGCTCCAGGCGCCGAACCCACAGCAGGGCCGTGGTCTCCCCGAAGGGCTGAGTTGAGGGCACAAGGGACCGTGCCGGTCAGGATCCGTCTTT
Source organism: Panthera onca (assembly GCF_046562875.1). Lineage (NCBI taxonomy): Eukaryota > Metazoa > Chordata > Mammalia > Carnivora > Felidae > Panthera > Panthera onca. The sequence goes on along the minus strand of NC_138342.1, from coordinate 206,190,359 downwards.
GGCTGCCAAGACCACACACGTGATTGGGCCCCCGTTCGAGGAGGCCTCAGGAATCTTCTCGGCAGCTGCAGCCGGGCCTGGGATTCAGCATGGTGAGCTTCCAGGTTCCATGCCGAGTCAGCCTGCACCTCTTCCGGACGCCAGGCGCGTGGTGTTGTCCGACGTTGCCATTGGGTCCTCTTGGGGAGAGAGCCTTAGCTAGGGTTAGGGTTCGGTCCAGGGACGTCGCCAGGGCCGAAGCGGCTCCGGTCTCGTGATCTCCCTCGAGGGCTGAAGTGAGGGCCCATGCAGCAAGGCGGCTCAAGTGCAGGCTTAGGGTTCGAGGCCGGCTTAGGTGTCGGTGGAGGGTCCCCGTTCGGTGTCGGGTTAGGGTTAGGGTTAGGGTTAGGTCCCAGGAGGCTCGGGGCGCCGAACCCACCGCAGGGCAGTGGTCTCCCCGAAGGGCTGAGTTGAGGACACAAGGGACGGTGCCGGTCAGGATCCGGCTTTGGCTGCCAGGGCCACAGACGTCGATCGGCCCCCGTTCGAGGAGGCCTCCGGAATCCTCTCGCTCAGCTGCAGCCAGGCGGGGAAACCACATGGTGAGCTTCCAGGTTCCATGCCGAGTCAGCCTGCACCGCTGCCGGACCCCAGGCGCGTGGTGTTGTCAGACGTTGGCATTGGGTCCCCATGGGGAGGGAGCCTTAGCTAGGGTTAGGGTTCGGCCCAGGGACGTCGCCAGGGCTGAATCGACTCCAGTCTCGTGATCTCCCTCGAGGGCTGAAGTGAGGGCCCATGCCCGAAGGCGGCTCACTTGCAGGGTTAGGGTTCGAGGCAGGCTTAGGTTGCGGTGGAGGGTCCCGGTTCGGGGTACGGTTAGGGTTAGGGTTAGGTCCCAGGAGGCTCCAGGCGCCGAACCCACAGCAGGGCCGTGGTCTCCCCGAAGGGCTGAGTTGAGGGCACAAGGGACCGTGCCGGTCAGGATCCGTCTTTGGCTGCCAAGACCACACACGTGATTGGGCCCCCGTTCGAGGAGGCCTCAGGAATCTTCTCGGCAGCTGCAGCCGGGCCTGGGATTCGGCATGGTGAGCTTCCAGGTTCCATGCCGAGTCAGCCTGCACCTCTTCCGGACGCCAGGCGCGTGGTGTTGTCCGACGTTGCCATTGGGTCCTCTTGGGGAGAGAGCCTTAGCTAGGGTTAGGGTTCGGTCCAGGGACGTCGCCAGGGCCGAAGCGGCTCCGGTCTCGTGATCTCCCTCGAGGGCTGAAGTGAGGGCCCATGCAGCAAGGCGGCTCAAGTGCAGGCTTAGGGTTCGAGGCCGGCTTAGGTGTCGGTGGAGGGTCCCCGTTCGGTGTCGGGTTAGGGTTAGGGTTAGGGTTAGGTCCCAGGAGGCTCGGGGCGCCGAACCCACCGCAGGGCAGTGGTCTCCCCGAAGGGCTGAGTTGAGGACACAAGGGACGGTGCCGGTCAGGATCCGGCTTTGGCTGCCAGGGCCACAGACGTCGATCGGCCCCCGTTCGAGGAGGCCTCCGGAATCCTCTCGCTCAGCTGCAGCCAGGCGGGGAAACCACATGGTGAGCTTCCAGGTTCCATGCCGAGTCAGCCTGCACCGCTGCCGGACCCCAGGCGCGTGGTGTTGTCAGACGTTGGCATTGGGTCCCCACGGGGAGGGAGCCTTAGCTAGGGTTAGGGTTCGGCCCAGGGACGTCGCCAGGGCTGAATCGACTCCAGTCTCGTGATCTCCCTCGAGGGCTGAAGTGAGGGCCCATGCCCGAAGGCGGCTCACTTGCAGGGTTAGGGTTCGAGGCAGGCTTAGGTTGCGGTGGAGGGTCCCGGTTCGGGGTACGGTTAGGGTTAGGGTTAGGTCCCAGGAGGCTCCAGGCGCCGAACCCACAGCAGGGCCGTGGTCTCCCCGAAGGGCTGAGTTGAGGGCACAAGGGACCGTGCCGGTCAGGATCCGTCTTTGGCTGCCAAGGCCACACACGTGATTGGGCCCCTGGTCGAGGAGGCCTCCGGAATCCTCTCGGCAGCTGCAGCCGGGCCTGGGATTCGGCATGGTGAGCTTCCAGGTTCCATGCCGAGTCAGCCTGCACCTCTTCCGGACGCCAGGCGCGTGGTGTTGTCCGACGTTGCCATTGGGTCCTCTTGGGGAGAGAGCCTTAGCTAGGGTTAGGGTTCGGTCCAGGGACGTCGCCAGGGCCGAAGCGGCTCCGGTCTCGTGATCTCCCTCGAGGGCTGAAGTGAGGGCCCATGCAGCAAGGCGGCTCAAGTGCAGGCTTAGGGTTCGAGGCCGGCTTAGGTGTCGGTGGAGGGTCCCCGTTCGGTGTCGGGTTAGGGTTAGGGTTAGGGTTAGGTCCCAGGAGGCTCCGGGCGCCGAACCCACCGCAGGGCAGTGGTCTCCCCGAAGGGCTGAGTTGAGGACACAAGGGACGGTGCCGGTCAGGATCCGGCTTTGGCTGCCAGGGCCACAGACGTCGATCGGCCCCCGTTCGAGGAGGCCTCCGGAATCCTCTCGCTCAGCTGCAGCCAGGCGGGGAAACCACATGGTGAGCTTCCAGGTTCCATGCCGAGTCAGCCTGCACCGCTGCCGGACCCCAGGCGCGTGGTGTTGTCAGACGTTGGCATTGGGTCCCCATGGGGAGGGAGCCTTAGCTAGGGTTAGGGTTCGGCCCAGGGACGTCGCCAGGGCTGAATCGACTCCAGTCTCGTGATCTCCCTCGAGGGCTGAAGTGAGGGCCCATGCCCGAAGGCGGCTCACTTGCAGGGTTAGGGTTCGAGGCAGGCTTAGGTTGCGGTGGAGGGTCCCGGTTCGGGGTACGGTTAGGGTTAGGGTTAGGTCCCAGGAGGCTCCAGGCGCCGAACCCACAGCAGGGCCGTGGTCTCCCCGAAGGGCTGAGTTGAGGGCACAAGGGACCGTGCCGGTCAGGATCCGTCTTTGGCTGCCAAGGCCACACACGTGATTGGGCCCCTGGTCGAGGAGGCCTCCGGAATCCTCTCGGCAGCTGCAGCCGGGCCTGGGATTCGGCATGGTGAGCTTCCAGGTTCCATGCCGAGTCAGCCTGCACCTCTTCCGGACGCCAGGCGCGTGGTGTTGTCCGACGTTGCCATTGGGTCCTCTTGGGGAGAGAGCCTTAGCTAGGGTTAGGGTTCGGTCCAGGGACGTCGCCAGGGCCGAAGCGGCTCCGGTCTCGTGATCTCCCTCGAGGGCTGAAGTGAGGGCCCATGCAGCAAGGCGGCTCAAGTGCAGGCTTAGGGTTCGAGGCCGGCTTAGGTGTCGGTGGAGGGTCCCCGTTCGGTGTCGGGTTAGGGTTAGGGTTAGGTCCCAGGAGGCTCGGGGCGCCGAACCCACCGCAGGGCAGTGGTCTCCCCGAAGGGCTGAGTTGAGGACACAAGGGACGGTGCCGGTCAGGATCCGGCTTTGGCTGCCAGGGCCACAGACGTCGATCGGCCCCCGTTCGAGGAGGCCTCCGGAATCCTCTCGCTCAGCTGCAGCCAGGCGGGGAAACCACATGGTGAGCTTCCAGGTTCCATGCCGAGTCAGCCTGCACCGCTGCCGGACCCCAGGCGCGTGGTGTTGTCAGACGTTGGCATTGGGTCCCCATGGGGAGGGAGCCTTAGCTAGGGTTAGGGTTCGGCCCAGGGACGTCGCCAGGGCTGAATCGACTCCAGTCTCGTGATCTCCCTCGAGGGCTGAAGTGAGGGCCCATGCCCGAAGGCGGCTCACTTGCAGGGTTAGGGTTCGAGGCAGGCTTAGGTTGCGGTGGAGGGTCCCGGTTCGGGGTACGGTTAGGGTTAGGGTTAGGTCCCAGGAGGCTCCAGGCGCCGAACCCACAGCAGGGCCGTGGTCTCCCCGAAGGGCTGAGTTGAGGGCACAAGGGACCGTGCCGGTCAGGATCCGTCTTTGGCTGCCAAGGCCACACACGTGATTGGGCCCCTGGTCGAGGAGGCCTCCGGAATCCTCTCGGCAGCTGCAGCCGGGCCTGGGATTCGGCATGGTGAGCTTCCAGGTTCCATGCCGAGTCAGCCTGCACCTCTTCCGGACGCCAGGCGCGTGGTGTTGTCCGACGTTGCCATTGGGTCCTCTTGGGGAGAGAGCCTTAGCTAGGGTTAGGGTTCGGTCCAGGGACGTCGCCAGGGCCGAAGCGGCTCCGGTCTCGTGATCTCCCTCGAGGGCTGAAGTGAGGGCCCATGCAGCAAGGCGGCTCAAGTGCAGGCTTAGGGTTCGAGGCCGGCTTAGGTGTCGGTGGAGGGTCCCCGTTCGGTGTCGGGTTAGGGTTAGGGTTAGGGTTAGGTCCCAGGAGGCTCGGGGCGCCGAACCCACCGCAGGGCAGTGGTCTCCCCGAAGGGCTGAGTTGAGGACACAAGGGACGGTGCCGGTCAGGATCCGGCTTTGGCTGCCAGGGCCACAGACGTCGATCGGCCCCCGTTCGAGGAGGCCTCCGGAATCCTCTCGCTCAGCTGCAGCCAGGCGGGGAAACCACATGGTGAGCTTCCAGGTTCCATGCCGAGTCAGCCTGCACCGCTGCCGGACCCCAGGCGCGTGGTGTTGTCAGACGTTGGCATTGGGTCCCCATGGGGAGGGAGCCTTAGCTAGGGTTAGGGTTCGGCCCAGGGACGTCGCCAGGGCTGAATCGACTCCAGTCTCGTGATCTCCCTCGAGGGCTGAAGTGAGGGCCCATGCCCGAAGGCGGCTCACTTGCAGGGTTAGGGTTCGAGGCAGGCTTAGGTTGCGGTGGAGGGTCCCGGTTCGGGGTACGGTTAGGGTTAGGGTTAGGTCCCAGAAGGCTCCAGGCGCCGAACCCACAGCAGGGCCGTGGTCTCCCCGAAGGGCTGAGTTGAGGGCACAAGGGACCGTGCCGGTCAGGATCCGTCTTTGGCTGCCAAGACCACACACGTGATTGGGCCCCCGTTCGAGGAGGCCTCAGGAATCTTCTCGGCAGCTGCAGCCGGGCCTGGGATTCGGCATGGTGAGCTTCCAGGTTCCATGCCGAGTCAGCCTGCACCTCTTCCGGACGCCAGGCGCGTGGTGTTGTCCGACGTTGCCATTGGGTCCTCTTGGGGAGAGAGCCTTAGCTAGGGTTAGGGTTCGGTCCAGGGACGTCGCCAGGGCCGAAGCGGCTCCGGTCTCGTGATCTCCCTCGAGGGCTGAAGTGAGGGCCCATGCAGCAAGGCGGCTCAAGTGCAGGCTTAGGGTTCGAGGCCGGCTTAGGTGTCGGTGGAGGGTCCCCGTTCGGTGTCGGGTTAGGGTTAGGGTTAGGGTTAGGTCCCAGGAGGCTCGGGGCGCCGAACCCACCGCAGGGCAGTGGTCTCCCCGAAGGGCTGAGTTGAGGACACAAGGGACGGTGCCGGTCAGGATCCGGCTTTGGCTGCCAGGGCCACAGACGTCGATCGGCCCCCGTTCGAGGAGGCCTCCGGAATCCTCTCGCTCAGCTGCAGCCAGGCGGGGAAACCACATGGTGAGCTTCCAGGTTCCATGCCGAGTCAGCCTGCACCGCTGCCGGACCCCAGGCGCGTGGTGTTGTCAGACGTTGGCATTGGGTCCCCATGGGGAGGGAGCCTTAGCTAGGGTTAGGGTTCGGCCCAGGGACGTCGCCAGGGCTGAATCGACTCCAGTCTCGTGATCTCCCTCGAGGGCTGAAGTGAGGGCCCATGCCCGAAGGCGGCTCACTTGCAGGGTTAGGGTTCGAGGCAGGCTTAGGTTGCGGTGGAGGGTCCCGGTTCGGGGTACGGTTAGGGTTAGGGTTAGGTCCCAGGAGGCTCCAGGCGCCGAACCCACAGCAGGGCCGTGGTCTCCCCGAAGGGCTGAGTTGAGGGCACAAGGGACCGTGCCGGTCAGGATCCGTCTTTGGCTGCCAAGGCCACACACGTGATTGGGCCCCTGGTCGAGGAGGCCTCCGGAATCCTCTCGGCAGCTGCAGCCGGGCCTGGGATTCGGCATGGTGAGCTTCCAGGTTCCATGCCGAGTCAGCCTGCACCTCTTCCGGACGCCAGGCGCGTGGTGTTGTCCGACGTTGCCATTGGGTCCTCTTGGGGAGAGAGCCTTAGCTAGGGTTAGGGTTCGGTCCAGGGACGTCGCCAGGGCCGAAGCGGCTCCGGTCTCGTGATCTCCCTCGAGGGCTGAAGTGAGGGCCCATGCAGCAAGGCGGCTCAAGTGCAGGCTTAGGGTTCGAGGCCGGCTTAGGTGTCGGTGGAGGGTCCCCGTTCGGTGTCGGGTTAGGGTTAGGGTTAGGGTTAGGTCCCAGGAGGCTCCGGGCGCCGAACCCACGGCAGGGCAGTGGTCTCCCCGAAGGGCTGAGTTGAGGACACAAGGGACGGTGCCGGTCAGGATCCGGCTTTGGCTGCCAGGGCCACAGACGTCGATCGGCCCCCGTTCGAGGAGGCCTCCGGAATCCTCTCGCTCAGCTGCAGCCAGGCGGGGAAACCACATGGTGAGCTTCCAGGTTCCATGCCGAGTCAGCCTGCACCGCTGCCGGACCCCAGGCGCGTGGTGTTGTCAGACGTTGGCATTGGGTCCCCATGGGGAGGGAGCCTTAGCTAGGGTTAGGGTTCGGCCCAGGGACGTCGCCAGGGCTGAATCGACTCCAGTCTCGTGATCTCCCTCGAGGGCTGAAGTGAGGGCCCATGCCCGAAGGCGGCTCACTTGCAGGGTTAGGGTTCGAGGCAGGCTTAGGTTGCGGTGGAGGGTCCCGGTTCGGGGTACGGTTAGGGTTAGGGTTAGGTCCCAGGAGGCTCCAGGCGCCGAACCCACAGCAGGGCCGTGGTCTCCCCGAAGGGCTGAGTTGAGGGCACAAGGGACCGTGCCGGTCAGGATCCGTCTTTGGCTGCCAAGGCCACACACGTGATTGGGCCCCTGGTCGAGGAGGCCTCCGGAATCCTCTCGGCAGCTGCAGCCGGGCCTGGGATTCGGCATGGTGAGCTTCCAGGTTCCATGCCGAGTCAGCCTGCACCTCTTCCGGACGCCAGGCGCGTGGTGTTGTCCGACGTTGCCATTGGGTCCTCTTGGGGAGAGAGCCTTAGCTAGGGTTAGGGTTCGGTCCAGGGACGTCGCCAGGGCCGAAGCGGCTCCGGTCTCGTGATCTCCCTCGAGGGCTGAAGTGAGGGCCCATGCAGCAAGGCGGCTCAAGTGCAGGCTTAGGGTTCGAGGCCGGCTTAGGTGTCGGTGGAGGGTCCCCGTTCGGTGTCGGGTTAGGGTTAGGGTTAGGGTTAGGTCCCAGGAGGCTCGGGGCGCCGAACCCACGGCAGGGCAGTGGTCTCCCCGAAGGGCTGAGTTGAGGACACAAGGGACGGTGCCGGTCAGGATCCGGCTTTGGCTGCCAGGGCCACAGACGTCGATCGGCCCCCGTTCGAGGAGGCCTCCGGAATCCTCTCGCTCAGCTGCAGCCAGGCGGGGAAACCACATGGTGAGCTTCCAGGTTCCATGCCGAGTCAGCCTGCACCGCTGCCGGACCCCAGGCGCGTGGTGTTGTCAGACGTTGGCATTGGGTCCCCATGGGGAGGGAGCCTTAGCTAGGGTTAGGGTTCGGCCCAGGGACGTCGCCAGGGCTGAATCGACTCCAGTCTCGTGATCTCCCTCGAGGGCTGAAGTGAGGGCCCATGCCCGAAGGCGGCTCACTTGCAGGGTTAGGGTTCGAGGCAGGCTTAGGTTGCGGTGGAGGGTCCCGGTTCGGGGTACGGTTAGGGTTAGGGTTAGGTCCCAGGAGGCTCCAGGCGCCGAACCCACAGCAGGGCCGTGGTCTCCCCGAAGGGCTGAGTTGAGGGCACAAGGGACCGTGCCGGTCAGGATCCGTCTTTGGCTGCCAAGGCCACACACGTGATTGGGCCCCTGGTCGAGGAGGCCTCCGGAATCCTCTCGGCAGCTGCAGCCGGGCCTGGGATTCGGCATGGTGAGCTTCCAGGTTCCATGCCGAGTCAGCCTGCACCTCTTCCGGACGCCAGGCGCGTGGTGTTGTCCGACGTTGCCATTGGGTCCTCTTGGGGAGAGAGCCTTAGCTAGGGTTAGGGTTCGGTCCAGGGACATCGCCAGGGCCGAAGCGGCTCCGGTCTCGTGATCTCCCTCGAGGGCTGAAGTGAGGGCCCATGCAGCAAGGCGGCTCAAGTGCAGGCTTAGGGTTCGAGGCCGGCTTAGGTGTCGGTGGAGGGTCCCCGTTCGGTGTCGGGTTAGGGTTAGGGTTAGGTCCCAGGAGGCTCGGGGCGCCGAACCCACCGCAGGGCAGTGGTCTCCCCGAAGGGCTGAGTTGAGGACACAAGGGACGGTGCCGGTCAGGATCCGGCTTTGGCTGCCAGGGCCACAGACGTCGATCGGCCCCCGTTCGAGGAGGCCTCCGGAATCCTCTCGCTCAGCTGCAGCCAGGCGGGGAAACCACATGGTGAGCTTCCAGGTTCCATGCCGAGTCAGCCTGCACCGCTGCCGGACCCCAGGCGCGTGGTGTTGTCCGATGTTGGCATTGGGTCCCCATGGGGAGGGAGCCTTAGCTAGGGTTAGGGTTCGGCCCAGGGACGTCGCCAGGGCTGAATCGACTCCAGTCTCGTGATCTCCCTCGAGGGCTGAAGTGAGGGCCCATGCCCGAAGGCGGCTCACTTGCAGGGTTAGGGTTCGAGGCAGGCTTAGGTTGCGGTGGAGGGTCCCGGGTCGGGGTACGGTTAGGGTTAGGGTTAGGTCCCAGAAGGCTCCAGGCGCCGAACCCACAGCAGGGCCGTGGTCTCCCCGAAGGGCTGAGTTGAGGGCACAAGGGACCGTGCCGGTCAGGATCCGTCTTTGGCTGCCAAGACCACACACGTGATTGGGCCCCCGTTCGAGGAGGCCTCAGGAATCTTCTCGGCAGCTGCAGCCGGGCCTGGGATTCGGCATGGTGAGCTTCCAGGTTCCATGCCGAGTCAGCCTGCACCTCTTCCGGACGCCAGGCGCGTGGTGTTGTCCGACGTTGCCATTGGGTCCTCTTGGGGAGAGAGCCTTAGCTAGGGTTAGGGTTCGGTCCAGGGACGTCGCCAGGGCCGAAGCGGCTCCGGTCTCGTGATCTCCCTCGAGGGCTGAAGTGAGGGCCCATGCAGCAAGGCGGCTCAAGTGCAGGCTTAGGGTTCGAGGCCGGCTTAGGTGTCGGTGGAGGGTCCCCGTTCGGTGTCGGGTTAGGGTTAGGGTTAGGGTTAGGTCCCAGGAGGCTCGGGGCGCCGAACCCACCGCAGGGCAGTGGTCTCCCCGAAGGGCTGAGTTGAGGACACAAGGGACGGTGCCGGTCAGGATCCGGCTTTGGCTGCCAGGGCCACAGACGTCGATCGGCCCCCGTTCGAGGAGGCCTCCGGAATCCTCTCGCTCAGCTGCAGCCAGGCGGGGAAACCACATGGTGAGCTTCCAGGTTCCATGCCGAGTCAGCCTGCACCGCTGCCGGACCCCAGGCGCGTGGTGTTGTCAGACGTTGGCATTGGGTCCCCATGGGGAGGGAGCCTTAGCTAGGGCTAGGGTTCGGCCCAGGGACGTCGCCAGGGCTGAATCGACTCCAGTCTCGTGATCTCCCTCGAGGGCTGAAGTGAGGGCCCATGCCCGAAGGCGGCTCACTTGCAGGGTTAGGGTTCGAGGCAGGCTTAGGTTGCGGTGGAGGGTCCCGGTTCGGGGTACGGTTAGGGTTAGGGTTAGGTCCCAGGAGGCTCCAGGCGCCGAACCCACAGCAGGGCCGTGGTCTCCCCGAAGGGCTGAGTTGAGGGCACAAGGGACCGTGCCGGTCAGGATCCGTCTTTGGCTGCCAAGGCCACACACGTGATTGGGCCCCTGGTCGAGGAGGCCTCCGGAATCCTCTCGGCAGCTGCAGCCGGGCCTGGGATTCGGCATGGTGAGCTTCCAGGTTCCATGCCGAGTCAGCCTGCACCTCTTCCGGACGCCAGGCGCGTGGTGTTGTCCGACGTTGCCATTGGGTCCTCTTGGGGAGAGAGCCTTAGCTAGGGTTAGGGTTCGGTCCAGGGACGTCGCCAGGGCCGAAGCGGCTCCGGTCTCGTGATCTCCCTCGAGGGCTGAAGTGAGGGCCCATGCAGCAAGGCGGCTCAAGTGCAGGCTTAGGGTTCGAGGCCGGCTTAGGTGTCGGTGGAGGGTCCCCGTTCGGTGTCGGGTTAGGGTTAGGGTTAGGACCCAGGAGGCTCGGGGCGCCGAACCCACCGCAGGGCAGTGGTCTCCCCGAAGGGCTGAGTTGAGGACACAAGGGACGGTGCCAGTCAGGATCCGGCTTTGGCTGCCAGGGCCACAGACGTCGATCGGCCCCCGTTCGAGGAGGCCTCCGGAATCCTCTCGCTCAGCTGCAGCCAGGCGGGGAAACCACATGGTGAGCTTCCAGGTTCCATGCCGAGTCAGCCTGCACCGCTGCCGGACCCCAGGCGCGTGGTGTTGTCAGACGTTGGCATTGGGTCCCCATGGGGAGGGAGCCTTAGCTAGGGTTAGGGTTCGGCCCAGGGACGTCGCCAGGGCTGAATCGACTCCAGTCTCGTGATCTCCCTCGAGGGCTGAAGTGAGGGCCCATGCCCGAAGGCGGCTCACTTGCAGGGTTAGGGTTCGAGGCAGGCTTAGGTTGCGGTGGAGGGTCCCGGTTCGGGGTACGGTTAGGGTTAGGGTTAGGTCCCAGGAGGCTCCAGGCGCCGAACCCACAGCAGGGCCGTGGTCTCCCCGAAGGGCTGAGTTGAGGGCACAAGGGACCGTGCCGGTCAGGATCCGTCTTTGGCTGCCAAGGCCACACACGTGATTGGGCCCCTGGTCGAGGAGGCCTCCGGAATCCTCTCGGCAGCTGCAGCCGGGCCTGGGATTCGGCATGGTGAGCTTCCAGGTTCCATGCCGAGTCAGCCTGCACCTCTTCCGGACGCCAGGCGCGTGGTGTTGTCCGACGTTGCCATTGGGTCCTCTTGGGGAGAGAGCCTTAGCTAGGGTTAGGGTTCGGTCCAGGGACGTCGCCAGGGCCGAAGCGGCTCCGGTCTCGTGATCTCCCTCGAGGGCTGAAGTGAGGGCCCATGCAGCAAGGCGGCTCAAGTGCAGGCTTAGGGTTCGAGGCCGGCTTAGGTGTCGGTGGAGGGTCCACGTTCGGTGTCGGGTTAGGGTTAGGGTTAGGGTTAGGTCCCAGGAGGCTCGGGGCGCCGAACCCACCGCAGGGCAGTGGTCTCCCCGAAGGGCTGAGTTGAGGACACAAGGGACGGTGCCGGTCAGGATCCGGCTTTGGCTGCCAGGGCCACAGACGTCAATCGGCCCCCGTTCGAGGAGGCCTCCGGAATCCTCTCGCTCAGCTGCAGCCAGGCGGGGAAACCACATGGTGAGCTTCCAGGTTCCATGCCGAGTCAGCCTGCACCGCTGCCGGACCCCAGGCGCGTGGTGTTGTCAGACGTTGGCATTGGGTCCCCATGGGGAGGGAGCCTTAGCTAGGGTTAGGGTTCGGCCCAGGGACGTCGCCAGGGCTGAATCGACTCCAGTCTCGTGATCTCCCTCGAGGGCTGAAGTGAGGGCCCATGCCCGAAGGCGGCTCACTTGCAGGGTTAGGGTTCGAGGCAGGCTTAGGTTGCGGTGGAGGGTCCCGGTTCGGGGTACGGTTAGGGTTAGGGTTAGGTCCCAGAAGGCTCCAGGCGCCGAACCCACAGCAGGGCCGTGGTCTCCCCGAAGGGCTGAGTTGAGGGCACAAGGGACCGTGCCGGTCAGGATCCGTCTTTGGCTGCCAAGACCACACACGTGATTGGGCCCCCGTTCGAGGAGGCCTCAGGAATCTTCTCGGCAGCTGCAGCCGGGCCTGGGATTCAGCATGGTGAGCTTCCAGGTTCCATGCCGAGTCAGCCTGCACCTCTTCCGGACGCCAGGCGCGTGGTGTTGTCCGACGTTGCCATTGGGTCCTCTTGGGGAGAGAGCCTTAGCTAGGGTTAGGGTTCGGTCCAGGGACGTCGCCAGGGCCGAAGCGGCTCCGGTCTCGTGATCTCCCTCGAGGGCTGAAGTGAGGGCCCATGCAGCAAGGCGGCTCAAGTGCAGGCTTAGGGTTCGAGGCCGGCTTAGGTGTCGGTGGAGGGTCCCCGTTCGGTGTCGGGTTAGGGTTAGGGTTAGGGTTAGGTCCCAGGAGGCTCGGGGCGCCGAACCCACCGCAGGGCAGTGGTCTCCCCGAAGGGCTGAGTTGAGGACACAAGGGACGGTGCCGGTCAGGATCCGGCTTTGGCTGCCAGGGCCACAGACGTCGATCGGCCCCCGTTCGAGGAGGCCTCCGGAATCCTCTCGCTCAGCTGCAGCCAGGCGGGGAAACCACATGGTGAGCTTCCAGGTTCCATGCCGAGTCAGCCTGCACCGCTGCCGGACCCCAGGCGCGTGGTGTTGTCAGACGTTGGCATTGGGTCCCCATGGGGAGGGAGCCTTAGCTAGGGTTAGGGTTCGGCCCAGGGACGTCGCCAGGGCTGAATCGACTCCAGTCTCGTGATCTCCCTCGAGGGCTGAAGTGAGGGCCCATGCCCGAAGGCGGCTCACTTGCAGGGTTAGGGTTCGAGGCAGGCTTAGGTTGCGGTGGAGGGTCCCGGTTCGGGGTACGGTTAGGGTTAGGGTTAGGTCCCAGGAGGCTCCAGGCGCCGAACCCACAGCAGGGCCGTGGTCTCCCCGAAGGGCTGAGTTGAGGGCACAAGGGACCGTGCCGGTCAGGATCCGTCTTTGGCTGCCAAGACCACACACGTGATTGGGCCCCCGTTCGAGGAGGCCTCAGGAATCTTCTCGGCAGCTGCAGCCGGGCCTGGGATTCGGCATGGTGAGCTTCCAGGTTCCATGCCGAGTCAGCCTGCACCTCTTCCGGACGCCAGGCGCGTGGTGTTGTCCGACGTTGCCATTGGGTCCTCTTGGGGAGAGAGCCTTAGCTAGGGTTAGGGTTCGGTCCAGGGACGTCGCCAGGGCCGAAGCGGCTCCGGTCTCGTGATCTCCCTCGAGGGCTGAAGTGAGGGCCCATGCAGCAAGGCGGCTCAAGTGCAGGCTTAGGGTTCGAGGCCGGCTTAGGTGTCGGTGGAGGGTCCCCGTTCGGTGTCGGGTTAGGGTTAGGGTTAGGGTTAGGTCCCAGGAGGCTCGGGGCGCCGAACCCACCGCAGGGCAGTGGTCTCCCCGAAGGGCTGAGTTGAGGACACAAGGGACGGTGCCGGTCAGGATCCGGCTTTGGCTGCCAGGGCCACAGACGTCGATCGGCCCCCGTTCGAGGAGGCCTCCGGAATCCTCTCGCTCAGCTGCAGCCAGGCGGGGAAACCACATGGTGAGCTTCCAGGTTCCATGCCGAGTCAGCCTGCACCGCTGCCGGACCCCAGGCGCGTGGTGTTGTCAGACGTTGGCATTGGGTCCCCACGGGGAGGGAGCCTTAGCTAGGGTTAGGGTTCGGCCCAGGGACGTCGCCAGGGCTGAATCGACTCCAGTCTCGTGATCTCCCTCGAGGGCTGAAGTGAGGGCCCATGCCCGAAGGCGGCTCACTTGCAGGGTTAGGGTTCGAGGCAGGCTTAGGTTGCGGTGGAGGGTCCCGGTTCGGGGTACGGTTAGGGTTAGGGTTAGGTCCCAGGAGGCTCCAGGCGCCGAACCCACAGCAGGGCCGTGGTCTCCCCGAAGGGCTGAGTTGAGGGCACAAGGGACCGTGCCGGTCAGGATCCGTCTTTGGCTGCCAAGGCCACACACGTGATTGGGCCCCTGGTCGAGGAGGCCTCCGGAATCCTCTCGGCAGCTGCAGCCGGGCCTGGGATTCGGCATGGTGAGCTTCCAGGTTCCATGCCGAGTCAGCCTGCACCTCTTCCGGACGCCAGGCGCGTGGTGTTGTCCGACGTTGCCATTGGGTCCTCTTGGGGAGAGAGCCTTAGCTAGGGTTAGGGTTCGGTCCAGGGACGTCGCCAGGGCCGAAGCGGCTCCGGTCTCGTGATCTCCCTCGAGGGCTGAAGTGAGGGCCCATGCAGCAAGGCGGCTCAAGTGCAGGCTTAGGGTTCGAGGCCGGCTTAGGTGTCGGTGGAGGGTCCCCGTTCGGTGTCGGGTTAGGGTTAGGGTTAGGGTTAGGTCCCAGGAGGCTCCGGGCGCCGAACCCACCGCAGGGCAGTGGTCTCCCCGAAGGGCTGAGTTGAGGACACAAGGGACGGTGCCGGTCAGGATCCGGCTTTGGCTGCCAGGGCCACAGACGTCGATCGGCCCCCGTTCGAGGAGGCCTCCGGAATCCTCTCGCTCAGCTGCAGCCAGGCGGGGAAACCACATGGTGAGCTTCCAGGTTCCATGCCGAGTCAGCCTGCACCGCTGCCGGACCCCAGGCGCGTGGTGTTGTCAGACGTTGGCATTGGGTCCCCATGGGGAGGGAGCCTTAGCTAGGGTTAGGGTTCGGCCCAGGGACGTCGCCAGGGCTGAATCGACTCCAGTCTCGTGATCTCCCTCGAGGGCTGAAGTGAGGGCCCATGCCCGAAGGCGGCTCACTTGCAGGGTTAGGGTTCGAGGCAGGCTTAGGTTGCGGTGGAGGGTCCCGGTTCGGGGTACGGTTAGGGTTAGGGTTAGGTCCCAGGAGGCTCCAGGCGCCGAACCCACAGCAGGGCCGTGGTCTCCCCGAAGGGCTGAGTTGAGGGCACAAGGGACCGTGCCGGTCAGGATCCGTCTTTGGCTGCCAAGGCCACACACGTGATTGGGCCCCTGGTCGAGGAGGCCTCCGGAATCCTCTCGGCAGCTGCAGCCGGGCCTGGGATTCGGCATGGTGAGCTTCCAGGTTCCATGCCGAGTCAGCCTGCACCTCTTCCGGACGCCAGGCGCGTGGTGTTGTCCGACGTTGCCATTGGGTCCTCTTGGGGAGAGAGCCTTAGCTAGGGTTAGGGTTCGGTCCAGGGACGTCGCCAGGGCCGAAGCGGCTCCGGTCTCGTGATCTCCCTCGAGGGCTGAAGTGAGGGCCCATGCAGCAAGGCGGCTCAAGTGCAGGCTTAGGGTTCGAGGCCGGCTTAGGTGTCGGTGGAGGGTCCCCGTTCGGTGTCGGGTTAGGGTTAGGGTTAGGTCCCAGGAGGCTCGGGGCGCCGAACCCACCGCAGGGCAGTGGTCTCCCCGAAGGGCTGAGTTGAGGACACAAGGGACGGTGCCGGTCAGGATCCGGCTTTGGCTGCCAGGGCCACAGACGTCGATCGGCCCCCGTTCGAGGAGGCCTCCGGAATCCTCTCGCTCAGCTGCAGCCAGGCGGGGAAACCACATGGTGAGCTTCCAGGTTCCATGCCGAGTCAGCCTGCACCGCTGCCGGACCCCAGGCGCGTGGTGTTGTCAGACGTTGGCATTGGGTCCCCATGGGGAGGGAGCCTTAGCTAGGGTTAGGGTTCGGCCCAGGGACGTCGCCAGGGCTGAATCGACTCCAGTCTCGTGATCTCCCTCGAGGGCTGAAGTGAGGGCCCATGCCCGAAGGCGGCTCACTTGCAGGGTTAGGGTTCGAGGCAGGCTTAGGTTGCGGTGGAGGGTCCCGGTTCGGGGTACGGTTAGGGTTAGGGTTAGGTCCCAGGAGGCTCCAGGCGCCGAACCCACAGCAGGGCCGTGGTCTCCCCGAAGGGCTGAGTTGAGGGCACAAGGGACCGTGCCGGTCAGGATCCGTCTTTGGCTGCCAAGGCCACACACGTGATTGGGCCCCTGGTCGAGGAGGCCTCCGGAATCCTCTCGGCAGCTGCAGCCGGGCCTGGGATTCGGCATGGTGAGCTTCCAGGTTCCATGCCGAGTCAGCCTGCACCTCTTCCGGACGCCAGGCGCGTGGTGTTGTCCGACGTTGCCATTGGGTCCTCTTGGGGAGAGAGCCTTAGCTAGGGTTAGGGTTCGGTCCAGGGACGTCGCCAGGGCCGAAGCGGCTCCGGTCTCGTGATCTCCCTCGAGGGCTGAAGTGAGGGCCCATGCAGCAAGGCGGCTCAAGTGCAGGCTTAGGGTTCGAGGCCGGCTTAGGTGTCGGTGGAGGGTCCCCGTTCGGTGTCGGGTTAGGGTTAGGGTTAGGGTTAGGTCCCAGGAGGCTCGGGGCGCCGAACCCACCGCAGGGCAGTGGTCTCCCCGAAGGGCTGAGTTGAGGACACAAGGGACGGTGCCGGTCAGGATCCGGCTTTGGCTGCCAGGGCCACAGACGTCGATCGGCCCCCGTTCGAGGAGGCCTCCGGAATCCTCTCGCTCAGCTGCAGCCAGGCGGGGAAACCACATGGTGAGCTTCCAGGTTCCATGCCGAGTCAGCCTGCACCGCTGCCGGACCCCAGGCGCGTGGTGTTGTCAGACGTTGGCATTGGGTCCCCATGGGGAGGGAGCCTTAGCTAGGGTTAGGGTTCGGCCCAGGGACGTCGCCAGGGCTGAATCGACTCCAGTCTCGTGATCTCCCTCGAGGGCTGAAGTGAGGGCCCATGCCCGAAGGCGGCTCACTTGCAGGGTTAGGGTTCGAGGCAGGCTTAGGTTGCGGTGGAGGGTCCCGGTTCGGGGTACGGTTAGGGTTAGGGTTAGGTCCCAGAAGGCTCCAGGCGCCGAACCCACAGCAGGGCCGTGGTCTCCCCGAAGGGCTGAGTTGAGGGCACAAGGGACCGTGCCGGTCAGGATCCGTCTTTGGCTGCCAAGACCACACACGTGATTGGGCCCCCGTTCGAGGAGGCCTCAGGAATCTTCTCGGCAGCTGCAGCCGGGCCTGGGATTCGGCATGGTGAGCTTCCAGGTTCCATGCCGAGTCAGCCTGCACCTCTTCCGGACGCCAGGCGCGTGGTGTTGTCCGACGTTGCCATTGGGTCCTCTTGGGGAGAGAGCCTTAGCTAGGGTTAGGGTTCGGTCCAGGGACGTCGCCAGGGCCGAAGCGGCTCCGGTCTCGTGATCTCCCTCGAGGGCTGAAGTGAGGGCCCATGCAGCAAGGCGGCTCAAGTGCAGGCTTAGGGTTCGAGGCCGGCTTAGGTGTCGGTGGAGGGTCCCCGTTCGGTGTCGGGTTAGGGTTAGGGTTAGGGTTAGGTCCCAGGAGGCTCGGGGCGCCGAACCCACCGCAGGGCAGTGGTCTCCCCGAAGGGCTGAGTTGAGGACACAAGGGACGGTGCCGGTCAGGATCCGGCTTTGGCTGCCAGGGCCACAGACGTCGATCGGCCCCCGTTCGAGGAGGCCTCCGGAATCCTCTCGCTCAGCTGCAGCCAGGCGGGGAAACCACATGGTGAGCTTCCAGGTTCCATGCCGAGTCAGCCTGCACCGCTGCCGGACCCCAGGCGCGTGGTGTTGTCAGACGTTGGCATTGGGTCCCCATGGGGAGGGAGCCTTAGCTAGGGTTAGGGTTCGGCCCAGGGACGTCGCCAGGGCTGAATCGACTCCAGTCTCGTGATCTCCCTCGAGGGCTGAAGTGAGGGCCCATGCCCGAAGGCGGCTCACTTGCAGGGTTAGGGTTCGAGGCAGGCTTAGGTTGCGGTGGAGGGTCCCGGTTCGGGGTACGGTTAGGGTTAGGGTTAGGTCCCAGGAGGCTCCAGGCGCCGAACCCACAGCAGGGCCGTGGTCTCCCCGAAGGGCTGAGTTGAGGGCACAAGGGACCGTGCCGGTCAGGATCCGTCTTTGGCTGCCAAGGCCACACACGTGATTGGGCCCCTGGTCGAGGAGGCCTCCGGAATCCTCTCGGCAGCTGCAGCCGGGCCTGGGATTCGGCATGGTGAGCTTCCAGGTTCCATGCCGAGTCAGCCTGCACCTCTTCCGGACGCCAGGCGCGTGGTGTTGTCCGACG
Organism: Panthera onca; assembly: GCF_046562875.1. Lineage (NCBI taxonomy): Eukaryota > Metazoa > Chordata > Mammalia > Carnivora > Felidae > Panthera > Panthera onca. Next base: position 206,172,723 of record NC_138342.1, on the reverse strand, counting down.
TTGCCATTGGGTCCTCTTGGGGAGAGAGCCTTAGCTAGGGTTAGGGTTCGGTCCAGGGACGTCGCCAGGGCCGAAGCGGCTCCGGTCTCGTGATCTCCCTCGAGGGCTGAAGTGAGGGCCCATGCAGCAAGGCGGCTCAAGTGCAGGCTTAGGGTTCGAGGCCGGCTTAGGTGTCGGTGGAGGGTCCCCGTTCGGTGTCGGGTTAGGGTTAGGGTTAGGGTTAGGTCCCAGGAGGCTCCGGGCGCCGAACCCACGGCAGGGCAGTGGTCTCCCCGAAGGGCTGAGTTGAGGACACAAGGGACGGTGCCGGTCAGGATCCGGCTTTGGCTGCCAGGGCCACAGACGTCGATCGGCCCCCGTTCGAGGAGGCCTCCGGAATCCTCTCGCTCAGCTGCAGCCAGGCGGGGAAACCACATGGTGAGCTTCCAGGTTCCATGCCGAGTCAGCCTGCACCGCTGCCGGACCCCAGGCGCGTGGTGTTGTCAGACGTTGGCATTGGGTCCCCATGGGGAGGGAGCCTTAGCTAGGGTTAGGGTTCGGCCCAGGGACGTCGCCAGGGCTGAATCGACTCCAGTCTCGTGATCTCCCTCGAGGGCTGAAGTGAGGGCCCATGCCCGAAGGCGGCTCACTTGCAGGGTTAGGGTTCGAGGCAGGCTTAGGTTGCGGTGGAGGGTCCCGGTTCGGGGTACGGTTAGGGTTAGGGTTAGGTCCCAGGAGGCTCCAGGCGCCGAACCCACAGCAGGGCCGTGGTCTCCCCGAAGGGCTGAGTTGAGGGCACAAGGGACCGTGCCGGTCAGGATCCGTCTTTGGCTGCCAAGGCCACACACGTGATTGGGCCCCTGGTCGAGGAGGCCTCCGGAATCCTCTCGGCAGCTGCAGCCGGGCCTGGGATTCGGCATGGTGAGCTTCCAGGTTCCATGCCGAGTCAGCCTGCACCTCTTCCGGACGCCAGGCGCGTGGTGTTGTCCGACGTTGCCATTGGGTCCTCTTGGGGAGAGAGCCTTAGCTAGGGTTAGGGTTCGGTCCAGGGACGTCGCCAGGGACGAAGCGGCTCCGGTCTCGTGATCTCCCTCGAGGGCTGAAGTGAGGGCCCATGCAGCAAGGCGGCTCAAGTGCAGGCTTAGGGTTCGAGGCCGGCTTAGGTGTCGGTGGAGGGTCCCCGTTCGGTGTCGGGTTAGGGTTAGGGTTAGGGTTAGGTCCCAGGAGGCTCGGGGCGCCGAACCCACCGCAGGGCAGTGGTCTCCCCGAAGGGCTGAGTTGAGGACACAAGGGACGGTGCCGGTCAGGATCCGGCTTTGGCTGCCAGGGCCACAGACGTCGATCGGCCCCCGTTCGAGGAGGCCTCCGGAATCCTCTCGCTCAGCTGCAGCCAGGCGGGGAAACCACATGGTGAGCTTCCAGGTTCCATGCCGAGTCAGCCTGCACCGCTGCCGGACCCCAGGCGCGTGGTGTTGTCAGACGTTGGCATTGGGTCCCCATGGGGAGGGAGCCTTAGCTAGGGTTAGGGTTCGGCCCAGGGACGTCGCCAGGGCTGAATCGACTCCAGTCTCGTGATCTCCCTCGAGGGCTGAAGTGAGGGCCCATGCCCGAAGGCGGCTCACTTGCAGGGTTAGGGTTCGAGGCAGGCTTAGGTTGCGGTGGAGGGTCCCGGTTCGGGGTACGGTTAGGGTTAGGGTTAGGTCCCAGAAGGCTCCAGGCGCCGAACCCACAGCAGGGCCGTGGTCTCCCCGAAGGGCTGAGTTGAGGGCACAAGGGACCGTGCCGGTCAGGATCCGTCTTTGGCTGCCAAGACCACACACGTGATTGGGCCCCCGTTCGAGGAGGCCTCAGGAATCTTCTCGGCAGCTGCAGCCGGGCCTGGGATTCGGCATGGTGAGCTTCCAGGTTCCATGCCGAGTCAGCCTGCACCTCTTCCGGACGCCAGGCGCGTGGTGTTGTCCGACGTTGCCATTGGGTCCTCTTGGGGAGAGAGCCTTAGCTAGGGTTAGGGTTCGGTCCAGGGACGTCGCCAGGGCCGAAGCGGCTCCGGTCTCGTGATCTCCCTCGAGGGCTGAAGTGAGGGCCCATGCAGCAAGGCGGCTCAAGTGCAGGCTTAGGGTTCGAGGCCGGCTTAGGTGTCGGTGGAGGGTCCCCGTTCGGTGTCGGGTTAGGGTTAGGGTTAGGGTTAGGTCCCAGGAGGCTCGGGGCGCCGAACCCACCGCAGGGCAGTGGTCTCCCCGAAGGGCTGAGTTGAGGACACAAGGGACGGTGCCGGTCAGGATCCGGCTTTGGCTGCCAGGGCCACAGACGTCGATCGGCCCCCGTTCGAGGAGGCCTCCGGAATCCTCTCGCTCAGCTGCAGCCAGGCGGGGAAACCACATGGTGAGCTTCCAGGTTCCATGCCGAGTCAGCCTGCACCGCTGCCGGACCCCAGGCGCGTGGTGTTGTCAGACGTTGGCATTGGGTCCCCATGGGGAGGGAGCCTTAGCTAGGGTTAGGGTTCGGCCCAGGGACGTCGCCAGGGCTGAATCGACTCCAGTCTCGTGATCTCCCTCGAGGGCTGAAGTGAGGGCCCATGCCCGAAGGCGGCTCACTTGCAGGGTTAGGGTTCGAGGCAGGCTTAGGTTGCGGTGGAGGGTCCCGGTTCGGGGTACGGTTAGGGTTAGGGTTAGGTCCCAGGAGGCTCCAGGCGCCGAACCCACAGCAGGGCCGTGGTCTCCCCGAAGGGCTGAGTTGAGGGCACAAGGGACCGTGCCGGTCAGGATCCGTCTTTGGCTGCCAAGGCCACACACGTGATTGGGCCCCTGGTCGAGGAGGCCTCCGGAATCCTCTCGGCAGCTGCAGCCGGGCCTGGGATTCGGCATGGTGAGCTTCCAGGTTCCATGCCGAGTCAGCCTGCACCTCTTCCGGACGCCAGGCGCGTGGTGTTGTCCGACGTTGCCATTGGGTCCTCTTGGGGAGAGAGCCTTAGCTAGGGTTAGGGTTCGGTCCAGGGACGTCGCCAGGGCCGAAGCGGCTCCGGTCTCGTGATCTCCCTCGAGGGCTGAAGTGAGGGCCCATGCAGCAAGGCGGCTCAAGTGCAGGCTTAGGGTTCGAGGCCGGCTTAGGTGTCGGTGGAGGGTCCCCGTTCGGTGTCGGGTTAGGGTTAGGGTTAGGGTTAGGTCCCAGGAGGCTCCGGGCGCCGAACCCACGGCAGGGCAGTGGTCTCCCCGAAGGGCTGAGTTGAGGACACAAGGGACGGTGCCGGTCAGGATCTGGCTTTGGCTGCCAGGGCCACAGACGTCGATCGGCCCCCGTTCGAGGAGGCCTCCGGAATCCTCTCGCTCAGCTGCAGCCAGGCGGGGAAACCACATGGTGAGCTTCCAGGTTCCATGCCGAGTCAGCCTGCACCGCTGCCGGACCCCAGGCGCGTGGTGTTGTCAGACGTTGGCATTGGGTCCCCATGGGGAGGGAGCCTTAGCTAGGGTTAGGGTTCGGCCCAGGGACGTCGCCAGGGCTGAATCGACTCCAGTCTCGTGATCTCCCTCGAGGGCTGAAGTGAGGGCCCATGCCCGAAGGCGGCTCACTTGCAGGGTTAGGGTTCGAGGCAGGCTTAGGTTGCGGTGGAGGGTCCCGGTTCGGGGTACGGTTAGGGTTAGGGTTAGGTCCCAGGAGGCTCCAGGCGCCGAACCCACAGCAGGGCCGTGGTCTCCCCGAAGGGCTGAGTTGAGGGCACAAGGGACCGTGCCGGTCAGGATCCGTCTTTGGCTGCCAAGGCCACACACGTGATTGGGCCCCTGGTCGAGGAGGCCTCCGGAATCCTCTCGGCAGCTACAGCCGGGCCTGGGATTCGGCATGGTGAGCTTCCAGGTTCCATGCCGAGTCAGCATGCACCTCTTCCGGACGCCAGGCGCGTGTTGTTGTCCGACGTTGCCATTGGGTCCTCTTGGGGAGAGAGCCTTAGCTAGGGTTAGGGTTCGGTCCAGGGACATCGCCAGGGCCGAAGCGGCTCCGGTCTCGTGATCTCCCTCGAGGGCTGAAGTGAGGGCCCATGCAGCAAGGCGGCTCAAGTGCAGGCTTAGGGTTCGAGGCCGGCTTAGGTGTCGGTGGAGGGTCCCCGTTCGGTGTCGGGTTAGGGTTAGGGTTAGGGTTAGGTCCCAGGAGGCTCGGGGCGCCGAACCCACGGCAGGGCAGTGGTCTCCCCGAAGGGCTGAGTTGAGGACACAAGGGACGGTGCCGGTCAGGATCCGGCTTTGGCTGCCAGGGCCACAGACGTCGATCGGCCCCCGTTCGAGGAGGCCTCCGGAATCCTCTCGCTCAGCTGCAGCCAGGCGGGGAAACCACATGGTGAGCTTCCAGGTTCCATGCCGAGTCAGCCTGCACCGCTGCCGGACCCCAGGCGCGTGGTGTTGTCAGACGTTGGCATTGGGTCCCCATGGGGAGGGAGCCTTAGCTAGGGTTAGGGTTCGGCCCAGGGACGTCGCCAGGGCTGAATCGACTCCAGTCTCGTGATCTCCCTCGAGGGCTGAAGTGAGGGCCCATGCCCGAAGGCGGCTCACTTGCAGGGTTAGGGTTCGAGGCAGGCTTAGGTTGCGGTGGAGGGTCCCGGTTCGGGGTACGGTTAGGGTTAGGGTTAGGTCCCAGGAGGCTCCAGGCGCCGAACCCACAGCAGGGCCGTGGTCTCCCCGAAGGGCTGAGTTGAGGGCACAAGGGACCGTGCCGGTCAGGATCCGTCTTTGGCTGCCAAGACCACACACGTGATTGGGCCCCCGTTCGAGGAGGCCTCAGGAGTCTTCTCGGCAGCTGCAGCCGGGCCTGGGATTCAGCATGGTGAGCTTCCAGGTTCCATGCCGAGTCAGCCTGCACCTCTTCCGGACGCCAGGCGCGTGGTGTTGTCCGACGTTGCCATTGGGTCCTCTTGGGGAGAGAGCCTTAGCTAGGGTTAGGGTTCGGTCCAGGGACGTCGCCAGGGCCGAAGCGGCTCCGGTCTCGTGATCTCCCTCGAGGGCTGAAGTGAGGGCCCATGCAGCAAGGCGGCTCAAGTGCAGGCTTAGGGTTCGAGGCCGGCTTAGGTGTCGGTGGAGGGTCCCCGTTCGGTGTCGGGTTAGGGTTAGGGTTAGGGTTAGGTCCCAGGAGGCTCGGGGCGCCGAACCCACCGCAGGGCAGTGGTCTCCCCGAAGGGCTGAGTTGAGGACACAAGGGACGGTGCCGGTCAGGATCCGGCTTTGGCTGCCAGGGCCACAGACGTCGATCGGCCCCCGTTCGAGGAGGCCTCCGGAATCCTCTCGCTCAGCTGCAGCCAGGCGGGGAAACCACATGGTGAGCTTCCAGGTTCCATGCCGAGTCAGCCTGCACCGCTGCCGGACCCCAGGCGCGTGGTGTTGTCAGACGTTGGCATTGGGTCCCCATGGGGAGGGAGCCTTAGCTAGGGTTAGGGTTCGGCCCAGGGACGTCGCCAGGGCTGAATCGACTCCAGTCTCGTGATCTCCCTCGAGGGCTGAAGTGAGGGCCCATGCCCGAAGGCGGCTCACTTGCAGGGTTAGGGTTCGAGGCAGGCTTAGGTTGCGGTGGAGGGTCCCGGTTCGGGGTACGGTTAGGGTTAGGGTTAGGTCCCAGGAGGCTCCAGGCGCCGAACCCACAGCAGGGCCGTGGTCTCCCCGAAGGGCTGAGTTGAGGGCACAAGGGACCGTGCCGGTCAGGATCCGTCTTTGGCTGCCAAGGCCACACACGTGATTGGGCCCCTGGTCGAGGAGGCCTCCGGAATCCTCTCGGCAGCTGCAGCCGGGCCTGGGATTCGGCATGGTGAGCTTCCAGGTTCCATGCCGAGTCAGCCTGCACCTCTTCCGGACGCCAGGCGCGTGGTGTTGTCCGACGTTGCCATTGGGTCCTCTTGGGGAGAGAGCCTTAGCTAGGGTTAGGGTTCGGTCCAGGGACGTCGCCAGGGCCGAAGCGGCTCCGGTCTCGTGATCTCCCTCGAGGGCTGAAGTGAGGGCCCATGCAGCAAGGCGGCTCAAGTGCAGGCTTAGGGTTCGAGGCCGGCTTAGGTGTCGGTGGAGGGTCCCCGTTCGGTGTCGGGTTAGGGTTAGGGTTAGGGTTAGGTCCCAGGAGGCTCCGGGCGCCGAACCCACGGCAGGGCGGTGGTCTCCCCGAAGGGCTGAGTTGAGGACACAAGGGACGGTGCCGGTCAGGATCCGGCTTTGGCTGCCAGGGCCACAGACGTCGATCGGCCCCCGTTCGAGGAGGCCTCCGGAATCCTCTCGCTCAGCTGCAGCCAGGCGGGGAAACCACATGGTGAGCTTCCAGGTTCCATGCCGAGTCAGCCTGCACCGCTGCCGGACCCCAGGCGCGTGGTGTTGTCAGACGTTGGCATTGGGTCCCCATGGGGAGGGAGCCTTAGCTAGGGTTAGGGTTCGGCCCAGGGACGTCGCCAGGGCTGAATCGACTCCAGTCTCGTGATCTCCCTCGAGGGCTGAAGTGAGGGCCCATGCCCGAAGGCGGCTCACTTGCAGGGTTAGGGTTCGAGGCAGGCTTAGGTTGCGGTGGAGGGTCCCGGTTCGGGGTACGGTTAGGGTTAGGGTTAGGTCCCAGGAGGCTCCAGGCGCCGAACCCACAGCAGGGCCGTGGTCTCCCCGAAGGGCTGAGTTGAGGGCACAAGGGACCGTGCCGGTCAGGATCCGTCTTTGGCTGCCAAGGCCACACACGTGATTGGGCCCCTGGTCGAGGAGGCCTCCGGAATCCTCTCGGCAGCTGCAGCCGGGCCTGGGATTCGGCATGGTGAGCTTCCAGGTTCCATGCCGAGTCAGCATGCACCTCTTCCGGACGCCAGGCGCGTGTTGTTGTCCGACGTTGCCATTGGGTCCTCTTGGGGAGAGAGCCTTAGCTAGGGTTAGGGTTCGGTCCAGGGACATCGCCAGGGCCGAAGCGGCTCCGGTCTCGTGATCTCCCTCGAGGGCTGAAGTGAGGGCCCATGCAGCAAGGCGGCTCAAGTGCAGGCTTAGGGTTCGAGGCCGGCTTAGGTGTCGGTGGAGGGTCCCCGTTCGGTGTCGGGTTAGGGTTAGGGTTAGGGTTAGGTCCCAGGAGGCTCGGGGCGCCGAACCCACGGCAGGGCAGTGGTCTCCCCGAAGGGCTGAGTTGAGGACACAAGGGACGGTGCCGGTCAGGATCCGGCTTTGGCTGCCAGGGCCACAGACGTCGATCGGCCCCCGTTCGAGGAGGCCTCCGGAATCCTCTCGCTCAGCTGCAGCCAGGCGGGGAAACCACATGGTGAGCTTCCAGGTTCCATGCCGAGTCAGCCTGCACCGCTGCCGGACCCCAGGCGCGTGGTGTTGTCAGACGTTGGCATTGGGTCCCCATGGGGAGGGAGCCTTAGCTAGGGTTAGGGTTCGGCCCAGGGACGTCGCCAGGGCTGAATCGACTCCAGTCTCGTGATCTCCCTCGAGGGCTGAAGTGAGGGCCCATGCCCGAAGGCGGCTCACTTGCAGGGTTAGGGTTCGAGGCAGGCTTAGGTTGCGGTGGAGGGTCCCGGTTCGGGGTACGGTTAGGGTTAGGGTTAGGTCCCAGGAGGCTCCAGGCGCCGAACCCACAGCAGGGCCGTGGTCTCCCCGAAGGGCTGAGTTGAGGGCACAAGGGACCGTGCCGGTCAGGATCCGTCTTTGGCTGCCAAGGCCACACACGTGATTGGGCCCCTGGTCGAGGAGGCCTCCGGAATCCTCTCGGCAGCTGCAGCCGGGCCTGGGATTCGGCATGGTGAGCTTCCAGGTTCCATGCCGAGTCAGCCTGCACCTCTTCCGGACGCCAGGCGCGTGGTGTTGTCCGACGTTGCCATTGGGTCCTCTTGGGGAGAGAGCCTTAGCTAGGGTTAGGGTTCGGTCCAGGGACGTCGCCAGGGCCGAAGCGGCTCCGGTCTCGTGATCTCCCTCGAGGGCTGAAGTGAGGGCCCATGCAGCAAGGCGGCTCAAGTGCAGGCTTAGGGTTCGAGGCCGGCTTAGGTGTCGGTGGAGGGTCCCCGTTCGGTGTCGGGTTAGGGTTAGGGTTAGGGTTAGGTCCCAGGAGGCTCGGGGCGCCGAACCCACGGCAGGGCAGTGGTCTCCCCGAAGGGCTGAGTTGAGGACACAAGGGACGGTGCCGGTCAGGATCCGGCTTTGGCTGCCAGGGCCACAGACGTCGATCGGCCCCCGTTCGAGGAGGCCTCCGGAATCCTCTCGCTCAGCTGCAGCCAGGCGGGGAAACCACATGGTGAGCTTCCAGGTTCCATGCCGAGTCAGCCTGCACCGCTGCCGGACCCCAGGCGCGTGGTGTTGTCAGACGTTGGCATTGGGTCCCCATGGGGAGGGAGCCTTAGCTAGGGTTAGGGTTCGGCCCAGGGACGTCGCCAGGGCTGAATCGACTCCAGTCTCGTGATCTCCCTCGAGGGCTGAAGTGAGGGCCCATGCCCGAAGGCGGCTCACTTGCAGGGTTAGGGTTCGAGGCAGGTTTAGGTTGCGGTGGAGGGTCCCGGTTCGGGGTACGGTTAGGGTTAGGGTTAGGTCCCAGGAGGCTCCAGGCGCCGAACCCACAGCAGGGCCGTGGTCTCCCCGAAGGGCTGAGTTGAGGGCACAAGGGACCGTGCCGGTCAGGATCCGTCTTTGGCTGCCAAGGCCACACACGTGATTGGGCCCCTGGTCGAGGAGGCCTCCGGAATCCTCTCGGCAGCTGCAGCCGGGCCTGGGATTCGGCATGGTGAGCTTCCAGGTTCCATGCCGAGTCAGCCTGCACCTCTTCCGGACGCCAGGCGCGTGGTGTTGTCCGACGTTGCCATTGGGTCCTCTTGGGGAGAGAGCCTTAGCTAGGGTTAGGGTTCGGTCCAGGGACGTCGCCAGGGCCGAAGCGGCTCCGGTCTCGTGATCTCCCTCGAGGGCTGAAGTGAGGGCCCATGCAGCAAGGCGGCTCAAGTGCAGGCTTAGGGTTCGAGGCCGGCTTAGGTGTCGGTGGAGGGTCCCCGTTCGGTGTCGGGTTAGGGTTAGGGTTAGGTCCCAGGAGGCTCGGGGCGCCGAACCCACCGCAGGGCAGTGGTCTCCCCGAAGGGCTGAGTTGAGGACACAAGGGACGGTGCCGGTCAGGATCCGGCTTTGGCTGCCAGGGCCACAGACGTCGATCGGCCCCCGTTCGAGGAGGCCTCCGGAATCCTCTCGCTCAGCTGCAGCCAGGCGGGGAAACCACATGGTGAGCTTCCAGGTTCCATGCCGAGTCAGCCTGCACCGCTGCCGGACCCCAGGCGCGTGGTGTTGTCAGATGTTGGCATTGGGTCCCCATGGGGAGGGAGCCTTAGCTAGGGTTAGGGTTCGGCCCAGGGACGTCGCCAGGGCTGAATCGACTCCAGTCTCGTGATCTCCCTCGAGGGCTGAAGTGAGGGCCCATGCCCGAAGGCGGCTCACTTGCAGGGTTAGGGTTCGAGGCAGGCTTAGGTTGCGGTGGAGGGTCCCGGGTCGGGGTACGGTTAGGGTTAGGGTTAGGTCCCAGAAGGCTCCAGGCGCCGAACCCACAGCAGGGCCGTGGTCTCCCCGAAGGGCTGAGTTGAGGGCACAAGGGACCGTGCCGGTCAGGATCCGTCTTTGGCTGCCAAGACCACACACGTGATTGGGCCCCCGTTCGAGGAGGCCTCAGGAATCTTCTCGGCAGCTGCAGCCGGGCCTGGGATTCGGCATGGTGAGCTTCCAGGTTCCATGCCGAGTCAGCCTGCACCTCTTCCGGACGCCAGGCGCGTGGTGTTGTCCGACGTTGCCATTGGGTCCTCTTGGGGAGAGAGCCTTAGCTAGGGTTAGGGTTCGGTCCAGGGACGTCGCCAGGGCCGAAGCGGCTCCGGTCTCGTGATCTCCCTCGAGGGCTGAAGTGAGGGCCCATGCAGCAAGGCGGCTCAAGTGCAGGCTTAGGGTTCGAGGCCGGCTTAGGTGTCGGTGGAGGGTCCCCGTTCGGTGTCGGGTTAGGGTTAGGGTTAGGGTTAGGTCCCAGGAGGCTCGGGGCGCCGAACCCACGGCAGGGCAGTGGTCTCCCCGAAGGGCTGAGTTGAGGACACAAGGGACGGTGCCGGTCAGGATCCGGCTTTGGCTGCCAGGGCCACAGACGTCGATCGGCCCCCGTTCGAGGAGGCCTCCGGAATCCTCTCGCTCAGCTGCAGCCAGGCGGGGAAACCACATGGTGAGCTTCCAGGTTCCATGCCGAGTCAGCCTGCACCGCTGCCGGACCCCAGGCGCGTGGTGTTGTCAGACGTTGGCATTGGGTCCCCATGGGGAGGGAGCCTTAGCTAGGGTTAGGGTTCGGCCCAGGGACGTCGCCAGGGCTGAATCGACTCGAGTCTCGTGATCTCCCTCGAGGGCTGAAGTGAGGGCCCATGCCCGAAGGCGGCTCACTTGCAGGGTTAGGGTTCGAGGCAGGCTTAGGTTGCGGTGGAGGGTCCCGGTTCGGGGTACGGTTAGGGTTAGGGTTAGGTCCCAGGAGGCTCCAGGCGCCGAACCCACAGCAGGGCCGTGGTCTCCCCGAAGGGCTGAGTTGAGGGCACAAGGGACCGTGCCGGTCAGGATCCGTCTTTGGCTGCCAAGGCCACACACGTGATTGGGCCCCTGGTCGAGGAGGCCTCCGGAATCCTCTCGGCAGCTGCAGCCGGGCCTGGGATTCGGCATGGTGAGCTTCCAGGTTCCATGCCGAGTCAGCCTGCACCTCTTCCGGACGCCAGGCGCGTGGTGTTGTCCGACGTTGCCATTGGGTCCTCTTGGGGAGAGAGCCTTAGCTAGAGTTAGGGTTCGGTCCAGGGACGTCGCCAGGGCCGAAGCGGCTCCGGTCTCGTGATCTCCCTCGAGGGCTGAAGTGAGGGCCCATGCAGCAAGGCGGCTCAAGTGCAGGCTTAGGGTTCGAGGCCGGCTTAGGTGTCGGTGGAGGGTCCCCGTTCGGTGTCGGGTTAGGGTTAGGGTTAGGTCCCAGGAGGCTCGGGGCGCCGAACCCACCGCAGGGCAGTGGTCTCCCCGAAGGGCTGAGTTGAGGACACAAGGGACGGTGCCGGTCAGGATCCGGCTTTGGCTGCCAGGGCCACAGACGTCGATCGGCCCCCGTTCGAGGAGGCCTCCGGAATCCTCTCGCTCAGCTGCAGCCAGGCGGGGAAACCACATGGTGAGCTTCCAGGTTCCATGCCGAGTCAGCCTGCACCGCTGCCGGACCCCAGGCGCGTGGTGTTGTCAGACGTTGGCATTGGGTCCCCATGGGGAGGGAGCCTTAGCTAGGGTTAGGGTTCGGCCCAGGGACGTCGCCAGGGCTGAATCGACTCCAGTCTCGTGATCTCCCTCGAGGGCTGAAGTGAGGGCCCATGCCCGAAGGCGGCTCACTTGCAGGGTTAGGGTTCGAGGCAGGCTTAGGTTGCGGTGGAGGGTCCCGGTTCGGGGTACGGTTAGGGTTAGGGTTAGGTCCCAGGAGGCTCCAGGCGCCGAACCCACAGCAGGGCCGTGGTCTCCCCGAAGGGCTGAGTTGAGGGCACAAGGGACCGTGCCGGTCAGGATCCGTCTTTGGCTGCCAAGACCACACACGTGATTGGGCCCCCGTTCGAGGAGGCCTCAGGAATCTTCTCGGCAGCTGCAGCCGGGCCTGGGATTCAGCATGGTGAGCTTCCAGGTTCCATGCCGAGTCAGCCTGCACCTCTTCCGGACGCCAGGCGCGTGGTGTTGTCCGACGTTGCCATTGGGTCCTCTTGGGGAGAGAGCCTTAGCTAGGGTTAGGGTTCGGTCCAGGGACGTCGCCAGGGCCGAAGCGGCTCCGGTCTCTTGATCTCCCTCGAGGGCTGAAGTGAGGGCCCATGCAGCAAGGCGGCTCAAGTGCAGGCTTAGGGTTCGAGGCCGGCTTAGGTGTCGGTGGAGGGTCCCCGTTCGGTGTCGGGTTAGGGTTAGGGTTAGGGTTAGGTCCCAGGAGGCTCGGGGCGCCGAACCCACCGCAGGGCAGTGGTCTCCCCGAAGGGCTGAGTTGAGGACACAAGGGACGGTGCCGGTCAGGATCCGGCTTTGGCTGCCAGGGCCACAGACGTCGATCGGCCCCCGTTCGAGGAGGCCTCCGGAATCCTCTCGCTCAGCTGCAGCCAGGCGGGGAAACCACATGGTGAGCTTCCAGGTTCCATGCCGAGTCAGTCTGCACCGCTGCCGGACCCCAGGCGCGTGGTGTTGTCAGACGTTGGCATTGGGTCCCCATGGGGAGGGAGCCTTAGCTAGGGTTAGGGTTCGGCCCAGGGACGTCGCCAGGGCTGAATCGACTCCAGTCTCGTGATCTCCCTCGAGGGCTGAAGTGAGGGCCCATGCCCGAAGGCGGCTCACTTGCAGGGTTAGGGTTCGAGGCAGGCTTAGGTTGCGGTGGAGGGTCCCGGTTCGGGGTACGGTTAGGGTTAGGGTTAGGTCCCAGGAGGCTCCAGGCGCCGAACCCACAGCAGGGCCGTGGTCTCCCCGAAGGGCTGAGTTGAGGGCACAAGGGACCGTGCCGGTCAGGATCCGTCTTTGGCTGCCAAGGCCACACACGTGATTGGGCCCCTGGTCGAGGAGGCCTCCGGAATCCTCTCGGCAGCTGCAGCCGGGCCTGGGATTCGGCATGGTGAGCTTCCAGGTTCCATGCCGAGTCAGCCTGCACCTCTTCCGGACGCCAGGCGCGTGGTGTTGTCCGACGTTGCCATTGGGTCCTCTTGGGGAGAGAGCCTTAGCTAGGGTTAGGGTTCGGTCCAGGGACGTCGCCAGGGCCGAAGCGGCTCCGGTCTCGTGATCTCCCTCGAGGGCTGAAGTGAGGGCCCATGCAGCAAGGCGGCTCAAGTGCAGGCTTAGGGTTCGAGGCCGGCTTAGGTGTCGGTGGAGGGTCCCCGTTCGGTGTCGGGTTAGGGTTAGGGTTAGGGTTAGGTCCCAGGAGGCTCGGGGCGCCGAACCCACGGCAGGGCAGTGGTCTCCCCGAAGGGCTGAGTTGAGGACACAAGGGACGGTGCCGGTCAGGATCCGGCTTTGGCTGCCAGGGCCACAGACGTCGATCGGCCCCCGTTCGAGGAGGCCTCCGGAATCCTCTCGCTCAGCTGCAGCCAGGCGGGGAAACCACATGGTGAGCTTCCAGGTTCCATGCCGAGTCAGCCTGCACCGCTGCCGGACCCCAGGCGCGTGGTGTTGTCAGACGTTGGCATTGGGTCCCCATGGGGAGGGAGCCTTAGCTAGGGTTAGGGTTCGGCCCAGGGACGTCGCCAGGGCTGAATCGACTCCAGTCTCGTGATCTCCCTCGAGGGCTGAAGTGAGGGCCCATGCCCGAAGGCGGCTCACTTGCAGGGTTAGGGTTCGAGGCAGGCTTAGGTTGCGGTGGAGGGTCCCGGGTCGGGGTACGGTTAGGGTTAGGGTTAGGTCCCAGGAGGCTCCAGGCGCCGAACCCACAGCAGGGCCGTGGTCTCCCCGAAGGGCTGAGTTGAGGGCACAAGGGACCGTGCCGGTCAGGATCCGTCTTTGGCTGCCAAGGCCACACACGTGATTGGGCCCCTGGTCGAGGAGGCCTCCGGAATCCTCTCGGCAGCTGCAGCCGGGCCTGGGATTCAGCATGGTGAGCTTCCAGGTTCCATGCCGAGTCAGCCTGCACCTCTTCCGGACGCCAGGCGCGTGGTGTTGTCCGACGTTGCCATTGGGTCCTCTTGGGGAGAGAGCCTTAGCTAGGGTTAGGGTTCGGTCCAGGGACGTCGCCAGGGCCGAAGCGGCTCCGGTCTCGTGATCTCCCTCGAGGGCTGAAGTGAGGGCCCATGCAGCAAGGCGGCTCAAGTGCAGGCTTAGGGTTCGAGGCCGGCTTAGGTGTCGGTGGAGGGTCCCCGTTCGGTGTCGGGTTAGGGTTAGGGTTAGGGTTAGGTCCCAGGAGGCTCGGGGCGCCGAACCCACCGCAGGGCAGTGGTCTACCAGAAGGGCTGAGTTGAGGACACAAGGGACGGTGCCGGTCAGGATCCGGCTTTGGCTGCCAGGGACACAGACGTCGATCGGCCCCCGTTCGAGGAGGCCTCCGGAATCCTCTCGCTCAGCTGCAGCCAGGCGGGGAAACCACATGGTGAGCTTCCAGGTTCCATGCCGAGTCAGTCTGCACCGCTGCCGGACCCCAGGCGCGTGGTGTTGTCAGACGTTGGCATTGGGTCCCCATGGGGAGGGAGCCTTAGCTAGGGTTAGGGTTCGGCCCAGGGACGTCGCCAGGGCTGAATCGACTCCAGTCTCGTGATCTCCCTCGAGGGCTGAAGTGAGGGCCCATGCCCGAAGGCGGCTCACTTGCAGGGTTAGGGTTCGAGGCAGGCTTAGGTTGCGGTGGAGGGTCCCGGTTCGGGGTACGGTTAGGGTTAGGGTTAGGTCCCAGGAGGCTCCAGGCGCCGAACCCACAGCAGGGCCGTGGTCTCCCCGAAGGGCTGAGTTGAGGGCACAAGGGACCGTGCCGGTCAGGATCCGTCTTTGGCTGCCAAGGCCACACACGTGATTGGGCCCCTGGTCGAGGAGGCCTCCGGAATCCTCTCGGCAGCTGCAGCCGGGCCTGGGATTCGGCATGGTGAGCTTCCAGGTTCCATGCCGAGTCAGCCTGCACCTCTTCCGGACGCCAGGCGCGTGGTGTTGTCCGACGTTGCCATTGGGTCCTCTTGGGGAGAGAGCCTTAGCTAGGGTTAGGGTTCGGTCCAGGGACGTCGCCAGGGCCGAAGCGGCTCCGGTCTCGTGATCTCCCTCGAGGGCTGAAGTGAGGGCCCATGCAGCAAGGCGGCTCAAGTGCAGGCTTAGGGTTCGAGGCCGGCTTAGGTGTCGGTGGAGGGTCCCCGTTCGGTGTCGGGTTAGGGTTAGGGTTAGGTCCCAGGAGGCTCGGGGCGCCGAACCCACCGCAGGGCAGTGGTCTCCCCGAAGGGCTGAGTTGAGGACACAAGGGACGGTGCCGGTCAGGATCCGGCTTTGGCTGCCAGGGCCACAGACGTCGATCGGCCCCCGTTCGAGGAGGCCTCCGGAATCCTCTCGCTCAGCTGCAGCCAGGCGGGGAAACCACATGGTGAGCTTCCAGGTTCCATGCCGAGTCAGCCTGCACCGCTGCCGGACCCCAGGCGCGTGGTGTTGTCAGACGTTGGCATTGGGTCCCCATGGGGAGGGAGCCTTAGCTAGGGTTAGGGTTCGGCCCAGGGACGTCGCCAGGGCTGAATCGACTCGAGTCTCGTGATCTCCCTCGAGGGCTGAAGTGAGGGCCCATGCCCGAAGGCGGCTCACTTGCAGGGTTAGGGTTCGAGGCAGGCTTAGGTTGCGGTGGAGGGTCCCGGTTCGGGGTACGGTTAGGGTTAGGGTTAGGTCCCAGGAGGCTCCAGGCGCCGAACCCACAGCAGGGCCGTGGTCTCCCCGAAGGGCTGAGTTGAGGGCACAAGGGACCGTGCCGGTCAGGATCCGTCTTTGGCTGCCAAGGCCACACACGTGATTGGGCCCCTGGTCGAGGAGGCCTCCGGAATCCTCTCGGCAGCTGCAGCCGGGCCTGGGATTCGGCATGGTGAGCTTCCAGGTTCCATGCCGAGTCAGCCTGCACCTCTTCCGGACGCCAGGCGCGTGGTGTTGTCCGACGTTGCCATTGGGTCCTCTTGGGGAGAGAGCCTTAGCTAGGGTTAGGGTTCGGTCCAGGGACGTCGCCAGGGCCGAAGCGGCTCCGGTCTCGTGATCTCCCTCGAGGGCTGAAGTGAGGGCCCATGCAGCAAGGCGGCTCAAGTGCAGGCTTAGGGTTCGAGGCCGGCTTAGGTGTCGGTGGAGGGTCCCCGTTCGGTGTCGGGTTAGGGTTAGGGTTAGGGTTAGGTCCCAGGAGGCTCCGGGCGCCGAACCCACGGCAGGGCAGTGGTCTCCCCGAAGGGCTGAGTTGAGGACACAAGGGACGGTGCCGGTCAGGATCCGGCTTTGGCTGCCAGGGCCACAGACGTCGATCGGCCCCCGTTCGAGGAGGCCTCCGGAATCCTCTCGCTCAGCTGCAGCCAGGCGGGGAAACCACATGGTGAGCTTCCAGGTTCCATGCCGAGTCAGCCTGCACCGCTGCCGGACCCCAGGCGCGTGGTGTTGTCAGACGTTGGCATTGGGTCCCCATGGGGAGGGAGCCTTAGCTAGGGTTAGGGTTCGGCCCAGGGACGTCGCCAGGGCTGAATCGACTCGAGTCTCGTGATCTCCCTCGAGGGCTGAAGTGAGGGCCCATGCCCGAAGGCGGCTCACTTGCAGGGTTAGGGTTCGAGGCAGGCTTAGGTTGCGGTGGAGGGTCCCGGTTCGGGGTACGGTTAGGGTTAGGGTTAGGTCCCAGGAGGCTCCAGGCGCCGAACCCACAGCAGGGCCGTGGTCTCCCCGAAGGGCTGAGTTGAGGGCACAAGGGACCGTGCCGGTCAGGATCCGTCTTTGGCTGCCAAGGCCACACACGTGATTGGGCCCCTGGTCGAGGAGGCCTCCGGAATCCTCTCGGCAGCTGCAGCCGGGCCTGGGATTCGGCATGGTGAGCTTCCAGGTTCCATGCCGAGTCAGCCTGCACCTCTTCCGGACGCCAGGCGCGTGGTGTTGTCCGACGTTGCCATTGGGTCCTCTTGGGGAGAGAGCCTTAGCTAGGGTTAGGGTTCGGTCCAGGGACGTCGCCAGGGCCGAAGCGGCTCCGGTCTCGTGATCTCCCTCGAGGGCTGAAGTGAGGGCCCATGCAGCAAGGCGGCTCAAGTGCAGGCTTAGGGTTCGAGGCCGGCTTAGGTGTCGGTGGAGGGTCCCCGTTCGGTGTCGGGTTAGGGTTAGGGTTAGGTCCCAGGAGGCTCGGGGCGCCGAACCCACCACAGGGCAGTGGTCTCCCCGAAGGGCTGAGTTGAGGACACAAGGGACGGTGCCGGTCAGGATCCGGCTTTGGCTGCCAGGGCCACAGACGTCGATCGGCCCCCGTTCGAGGAGGCCTCCGGAATCCTCTCGCTCAGCTGCAGCCAGGCGGGGAAACCACATGGTGAGCTTCCAGGTTCCATGCCGAGTCAGTCTGCACCGCTGCCGGACCCCAGGCGCGTGGTGTTGTCAGACGTTGGCATTGGGTCCCCATGGGGAGGGAGCCTTAGCTAGGGTTAGGGTTCGGCCCAGGGACGTCGCCAGGGCTGAATCGACTCCAGTCTCGTGATCTCCCTCGAGGGCTGAAGTGAGGGCCCATGCCCGAAGGCGGCTCACTTGCAGGGTTAGGGTTCGAGGCAGGCTTAGGTTGCGGTGGAGGGTCCCGGTTCGGGGTACGGTTAGGGTTAGGGTTAGGTCCCAGGAGGCTCCAGGCGCCGAACCCACAGCAGGGCCATGGTCTCCCCGAAGGGCTGAGTTGAGGGCACAAGGGACCGTGCCGGTCAGGATCCGTCTTTGGCTGCCAAGGCCACACACGTGATTGGGCCCCTGGTCAAGGAGGCCTCCGGAATCCTCTCGGCAGCTGCAGCCGGGCCTGGGATTCGGCATGGTGAGCTTCCAGGTTCCATGCCGAGTCAGCCTGCACCTCTTCCGGACGCCAGGCGCGTGGTGTTGTCCGACGTTGCCATTGGGTCCTCTTGGGGAGAGAGCCTTAGCTAGGGTTAGGGTTCGGTCCAGGGACGTCGCCAGGGCCGAAGCGGCTCCGGTCTCGTGATCTCCCTCGAGGGCTGAAGTGAGGGCCCATGCAGCAAGGCGGCTCAAGTGCAGGCTTAGGGTTCGAGGCCGGCTTAGGTGTCGGTGGAGGGTCCCCGTTCGGTGTCGGGTTAGGGTTAGGGTTAGGGTTAGGTCCCAGGAGGCTCGGGGCGCCGAACCCACGGCAGGGCAGTGGTCTCCCCGAAGGGCTGAGTTGAGGACACAAGGGACGGTGCCGGTCAGGATCCGGCTTTGGCTGCCAGGGCCACAGACGTCGATCGGCCCCCGTTCGAGGAGGCCTCCGGAATCCTCTCGCTCAGCAGCAGCCAGGCGGGGAAACCACATGGTGAGCTTCCAGGTTCCATGCCGAGTCAGCCTGCACCGCTGCCGGACCCCAGGCGCGTGGTGTTGTCAGACGTTGGCATTGGGTCCCCATGGGGAGGGAGCCTTAGCTAGGGTTAGGGTTCGGCCCAGGGACGTCGCCAGGGCTGAATCGACTCCAGTCTCGTGATCTCCCTCGAGGGCTGAAGTGAGGGCCCATGCCCGAAGGCGGCTCACTTGCAGGGTTAGGGTTCGAGGCAGGCTTAGGTTGCGGTGGAGGGTCCCGGTTCGGGGTACGGTTAGGGTTAGGGTTAGGTCCCAGGAGGCTCCAGGCGCCGAACCCACAGCAGGGCCGTGGTCTCCCCGAAGGGCTGAGTTGAGGGCACAAGGGACCGTGCCGGTCAGGATCCGTCTTTGGCTGCCAAGGCCACACACGTGATTGGGCCCCTGGTCGAGGAGGCCTCCGGAATCCTCTCGGCAGCTGCAGCCGGGCCTGGGATTCGGCATGGTGAGCTTCCAGGTTCCATGCCGAGTCAGCCTGCACCTCTTCCGGACGCCAGGCGCGTGGTGTTGTCCGACGTTGCCATTGGGTCCTCTTGGGGAGAGAGCCTTAGCTAGGGTTAGGGTTCGGTCCAGGGACGTCGCCAGGGCCGAAGCGGCTCCGGTCTCGTGATCTCCCTCGAGGGCTGAAGTGAGGGCCCATGCAGCAAGGCGGCTCAAGTGCAGGCTTAGGGTTCGAGGCCGGCTTAGGTGTCGGTGGAGGGTCCCCGTTCGGTGTCGGGTTAGGGTTAGGGTTAGGGTTAGGTCCCAGGAGGCTCGGGGCGCCGAACCCACCGCAGGGCAGTGGTCTCCCCGAAGGGCTGAGTTGAGGACACAAGGGACGGTGCCGGTCAGGATCCGGCTTTGGCTGCCAGGGCCACAGACGTCGATCGGCCCCCGTTCGAGGAGGCCTCCGGAATCCTCTCGCTCAGCTGCAGCCAGGCGGGGAAACCACATGGTGAGCTTCCAGGTTCCATGCCGAGTCAGCCTGCACCGCTGCCGGACCCCAGGCGCGTGGTGTTGTCAGACGTTGGCATTGGGTCCCCATGGGGAGGGAGCCTTAGCTAGGGTTAGGGTTCGGCCCAGGGACGTCGCCAGGGCTGAATCGACTCCAGTCTCGTGATCTCCCTCGAGGGCTGAAGTGAGGGCCCATGCCCGAAGGCGGCTCACTTGCAGGGTTAGGGTTCGAGGCAGGCTTAGGTTGCGGTGGAGGGTCCCGGTTCGGGGTACGGTTAGGGTTAGGGTTAGGTTCCAGGAGGCTCCAGGCGCCGAACCCACAGCAGGGCCGTGGTCTCCCCGAAGGGCTGAGTTGAGGGCACAAGGGACCGTGCCGGTCAGGATCCGTCTTTGGCTGCCAAGGCCACACACGTGATTGGGCCCCTGGTCGAGGAGGCCTCCGGAATCCTCTCGGCAGCTGCAGCCGGGCCTGGGATTCGGCATGGTGAGCTTCCAGGTTCCATGCCGAGTCAGCCTGCACCTCTTCCGGACGCCAGGCGCGTGGTGTTGTCCGACGTTGCCATTGGGTCCTCTTGGGGAGAGAGCCTTAGCTAGGGTTAGGGTTCGGTCCAGGGACGTCGCCAGGGCCGAAGAGGCTCCGGTCTCGTGATCTCCCTCGAGGGCTGAAGTGAGGGCCCATGCAGCAAGGCGGCTCAAGTGCAGGCTTAGGGTTCGAGGCCGGCGTAGGTGTCGGTGGAGGGTCCCCGTTCGGTGTCGGGTTAGGGTTAGGGTTAGGGTTAGGTCCCAGGAGGCTCGGGGCGCCGAACCCACCGCAGGGCAGTGGTCTCCCCGAAGGGCTGAGTTGAGGACACAAGGGACGGTGCCGGTCAGGATCCGGCTTTGGCTGCCAGGGCCACAGACGTCGATCGGCCCCCGTTCGAGGAGGCCTCCGGAATCCTCTCGCTCAGCTGCAGCCAGGCGGGGAAACCACATGGTGAGCTTCCAGGTTCCATGCCGAGTCAGCCTGCACCGCTGCCGGACCCCAGGCGCGTGGTGTTGTCAGACGTTGGCATTGGGTCCCCATGGGGAGGGAGCCTTAGCTAGGGTTAGGGTTCGGCCCAGGGACGTCGCCAGGGGTGAATCGACTCCAGTCTCGTGATCTCCCTCGAGGGCTGAAGTGAGGGCCCATGCCCGAAGGCGGCTCACTTGCAGGGTTAGGGTTCGAGGCAGGCTTAGGTTGCGGTGGAGGGTCCCGGTTCGGGGTACGGTTAGGGTTAGGGTTAGGTCCCAGGAGGCTCCAGGCGCCGAACCCACAGCAGGGCCGTGGTCTCCCCGAAGGGCTGAGTTGAGGGCACAAGGGACCGTGCCGGTCAGGATCCGTCTTTGGCTGCCAAGGCCACACACGTGATTGGGCCCCTGGTCGAGGAGGCCTCCGGAATCCTCTCGGCAGCTGCAGCCGGGCCTGGGATTCGGCATGGTGAGCTTCCAGGTTCCATGCCGAGTCAGCCTGCACCTCTTCCGGACGCCAGGCGCGTGGTGTTGTCCGACGTTGCCATTGGGTCCTCTTGGGGAGAGAGCCTTAGCTAGGGTTAGGGTTCGGTCCAGGGACGTCGCCAGGGCCGAAGCGGCTCCGGTCTCGTGATCTCCCTCGAGGGCTGAAGTGAGGGCCCATGCAGCAAGGCGGCTCAAGTGCAGGCTTAGGGTTCGAGGCCGGCTTAGGTGTCGGTGGAGGGTCCCCGTTCGGTGTCGGGTTAGGGTTAGGGTTAGGGTTAGGTCCCAGGAGGCTCGGGGCGCCGAACCCACCGCAGGGCAGTGGTCTCCCCGAAGGGCTGAGTTGAGGACACAAGGGACGGTGCCGGTCAGGATCCGGCTTTGGCTGCCAGGGCCACAGACGTCGATCGGCCCCCGTTCGAGGAGGCCTCCGGAATCCTCTCGCTCAGCTGCAGCCAGGCGGGGAAACCACATGGTGAGCTTCCAGGTTCCATGCCGAGTCAGCCTGCACCGCTGCCGGACCCCAGGCGCGTGGTGTTGTCAGACGTTGGCATTGGGTCCCCATGGGGAGGGAGCCTTAGCTAGGGTTAGGGTTCGGCCCAGGGACGTCGCCAGGGCTGAATCGACTCCAGTCTCGTGATCTCCCTCGAGGGCTGAAGTGAGGGCCCATGCCCGAAGGCGGCTCACTTGCAGGGTTAGGGTTCGAGGCAGGCTTAGGTTGCGGTGGAGGGTCCCGGTTCGGGGTACGGTTAGGGTTAGGGTTAGGTCCCAGGAGGCTCCAGGCGCCGAACCCACAGCAGGGCCGTGGTCTCCCCGAAGGGCTGAGTTGAGGGCACAAGGGACCGTGCCGGTCAGGATCCGTCTTTGGCTGCCAAGGCCACACACGTGATTGGGCCCCTGGTCGAGGAGGCCTCCGGAATCCTCTCGGCAGCTGCAGCCGGGCCTGGGATTCGGCATGGTGAGCTTCCAGGTTCCATGCCGAGTCAGCCTGCACCTCTTCCGGACGCCAGGCGCGTGGTGTTGTCCGACGTTGCCATTGGGTCCTCTTGGGGAGAGAGCCTTAGCTAGGGTTAGGGTTCGGTCCAGGGACGTCGCCAGGGCCGAAGCGGCTCCGGTCTCGTGATCTCCCTCGAGGGCTGAAGTGAGGGCCCATGCAGCAAGGCGGCTCAAGTGCAGGCTTAGGGTTCGAGGCCGGCTTAGGTGTCGGTGGAGGGTCCCCGTTCGGTGTCGGGTTAGGGTTAGGGTTAGGTCCCAGGAGGCTCGGGGCGCCGAACCCACCGCAGGGCAGTGGTCTCCCCGAAGGGCTGAGTTGAGGACACAAGGGACGGTGCCGGTCAGGATCCGGCTTTGGCTGCCAGGGCCACAGACGTCGATCGGCCCCCGTTCGAGGAGGCCTCCGGAATCCTCTCGCTCAGCTGCAGCCAGGCGGGGAAACCACATGGTGAGCTTCCAGGTTCCATGCCGAGTCAGCCTGCACCGCTGCCGGACCCCAGGCGCGTGGTGTTGTCAGATGTTGGCATTGGGTCCCCATGGGGAGGGAGCCTTAGCTAGGGTTAGGGTTCGGCCCAGGGACGTCGCCAGGGCTGAATCGACTCCAGTCTCGTGATCTCCCTCGAGGGCTGAAGTGAGGGCCCATGCCCGAAGGCGGCTCACTTGCAGGGTTAGGGTTCGAGGCAGGCTTAGGTTGCGGTGGAGGGTCCCGGGTCGGGGTACGGTTAGGGTTAGGGTTAGGTCCCAGAAGGCTCCAGGCGCCGAACCCACAGCAGGGCCGTGGTCTCCCCGAAGGGCTGAGTTGAGGGCACAAGGGACCGTGCCGGTCAGGATCCGTCTTTGGCTGCCAAGACCACACACGTGATTGGGCCCCCGTTCGAGGAGGCCTCAGGAATCTTCTCGGCAGCTGCAGCCGGGCCTGGGATTCGGCATGGTGAGCTTCCAGGTTCCATGCCGAGTCAGCCTGCACCTCTTCCGGACGCCAGGCGCGTGGTGTTGTCCGACGTTGCCATTGGGTCCTCTTGGGGAGAGAGCCTTAGCTAGGGTTAGGGTTCGGTCCAGGGACGTCGCCAGGGCCGAAGCGGCTCCGGTCTCGTGATCTCCCTCGAGGGCTGAAGTGAGGGCCCATGCAGCAAGGCGGCTCAAGTGCAGGCTTAGGGTTCGAGGCCGGCTTAGGTGTCGGTGGAGGGTCCCCGTTCGGTGTCGGGTTAGGGTTAGGGTTAGGGTTAGGTCCCAGGAGGCTCGGGGCGCCGAACCCACCGCAGGGCAGTGGTCTCCCCGAAGGGCTGAGTTGAGGACACAAGGGACGGTGCCGGTCAGGATCCGGCTTTGGCTGCCAGGGCCACAGACGTCGATCGGCCCCCGTTCGAGGAGGCCTCCGGAATCCTCTCGCTCAGCTGCAGCCAGGCGGGGAAACCACATGGTGAGCTTCCAGGTTCCATGCCGAGTCAGCCTGCACCGCTGCCGGACCCCAGGCGCGTGGTGTTGTCAGACGTTGGCATTGGGTCCCCATGGGGAGGGAGCCTTAGCTAGGGCTAGGGTTCGGCCCAGGGACGTCGCCAGGGCTGAATCGACTCCAGTCTCGTGATCTCCCTCGAGGGCTGAAGTGAGGGCCCATGCCCGAAGGCGGCTCACTTGCAGGGTTAGGGTTCGAGGCAGGCTTAGGTTGCGGTGGAGGGTCCCGGGTCGGGGTACGGTTAGGGTTAGGGTTAGGTCCCAGGAGGCTCCAGGCGCCGAACCCACAGCAGGGCCGTGGTCTCCCCGAAGGGCTGAGTTGAGGGCACAAGGGACCGTGCCGGTCAGGATCCGTCTTTGGCTGCCAAGGCCACACACGTGATTGGGCCCCTGGTCGAGGAGGCCTCCGGAATCCTCTCGGCAGCTGCAGCCGGGCCTGGGATTCGGCATGGTGAGCTTCCAGGTTCCATGCCGAGTCAGCCTGCACCTCTTCCGGACGCCAGGCGCGTGGTGTTGTCCGACGTTGCCATTGGGTCCTCTTGGGGAGAGAGCCTTAGCTAGGGTTAGGGTTCGGTCCAGGGACATCGCCAGGGCCGAAGCGGCTCCGGTCTCGTGATCTCCCTCGAGGGCTGAAGTGAGGGCCCATGCAGCAAGGCGGCTCAAGTGCAGGCTTAGGGTTCGAGGCCGGCTTAGGTGTCGGTGGAGGGTCCCCGTTCGGTGTCGGGTTAGGGTTAGGGTTAGGGTTAGGTCCCAGGAGGCTCGGGGCGCCGAACCCACGGCAGGGCAGTGGTCTCCCCGAAGGGCTGAGTTGAGGACACAAGGGACGGTGCCGGTCAGGATCCGGCTTTGGCTGCCAGGGCCACAGACGTCGATCGGCCCCCGTTCGAGGAGGCCTCCGGAATCCTCTCGCTCAGCTGCAGCCAGGCGGGGAAACCACATGGTGAGCTTCCAGGTTCCATGCCGAGTCAGCCTGCACCGCTGCCGGACCCCAGGCGCGTGGTGTTGTCAGACGTTGGCATTGGGTCCCCATGGGGAGGGAGCCTTAGCTAGGGTTAGGGTTCGGCCCAGGGACGTCGCCAGGGCTGAATCGACTCCAGTCTCGTGATCTCCCTCGAGGGCTGAAGTGAGGGCCCATGCCCGAAGGCGGCTCACTTGCAGGGTTAGGGTTCGAGGCAGGCTTAGGTTGCGGTGGAGGGTCCCGGTTCGGGGTACGGTTAGGGTTAGGGTTAGGTCCCAGGAGGCTCCAGGCGCCGAACCCACAGCAGGGCCGTGGTCTCCCCGAAGGGCTGAGTTGAGGGCACAAGGGACCGTGCCGGTCAGGATCCGTCTTTGGCTGCCAAGGCCACACACGTGATTGGGCCCCTGGTCGAGGAGGCCTCCGGAATCCTCTCGGCAGCTGCAGCCGGGCCTGGGATTCGGCATGGTGAGCTTCCAGGTTCCATGCCGAGTCAGCCTGCACCTCTTCCGGACGCCAGGCGCGTGGTGTTGTCCGACGTTGCCATTGGGTCCTCTTGGGGAGAGAGCCTTAGCTAGGGTTAGGGTTCGGTCCAGGGACGTCGCCAGGGCCGAAGCGGCTCCGGTCTCGTGATCTCCCTCGAGGGCTGAAGTGAGGGCCCATGCAGCAAGGCGGCTCAAGTGCAGGCTTAGGGTTCGAGGCCGGCTTAGGTGTCGGTGGAGGGTCCCCGTTCGGTGTCGGGTTAGGGTTAGGGTTAGGACCCAGGAGGCTCGGGGCGCCGAACCCACCGCAGGGCAGTGGTCTCCCCGAAGGGCTGAGTTGAGGACACAAGGGACGGTGCCAGTCAGGATCCGGCTTTGGCTGCCAGGGCCACAGACGTCGATCGGCCCCCGTTCGAGGAGGCCTCCGGAATCCTCTCGCTCAGCTGCAGCCAGGCGGGGAAACCACATGGTGAGCTTCCAGGTTCCATGCCGAGTCAGCCTGCACCGCTGCCGGACCCCAGGCGCGTGGTGTTGTCAGACGTTGGCATTGGGTCCCCATGGGGAGGGAGCCTTAGCTAGGGTTAGGGTTCGGCCCAGGGACGTCGCCAGGGCTGAATCGACTCCAGTCTCGTGATCTCCCTCGAGGGCTGAAGTGAGGGCCCATGCCCGAAGGCGGCTCACTTGCAGGGTTAGGGTTCGAGGCAGGCTTAGGTTGCGGTGGAGGGTCCCGGTTCGGGGTACGGTTAGGGTTAGGGTTAGGTCCCAGGAGGCTCCAGGCGCCGAACCCACAGCAGGGCCGTGGTCTCCCCGAAGGGCTGAGTTGAGGGCACAAGGGACCGTGCCGGTCAGGATCCGTCTTTGGCTGCCAAGGCCACACACGTGATTGGGCCCCTGGTCGAGGAGGCCTCCGGAATCCTCTCGGCAGCTGCAGCCGGGCCTGGGATTCGGCATGGTGAGCTTCCAGGTTCCATGCCGAGTCAGCCTGCACCTCTTCCGGACGCCAGGCGCGTGGTGTTGTCCGACGTTGCCATTGGGTCCTCTTGGGGAGAGAGCCTTAGCTAGGGTTAGGGTTCGGTCCAGGGACGTCGCCAGGGCCGAAGCGGCTCCGGTCTCGTGATCTCCCTCGAGGGCTGAAGTGAGGGCCCATGCAGCAAGGCGGCTCAAGTGCAGGCTTAGGGTTCGAGGCCGGCTTAGGTGTCGGTGGAGGGTCCCCGTTCGGTGTCGGGTTAGGGTTAGGGTTAGGGTTAGGTCCCAGGAGGCTCGGGGCGCCGAACCCACCGCAGGGCAGTGGTCTCCCCGAAGGGCTGAGTTGAGGACACAAGGGACGGTGCCGGTCAGGATCCGGCTTTGGCTGCCAGGGCCACAGACGTCAATCGGCCCCCGTTCGAGGAGGCCTCCGGAATCCTCTCGCTCAGCTGCAGCCAGGCGGGGAAACCACATGGTGAGCTTCCAGGTTCCATGCCGAGTCAGCCTGCACCGCTGCCGGACCCCAGGCGCGTGGTGTTGTCAGACGTTGGCATTGGGTCCCCATGGGGAGGGAGCCTTAGCTAGGGTTAGGGTTCGGCCCAGGGACGTCGCCAGGGCTGAATCGACTCCAGTCTCGTGATCTCCCTCGAGGGCTGAAGTGAGGGCCCATGCCCGAAGGCGGCTCACTTGCAGGGTTAGGGTTCGAGGCAGGCTTAGGTTGCGGTGGAGGGTCCCGGTTCGGGGTACGGTTAGGGTTAGGGTTAGGTCCCAGAAGGCTCCAGGCGCCGAACCCACAGCAGGGCCGTGGTCTCCCCGAAGGGCTGAGTTGAGGGCACAAGGGACCGTGCCGGTCAGGATCCGTCTTTGGCTGCCAAGACCACACACGTGATTGGGCCCCCGTTCGAGGAGGCCTCAGGAATCTTCTCGGCAGCTGCAGCCGGGCCTGGGATTCAGCATGGTGAGCTTCCAGGTTCCATGCCGAGTCAGCCTGCACCTCTTCCGGACGCCAGGCGCGTGGTGTTGTCCGACGTTGCCATTGGGTCCTCTTGGGGAGAGAGCCTTAGCTAGGGTTAGGGTTCGGTCCAGGGACGTCGCCAGGGCCGAAGCGGCTCCGGTCTCGTGATCTCCCTCGAGGGCTGAAGTGAGGGCCCATGCAGCAAGGCGGCTCAAGTGCAGGCTTAGGGTTCGAGGCCGGCTTAGGTGTCGGTGGAGGGTCCCCGTTCGGTGTCGGGTTAGGGTTAGGGTTAGGGTTAGGTCCCAGGAGGCTCGGGGCGCCGAACCCACCGCAGGGCAGTGGTCTCCCCGAAGGGCTGAGTTGAGGACACAAGGGACGGTGCCGGTCAGGATCCGGCTTTGGCTGCCAGGGCCACAGACGTCGATCGGCCCCCGTTCGAGGAGGCCTCCGGAATCCTCTCGCTCAGCTGCAGCCAGGCGGGGAAACCACATGGTGAGCTTCCAGGTTCCATGCCGAGTCAGCCTGCACCGCTGCCGGACCCCAGGCGCGTGGTGTTGTCAGACGTTGGCATTGGGTCCCCATGGGGAGGGAGCCTTAGCTAGGGTTAGGGTTCGGCCCAGGGACGTCGCCAGGGCTGAATCGACTCCAGTCTCGTGATCTCCCTCGAGGGCTGAAGTGAGGGCCCATGCCCGAAGGCGGCTCACTTGCAGGGTTAGGGTTCGAGGCAGGCTTAGGTTGCGGTGGAGGGTCCCGGTTCGGGGTACGGTTAGGGTTAGGGTTAGGTCCCAGGAGGCTCCAGGCGCCGAACCCACAGCAGGGCCGTGGTCTCCCCGAAGGGCTGAGTTGAGGGCACAAGGGACCGTGCCGGTCAGGATCCGTCTTTGGCTGCCAAGACCACACACGTGATTGGGCCCCCGTTCGAGGAGGCCTCAGGAATCTTCTCGGCAGCTGCAGCCGGGCCTGGGATTCGGCATGGTGAGCTTCCAGGTTCCATGCCGAGTCAGCCTGCACCTCTTCCGGACGCCAGGCGCGTGGTGTTGTCCGACGTTGCCATTGGGTCCTCTTGGGGAGAGAGCCTTAGCTAGGGTTAGGGTTCGGTCCAGGGACGTCGCCAGGGCCGAAGCGGCTCTGGTCTCGTGATCTCCCTCGAGGGCTGAAGTGAGGGCCCATGCAGCAAGGCGGCTCAAGTGCAGGCTTAGGGTTCGAGGCCGGCGTAGGTGTCGGTGGAGGGTCCCCGTTCGGTGTCGGGTTAGGGTTAGGGTTAGGGTTAGGTCCCAGGAGGCTCGGGGCGCCGAACCCACCGCAGGGCAGTGGTCTCCCCGAAGGGCTGAGTTGAGGACACAAGGGACGGTGCCGGTCAGGATCCGGCTTTGGCTGCCAGGGCCACAGACGTCGATCGGCCCCCGTTCGAGGAGGCCTCCGGAATCCTCTCGCTCAGCTGCAGCCAGGCGGGGAAACCACATGGTGAGCTTCCAGGTTCCATGCCGAGTCAGCCTGCACCGCTGCCGGACCCCAGGCGCGTGGTGTTGTCAGACGTTGGCATTGGGTCCCCATGGGGAGGGAGCCTTAGCTAGGGTTAGGGTTCGGCCCAGGGACGTCGCCAGGGCTGAATCGACTCCAGTCTCGTGATCTCCCTCGAGGGCTGAAGTGAGGGCCCATGCCCGAAGGCGGCTCACTTGCAGGGTTAGGGTTCGAGGCAGGCTTAGGTTGCGGTGGAGGGTCCCGGTTCGGGGTACGGTTAGGGTTAGGGTTAGGTCCCAGGAGGCTCCAGGCGCCGAACCCACAGCAGGGCCGTGGTCTCCCCGAAGGGCTGAGTTGAGGGCACAAGGGACCGTGCCGGTCAGGATCCGTCTTTGGCTGCCAAGACCACACACGTGATTGGGCCCCCGTTCGAGGAGGCCTCAGGAATCTTCTCGGCAGCTGCAGCCGGGCCTGGGATTCGGCATGGTGAGCTTCCAGGTTCCATGCCGAGTCAGCCTGCACCTCTTCCGGACGCCAGGCGCGTGGTGTTGTCCGACGTTGCCATTGGGTCCTCTTGGGGAGAGAGCCTTAGCTAGGGTTAGGGTTCGGTCCAGGGACGTCGCCAGGGCCGAAGCGGCTCTGGTCTCGTGATCTCCCTCGAGGGCTGAAGTGAGGGCCCATGCAGCAAGGCGGCTCAAGTGCAGGCTTAGGGTTCGAGGCCGGCGTAGGTGTCGGTGGAGGGTCCCCGTTCGGTGTCGGGTTAGGGTTAGGGTTAGGGTTAGGTCCCAGGAGGCTCGGGGCGCCGAACCCACCGCAGGGCAGTGGTCTCCCCGAAGGGCTGAGTTGAGGACACAAGGGACGGTGCCGGTCAGGATCCGGCTTTGGCTGCCAGGGCCACAGACGTCGATCGGCCCCCGTTCGAGGAGGCCTCCGGAATCCTCTCGCTCAGCTGCAGCCAGGCGGGGAAACCACATGGTGAGCTTCCAGGTTCCATGCCGAGTCAGCCTGCACCGCTGCCGGACCCCAGGCGCGTGGTGTTGTCAGACGTTGGCATTGGGTCCCCACGGGGAGGGAGCCTTAGCTAGGGTTAGGGTTCGGCCCAGGGACGTCGCCAGGGCTGAATCGACTCCAGTCTCGTGATCTCCCTCGAGGGCTGAAGTGAGGGCCCATGCCCGAAGGCGGCTCACTTGCAGGGTTAGGGTTCGAGGCAGGCTTAGGTTGCGGTGGAGGGTCCCGGTTCGGGGTACGGTTAGGGTTAGGGTTAGGTCCCAGGAGGCTCCAGGCGCCGAACCCACAGCAGGGCCGTGGTCTCCCCGAAGGGCTGAGTTGAGGGCACAAGGGACCGTGCCGGTCAGGATCCGTCTTTGGCTGCCAAGGCCACACACGTGATTGGGCCCCTGGTCGAGGAGGCCTCCGGAATCCTCTCGGCAGCTGCAGCCGGGCCTGGGATTCGGCATGGTGAGCTTCCAGGTTCCATGCCGAGTCAGCCTGCACCTCTTCCGGACGCCAGGCGCGTGGTGTTGTCCGACGTTGCCATTGGGTCCTCTTGGGGAGAGAGCCTTAGCTAGGGTTAGGGTTCGGTCCAGGGACGTCGCCAGGGCCGAAGCGGCTCCGGTCTCGTGATCTCCCTCGAGGGCTGAAGTGAGGGCCCATGCAGCAAGGCGGCTCAAGTGCAGGCTTAGGGTTCGAGGCCGGCTTAGGTGTCGGTGGAGGGTCCCCGTTCGGTGTCGGGTTAGGGTTAGGGTTAGGGTTAGGTCCCAGGAGGCTCCGGGCGCCGAACCCACCGCAGGGCAGTGGTCTCCCCGAAGGGCTGAGTTGAGGACACAAGGGACGGTGCCGGTCAGGATCCGGCTTTGGCTGCCAGGGCCACAGACGTCGATCGGCCCCCGTTCGAGGAGGCCTCCGGAATCCTCTCGCTCAGCTGCAGCCAGGCGGGGAAACCACATGGTGAGCTTCCAGGTTCCATGCCGAGTCAGCCTGCACCGCTGCCGGACCCCAGGCGCGTGGTGTTGTCAGACGTTGGCATTGGGTCCCCATGGGGAGGGAGCCTTAGCTAGGGTTAGGGTTCGGCCCAGGGACGTCGCCAGGGCTGAATCGACTCCAGTCTCGTGATCTCCCTCGAGGGCTGAAGTGAGGGCCCATGCCCGAAGGCGGCTCACTTGCAGGGTTAGGGTTCGAGGCAGGCTTAGGTTGCGGTGGAGGGTCCCGGTTCGGGGTACGGTTAGGGTTAGGGTTAGGTCCCAGGAGGCTCCAGGCGCCGAACCCACAGCAGGGCCGTGGTCTCCCCGAAGGGCTGAGTTGAGGGCACAAGGGACCGTGCCGGTCAGGATCCGTCTTTGGCTGCCAAGGCCACACACGTGATTGGGCCCCTGGTCGAGGAGGCCTCCGGAATCCTCTCGGCAGCTGCAGCCGGGCCTGGGATTCGGCATGGTGAGCTTCCAGGTTCCATGCCGAGTCAGCCTGCACCTCTTCCGGACGCCAGGCGCGTGGTGTTGTCCGACGTTGCCATTGGGTCCTCTTGGGGAGAGAGCCTTAGCTAGGGTTAGGGTTCGGTCCAGGGACGTCGCCAGGGCCGAAGCGGCTCCGGTCTCGTGATCTCCCTCGAGGGCTGAAGTGAGGGCCCATGCAGCAAGGCGGCTCAAGTGCAGGCTTAGGGTTCGAGGCCGGCTTAGGTGTCGGTGGAGGGTCCCCGTTCGGTGTCGGGTTAGGGTTAGGGTTAGGTCCCAGGAGGCTCGGGGCGCCGAACCCACCGCAGGGCAGTGGTCTCCCCGAAGGGCTGAGTTGAGGACACAAGGGACGGTGCCGGTCAGGATCCGGCTTTGGCTGCCAGGGCCACAGACGTCGATCGGCCCCCGTTCGAGGAGGCCTCCGGAATCCTCTCGCTCAGCTGCAGCCAGGCGGGGAAACCACATGGTGAGCTTCCAGGTTCCATGCCGAGTCAGCCTGCACCGCTGCCGGACCCCAGGCGCGTGGTGTTGTCAGACGTTGGCATTGGGTCCCCATGGGGAGGGAGCCTTAGCTAGGGTTAGGGTTCGGCCCAGGGACGTCGCCAGGGCTGAATCGACTCCAGTCTCGTGATCTCCCTCGAGGGCTGAAGTGAGGGCCCATGCCCGAAGGCGGCTCACTTGCAGGGTTAGGGTTCGAGGCAGGCTTAGGTTGCGGTGGAGGGTCCCGGTTCGGGGTACGGTTAGGGTTAGGGTTAGGTCCCAGGAGGCTCCAGGCGCCGAACCCACAGCAGGGCCGTGGTCTCCCCGAAGGGCTGAGTTGAGGGCACAAGGGACCGTGCCGGTCAGGATCCGTCTTTGGCTGCCAAGGCCACACACGTGATTGGGCCCCTGGTCGAGGAGGCCTCCGGAATCCTCTCGGCAGCTGCAGCCGGGCCTGGGATTCGGCATGGTGAGCTTCCAGGTTCCATGCCGAGTCAGCCTGCACCTCTTCCGGACGCCAGGCGCGTGGTGTTGTCCGACGTTGCCATTGGGTCCTCTTGGGGAGAGAGCCTTAGCTAGGGTTAGGGTTCGGTCCAGGGACGTCGCCAGGGCCGAAGCGGCTCCGGTCTCGTGATCTCCCTCGAGGGCTGAAGTGAGGGCCCATGCAGCAAGGCGGCTCAAGTGCAGGCTTAGGGTTCGAGGCCGGCTTAGGTGTCGGTGGAGGGTCCCCGTTCGGTGTCGGGTTAGGGTTAGGGTTAGGGTTAGGTCCCAGGAGGCTCGGGGCGCCGAACCCACCGCAGGGCAGTGGTCTCCCCGAAGGGCTGAGTTGAGGACACAAGGGACGGTGCCGGTCAGGATCCGGCTTTGGCTGCCAGGGCCACAGACGTCGATCGGCCCCCGTTCGAGGAGGCCTCCGGAATCCTCTCGCTCAGCTGCAGCCAGGCGGGGAAACCACATGGTGAGCTTCCAGGTTCCATGCCGAGTCAGCCTGCACCGCTGCCGGACCCCAGGCGCGTGGTGTTGTCAGACGTTGGCATTGGGTCCCCATGGGGAGGGAGCCTTAGCTAGGGTTAGGGTTCGGCCCAGGGACGTCGCCAGGGCTGAATCGACTCCAGTCTCGTGATCTCCCTCGAGGGCTGAAGTGAGGGCCCATGCCCGAAGGCGGCTCACTTGCAGGGTTAGGGTTCGAGGCAGGCTTAGGTTGCGGTGGAGGGTCCCGGTTCGGGGTACGGTTAGGGTTAGGGTTAGGTCCCAGAAGGCTCCAGGCGCCGAACCCACAGCAGGGCCGTGGTCTCCCCGAAGGGCTGAGTTGAGGGCACAAGGGACCGTGCCGGTCAGGATCCGTCTTTGGCTGCCAAGACCACACACGTGATTGGGCCCCCGTTCGAGGAGGCCTCAGGAATCTTCTCGGCAGCTGCAGCCGGGCCTGGGATTCAGCATGGTGAGCTTCCAGGTTCCATGCCGAGTCAGCCTGCACCTCTTCCGGACGCCAGGCGCGTGGTGTTGTCCGACGTTGCCATTGGGTCCTCTTGGGGAGAGAGCCTTAGCTAGGGTTAGGGTTCGGTCCAGGGACGTCGCCAGGGCCGAAGCGGCTCCGGTCTCGTGATCTCCCTCGAGGGCTGAAGTGAGGGCCCATGCAGCAAGGCGGCTCAAGTGCAGGCTTAGGGTTCGAGGCCGGCTTAGGTGTCGGTGGAGGGTCCCCGTTCGGTGTCGGGTTAGGGTTAGGGTTAGGGTTAGGTCCCAGGAGGCTCGGGGCGCCGAACCCACCGCAGGGCAGTGGTCTCCCCGAAGGGCTGAGTTGAGGACACAAGGGACGGTGCCGGTCAGGATCCGGCTTTGGCTGCCAGGGCCACAGACGTCGATCGGCCCCCGTTCGAGGAGGCCTCCGGAATCCTCTCGCTCAGCTGCAGCCAGGCGGGGAAACCACATGGTGAGCTTCCAGGTTCCATGCCGAGTCAGCCTGCACCGCTGCCGGACCCCAGGCGCGTGGTGTTGTCAGACGTTGGCATTGGGTCCCCATGGGGAGGGAGCCTTAGCTAGGGTTAGGGTTCGGCCCAGGGACGTCGCCAGGGCTGAATCGACTCCAGTCTCGTGATCTCCCTCGAGGGCTGAAGTGAGGGCCCATGCCCGAAGGCGGCTCACTTGCAGGGTTAGGGTTCGAGGCAGGCTTAGGTTGCGGTGGAGGGTCCCGGTTCGGGGTACGGTTAGGGTTAGGGTTAGGTCCCAGGAGGCTCCAGGCGCCGAACCCACAGCAGGGCCGTGGTCTCCCCGAAGGGCTGAGTTGAGGGCACAAGGGACCGTGCCGGTCAGGATCCGTCTTTGGCTGCCAAGACCACACACGTGATTGGGCCCCCGTTCGAGGAGGCCTCAGGAATCTTCTCGGCAGCTGCAGCCGGGCCTGGGATTCGGCATGGTGAGCTTCCAGGTTCCATGCCGAGTCAGCCTGCACCTCTTCCGGACGCCAGGCGCGTGGTGTTGTCCGACGTTGCCATTGGGTCCTCTTGGGGAGAGAGCCTTAGCTAGGGTTAGGGTTCGGTCCAGGGACGTCGCCAGGGCCGAAGCGGCTCTGGTCTCGTGATCTCCCTCGAGGGCTGAAGTGAGGGCCCATGCAGCAAGGCGGCTCAAGTGCAGGCTTAGGGTTCGAGGCCGGCGTAGGTGTCGGTGGAGGGTCCCCGTTCGGTGTCGGGTTAGGGTTAGGGTTAGGGTTAGGTCCCAGGAGGCTCGGGGCGCCGAACCCACCGCAGGGCAGTGGTCTCCCCGAAGGGCTGAGTTGAGGACACAAGGGACGGTGCCGGTCAGGATCCGGCTTTGGCTGCCAGGGCCACAGACGTCGATCGGCCCCCGTTCGAGGAGGCCTCCGGAATCCTCTCGCTCAGCTGCAGCCAGGCGGGGAAACCACATGGTGAGCTTCCAGGTTCCATGCCGAGTCAGCCTGCACCGCTGCCGGACCCCAGGCGCGTGGTGTTGTCAGACGTTGGCATTGGGTCCCCATGGGGAGGGAGCCTTAGCTAGGGTTAGGGTTCGGCCCAGGGACGTCGCCAGGGCTGAATCGACTCCAGTCTCGTGATCTCCCTCGAGGGCTGAAGTGAGGGCCCATGCCCGAAGGCGGCTCACTTGCAGGGTTAGGGTTCGAGGCAGGCTTAGGTTGCGGTGGAGGGTCCCGGTTCGGGGTACGGTTAGGGTTAGGGTTAGGTCCCAGGAGGCTCCAGGCGCCGAACCCACAGCAGGGCCGTGGTCTCCCCGAAGGGCTGAGTTGAGGGCACAAGGGACCGTGCCGGTCAGGATCCGTCTTTGGCTGCCAAGACCACACACGTGATTGGGCCCCCGTTCGAGGAGGCCTCAGGAATCTTCTCGGCAGCTGCAGCCGGGCCTGGGATTCGGCATGGTGAGCTTCCAGGTTCCATGCCGAGTCAGCCTGCACCTCTTCCGGACGCCAGGCGCGTGGTGTTGTCCGACGTTGCCATTGGGTCCTCTTGGGGAGAGAGCCTTAGCTAGGGTTAGGGTTCGGTCCAGGGACGTCGCCAGGGCCGAAGCGGCTCTGGTCTCGTGATCTCCCTCGAGGGCTGAAGTGAGGGCCCATGCAGCAAGGCGGCTCAAGTGCAGGCTTAGGGTTCGAGGCCGGCGTAGGTGTCGGTGGAGGGTCCCCGTTCGGTGTCGGGTTAGGGTTAGGGTTAGGGTTAGGTCCCAGGAGGCTCGGGGCGCCGAACCCACCGCAGGGCAGTGGTCTCCCCGAAGGGCTGAGTTGAGGACACAAGGGACGGTGCCGGTCAGGATCCGGCTTTGGCTGCCAGGGCCACAGACGTCGATCGGCCCCCGTTCGAGGAGGCCTCCGGAATCCTCTCGCTCAGCTGCAGCCAGGCGGGGAAACCACATGGTGAGCTTCCAGGTTCCATGCCGAGTCAGCCTGCACCGCTGCCGGACCCCAGGCGCGTGGTGTTGTCAGACGTTGGCATTGGGTCCCCATGGGGAGGGAGCCTTAGCTAGGGTTAGGGTTCGGCCCAGGGACGTCGCCAGGGCTGAATCGACTCCAGTCTCGTGATCTCCCTCGAGGGCTGAAGTGAGGGCCCATGCCCGAAGGCGGCTCACTTGCAGGGTTAGGGTTCGAGGCAGGCTTAGGTTGCGGTGGAGGGTCCCGGTTCGGGGTACGGTTAGGGTTAGGGTTAGGTCCCAGGAGGCTCCAGGCGCCGAACCCACAGCAGGGCCGTGGTCTCCCCGAAGGGCTGAGTTGAGGGCACAAGGGACCGTGCCGGTCAGGATCCGTCTTTGGCTGCCAAGGCCACACACGTGATTGGGCCCCTGGTCGAGGAGGCCTCCGGAATCCTCTCGGCAGCTGCAGCCGGGCCTGGGATTCGGCATGGTGAGCTTCCAGGTTCCATGCCGAGTCAGCCTGCACCTCTTCCGGACGCCAGGCGCGTGGTGTTGTCCGACGTTGCCATTGGGTCCTCTTGGGGAGAGAGCCTTAGCTAGGGTTAGGGTTCGGTCCAGGGACGTCGCCAGGGCCGAAGCGGCTCCGGTCTCGTGATCTCCCTCGAGGGCTGAAGTGAGGGCCCATGCAGCAAGGCGGCTCAAGTGCAGGCTTAGGGTTCGAGGCCGGCTTAGGTGTCGGTGGAGGGTCCCCGTTCGGTGTCGGGTTAGGGTTAGGGTTAGGGCTAGGTCCCAGGAGGCTCCGGGCGCCGAACCCACGGCAGGGCGGTGGTCTCCCCGAAGGGCTGAGTTGAGGACACAAGGGACGGTGCCGGTCAGGATCCGGCTTTGGCTGCCAGGGCCACAGACGTCGATCGGCCCCCGTTCGAGGAGGCCTCCGGAATCCTCTCGCTCAGCTGCAGCCAGGCGGGGAAACCACATGGTGAGCTTCCAGGTTCCATGCCGAGTCAGCCTGCACCGCTGCCGGACCCCAGGCGCGTGGTGTTGTCAGACGTTGGCATTGGGTCCCCATGGGGAGGGAGCCTTAGCTAGGGTTAGGGTTCGGCCCAGGGACGTCGCCAGGGCTGAATCGACTCCAGTCTCGTGATCTCCCTCGAGGGCTGAAGTGAGGGCCCATGCCCGAAGGCGGCTCACTTGCAGGGTTAGGGTTCGAGGCAGGCTTAGGTTGCGGTGGAGGGTCCCGGTTCGGGGTACGGTTAGGGTTAGGGTTAGGTCCCAGGAGGCTCCAGGCGCCGAACCCACAGCAGGGCCGTGGTCTCCCCGAAGGGCTGAGTTGAGGGCACAAGGGACCGTGCCGGTCAGGATCCGTCTTTGGCTGCCAAGGCCACACACGTGATTGGGCCCCTGGTCGAGGAGGCCTCCGGAATCCTCTCGGCAGCTGCAGCCGGGCCTGGGATTCGGCATGGTGAGCTTCCAGGTTCCATGCCGAGTCAGCATGCACCTCTTCCGGACGCCAGGCGCGTGTTGTTGTCCGACGTTGCCATTGGGTCCTCTTGGGGAGAGAGCCTTAGCTAGGGTTAGGGTTCGGTCCAGGGACATCGCCAGGGCCGAAGCGGCTCCGGTCTCGTGATCTCCCTCGAGGGCTGAAGTGAGGGCCCATGCAGCAAGGCGGCTCAAGTGCAGGCTTAGGGTTCGAGGCCGGCTTAGGTGTCGGTGGAGGGTCCCCGTTCGGTGTCGGGTTAGGGTTAGGGTTAGGGTTAGGTCCCAGGAGGCTCGGGGCGCCGAACCCACGGCAGGGCAGTGGTCTCCCCGAAGGGCTGAGTTGAGGACACAAGGGACGGTGCCGGTCAGGATCCGGCTTTGGCTGCCAGGGCCACAGACGTCGATCGGCCCCCGTTCGAGGAGGCCTCCGGAATCCTCTCGCTCAGCTGCAGCCAGGCGGGGAAACCACATGGTGAGCTTCCAGGTTCCATGCCGAGTCAGCCTGCACCGCTGCCGGACCCCAGGCGCGTGGTGTTGTCAGACGTTGGCATTGGGTCCCCATGGGGAGGGAGCCTTAGCTAGGGTTAGGGTTCGGCCCAGGGACGTCGCCAGGGCTGAATCGACTCCAGTCTCGTGATCTCCCTCGAGGGCTGAAGTGAGGGCCCATGCCCGAAGGCGGCTCACTTGCAGGGTTAGGGTTCGAGGCAGGCTTAGGTTGCGGTGGAGGGTCCCGGTTCGGGGTACGGTTAGGGTTAGGGTTAGGTCCCAGGAGGCTCCAGGCGCCGAACCCACAGCAGGGCCGTGGTCTCCCCGAAGGGCTGAGTTGAGGGCACAAGGGACCGTGCCGGTCAGGATCCGTCTTTGGCTGCCAAGGCCACACACGTGATTGGGCCCCTGGTCGAGGAGGCCTCCGGAATCCTCTCGGCAGCTGCAGCCGGGCCTGGGATTCGGCATGGTGAGCTTCCAGGTTCCATGCCGAGTCAGCCTGCACCTCTTCCGGACGCCAGGCGCGTGGTGTTGTCCGACGTTGCCATTGGGTCCTCTTGGGGAGAGAGCCTTAGCTAGGGTTAGGGTTCGGTCCAGGGACGTCGCCAGGGCCGAAGCGGCTCCGGTCTCGTGATCTCCCTCGAGGGCTGAAGTGAGGGCCCATGCAGCAAGGCGGCTCAAGTGCAGGCTTAGGGTTCGAGGCCGGCTTAGGTGTCGGTGGAGGGTCCCCGTTCGGTGTCGGGTTAGGGTTAGGGTTAGGGTTAGGTCCCAGGAGGCTCGGGGCGCCGAACCCACGGCAGGGCAGTGGTCTCCCCGAAGGGCTGAGTTGAGGACACAAGGGACGGTGCCGGTCAGGATCCGGCTTTGGCTGCCAGGGCCACAGACGTCGATCGGCCCCCGTTCGAGGAGGCCTCCGGAATCCTCTCGCTCAGCTGCAGCCAGGCGGGGAAACCACATGGTGAGCTTCCAGGTTCCATGCCGAGTCAGCCTGCACCGCTGCCGGACCCCAGGCGCGTGGTGTTGTCAGACGTTGGCATTGGGTCCCCATGGGGAGGGAGCCTTAGCTAGGGTTAGGGTTCGGCCCAGGGACGTCGCCAGGGCTGAATCGACTCCAGTCTCGTGATCTCCCTCGAGGGCTGAAGTGAGGGCCCATGCCCGAAGGCGGCTCACTTGCAGGGTTAGGGTTCGAGGCAGGCTTAGGTTGCGGTGGAGGGTCCCGGTTCGGGGTACGGTTAGGGTTAGGGTTAGGTCCCAGGAGGCTCCAGGCGCCGAACCCACAGCAGGGCCGTGGTCTCCCCGAAGGGCTGAGTTGAGGGCACAAGGGACCGTGCCGGTCAGGATCCGTCTTTGGCTGCCAAGGCCACACACGTGATTGGGCCCCTGGTCGAGGAGGCCTCCGGAATCCTCTCGGCAGCTGCAGCCGGGCCTGGGATTCGGCATGGTGAGCTTCCAGGTTCCATGCCGAGTCAGCCTGCACCTCTTCCGGACGCCAGGCGCGTGGTGTTGTCCGACGTTGCCATTGGGTCCTCTTGGGGAGAGAGCCTTAGCTAGGGTTAGGGTTCGGTCCAGGGACGTCGCCAGGGCCGAAGCGGCTCCGGTCTCGTGATCTCCCTCGAGGGCTGAAGTGAGGGCCCATGCAGCAAGGCGGCTCAAGTGCAGGCTTAGGGTTCGAGGCCGGCTTAGGTGTCGGTGGAGGGTCCCCGTTCGGTGTCGGGTTAGGGTTAGGGTTAGGGTTAGGTCCCAGGAGGCTCGGGGCGCCGAACCCACCGCAGGGCAGTGGTCTCCCCGAAGGGCTGAGTTGAGGACACAAGGGACGGTGCCGGTCAGGATCCGGCTTTGGCTGCCAGGGCCACAGACGTCGATCGGCCCCCGTTCGAGGAGGCCTCCGGAATCCTCTCGCTCAGCTGCAGCCAGGCGGGGAAACCACATGGTGAGCTTCCAGGTTCCATGCCGAGTCAGCCTGCACCGCTGCCGGACCCCAGGCGCGTGGTGTTGTCAGACGTTGGCATTGGGTCCCCATGGGGAGGGAGCCTTAGCTAGGGTTAGGGTTCGGCCCAGGGACGTCGCCAGGGCTGAATCGACTCCAGTCTCGTGATCTCCCTCGAGGGCTGAAGTGAGGGCCCATGCCCGAAGGCGGCTCACTTGCAGGGTTAGGGTTCGAGGCAGGCTTAGGTTGCGGTGGAGGGTCCCGGTTCGGGGTACGGTTAGGGTTAGGGTTAGGTCCCAGGAGGCTCCAGGCGCCGAACCCACAGCAGGGCCGTGGTCTCCCCGAAGGGCTGAGTTGAGGGCACAAGGGACCGTGCCGGTCAGGATCCGTCTTTGGCTGCCAAGGCCACACACGTGATTGGGCCCCTGGTCGAGGAGGCCTCCGGAATCCTCTCGGCAGCTGCAGCCGGGCCTGG
The DNA here is from genome assembly GCF_046562875.1 of Panthera onca. Taxonomy (NCBI): domain Eukaryota; kingdom Metazoa; phylum Chordata; class Mammalia; order Carnivora; family Felidae; genus Panthera; species Panthera onca. The sequence continues at coordinate 206,133,968 of NC_138342.1, read as the reverse complement.
GATTCGGCATGGTGAGCTTCCAGGTTCCATGCCGAGTCAGCCTGCACCTCTTCCGGACGCCAGGCGCGTGGTGTTGTCCGACGTTGCCATTGGGTCCTCTTGGGGAGAGAGCCTTAGCTAGGGTTAGGGTTCGGTCCAGGGACATCGCCAGGGCCGAAGCGGCTCCGGTCTCGTGATCTCCCTCGAGGGCTGAAGTGAGGGCCCATGCAGCAAGGCGGCTCAAGTGCAGGCTTAGGGTTCGAGGCCGGCTTAGGTGTCGGTGGAGGGTCCCCGTTCGGTGTCGGGTTAGGGTTAGGGTTAGGTCCCAGGAGGCTCGGGGCGCCGAACCCACCGCAGGGCAGTGGTCTCCCCGAAGGGCTGAGTTGAGGACACAAGGGACGGTGCCGGTCAGGATCCGGCTTTGGCTGCCAGGGCCACAGACGTCGATCGGCCCCCGTTCGAGGAGGCCTCCGGAATCCTCTCGCTCAGCTGCAGCCAGGCGGGGAAACCACATGGTGAGCTTCCAGGTTCCATGCCGAGTCAGCCTGCACCGCTGCCGGACCCCAGGCGCGTGGTGTTGTCAGATGTTGGCATTGGGTCCCCATGGGGAGGGAGCCTTAGCTAGGGTTAGGGTTCGGCCCAGGGACGTCGCCAGGGCTGAATCGACTCCAGTCTCGTGATCTCCCTCGAGGGCTGAAGTGAGGGCCCATGCCCGAAGGCGGCTCACTTGCAGGGTTAGGGTTCGAGGCAGGCTTAGGTTGCGGTGGAGGGTCCCGGGTCGGGGTACGGTTAGGGTTAGGGTTAGGTCCCAGAAGGCTCCAGGCGCCGAACCCACAGCAGGGCCGTGGTCTCCCCGAAGGGCTGAGTTGAGGGCACAAGGGACCGTGCCGGTCAGGATCCGTCTTTGGCTGCCAAGACCACACACGTGATTGGGCCCCCGTTCGAGGAGGCCTCAGGAATCTTCTCGGCAGCTGCAGCCGGGCCTGGGATTCGGCATGGTGAGCTTCCAGGTTCCATGCCGAGTCAGCCTGCACCTCTTCCGGACGCCAGGCGCGTGGTGTTGTCCGACGTTGCCATTGGGTCCTCTTGGGGAGAGAGCCTTAGCTAGGGTTAGGGTTCGGTCCAGGGACGTCGCCAGGGCCGAAGCGGCTCCGGTCTCGTGATCTCCCTCGAGGGCTGAAGTGAGGGCCCATGCAGCAAGGCGGCTCAAGTGCAGGCTTAGGGTTCGAGGCCGGCTTAGGTGTCGGTGGAGGGTCCCCGTTCGGTGTCGGGTTAGGGTTAGGGTTAGGGTTAGGTCCCAGGAGGCTCGGGGCGCCGAACCCACGGCAGGGCAGTGGTCTCCCCGAAGGGCTGAGTTGAGGACACAAGGGACGGTGCCGGTCAGGATCCGGCTTTGGCTGCCAGGGCCACAGACGTCGATCGGCCCCCGTTCGAGGAGGCCTCCGGAATCCTCTCGCTCAGCTGCAGCCAGGCGGGGAAACCACATGGTGAGCTTCCAGGTTCCATGCCGAGTCAGCCTGCACCGCTGCCGGACCCCAGGCGCGTGGTGTTGTCAGACGTTGGCATTGGGTCCCCATGGGGAGGGAGCCTTAGCTAGGGTTAGGGTTCGGCCCAGGGACGTCGCCAGGGCTGAATCGACTCGAGTCTCGTGATCTCCCTCGAGGGCTGAAGTGAGGGCCCATGCCCGAAGGCGGCTCACTTGCAGGGTTAGGGTTCGAGGCAGGCTTAGGTTGCGGTGGAGGGTCCCGGTTCGGGGTACGGTTAGGGTTAGGGTTAGGTCCCAGGAGGCTCCAGGCGCCGAACCCACAGCAGGGCCGTGGTCTCCCCGAAGGGCTGAGTTGAGGGCACAAGGGACCGTGCCGGTCAGGATCCGTCTTTGGCTGCCAAGGCCACACACGTGATTGGGCCCCTGGTCGAGGAGGCCTCCGGAATCCTCTCGGCAGCTGCAGCCGGGCCTGGGATTCGGCATGGTGAGCTTCCAGGTTCCATGCCGAGTCAGCCTGCACCTCTTCCGGACGCCAGGCGCGTGGTGTTGTCCGACGTTGCCATTGGGTCCTCTTGGGGAGAGAGCCTTAGCTAGAGTTAGGGTTCGGTCCAGGGACGTCGCCAGGGCCGAAGCGGCTCCGGTCTCGTGATCTCCCTCGAGGGCTGAAGTGAGGGCCCATGCAGCAAGGCGGCTCAAGTGCAGGCTTAGGGTTCGAGGCCGGCTTAGGTGTCGGTGGAGGGTCCCCGTTCGGTGTCGGGTTAGGGTTAGGGTTAGGTCCCAGGAGGCTCGGGGCGCCGAACCCACCGCAGGGCAGTGGTCTCCCCGAAGGGCTGAGTTGAGGACACAAGGGACGGTGCCGGTCAGGATCCGGCTTTGGCTGCCAGGGCCACAGACGTCGATCGGCCCCCGTTCGAGGAGGCCTCCGGAATCCTCTCGCTCAGCTGCAGCCAGGCGGGGAAACCACATGGTGAGCTTCCAGGTTCCATGCCGAGTCAGCCTGCACCGCTGCCGGACCCCAGGCGCGTGGTGTTGTCAGACGTTGGCATTGGGTCCCCATGGGGAGGGAGCCTTAGCTAGGGTTAGGGTTCGGCCCAGGGACGTCGCCAGGGCTGAATCGACTCCAGTCTCGTGATCTCCCTCGAGGGCTGAAGTGAGGGCCCATGCCCGAAGGCGGCTCACTTGCAGGGTTAGGGTTCGAGGCAGGCTTAGGTTGCGGTGGAGGGTCCCGGTTCGGGGTACGGTTAGGGTTAGGGTTAGGTCCCAGGAGGCTCCAGGCGCCGAACCCACAGCAGGGCCGTGGTCTCCCCGAAGGGCTGAGTTGAGGGCACAAGGGACCGTGCCGGTCAGGATCCGTCTTTGGCTGCCAAGACCACACACGTGATTGGGCCCCCGTTCGAGGAGGCCTCAGGAATCTTCTCGGCAGCTGCAGCCGGGCCTGGGATTCAGCATGGTGAGCTTCCAGGTTCCATGCCGAGTCAGCCTGCACCTCTTCCGGACGCCAGGCGCGTGGTGTTGTCCGACGTTGCCATTGGGTCCTCTTGGGGAGAGAGCCTTAGCTAGGGTTAGGGTTCGGTCCAGGGACGTCGCCAGGGCCGAAGCGGCTCCGGTCTCTTGATCTCCCTCGAGGGCTGAAGTGAGGGCCCATGCAGCAAGGCGGCTCAAGTGCAGGCTTAGGGTTCGAGGCCGGCTTAGGTGTCGGTGGAGGGTCCCCGTTCGGTGTCGGGTTAGGGTTAGGGTTAGGGTTAGGTCCCAGGAGGCTCGGGGCGCCGAACCCACCGCAGGGCAGTGGTCTCCCCGAAGGGCTGAGTTGAGGACACAAGGGACGGTGCCGGTCAGGATCCGGCTTTGGCTGCCAGGGCCACAGACGTCGATCGGCCCCCGTTCGAGGAGGCCTCCGGAATCCTCTCGCTCAGCTGCAGCCAGGCGGGGAAACCACATGGTGAGCTTCCAGGTTCCATGCCGAGTCAGTCTGCACCGCTGCCGGACCCCAGGCGCGTGGTGTTGTCAGACGTTGGCATTGGGTCCCCATGGGGAGGGAGCCTTAGCTAGGGTTAGGGTTCGGCCCAGGGACGTCGCCAGGGCTGAATCGACTCCAGTCTCGTGATCTCCCTCGAGGGCTGAAGTGAGGGCCCATGCCCGAAGGCGGCTCACTTGCAGGGTTAGGGTTCGAGGCAGGCTTAGGTTGCGGTGGAGGGTCCCGGTTCGGGGTACGGTTAGGGTTAGGGTTAGGTCCCAGGAGGCTCCAGGCGCCGAACCCACAGCAGGGCCGTGGTCTCCCCGAAGGGCTGAGTTGAGGGCACAAGGGACCGTGCCGGTCAGGATCCGTCTTTGGCTGCCAAGGCCACACACGTGATTGGGCCCCTGGTCGAGGAGGCCTCCGGAATCCTCTCGGCAGCTGCAGCCGGGCCTGGGATTCGGCATGGTGAGCTTCCAGGTTCCATGCCGAGTCAGCCTGCACCTCTTCCGGACGCCAGGCGCGTGGTGTTGTCCGACGTTGCCATTGGGTCCTCTTGGGGAGAGAGCCTTAGCTAGGGTTAGGGTTCGGTCCAGGGACGTCGCCAGGGCCGAAGCGGCTCCGGTCTCGTGATCTCCCTCGAGGGCTGAAGTGAGGGCCCATGCAGCAAGGCGGCTCAAGTGCAGGCTTAGGGTTCGAGGCCGGCTTAGGTGTCGGTGGAGGGTCCCCGTTCGGTGTCGGGTTAGGGTTAGGGTTAGGGTTAGGTCCCAGGAGGCTCGGGGCGCCGAACCCACGGCAGGGCAGTGGTCTCCCCGAAGGGCTGAGTTGAGGACACAAGGGACGGTGCCGGTCAGGATCCGGCTTTGGCTGCCAGGGCCACAGACGTCGATCGGCCCCCGTTCGAGGAGGCCTCCGGAATCCTCTCGCTCAGCTGCAGCCAGGCGGGGAAACCACATGGTGAGCTTCCAGGTTCCATGCCGAGTCAGCCTGCACCGCTGCCGGACCCCAGGCGCGTGGTGTTGTCAGACGTTGGCATTGGGTCCCCATGGGGAGGGAGCCTTAGCTAGGGTTAGGGTTCGGCCCAGGGACGTCGCCAGGGCTGAATCGACTCCAGTCTCGTGATCTCCCTCGAGGGCTGAAGTGAGGGCCCATGCCCGAAGGCGGCTCACTTGCAGGGTTAGGGTTCGAGGCAGGCTTAGGTTGCGGTGGAGGGTCCCGGGTCGGGGTACGGTTAGGGTTAGGGTTAGGTCCCAGGAGGCTCCAGGCGCCGAACCCACAGCAGGGCCGTGGTCTCCCCGAAGGGCTGAGTTGAGGGCACAAGGGACCGTGCCGGTCAGGATCCGTCTTTGGCTGCCAAGGCCACACACGTGATTGGGCCCCTGGTCGAGGAGGCCTCCGGAATCCTCTCGGCAGCTGCAGCCGGGCCTGGGATTCAGCATGGTGAGCTTCCAGGTTCCATGCCGAGTCAGCCTGCACCTCTTCCGGACGCCAGGCGCGTGGTGTTGTCCGACGTTGCCATTGGGTCCTCTTGGGGAGAGAGCCTTAGCTAGGGTTAGGGTTCGGTCCAGGGACGTCGCCAGGGCCGAAGCGGCTCCGGTCTCGTGATCTCCCTCGAGGGCTGAAGTGAGGGCCCATGCAGCAAGGCGGCTCAAGTGCAGGCTTAGGGTTCGAGGCCGGCTTAGGTGTCGGTGGAGGGTCCCCGTTCGGTGTCGGGTTAGGGTTAGGGTTAGGTCCCAGGAGGCTCGGGGCGCCGAACCCACCGCAGGGCAGTGGTCTCCCCGAAGGGCTGAGTTGAGGACACAAGGGACGGTGCCGGTCAGGATCCGGCTTTGGCTGCCAGGGCCACAGACGTCGATCGGCCCCCGTTCGAGGAGGCCTCCGGAATCCTCTCGCTCAGCTGCAGCCAGGCGGGGAAACCACATGGTGAGCTTCCAGGTTCCATGCCGAGTCAGCCTGCACCGCTGCCGGACCCCAGGCGCGTGGTGTTGTCAGACGTTGGCATTGGGTCCCCATGGGGAGGGAGCCTTAGCTAGGGTTAGGGTTCGGCCAGGGACGTCGCCAGGGCTGAATCGACTCCAGTCTCGTGATCTCCCTCGAGGGCTGAAGTGAGGGCCCATGCCCGAAGGCGGCTCACTTGCAGGGTTAGGGTTCGAGGCAGGCTAAGGTTGCGGTGGAGGGTCCCGGTTCGGGGTACGGTTAGGGTTAGGATTAGGTCCCAGAAGGCTCCAGGCGCCGAACCCACAGCAGGGCCGTGGTCTCCCCGAAGGGCTGAGTTGAGGGCACAAGGGACCGTGCCGGTCAGGATCCGTCTTTGGCTGCCAAGACCACACACGTGATTGGGCCCCCGTTCGAGGAGGCCTCAGGAATCTTCTCGGCAGCTGCAGCCGGGCCTGGGATTCAGCATGGTGAGCTTCCAGGTTCCATGCCGAGTCAGCCTGCACCTCTTCCGGACGCCAGGCGCGTGGTGTTGTCCGACGTTGCCATTGGGTCCTCTTGGGGAGAGAGCCTTAGCTAGGGTTAGGGTTCGGTCCAGGGACGTCGCCAGGGCCGAAGCGGCTCCGGTCTCGTGATCTCCCTCGAGGGCTGAAGTGAGGGCCCATGCAGCAAGGCGGCTCAAGTGCAGGCTTAGGGTTCGAGGCCGGCTTAGGTGTCGGTGGAGGGTCCCCGTTCGGTGTCGGGTTAGGGTTAGGGTTAGGGTTAGGTCCCAGGAGGCTCGGGGCGCCGAACCCACCGCAGGGCAGTGGTCTACCAGAAGGGCTGAGTTGAGGACACAAGGGACGGTGCCGGTCAGGATCCGGCTTTGGCTGCCAGGGACACAGACGTCGATCGGCCCCCGTTCGAGGAGGCCTCCGGAATCCTCTCGCTCAGCTGCAGCCAGGCGGGGAAACCACATGGTGAGCTTCCAGGTTCCATGCCGAGTCAGTCTGCACCGCTGCCGGACCCCAGGCGCGTGGTGTTGTCAGACGTTGGCATTGGGTCCCCATGGGGAGGGAGCCTTAGCTAGGGTTAGGGTTCGGCCCAGGGACGTCGCCAGGGCTGAATCGACTCCAGTCTCGTGATCTCCCTCGAGGGCTGAAGTGAGGGCCCATGCCCGAAGGCGGCTCACTTGCAGGGTTAGGGTTCGAGGCAGGCTTAGGTTGCGGTGGAGGGTCCCGGTTCGGGGTACGGTTAGGGTTAGGGTTAGGTCCCAGGAGGCTCCAGGCGCCGAACCCACAGCAGGGCCGTGGTCTCCCCGAAGGGCTGAGTTGAGGGCACAAGGGACCGTGCCGGTCAGGATCCGTCTTTGGCTGCCAAGGCCACACACGTGATTGGGCCCCTGGTCGAGGAGGCCTCCGGAATCCTCTCGGCAGCTGCAGCCGGGCCTGGGATTCGGCATGGTGAGCTTCCAGGTTCCATGCCGAGTCAGCCTGCACCTCTTCCGGACGCCAGGCGCGTGGTGTTGTCCGACGTTGCCATTGGGTCCTCTTGGGGAGAGAGCCTTAGCTAGGGTTAGGGTTCGGTCCAGGGACGTCGCCAGGGCCGAAGCGGCTCCGGTCTCGTGATCTCCCTCGAGGGCTGAAGTGAGGGCCCATGCAGCAAGGCGGCTCAAGTGCAGGCTTAGGGTTCGAGGCCGGCTTAGGTGTCGGTGGAGGGTCCCCGTTCGGTGTCGGGTTAGGGTTAGGGTTAGGTCCCAGGAGGCTCGGGGCGCCGAACCCACCGCAGGGCAGTGGTCTCCCCGAAGGGCTGAGTTGAGGACACAAGGGACGGTGCCGGTCAGGATCCGGCTTTGGCTGCCAGGGCCACAGACGTCGATCGGCCCCCGTTCGAGGAGGCCTCCGGAATCCTCTCGCTCAGCTGCAGCCAGGCGGGGAAACCACATGGTGAGCTTCCAGGTTCCATGCCGAGTCAGCCTGCACCGCTGCCGGACCCCAGGCGCGTGGTGTTGTCAGACGTTGGCATTGGGTCCCCATGGGGAGGGAGCCTTAGCTAGGGTTAGGGTTCGGCCCAGGGACGTCGCCAGGGCTGAATCGACTCGAGTCTCGTGATCTCCCTCGAGGGCTGAAGTGAGGGCCCATGCCCGAAGGCGGCTCACTTGCAGGGTTAGGGTTCGAGGCAGGCTTAGGTTGCGGTGGAGGGTCCCGGTTCGGGGTACGGTTAGGGTTAGGGTTAGGTCCCAGGAGGCTCCAGGCGCCGAACCCACAGCAGGGCCGTGGTCTCCCCGAAGGGCTGAGTTGAGGGCACAAGGGACCGTGCCGGTCAGGATCCGTCTTTGGCTGCCAAGGCCACACACGTGATTGGGCCCCTGGTCGAGGAGGCCTCCGGAATCCTCTCGGCAGCTGCAGCCGGGCCTGGGATTCGGCATGGTGAGCTTCCAGGTTCCATGCCGAGTCAGCCTGCACCTCTTCCGGACGCCAGGCGCGTGGTGTTGTCCGACGTTGCCATTGGGTCCTCTTGGGGAGAGAGCCTTAGCTAGGGTTAGGGTTCGGTCCAGGGACGTCGCCAGGGCCGAAGCGGCTCCGGTCTCGTGATCTCCCTCGAGGGCTGAAGTGAGGGCCCATGCAGCAAGGCGGCTCAAGTGCAGGCTTAGGGTTCGAGGCCGGCTTAGGTGTCGGTGGAGGGTCCCCGTTCGGTGTCGGGTTAGGGTTAGGGTTAGGGTTAGGTCCCAGGAGGCTCCGGGCGCCGAACCCACGGCAGGGCAGTGGTCTCCCCGAAGGGCTGAGTTGAGGACACAAGGGACGGTGCCGGTCAGGATCCGGCTTTGGCTGCCAGGGCCACAGACGTCGATCGGCCCCCGTTCGAGGAGGCCTCCGGAATCCTCTCGCTCAGCTGCAGCCAGGCGGGGAAACCACATGGTGAGCTTCCAGGTTCCATGCCGAGTCAGCCTGCACCGCTGCCGGACCCCAGGCGCGTGGTGTTGTCAGACGTTGGCATTGGGTCCCCATGGGGAGGGAGCCTTAGCTAGGGTTAGGGTTCGGCCCAGGGACGTCGCCAGGGCTGAATCGACTCGAGTCTCGTGATCTCCCTCGAGGGCTGAAGTGAGGGCCCATGCCCGAAGGCGGCTCACTTGCAGGGTTAGGGTTCGAGGCAGGCTTAGGTTGCGGTGGAGGGTCCCGGTTCGGGGTACGGTTAGGGTTAGGGTTAGGTCCCAGGAGGCTCCAGGCGCCGAACCCACAGCAGGGCCGTGGTCTCCCCGAAGGGCTGAGTTGAGGGCACAAGGGACCGTGCCGGTCAGGATCCGTCTTTGGCTGCCAAGGCCACACACGTGATTGGGCCCCTGGTCGAGGAGGCCTCCGGAATCCTCTCGGCAGCTGCAGCCGGGCCTGGGATTCGGCATGGTGAGCTTCCAGGTTCCATGCCGAGTCAGCCTGCACCTCTTCCGGACGCCAGGCGCGTGGTGTTGTCCGACGTTGCCATTGGGTCCTCTTGGGGAGAGAGCCTTAGCTAGGGTTAGGGTTCGGTCCAGGGACGTCGCCAGGGCCGAAGCGGCTCCGGTCTCGTGATCTCCCTCGAGGGCTGAAGTGAGGGCCCATGCAGCAAGGCGGCTCAAGTGCAGGCTTAGGGTTCGAGGCCGGCTTAGGTGTCGGTGGAGGGTCCCCGTTCGGTGTCGGGTTAGGGTTAGGGTTAGGTCCCAGGAGGCTCGGGGCGCCGAACCCACCACAGGGCAGTGGTCTCCCCGAAGGGCTGAGTTGAGGACACAAGGGACGGTGCCGGTCAGGATCCGGCTTTGGCTGCCAGGGCCACAGACGTCGATCGGCCCCCGTTCGAGGAGGCCTCCGGAATCCTCTCGCTCAGCTGCAGCCAGGCGGGGAAACCACATGGTGAGCTTCCAGGTTCCATGCCGAGTCAGTCTGCACCGCTGCCGGACCCCAGGCGCGTGGTGTTGTCAGACGTTGGCATTGGGTCCCCATGGGGAGGGAGCCTTAGCTAGGGTTAGGGTTCGGCCCAGGGACGTCGCCAGGGCTGAATCGACTCCAGTCTCGTGATCTCCCTCGAGGGCTGAAGTGAGGGCCCATGCCCGAAGGCGGCTCACTTGCAGGGTTAGGGTTCGAGGCAGGCTTAGGTTGCGGTGGAGGGTCCCGGTTCGGGGTACGGTTAGGGTTAGGGTTAGGTCCCAGGAGGCTCCAGGCGCCGAACCCACAGCAGGGCCATGGTCTCCCCGAAGGGCTGAGTTGAGGGCACAAGGGACCGTGCCGGTCAGGATCCGTCTTTGGCTGCCAAGGCCACACACGTGATTGGGCCCCTGGTCGAGGAGGCCTCCGGAATCCTCTCGGCAGCTGCAGCCGGGCCTGGGATTCGGCATGGTGAGCTTCCAGGTTCCATGCCGAGTCAGCCTGCACCTCTTCCGGACGCCAGGCGCGTGGTGTTGTCCGACGTTGCCATTGGGTCCTCTTGGGGAGAGAGCCTTAGCTAGGGTTAGGGTTCGGTCCAGGGACGTCGCCAGGGCCGAAGCGGCTCCGGTCTCGTGATCTCCCTCGAGGGCTGAAGTGAGGGCCCATGCAGCAAGGCGGCTCAAGTGCAGGCTTAGGGTTCGAGGCCGGCTTAGGTGTCGGTGGAGGGTCCCCGTTCGGTGTCGGGTTAGGGTTAGGGTTAGGGTTAGGTCCCAGGAGGCTCGGGGCGCCGAACCCACGGCAGGGCAGTGGTCTCCCCGAAGGGCTGAGTTGAGGACACAAGGGACGGTGCCGGTCAGGATCCGGCTTTGGCTGCCAGGGCCACAGACGTCGATCGGCCCCCGTTCGAGGAGGCCTCCGGAATCCTCTCGCTCAGCTGCAGCCAGGCGGGGAAACCACATGGTGAGCTTCCAGGTTCCATGCCGAGTCAGCCTGCACCGCTGCCGGACCCCAGGCGCGTGGTGTTGTCAGACGTTGGCATTGGGTCCCCATGGGGAGGGAGCCTTAGCTAGGGTTAGGGTTCGGCCCAGGGACGTCGCCAGGGCTGAATCGACTCCAGTCTCGTGATCTCCCTCGAGGGCTGAAGTGAGGGCCCATGCCCGAAGGCGGCTCACTTGCAGGGTTAGGGTTCGAGGCAGGCTTAGGTTGCGGTGGAGGGTCCCGGTTCGGGGTACGGTTAGGGTTAGGGTTAGGTCCCAGGAGGCTCCAGGCGCCGAACCCACAGCAGGGCCGTGGTCTCCCCGAAGGGCTGAGTTGAGGGCACAAGGGACCGTGCCGGTCAGGATCCGTCTTTGGCTGCCAAGGCCACACACGTGATTGGGCCCCTGGTCGAGGAGGCCTCCGGAATCCTCTCGGCAGCTGCAGCCGGGCCTGGGATTCGGCATGGTGAGCTTCCAGGTTCCATGCCGAGTCAGCCTGCACCTCTTCCGGACGCCAGGCGCGTGGTGTTGTCCGACGTTGCCATTGGGTCCTCTTGGGGAGAGAGCCTTAGCTAGGGTTAGGGTTCGGTCCAGGGACGTCGCCAGGGCCGAAGCGGCTCCGGTCTCGTGATCTCCCTCGAGGGCTGAAGTGAGGGCCCATGCAGCAAGGCGGCTCAAGTGCAGGCTTAGGGTTCGAGGCCGGCTTAGGTGTCGGTGGAGGGTCCCCGTTCGGTGTCGGGTTAGGGATAGGGTTAGGGTTAGGTCCCAGGAGGCTCCGGGCGCCGAACCCACGGCAGGGCAGTGGTCTCCCCGAAGGGCTGAGTTGAGGACACAAGGGACGGTGCCGGTCAGGATCCGGCTTTGGCTGCCAGGGCCACAGACGTCGATCGGCCCCCGTTCGAGGAGGCCTCCGGAATCCTCTCGCTCAGCTGCAGCCAGGCGGGGAAACCACATGGTGAGCTTCCAGGTTCCATGCCGAGTCAGCCTGCACCGCTGCCGGACCCCAGGCGCGTGGTGTTGTCAGACGTTGGCATTGGGTCCCCATGGGGAGGGAGCCTTAGCTAGGGTTAGGGTTCGGCCCAGGGACGTCGCCAGGGCTGAATCGACTCGAGTCTCGTGATCTCCCTCGAGGGCTGAAGTGAGGGCCCATGCCCGAAGGCGGCTCACTTGCAGGGTTAGGGTTCGAGGCAGGCTTAGGTTGCGGTGGAGGGTCCCGGTTCGGGGTACGGTTAGGGTTAGGGTTAGGTCCCAGGAGGCTCCAGGCGCCGAACCCACAGCAGGGCCGTGGTCTCCCCGAAGGGCTGAGTTGAGGGCACAAGGGACCGTGCCGGTCAGGATCCGTCTTTGGCTGCCAAGGCCACACACGTGATTGGGCCCCTGGTCGAGGAGGCCTCCGGAATCCTCTCGGCAGCTGCAGCCGGGCCTGGGATTCGGCATGGTGAGCTTCCAGGTTCCATGCCGAGTCAGCCTGCACCTCTTCCGGACGCCAGGCGCGTGGTGTTGTCCGACGTTGCCATTGGGTCCTCTTGGGGAGAGAGCCTTAGCTAGGGTTAGGGTTCGGTCCAGGGACGTCGCCAGGGCCGAAGCGGCTCCGGTCTCGTGATCTCCCTCGAGGGCTGAAGTGAGGGCCCATGCAGCAAGGCGGCTCAAGTGCAGGCTTAGGGTTCGAGGCCGGCTTAGGTGTCGGTGGAGGGTCCCCGTTCGGTGTCGGGTTAGGGTTAGGGTTAGGTCCCAGGAGGCTCGGGGCGCCGAACCCACCGCAGGGCAGTGGTCTCCCCGAAGGGCTGAGTTGAGGACACAAGGGACGGTGCCGGTCAGGATCCGGCTTTGGCTGCCAGGGCCACAGACGTCGATCGGCCCCCGTTCGAGGAGGCCTCCGGAATCCTCTCGCTCAGCTGCAGCCAGGCGGGGAAACCACATGGTGAGCTTCCAGGTTCCATGCCGAGTCAGCCTGCACCGCTGCCGGACCCCAGGCGCGTGGTGTTGTCAGACGTTGGCATTGGGTCCCCATGGGGAGGGAGCCTTAGCTAGGGTTAGGGTTCGGCCCAGGGACGTCGCCAGGGCTGAATCGACTCCAGTCTCGTGATCTCCCTCGAGGGCTGAAGTGAGGGCCCATGCCCGAAGGCGGCTCACTTGCAGGGTTAGGGTTCGAGGCAGGCTTAGGTTGCGGTGGAGGGTCCCGGTTCGGGGTACGGTTAGGGTTAGGGTTAGGTCCCAGGAGGCTCCAGGCGCCGAACCCACAGCAGGGCCGTGGTCTCCCCGAAGGGCTGAGTTGAGGGCACAAGGGACCGTGCCGGTCAGGATCCGTCTTTGGCTGCCAAGGCCACACACGTGATTGGGCCCCTGGTCGAGGAGGCCTCCGGAATCCTCTCGGCAGCTGCAGCCGGGCCTGGGATTCGGCATGGTGAGCTTCCAGGTTCCATGCCGAGTCAGCCTGCACCTCTTCCGGACGCCAGGCGCGTGGTGTTGTCCGACGTTGCCATTGGGTCCTCTTGGGGAGAGAGCCTTAGCTAGGGTTAGGGTTCGGTCCAGGGACGTCGCCAGGGCCGAAGCGGCTCCGGTCTCGTGATCTCCCTCGAGGGCTGAAGTGAGGGCCCATGCAGCAAGGCGGCTCAAGTGCAGGCTTAGGGTTCGAGGCCGGCTTAGGTGTCGGTGGAGGGTCCCCGTTCGGTGTCGGGTTAGGGTTAGGGTTAGGGTTAGGTCCCAGGAGGCTCCGGGCGCCGAACCCACCGCAGGGCAGTGGTCTCCCCGAAGGGCTGAGTTGAGGACACAAGGGACGGTGCCGGTCAGGATCCGGCTTTGGCTGCCAGGGCCACAGACGTCGATCGGCCCCCGTTCGAGGAGGCCTCCGGAATCCTCTCGCTCAGCTGCAGCCAGGCGGGGAAACCACATGGTGAGCTTCCAGGTTCCATGCCGAGTCAGCCTGCACCGCTGCCGGACCCCAGGCGCGTGGTGTTGTCAGACGTTGGCATTGGGTCCCCATGGGGAGGGAGCCTTAGCTAGGGTTAGGGTTCGGCCCAGGGACGTCGCCAGGGCTGAATCGACTCCAGTCTCGTGATCTCCCTCGAGGGCTGAAGTGAGGGCCCATGCCCGAAGGCGGCTCACTTGCAGGGTTAGGGTTCGAGGCAGGCTTAGGTTGCGGTGGAGGGTCCCGGTTCGGGGTACGGTTAGGGTTAGGGTTAGGTCCCAGGAGGCTCCAGGCGCCGAACCCACAGCAGGGCCGTGGTCTCCCCGAAGGGCTGAGTTGAGGGCACAAGGGACCGTGCCGGTCAGGATCCGTCTTTGGCTGCCAAGACCACACACGTGATTGGGCCCCCGTTCGAGGAGGCCTCAGGAATCTTCTCGGCAGCTGCAGCCGGGCCTGGGATTCGGCATGGTGAGCTTCCAGGTTCCATGCCGAGTCAGCCTGCACCTCTTCCGGACGCCAGGCGCGTGGTGTTGTCCGACGTTGCCATTGGGTCCTCTTGGGGAGAGAGCCTTAGCTAGGGTTAGGGTTCGGTCCAGGGACGTCGCCAGGGCCGAAGCGGCTCCGGTCTCGTGATCTCCCTCGAGGGCTGAAGTGAGGGCCCATGCAGCAAGGCGGCTCAAGTGCAGGCTTAGGGTTCGAGGCCGGCTTAGGTGTCGGTGGAGGGTCCCCGTTCGGTGTCGGGTTAGGGTTAGGGTTAGGGTTAGGTCCCAGGAGGCTCGGGGCGCCGAACCCACCGCAGGGCAGTGGTCTCCCCGAAGGGCTGAGTTGAGGACACAAGGGACGGTGCCGGTCAGGATCCGGCTTTGGCTGCCAGGGCCACAGACGTCGATCGGCCCCCGTTCGAGGAGGCCTCCGGAATCCTCTCGCTCAGCTGCAGCCAGGCGGGGAAACCACATGGTGAGCTTCCAGGTTCCATGCCGAGTCAGCCTGCACCGCTGCCGGACCCCAGGCGCGTGGTGTTGTCAGACGTTGGCATTGGGTCCCCATGGGGAGGGAGCCTTAGCTAGGGTTAGGGTTCGGCCCAGGGACGTCGCCAGGGCTGAATCGACTCCAGTCTCGTGATCTCCCTCGAGGGCTGAAGTGAGGGCCCATGCCCGAAGGCGGCTCACTTGCAGGGTTAGGGTTCGAGGCAGGCTTAGGTTGCGGTGGAGGGTCCCGGTTCGGGGTACGGTTAGGGTTAGGGTTAGGTCCCAGGAGGCTCCAGGCGCCGAACCCACAGCAGGGCCGTGGTCTCCCCGAAGGGCTGAGTTGAGGGCACAAGGGACCGTGCCGGTCAGGATCCGTCTTTGGCTGCCAAGGCCACACACGTGATTGGGCCCCCGTTCGAGGAGGCCTCCGGAATCCTCTCGGCAGCTGCAGCCGGGCCTGGGATTCGGCATGGTGAGCTTCCAGGTTCCATGCCGAGTCAGCCTGCACCTCTTCCGGACGCCAGGCGCGTGGTGTTGTCCGACGTTGCCATTGGGTCCTCTTGGGGAGAGAGCCTTAGCTAGGGTTAGGGTTCGGTCCAGGGACGTCGCCAGGGCCGAAGCGGCTCCGGTCTCGTGATCTCCCTCGAGGGCTGAAGTGAGGGCCCATGCAGCAAGGCGGCTCAAGTGCAGGCTTAGGGTTCGAGGCCGGCTTAGGTGTCGGTGGAGGGTCCCCGTTCGGTGTCGGGTTAGGGTTAGGGTTAGGGTTAGGTCCCAGGAGGCTCCGGGCGCCGAACCCACGGCAGGGCAGTGGTCTCCCCGAAGGGCTGAGTTGAGGACACAAGGGACGGTGCCGGTCAGGATCCGGCTTTGGCTGCCAGGGCCACAGACGTCGATCGGCCCCCGTTCGAGGAGGCTTCCGGAATCCTCTCGCTCAGCTGCAGCCAGGCGGGGAAACCACATGGTGAGCTTCCAGGTTCCATGCCGAGTCAGCCTGCACCGCTGCCGGACCCCAGGCGCGTGGTGTTGTCAGACGTTGGCATTGGGTCCCCATGGGGAGGGAGCCTTAGCTAGGGTTAGGGTTCGGCCCAGGGACGTCGCCAGGGCTGAATCGACTCCAGTCTCGTGATCTCCCTCGAGGGCTGAAGTGAGGGCCCATGCCCGAAGGCGGCTCACTTGCAGGGTTAGGGTTCGAGGCAGGCTTAGGTTGCGGTGGAGGGTCCCGGTTCGGGGTACGGTTAGGGTTAGGGTTAGGTTCCAGGAGGCTCCAGGCGCCGAACCCACAGAAGGGCCGTGGTCTCCCCGAAGGGCTGAGTTGAGGGCACAAGGGACCGTGCCGGTCAGGATCCGTCTTTGGCTGCCAAGGCCACACACGTGATTGGGCCCCTGGTCGAGGAGGCCTCCGGAATCCTCTCGGCAGCTGCAGCCGGGCCTGGGATTCGGCATGGTGAGCTTCCAGGTTCCATGCCGAGTCAGCCTGCACCTCTTCCGGACGCCAGGCGCGTGGTGTTGTCCGACGTTGCCATTGGGTCCTCTTGGGGAGAGAGCCTTAGCTAGGGTTAGGGTTCGGTCCAGGGACATCGCCAGGGCCGAAGCGGCTCCGGTCTCGTGATCTCCCTCGAGGGCTGAAGTGAGGGCCCATGCAGCAAGGCGGCTCAAGTGCAGGCTTAGGGTTCGAGGCCGGCTTAGGTGTCGGTGGAGGGTCCCCGTTCGGTGTCGGGTTAGGGTTAGGGTTAGGTCCCAGGAGGCTCGGGGCGCCGAACCCACGGCAGGGCAGTGGTCTCCCCGAAGGGCTGAGTTGAGGACACAAGGGACGGTGCCGGTCAGGATCCGGCTTTGGCTGCCAGGGCCACAGACGTCGATCGGCCCCCGTTCGAGGAGGCCTCCGGAATCCTCTCGCTCAGCTGCAGCCAGGCGGGGAAACCACATGGTGAGCTTCCAGGTTCCATGCCGAGTCAGCCTGCACCGCTGCCGGACCCCAGGCCCGTGGTGTTGTCAGACGTTGGCATTGGGTCCCCATGGGGAGGGAGCCTTAGCTAGGGTTAGGGTTCGGCCCAGGGACGTCGCCAGGGCTGAATCGACTCCAGTCTCGTGATCTCCCTCGAGGGCTGAAGTGAGGGCCCATGCCCGAAGGCGGCTCACTTGCAGGGTTAGGGTTCGAGGCAGGCTTAGGTTGCGGTGGAGGGTCCCGGTTCGGGGTACGGTTAGGGTTAGGGTTAGGTCCCAGGAGGCTCCAGGCGCCGAACCCACAGCAGGGCCGTGGTCTCCCCGAAGGGCTGAGTTGAGGGCACAAGGGACCGTGCCGGTCAGGATCCGTCTTTGGCTGCCAAGGCCACACACGTGATTGGGCCCCTGGTCGAGGAGGCCTCCGGAATCCTCTCGGCAGCTGCAGCCGGGCCTGGGATTCGGCATGGTGAGCTTCCAGGTTCCATGCCGAGTCAGCCTGCACCTCTTCCGGACGCCAGGCGCGTGGTGTTGTCCGACGTTGCCATTGGGTCCTCTTGGGGAGAGAGCCTTAGCTAGGGTTAGGGTTCGGTCCAGGGACGTCGCCAGGGCCGAAGCGGCTCCGGTCTCGTGATCTCCCTCGAGGGCTGAAGTGAGGGCCCATGCAGCAAGGCGGCTCAAGTGCAGGCTTAGGGTTCGAGGCCGGCTTAGGTGTCGGTGGAGGGTCCCCGTTCGGTGTCAGGTTAGGGTTAGGGTTAGGGTTAGGTCCCAGGAGGCTCCGGGCGCCGAACCCACGGCAGGGCAGTGGTCTCCCCGAAGGGCTGAGTTGAGGACACAAGGGACGGTGCCGGTCAGGATCCGGCTTTGGCTGCCAGGGCCACAGACGTCGATCGGCCCCCGTTCGAGGAGGCCTCCGGAATCCTCTCGCTCAGCTGCAGCCAGGCGGGGAAACCACATGGTGAGCTTCCAGGTTCCATGCCGAGTCAGCCTGCACCGCTGCCGGACCCCAGGCGCGTGGTGTTGTCAGACGTTGGCATTGGGTCCCCATGGGGAGGGAGCCTTAGCTAGGGTTAGGGTTCGGCCCAGGGACGTCGCCAGGGCTGAATCGACTCCAGTCTCGTGATCTCCCTCGAGGGCTGAAGTGAGGGCCCATGCCCGAAGGCGGCTCACTTGCAGGGTTAGGGTTCGAGGCAGGCTTAGGTTGCGGTGGAGGGTCCCGGTTCGGGGTACGGTTAGGGTTAGGGTTAGGTCCCAGGAGGCTCCAGGCGCCGAACCCACAGCAGGGCCGTGGTCTCCCCGAAGGGCTGAGTTGAGGGCACAAGGGACCGTGCCGGTCAGGATCCGTCTTTGGCTGCCAAGGCCACACACGTGATTGGGCCCCTGGTCGAGGAGGCCTCCGGAATCCTCTCGGCAGCTGCAGCCGGGCCTGGGATTCGGCATGGTGAGCTTCCAGGTTCCATGCCGAGTCAGCCTGCACCTCTTCCGGACGCCAGGC
This sequence comes from Panthera onca, assembly GCF_046562875.1. Classification (NCBI taxonomy): domain Eukaryota; kingdom Metazoa; phylum Chordata; class Mammalia; order Carnivora; family Felidae; genus Panthera; species Panthera onca. Next base: position 206,116,450 of record NC_138342.1, on the reverse strand, counting down.
GCGTGGTGTTGTCCGACGTTGCCATTGGGTCCTCTTGGGGAGAGAGCCTTAGCTAGGGTTAGGGTTCGGTCCAGGGACATCGCCAGGGCCGAAGCGGCTCCGGTCTCGTGATCTCCCTCGAGGGCTGAAGTGAGGGCCCATGCAGCAAGGCGGCTCAAGTGCAGGCTTAGGGTTCGAGGCCGGCTTAGGTGTCGGTGGAGGGTCCCCGTTCGGTGTCGGGTTAGGGTTAGGGTTAGGTCCCAGGAGGCTCGGGGCGCCGAACCCACGGCAGGGCAGTGGTCTCCCCGAAGGGCTGAGTTGAGGACACAAGGGACGGTGCCGGTCAGGATCCGGCTTTGGCTGCCAGGGCCACAGACGTCGATCGGCCCCCGTTCGAGGAGGCCTCCGGAATCCTCTCGCTCAGCTGCAGCCAGGCGGGGAAACCACATGGTGAGCTTCCAGGTTCCATGCCGAGTCAGTCTGCACCGCTGCCGGACCCCAGGCGCGTGGTGTTGTCAGACGTTGGCATTGGGTCCCCATGGGGAGGGAGCCTTAGCTAGGGTTAGGGTTCGGCCCAGGGACGTCGCCAGGGCTGAATCGACTCCAGTCTCGTGATCTCCCTCGAGGGCTGAAGTGAGGGCCCATGCCCGAAGGCGGCTCACTTGCAGGGTTAGGGTTCGAGGCAGGCTTAGGTTGCGGTGGAGGGTCCCGGTTCGGGGTACGGTTAGGGTTAGGGTTAGGTCCCAGGAGGCTCCAGGCGCCGAACCCACAGCAGGGCCGTGGTCTCCCCGAAGGGCTGAGTTGAGGGCACAAGGGACCGTGCCGGTCAGGATCCGTCTTTGGCTGCCAAGGCCACACACGTGATTGGGCCCCTGGTCGAGGAGGCCTCCGGAATCCTCTCGGCAGCTGCAGCCAGGCCTGGGATTCGGCATGGTGAGCTTCCAGGTTCCATGCCGAGTCAGCCTGCACCTCTTCCGGACGCCAGGCGCGTGTTGTTGTCCGACGTTGCCATTGGGTCCTCTTGGGGAGAGAGCCTTAGCTAGGGTTAGGGTTCGGTCCAGGGACGACGCCAGGGCCGAAGCGGCTCCGGTCTCGTGATCTCCCTCGAGGGCTGAAGTGAGGGCCCATGCAGCAATGCGGCTCAAGTGCAGGCTTAGGGTTCGAGGCCGGCTTAGGTGTCGGTGGAGGGTCCCCGTTCGGTGTCGGGTTAGGGTTAGGGTTAGGGTTAGGTCCCAGGAGGCTCGGGGCGCCGAACCCACGGCAGGGCAGTGGTCTCCCCGAAGGGCTGAGTTGAGGACACAAGGGACGGTGCCGGTCAGGATCCGGCTTTGGCTGCCAGGGCCACAGACGTCGTTCGGCCCCCGTTCGAGGAGGCCTCCGGAATCCTCTCGCTCAGCTGCAGCCAGGCGGGGAAACCACATGGTGAGCTTCCAGGTTCCATGCCGAGTCAGCCTGCACCGCTGCCGGACCCCAGGCGCGTGGTGTTGTCAGACGTTGGCATTGGGTCCCCATGGGGAGGGAGCCTTAGCTAGGGTTAGGGTTCGGCCCAGGGACGTCGCCAGGGCTGAATCGACTCCAGTCTCGTGATCTCCCTCGAGGGCTGAAGTGAGGGCCCATGCCCGAAGGCGGCTCACTTGCAGGGTTAGGGTTCGAGGCAGGCTTAGGTTGCGGTGGAGGGTCCCGGTTCGGGGTACGGTTAGGGTTAGGGTTAGGTCCCAGGAGGCTCCAGGCGCCGAACCCACAGCAGGGCCGTGGTCTCCCCGAAGGGCTGAGTTGAGGGCACAAGGGACCGTGCCGGTCAGGATCCGTCTTTGGCTGCCAAGGCCACACACGTGATTGGGCCCCTGGTCGAGGAGGCCTCCGGAATCCTCTCGGCAGCTGCAGCCGGGCCTGGGATTCGGCATGGTGAGCTTCCAGGTTCCATGCCGAGTCAGCCTGCACCTCTTCCGGACGCCAGGCGCGTGGTGTTGTCCGACGTTGCCATTGGGTCCTCTTGGGGAGAGAGCCTTAGCTAGGGTTAGGGTTCGGTCCAGGGACGTCGCCAGGGCCGAAGCGGCTCCGGTCTCGTGATCTCCCTCGAGGGCTGAAGTGAGGGCCCATGCAGCAAGGCGGCTCAAGTGCAGGCTTAGGGTTCGAGGCAGGCTTAGGTTGCGGTGGAGGGTCCCGGTTCGGGGTACGGTTAGGGTTAGGGTTAGGTCCCAGGAGGCTCCAGGCGCCAAACCCACAGCAGGGCCGTGGTCTCCCCGAAGGGCTGAGTTGAGGGCACAAGGGACCGTGCCGGTCAGGATCCGTCTTTGGCTGCCAAGGCCACACACGTGATTGGGCCCCTGGTCGAGGAGGCCTCCGGAATCCTCTCGGCAGCTGCAGCCAGGCCTGGGATTCGGCATGGTGAGCTTCCAGGTTCCATGCCGAGTCAGCCTGCACCTCTTCCGGACGCCAGGCGCGTGTTGTTGTCCGACGTTGCCATTGGGTCCTCTTGGGGAGAGAGCCTTAGCTAGGGTTAGGGTTCGGTCCAGGGACATCGCCAGGGCCGTAGCGGCTCCGGTCTCGTGATCTCCCTCGAGGGCTGAAGTGAGGGCCCATGCAGCAAGGCGGCTCAAGTGCAGGCTTAGGGTTCGAGGCCGGCTTAGGTGTCGGTGGAGGGTCCCTGTTCGGTGTCGGGTTAGGGTTAGGGTTAGGTCCCAGGAGGCTCGGGGCGCCGAACCCACGGCAGGGCAGTGGTCTCCCCGAAGGGCTGAGTTGAGGACACAAGGGACGGTGCCGGTCAGGATCCGGCTTTGGCTGCCAGGGCCACAGACGTCGATCGGCCCCCGTTCGAGGAGGCCTCCGGAATCCTCTCGCTCAGCAGCAGCCAGGCGGGGAAACCACATGGTGAGCTTCCAGGTTCCATGCCGAGTCAGCCTGCACCGCTGCCGGACCCCAGGCGCGTGGTGTTGTCAGACGTTGGCATTGGGTCCCCATGGGGAGGGAGCCTTAGCTAGGGTTAGGGTTCGGCCCAGGGACGTCGCCAGGGCTGAATCGACTCCAGTCTCGTGATCTCCCTCGAGGGCTGAAGTGAGGGCCCATGCCCGAAGGCGGCTCACTTGCAGGGTTAGGGTTCGAGGCAGGCTTAGGTTGCGGTGGAGGGTCCCGGTTCGGGGTACGGTTAGGGTTAGGGTTAGGTCCCAGGAGGCTCCAGGCGCCGAACCCACAGCAGGGCCGTGGTCTCCCCGAAGGGCTGAGTTGAGGGCACAAGGGACCGTGCCGGTCAGGATCCGTCTTTGGCTGCCAAGGCCACACACGTGATTGGGCCCCTGGTCGAGGAGGCCTCCGGAATCCTCTCGGCAGCTGCAGCCGGGCCTGGGATTCGGCATGGTGAGCTTCCAGGTTCCATGCCGAGTCAGCCTGCACCTCTTCCGGACGCCAGGCGCGTGGTGTTGTCCGACGTTGCCATTGGGTCCTCTTGGGGAGAGAGCCTTAGCTAGGGTTAGGGTTCGGTCCAGGGACGTCGCCAGGGCCGAAGCGGCTCCGGTCTCGTGATCTCCCTCGAGGGCTGAAGTGAGGGCCCATGCAGCAAGGCGGCTCAAGTGCAGGCTTAGGGTTCGAGGCCGGCGTAGGTGTCGGTGGAGGGTCCCCGTTCGGTGTCGGGTTAGGGTTAGGGTTAGGTCCCAGGAGGCTCGGGGCGCCGAACCCACCGCAGGGCAGTGGTCTCCCCGAAGGGCTGAGTTGAGGACACAAGGGACGGTGCCGGTCAGGATCCGGCTTTGGCTGCCAGGGCCACAGACGTCGTTCGGCCCCCGTTCGAGGAGGCCTCCGGAATCCTCTCGCTCAGCTGCAGCCAGGCGGGGAAACCACATGGTGAGCTTCCAGGTTCCATGCCGAGTCAGCCTGCACCGCTGCCGGACCCCAGGCGCGTGGTGTTGTCAGACGTTGGCATTGGGTCCCCATGGGGAGGGAGCCTTAGCTAGGGTTAGGGTTCGGCCCAGGGACGTCGCCAGGGCTGAATCGACTCCAGTCTCGTGATCTCCCTCGAGGGCTGAAGTGAGGGCCCATGCCCGAAGGCGGCTCACTTGCAGGGTTAGGGTTCGAGGCAGGCTTAGGTTGCGGTGGAGGGTCCCGGTTCGGGGTACGGTTAGGGTTAGGGTTAGGTCCCAGGAGGCTCCAGGCGCCGAACCCACAGCAGGGCCGTGGTCTCCCCGAAGGGCTGAGTTGAGGGCACAAGGGACCGTGCCGGTCAGGATCCGTCTTTGGCTGCCAAGGCCACACACGTGATTGGGCCCCTGGTCGAGGAGGCCTCCGGAATCCTCTCGGCAGCTGCAGCCGGGCCTGGGATTCAGCATGGTGAGCTTCCAGGTTCCATGCCGAGTCAGCCTGCACCTCTTCCGGACGCCAGGCGCGTGGTGTTGTCCGACGTTGCCATTGGGTCCTCTTGGGGAGAGAGCCTTAGCTAGGGTTAGGGTTCGGTCCAGGGACGTCGCCAGGGCCGAAGCGGCTCCGGTCTCGTGATCTCCCTCGAGGGCTGAAGTGAGGGCCCATGCAGCAAGGCGGCTCAAGTGCAGGCTTAGGGTTCGAGGCAGGCTTAGGTTGCGGTGGAGGGTCCCGGTTCGGGGTACGGTTAGGGTTAGGGTTAGGTCCCAGGAGGCTCCAGGCGCCGAACCCACAGCAGGGCCGTGGTCTCCCCGAAGGGCTGAGTTGAGGGCACAAGGGACCGTGCCGGTCAGGATCCGTCTTTGGCTGCCAAGGCCACACACGTGATTGGGCCCCTGGTCGAGGAGGCCTCCGGAATCCTCTCGGCAGCTGCAGCCAGGCCTGGGATTCGGCATGGTGAGCTTCCAGGTTCCATGCCGAGTCAGCCTGCACCTCTTCCGGACGCCAGGCGCGTGTTGTTGTCCGACGTTGCCATTGGGTCCTCTTGGGGAGAGAGCCTTAGCTAGGGTTAGGGTTCGGTCCAGGGACATCGCCAGGGCCGTAGCGGCTCCGGTCTCGTGATCTCCCTCGAGGGCTGAAGTGAGGGCCCATGCAGCAAGGCGGCTCAAGTGCAGGCTTAGGGTTCGAGGCCGGCTTAGGTGTCGGTGGAGGGTCCCTGTTCGGTGTCGGGTTAGGGTTAGGGTTAGGTCCCAGGAGGCTCGGGGCGCCGAACCCACGGCAGGGCAGTGGTCTCCCCGAAGGGCTGAGTTGAGGACACAAGGGACGGTGCCGGTCAGGATCCGGCTTTGGCTGCCAGGGCCACAGACGTCGATCGGCCCCCGTTCGAGGAGGCCTCCGGAATCCTCTCGCTCAGCAGCAGCCAGGCGGGGAAACCACATGGTGAGCTTCCAGGTTCCATGCCGAGTCAGCCTGCACCGCTGCCGGACCCCAGGCGCGTGGTGTTGTCAGACGTTGGCATTGGGTCCCCATGGGGAGGGAGCCTTAGCTAGGGTTAGGGTTCGGCCCAGGGACGTCGCCAGGGCTGAATCGACTCCAGTCTCGTGATCTCCCTCGAGGGCTGAAGTGAGGGCCCATGCCCGAAGGCGGCTCACTTGCAGGGTTAGGGTTCGAGGCAGGCTTAGGTTGCGGTGGAGGGTCCCGGTTCGGGGTACGGTTAGGGTTAGGGTTAGGTCCCAGGAGGCTCCAGGCGCCGAACCCACAGCAGGGCCGTGGTCTCCCCGAAGGGCTGAGTTGAGGGCACAAGGGACCGTGCCGGTCAGGATCCGTCTTTGGCTGCCAAGGCCACACACGTGATTGGGCCCCTGGTCGAGGAGGCCTCCGGAATCCTCTCGGCAGCTGCAGCCGGGCCTGGGATTCGGCATGGTGAGCTTCCAGGTTCCATGCCGAGTCAGCCTGCACCTCTTCCGGACGCCAGGCGCGTGGTGTTGTCCGACGTTGCCATTGGGTCCTCTTGGGGAGAGAGCCTTAGCTAGGGTTAGGGTTCGGTCCAGGGACGTCGCCAGGGCCGAAGCGGCTCCGGTCTCGTGATCTCCCTCGAGGGCTGAAGTGAGGGCCCATGCAGCAAGGCGGCTCAAGTGCAGGCTTAGGGTTCGAGGCCGGCGTAGGTGTCGGTGGAGGGTCCCCGTTCGGTGTCGGGTTAGGGTTAGGGTTAGGTCCCAGGAGGCTCGGGGCGCCGAACCCACCGCAGGGCAGTGGTCTCCCCGAAGGGCTGAGTTGAGGACACAAGGGACGGTGCCGGTCAGGATCCGGCTTTGGCTGCCAGGGCCACAGACGTCGATCGGCCCCCGTTCGAGGAGGCCTCCGGAATCCTCTCGCTCAGCTGCAGCCAGGCGGGGAAACCACATGGTGAGCTTCCAGGTTCCATGCCGAGTCAGCCTGCACCGCTGCCGGACCCCAGGCCCGTGGTGTTGTCAGACGTTGGCATTGGGTCCCCATGGGGAGGGAGCCTTAGCTAGGGTTAGGGTTCGGCCCAGGGACGTCGCCAGGGCTGAATCGACTCCAGTCTCGTGATCTCCCTCGAGGGCTGAAGTGAGGGCCCATGCCCGAAGGCGGCTCACTTGCAGGGTTAGGGTTCGAGGCAGGCTTAGGTTGCGGTGGAGGGTCCCGGTTCGGGGTACGGTTAGGGTTAGGGTTAGGTCCCAGGAGGCTCCAGGCGCCGAACCCACAGCAGGGCCGTGGTCTCCCCGAAGGGCTGAGTTGAGGGCACAAGGGACCGTGCCGGTCAGGATCCGTCTTTGGCTGCCAAGGCCACACACGTGATTGGGCCCCTGGTCGAGGAGGCCTCCGGAATCCTCTCGGCAGCTGCAGCCGGGCCTGGGATTCGGCATGGTGAGCTTCCAGGTTCCATGCCGAGTCAGCCTGCACCTCTTCCGGACGCCAGGCGCGTGGTGTTGTCCGACGTTGCCATTGGGTCCTCTTGGGGAGAGAGCCTTAGCTAGGGTTAGGGTTCGGTCCAGGGACGTCGCCAGGGCCGAAGCGGCTCCGGTCTCGTGATCTCCCTCGAGGGCTGAAGTGAGGGCCCATGCAGCAAGGCGGCTCAAGTGCAGGCTTAGGGTTCGAGGCCGGCTTAGGTGTCGGTGGAGGGTCCCCGTTCGGTGTCAGGTTAGGGTTAGGGTTAGGGTTAGGTCCCAGGAGGCTCCGGGCGCCGAACCCACGGAGGGCAGTGGTCTCCCCGAAGGGCTGAGTTGAGGACACAAGGGACGGTGCCGGTCAGGATCCGGCTTTGGCTGCCAGGGCCACAGACGTCGATCGGCCCCCGTTCGAGGAGGCCTCCGGAATCCTCTCGCTCAGCTGCAGCCAGGCGGGGAAACCACATGGTGAGCTTCCAGGTTCCATGCCGAGTCAGCCTGCACCGCTGCCGGACCCCAGGCGCGTGGTGTTGTCAGACGTTGGCATTGGGTCCCCATGGGGAGGGAGCCTTAGCTAGGGTTAGGGTTCGGCCCAGGGACGTCGCCAGGGCTGAATCGACTCCAGTCTCGTGATCTCCCTCGAGGGCTGAAGTGAGGGCCCATGCCCGAAGGCGGCTCACTTGCAGGGTTAGGGTTCGAGGCAGGCTTAGGTTGCGGTGGAGGGTCCCGGTTCGGGGTACGGTTAGGGTTAGGGTTAGGTCCCAGGAGGCTCCAGGCGCCGAACCCACAGCAGGGCCGTGGTCTCCCCGAAGGGCTGAGTTGAGGGCACAAGGGACCGTGCCGGTCAGGATCCGTCTTTGGCTGCCAAGGCCACACACGTGATTGGGCCCCTGGTCGAGGAGGCCTCCGGAATCCTCTCGGCAGCTGCAGCCGGGCCTGGGATTCGGCATGGTGAGCTTCCAGGTTCCATGCCGAGTCAGCCTGCACCTCTTCCGGACGCCAGGCGCGTGGTGTTGTCCGACGTTGCCATTGGGTCCTCTTGGGGAGAGAGCCTTAGCTAGGGTTAGGGTTCGGTCCAGGGACATCGCCAGGGCCGAAGCGGCTCCGGTCTCGTGATCTCCCTCGAGGGCTGAAGTGAGGGCCCATGCAGCAAGGCGGCTCAAGTGCAGGCTTAGGGTTCGAGGCCGGCTTAGGTGTCGGTGGAGGGTCCCCGTTCGGTGTCGGGTTAGGGTTAGGGTTAGGTCCCAGGAGGCTCGGGGCGCCGAACCCACCGCAGGGCAGTGGTCTCCCCGAAGGGCTGAGTTGAGGACACAAGGGACGGTGCCGGTCAGGATCCGGCTTTGGCTGCCAGGGCCACAGACGTCGATCGGCCCCCGTTCGAGGAGGCCTCCGGAATCCTCTCGCTCAGCTGCAGCCAGGCGGGGAAACCACATGGTGAGCTTCCAGGTTCCATGCCGAGTCAGTCTGCACCGCTGCCGGACCCCAGGCGCGTGGTGTTGTCAGACGTTGGCATTGGGTCCCCATGGGGAGGGAGCCTTAGCTAGGGTTAGGGTTCGGCCCAGGGACGTCGCCAGGGCTGAATCGACTCCAGTCTCGTGATCTCCCTCGAGGGCTGAAGTGAGGGCCCATGCCCGAAGGCGGCTCACTTGCAGGGTTAGGGTTCGAGGCAGGCTTAGGTTGCGGTGGAGGGTCCCGGTTCGGGGTACGGTTAGGGTTAGGGTTAGGTCCCAGGAGGCTCCAGGCGCCGAACCCACAGCAGGGCCGTGGTCTCCCCGAAGGGCTGAGTTGAGGGCACAAGGGACCGTGCCGGTCAGGATCCGTCTTTGGCTGCCAAGGCCACACACGTGATTGGGCCCCTGGTCGAGGAGGCCTCCGGAATCCTCTCGGCAGCTGCAGCCAGGCCTGGGATTCGGCATGGTGAGCTTCCAGGTTCCATGCCGAGTCAGCCTGCACCTCTTCCGGACGCCAGGCGCGTGTTGTTGTCCGACGTTGCCATTGGGTCCTCTTGGGGAGAGAGCCTTAGCTAGGGTTAGGGTTCGGTCCAGGGACGACGCCAGGGCCGAAGCGGCTCCGGTCTCGTGATCTCCCTCGAGGGCTGAAGTGAGGGCCCATGCAGCAATGCGGCTCAAGTGCAGGCTTAGGGTTCGAGGCCGGCTTAGGTGTCGGTGGAGGGTCCCCGTTCGGTGTCGGGTTAGGGTTAGGGTTAGGGTTAGGTCCCAGGAGGCTCGGGGCGCCGAACCCACGGCAGGGCAGTGGTCTCCCCGAAGGGCTGAGTTGAGGACACAAGGGACGGTGCCGGTCAGGATCCGGCTTTGGCTGCCAGGGCCACAGACGTCGTTCGGCCCCCGTTCGAGGAGGCCTCCGGAATCCTCTCGCTCAGCTGCAGCCAGGCGGGGAAACCACATGGTGAGCTTCCAGGTTCCATGCCGAGTCAGCCTGCACCGCTGCCGGACCCCAGGCGCGTGGTGTTGTCAGACGTTGGCATTGGGTCCCCATGGGGAGGGAGCATTAGCTAGGGTTAGGGTTCGGCCCAGGGACGTCGCCAGGGCTGAATCGACTCCAGTCTCGTGATCTCCCTCGAGGGCTGAAGTGAGGGCCCATGCCCGAAGGCGGCTCACTTGCAGGGTTAGGGTTCGAGGCAGGCTTAGGTTGCGGTGGAGGGTCCCGGTTCGGGGTACGGTTAGGGCTAGGGTTAGGTCCCAGGAGGCTCCAGGCGCCGAACCCACAGCAGGGCCGTGGTCTCCCCGAAGGGCTGAGTTGAGGGCACAAGGGACCGTGCCGGTCAGGATCCGTCTTTGGCTGCCAAGGCCACACACGTGATTGGGCCCCTGGTCGAGGAGGCCTCCGGAATCCTCTCGGCAGCTGCAGCCGGGCCTGGGATTCGGCATGGTGAGCTTCCAGGTTCCATGCCGAGTCAGCCTGCACCTCTTCCGGACGCCAGGCGCGTGGTGTTGTCCGACGTTGCCATTGGGTCCTCTTGGGGAGAGAGCCTTAGCTAGGGTTAGGGTTCGGTCCAGGGACGTCGCCAGGGCCGAAGCGGCTCCGGTCTCGTGATCTCCCTCGAGGGCTGAAGTGAGGGCCCATGCAGCAAGGCGGCTCAAGTGCAGGCTTAGGGTTCGAGGCAGGCTTAGGTTGCGGTGGAGGGTCCCGGTTCGGGGTACGGTTAGGGTTAGGGTTAGGTCCCAGGAGGCTCCAGGCGCCGAACCCACAGCAGGGCCGTGGTCTCCCCGAAGGGCTGAGTTGAGGGCACAAGGGACCGTGCCGGTCAGGATCCGTCTTTGGCTGCCAAGGCCACACACGTGATTGGGCCCCTGGTCGAGGAGGCCTCCGGAATCCTCTCGGCAGCTGCAGCCAGGCCTGGGATTCGGCATGGTGAGCTTCCAGGTTCCATGCCGAGTCAGCCTGCACCTCTTCCGGACGCCAGGCGCGTGTTGTTGTCCGACGTTGCCATTGGGTCCTCTTGGGGAGAGAGCCTTAGCTAGGGTTAGGGTTCGGTCCAGGGACATCGCCAGGGCCGTAGCGGCTCCGGTCTCGTGATCTCCCTCGAGGGCTGAAGTGAGGGCCCATGCAGCAAGGCGGCTCAAGTGCAGGCTTAGGGTTCGAGGCCGGCTTAGGTGTCGGTGGAGGGTCCCTGTTCGGTGTCGGGTTAGGGTTAGGGTTAGGTCCCAGGAGGCTCGGGGCGCCGAACCCACGGCAGGGCAGTGGTCTCCCCGAAGGGCTGAGTTGAGGACACAAGGGACGGTGCCGGTCAGGATCCGGCTTTGGCTGCCAGGGCCACAGACGTCGATCGGCCCCCGTTCGAGGAGGCCTCCGGAATCCTCTCGCTCAGCAGCAGCCAGGCGGGGAAACCACATGGTGAGCTTCCAGGTTCCATGCCGAGTCAGCCTGCACCGCTGCCGGACCCCAGGCGCGTGGTGTTGTCAGACGTTGGCATTGGGTCCCCATGGGGAGGGAGCCTTAGCTAGGGTTAGGGTTCGGCCCAGGGACGTCGCCAGGGCTGAATCGACTCCAGTCTCGTGATCTCCCTCGAGGGCTGAAGTGAGGGCCCATGCCCGAAGGCGGCTCACTTGCAGGGTTAGGGTTCGAGGCAGGCTTAGGTTGCGGTGGAGGGTCCCGGTTCGGGGTACGGTTAGGGTTAGGGTTAGGTCCCAGGAGGCTCCAGGCGCCGAACCCACAGCAGGGCCGTGGTCTCCCCGAAGGGCTGAGTTGAGGGCACAAGGGACCGTGCCGGTCAGGATCCGTCTTTGGCTGCCAAGGCCACACACGTGATTGGGCCCCTGGTCGAGGAGGCCTCCGGAATCCTCTCGGCAGCTGCAGCCGGGCCTGGGATTCGGCATGGTGAGCTTCCAGGTTCCATGCCGAGTCAGCCTGCACCTCTTCCGGACGCCAGGCGCGTGGTGTTGTCCGACGTTGCCATTGGGTCCTCTTGGGGAGAGAGCCTTAGCTAGGGTTAGGGTTCGGTCCAGGGACGTCGCCAGGGCCGAAGCGGCTCCGGTCTCGTGATCTCCCTCGAGGGCTGAAGTGAGGGCCCATGCAGCAAGGCGGCTCAAGTGCAGGCTTAGGGTTCGAGGCCGGCGTAGGTGTCGGTGGAGGGTCCCCGTTCGGTGTCGGGTTAGGGTTAGGGTTAGGGTTAGGTCCCAGGAGGCTCGGGGCGCCGAACCCACCGCAGGGCAGTGGTCTCCCCGAAGGGCTGAGTTGAGGACACAAGGGACGGTGCCGGTCAGGATCCGGCTTTGGCTGCCAGGGCCACAGACGTCGATCGGCCCCCGTTCGAGGAGGCCTCCGGAATCCTCTCGCTCAGCTGCAGCCAGGCGGGGAAACCACATGGTGAGCTTCCAGGTTCCATGCCGAGTCAGCCTGCACCGCTGCCGGACCCCAGGCGCGTGGTGTTGTCAGACGTTGGCATTGGGTCCCCATGGGGAGGGAGCCTTAGCTAGGGTTAGGGTTCGGCCCAGGGACGTCGCCAGGGCTGAATCGACTCCAGTCTCGTGATCTCCCTCGAGGGCTGAAGTGAGGGCCCATGCCCGAAGGCGGCTCACTTGCAGGGTTAGGGTTCGAGGCAGGCTTAGGTTGCGGTGGAGGGTCCCGGTTCGGGGTACGGTTAGGGTTAGGGTTAGGTTCCAGGAGGCTCCAGGCGCCGAACCCACAGCAGGGCCGTGGTCTCCCCGAAGGGCTGAGTTGAGGGCACAAGGGACCGTGCCGGTCAGGATCCGTCTTTGGCTGCCAAGGCCACACACGTGATTGGGCCCCTGGTCGAGGAGGCCTCCGGAATCCTCTCGGCAGCTGCAGCCGGGCCTGGGATTCGGCATGGTGAGCTTCCAGGTTCCATGCCAAGTCAGCCTGCACCTCTTCCGGACGCCAGGCGCGTGGTGTTGTCCGACGTTGCCATTGGGTCCTCATGGGGAGAGAGCCTTAGCTAGGGTTAGGGTTCGGTCCAGGGACGTCGCCAGGGCCGAAGAGGCTCCGGTCTCGTGATCTCCCTCGAGGGCTGAAGTGAGGGCCCATGCAGCAAGGCGGCTCAAGTGCAGGCTTAGGGTTCGAGGCCGGCGTAGGTGTCGGTGGAGGGTCCCCGTTCGGTGTCGGGTTAGGGTTAGGGTTAGGTCCCAGGAGGCTCGGGGCGCCGAACCCACCGCAGGGCAGTGGTCTCCCCGAAGGGCTGAGTTGAGGACACAAGGGACGGTGCCGGTCAGGATCCGGCTTTGGCTGCCAGGGCCACAGACGTCGATCGGCCCCCGTTCGAGGAGGCCTCCGGAATCCTCTCGCTCAGCTGCAGCCAGGCGGGGAAACCACATGGTGAGCTTCCAGGTTCCATGCCGAGTCAGCCTGCACCGCTGCCGGACCCCAGGCGCGTGTTGTTGTCCGACGTTGCCATTGGGTCCTCTTGGGGAGAGAGCCTTAGCTAGGGTTAGGGTTCGGTCCAGGGACATCGCCAGGGCCGTAGCGGCTCCGGTCTCGTGATCTCCCTCGAGGGCTGAAGTGAGGGCCCATGCAGCAAGGCGGCTCAAGTGCAGGCTTAGGGTTTGAGGCCGGCTTAGGTGTCGGTGGAGGGTCCCTGTTCGGTGTCGGGTTAGGGTTAGGGTTAGGTCCCAGGAGGCTCGGGGCGCCGAACCCACCGCAGGGCAGTGGTCTCCCCGAAGGGCTGAGTTGAGGACACAAGGGACGGTGCCGGTCAGGATCCGGCTTTGGCTGCCAGGGCCACAGACGTCGATCGGCCCCCGTTCGAGGAGGCCTCCGGAATCCTCTCGCTCAGCAGCAGCCAGGCGGGGAAACCACATGGTGAGCTTCCAGGTTCCATGCCGAGTCAGCCTGCACCGCTGCCGGACCCCAGGCGCGTGGTGTTGTCAGACGTTGGCATTGGGTCCCCATGGGGAGGGAGCCTTAGCTAGGGTTAGGGTTCGGCCCAGGGACGTCGCCAGGGCTGAATCGACTCCAGTCTCGTGATCTCCCTCGAGGGCTGAAGTGAGGGCCCATGCCCGAAGGCGGCTCACTTGCAGGGTTAGGGTTCGAGGCAGGCTTAGGTTGCGGTGGAGGGTCCCGGTTCGGGGTACGGTTAGGGTTAGGGTTAGGTCCCAGGAGGCTCCAGGCGCCGAACCCACAGCAGGGCCGTGGTCTCCCCGAAGGGCTGAGTTGAGGGCACAAGGGACCGTGCCGGTCAGGATCCGTCTTTGGCTGCCAAGGCCACACACGTGATTGGGCCCCTGGTCGAGGAGGCCTCCGGAATCCTCTCGGCAGCTGCAGCCGGGCCTGGGATTCGGCATGGTGAGCTTCCAGGTTCCATGCCGAGTCAGCCTGCACCTCTTCCGGACGCCAGGCGCGTGGTGTTGTCCGACGTTGCCATTGGGTCCTCTTGGGGAGAGAGCCTTAGCTAGGGTTAGGGTTCGGTCCAGGGACGTCGCCAGGGCCGAAGCGGCTCCGGTCTCGTGATCTCCCTCAAGGGCTGAAGTGAGGGCCCATGCAGCAAGGCGGCTCAAGTGCAGGCTTAGGGTTCGAGGCCGGCTTAGGTGTCGGTGGAGGGTCCCCGTTCGGTGTCGGGTTAGGGTTAGGGTTAGGGTTAGGTCCCAGGAGGCTCGGGGCGCCGAACCCACCGCAGGGCAGTGGTCTCCCCGAAGGGCTGAGTTGAGGACACAAGGGACGGTGCCGGTCAGGATCCGGCTTTGGCTGCCAGGGCCACAGACGTCGATCGGCCCCCGTTCGAGGAGGCCTCCGGAATCCTCTCGCTCAGCTGCAGCCAGGCGGGGAAACCACATGGTGAGCTTCCAGGTTCCATGCCGAGTCAGCCTGCACCGCTGCCGGACCCCAGGCGCGTGGTGTTGTCAGACGTTGGCATTGGGTCCCCATGGGGAGGGAGCCTTAGCTAGGGTTAGGGTTCGGCCCAGGGACGTCGCCAGGGCTGAATCGACTCCAGTCTCGTGATCTCCCTCGAGGGCTGAAGTGAGGGCCCATGCCCGAAGGCGGCTCACTTGCAGGGTTAGGGTTCGAGGCAGGCTTAGGTTGCGGTGGAGGGTCCCGGTTCGGGGTACGGTTAGGGTTAGGGTTAGGTTCCAGGAGGCTCCAGGCGCCGAACCCACAGCAGGGCCGTGGTCTCCCCGAAGGGCTGAGTTGAGGGCACAAGGGACCGTGCCGGTCAGGATCCGTCTTTGGCTGCCAAGGCCACACACGTGATTGGGCCCCTGGTCGAGGAGGCCTCCGGAATCCTCTCGGCAGCTGCAGCCGGGCCTGGGATTCGGCATGGTGAGCTTCCAGGTTCCATGCCGAGTCAGCCTGCACCTCTTCCGGACGCCAGGCGCGTGGTGTTGTCCGACGTTGCCATTGGGTCCTCTTGGGGAGAGAGCCTTAGCTAGGGTTAGGGTTCGGTCCAGGGACGTCGCCAGGGCCGAAGAGGCTCCGGTCTCGTGATCTCCCTCGAGGGCTGAAGTGAGGGCCCATGCAGCAAGGCGGCTCAAGTGCAGGCTTAGGGTTCGAGGCCGGCGTAGGTGTCGGTGGAGGGTCCCCGTTCGGTGTCGGGTTAGGGTTAGGGTTAGGTCCCAGGAGGCTCGGGGCGCCGAACCCACCGCAGGGCAGTGGTCTCCCCGAAGGGCTGAGTTGAGGACACAAGGGACGGTGCCGGTCAGGATCCGGCTTTGGCTGCCAGGGCCACAGACGTCGATCGGCCCCCGTTCGAGGAGGCCTCCGGAATCCTCTCGCTCAGCTGCAGCCAGGCGGGGAAACCACATGGTGAGCTTCCAGGTTCCATGCCGAGTCAGCCTGCACCGCTGCCGGACCCCAGGCGCGTGGTGTTGTCAGACGTTGGCATTGGGTCCCCATGGGGAGGGAGCCTTAGCTAGGGTTAGGGTTCGGCCCAGGGACGTCGCCAGGGCTGAATCGACTCCAGTCTCGTGATCTCCCTCGAGGGCTGAAGTGAGGGCCCATGCCCGAAGGCGGCTCACTTGCAGGGTTAGGGTTCGAGGCAGGCTTAGGTTGCGGTGGAGGGTCCCGGTTCGGGGTACGGTTAGGGTTAGGGTTAGGTCCCAGGAGGCTCCAGGCGCCGAACCCACAGCAGGGCCGTGGTCTCCCCGAAGGGCTGAGTTGAGGGCACAAGGGACCGTGCCGGTCAGGATCCGTCTTTGGCTGCCAAGGCCACACACGTGATTGGGCCCCTGGTCGAGGAGGCCTCCGGAATCCTCTCGGCAGCTGCAGCCAGGCCTGGGATTCGGCATGGTGAGCTTCCAGGTTCCATGCCGAGTCAGCCTGCACCTCTTCCGGACGCCAGGCGCGTGGTATTGTCCGACGTTGCCATTGGGTCCTCTTGGGGAGAGAGCCTTAGCTAGGGTTAGGGTTCGGTCCAGGGACGACGCCAGGGCCGAAGCGGCTCCGGTCTCGTGATCTCCCTCGAGGGCTGAAGTGAGGGCCCATGCAGCAATGCGGCTCAAGTGCAGGCTTAGGGTTCGAGGCCGGCTTAGGTGTCGGTGGAGGGTCCCCGTTCGGTGTCGGGTTAGGGTTAGGGTTAGGGTTAGGTCCCAGGAGGCTCGGGGCGCCGAACCCACGGCAGGGCAGTGGTCTCCCCGAAGGGCTGAGTTGAGGACACAAGGGACGGTGCCGGTCAGGATCCGGCTTTGGCTGCCAGGACCACAGACGTCGTTCGGCCCCCGTTCGAGGAGGCCTCCGGAATCCTCTCGCTCAGCTGCAGCCAGGCGGGGAAACCACATGGTGAGCTTCCAGGTTCCATGCCGAGTCAGCCTGCACCGCTGCCGGACCCCAGGCGCGTGGTGTTGTCAGACGTTGGCATTGGGTCCCCATGGGGAGGGAGCCTTAGCTAGGGTTAGGGTTCGGCCCAGGGACGTCGCCAGGGCTGAATCGACTCCAGTCTCGTGATCTCCCTCGAGGGCTGAAGTGAGGGCCCATGCCCGAAGGCGGCTCACTTGCAGGGTTAGGGTTCGAGGCAGGCTTAGGTTGCGGTGGAGGGTCCCGGTTCGGGGTACGGTTAGGGTTCGGGTTAGGTCCCAGGAGGCTCCAGGCGCCGAACCCACAGCAGGGCCGTGGTCTCCCCGAAGGGCTGAGTTGAGGGCACAAGGGACCGTGCCGGTCAGGATCCGTCTTTGGCTGCCAAGGCCACACACGTGATTGGGCCCCTGGTCGAGGAGGCCTCCGGAATCCTCTCGGCAGCTGCAGCCGGGCCTGGGATTCGGCATGGTGAGCTTCCAGGTTCCATGCCGAGTCAGCCTGCACCTCTTCCGGACGCCAGGCGCGTGGTGTTGTCCGACGTTGCCATTGGGTCCTCTTGGGGAGAGAGCCTTAGCTAGGGTTAGGGTTCGGTCCAGGGACGTCGCCAGGGCCGAAGCGGCTCCGGTCTCGTGATCTCCCTCGAGGGCTGAAGTGAGGGCCCATGCAGCAAGGCGGCTCAAGTGCAGGCTTAGGGTTCGAGGCCGGCTTAGGTGTCGGTGGAGGGTCCCCGTTCGGTGTCGGGTTAGGGTTAGGGTTAGGGTTAGGTCCCAGGAGGCTCGGGGCGCCGAACCCACGGCAGGGCAGTGGTCTCCCCGAAGGGCTGAGTTGAGGACACAAGGGACGGTGCCGGTCAGGATCCGGCTTTGGCTGCCAGGGCCACAGACGTCGATCGGCCCCCGTTCGAGGAGGCCTCCGGAATCCTCTCGCTCAGCTGCAGCCAGGCGGGGAAACCACATGGTGAGCTTCCAGGTTCCATGCCGAGTCAGCCTGCACCGCTGCCGGACCCCAGGCGCGTGGTGTTGTCAGACGTTGGCATTGGGTCCCCATGGGGAGGGAGCCTTAGCTAGGGTTAGGGTTCGGCCCAGGGACGTCGCCAGGGCTGAATCGACTCCAGTCTCGTGATCTCCCTCGAGGGCTGAAGTGAGGGCCCATGCCCGAAGGCGGCTCACTTGCAGGGTTAGGGTTCGAGGCAGGCTTAGGTTGCGGTGGAGGGTCCCGGTTCGGGGTACGGTTAGGGTTAGGGTTAGGTCCCAGGAGGCTCCAGGCGCCGAACCCACAGCAGGGCCGTGGTCTCCCCGAAGGGCTGAGTTGAGGGCACAAGGGACCGTGCCGGTCAGGATCCGTCTTTGGCTGCCAAGGCCACACACGTGATTGGGCCCCTGGTCGAGGAGGCCTCCGGAATCCTCTCGGCAGCTGCAGCCGGGCCTGGGATTCGGCATGGTGAGCTTCCAGGTTCCATGCCGAGTCAGCCTGCACCTCTTCCGGACGCCAGGCGCGTGGTGTTGTCCGACGTTGCCATTGGGTCCTCTTGGGGAGAGAGCCTTAGCTAGGGTTAGGGTTCGGTCCAGGGACATCGCCAGGGCCGAAGCGGCTCCGGTCTCGTGATCTCCCTCGAGGGCTGAAGTGAGGGCCCATGCAGCAAGGCGGCTCAAGTGCAGGCTTAGGGTTCGAGGCCGGCTTAGGTGTCGGTGGAGGGTCCCCGTTCGGTGTCGGGTTAGGGTTAGGGTTAGGTCCCAGGAGGCTCGGGGCGCCGAACCCACCGCAGGGCAGTGGTCTCCCCGAAGGGCTGAGTTGAGGACACAAGGGACGGTGCCGGTCAGGATCCGGCTTTGGCTGCCAGGGCCACAGACGTCGATCGGCCCCCGTTCGAGGAGGCCTCCGGAATCCTCTCGCTCAGCTGCAGCCAGGCGGGGAAACCACATGGTGAGCTTCCAGGTTCCATGCCGAGTCAGTCTGCACCGCTGCCGGACCCCAGGCGCGTGGTGTTGTCAGACGTTGGCATTGGGTCCCCATGGGGAGGGAGCCTTAGCTAGGGTTAGGGTTCGGCCCAGGGACGTCGCCAGGGCTGAATCGACTCCAGTCTCGTGATCTCCCTCGAGGGCTGAAGTGAGGGCCCATGCCCGAAGGCGGCTCACTTGCAGGGTTAGGGTTCGAGGCAGGCTTAGGTTGCGGTGGAGGGTCCCGGTTCGGGGTACGGTTAGGGTTAGGGTTAGGTCCCAGGAGGCTCCAGGCGCCGAACCCACAGCAGGGCCGTGGTCTCCCCGAAGGGCTGAGTTGAGGGCACAAGGGACCGTGCCGGTCAGGATCCGTCTTTGGCTGCCAAGGCCACACACGTGATTGGGCCCCTGGTCGAGGAGGCCTCCGGAATCCTCT
Organism: Panthera onca; assembly: GCF_046562875.1. Taxonomy (NCBI): domain Eukaryota; kingdom Metazoa; phylum Chordata; class Mammalia; order Carnivora; family Felidae; genus Panthera; species Panthera onca. The sequence goes on along the minus strand of NC_138342.1, from coordinate 206,098,142 downwards.
CGGCAGCTGCAGCCAGGCCTGGGATTCGGCATGGTGAGCTTCCAGGTTCCATGCCGAGTCAGCCTGCACCTCTTCCGGACGCCAGGCGCGTGTTGTTGTCCGACGTTGCCATTGGGTCCTCTTGGGGAGAGAGCCTTAGCTAGGGTTAGGGTTCGGTCCAGGGACGACGCCAGGGCCGAAGCGGCTCCGGTCTCGTGATCTCCCTCGAGGGCTGAAGTGAGGGCCCATGCAGCAATGCGGCTCAAGTGCAGGCTTAGGGTTCGAGGCCGGCTTAGGTGTCGGTGGAGGGTCCCCGTTCGGTGTCGGGTTAGGGTTAGGGTTAGGGTTAGGTCCCAGGAGGCTCGGGGCGCCGAACCCACGGCAGGGCAGTGGTCTCCCCGAAGGGCTGAGTTGAGGACACAAGGGACGGTGCCGGTCAGGATCCGGCTTTGGCTGCCAGGGCCACAGACGTCGTTCGGCCCCCGTTCGAGGAGGCCTCCGGAATCCTCTCGCTCAGCTGCAGCCAGGCGGGGAAACCACATGGTGAGCTTCCAGGTTCCATGCCGAGTCAGCCTGCACCGCTGCCGGACCCCAGGCGCGTGGTGTTGTCAGACGTTGGCATTGGGTCCCCATGGGGAGGGAGCCTTAGCTAGGGTTAGGGTTCGGCCCAGGGACGTCGCCAGGGCTGAATCGACTCCAGTCTCGTGATCTCCCTCGAGGGCTGAAGTGAGGGCCCATGCCCGAAGGCGGCTCACTTGCAGGGTTAGGGTTCGAGGCAGGCTTAGGTTGCGGTGGAGGGTCCCGGTTCGGGGTACGGTTAGGGTTAGGGTTAGGTCCCAGGAGGCTCCAGGCGCCGAACCCACAGCAGGGCCGTGGTCTCCCCGAAGGGCTGAGTTGAGGGCACAAGGGACCGTGCCGGTCAGGATCCGTCTTTGGCTGCCAAGGCCACACACGTGATTGGGCCCCTGGTCGAGGAGGCCTCCGGAATCCTCTCGGCAGCTGCAGCCAGGCCTGGGATTCGGCATGGTGAGCTTCCAGGTTCCATGCCGAGTCAGCCTGCACCTCTTCCGGACGCCAGGCGCGTGTTGTTGTCCGACGTTGCCATTGGGTCCTCTTGGGGAGAGAGCCTTAGCTAGGGTTAGGGTTCGGTCCAGGGACATCGCCAGGGCCGTAGCGGCTCCGGTCTCGTGATCTCCCTCGAGGGCTGAAGTGAGGGCCCATGCAGCAAGGCGGCTCAAGTGCAGGCTTAGGGTTTGAGGCCGGCTTAGGTGTCGGTGGAGGGTCCCTGTTCGGTGTCGGGTTAGGGTTAGGGTTAGGTCCCAGGAGGCTCGGGGCGCCGAACCCACCGCAGGGCAGTGGTCTCCCCGAAGGGCTGAGTTGAGGACACAAGGGACGGTGCCGGTCAGGATCCGGCTTTGGCTGCCAGGGCCACAGACGTCGATCGGCCCCCGTTCGAGGAGGCCTCCGGAATCCTCTCGCTCAGCAGCAGCCAGGCGGGGAAACCACATGGTGAGCTTCCAGGTTCCATGCCGAGTCAGCCTGCACCGCTGCCGGACCCCAGGCGCGTGGTGTTGTCAGACGTTGGCATTGGGTCCCCATGGGGAGGGAGCCTTAGCTAGGGTTAGGGTTCGGCCCAGGGACGTCGCCAGGGCTGAATCGACTCCAGTCTCGTGATCTCCCTCGAGGGCTGAAGTGAGGGCCCATGCCCGAAGGCGGCTCACTTGCAGGGTTAGGGTTCGAGGCAGGCTTAGGTTGCGGTGGAGGGTCCCGGTTCGGGGTACGGTTAGGGTTAGGGTTAGGTCCCAGGAGGCTCCAGGCGCCGAACCCACAGCAGGGCCGTGGTCTCCCCGAAGGGCTGAGTTGAGGGCACAAGGGACCGTGCCGGTCAGGATCCGTCTTTGGCTGCCAAGGCCACACACGTGATTGGGCCCCTGGTCGAGGAGGCCTCCGGAATCCTCTCGGCAGCTGCAGCCGGGCCTGGGATTCGGCATGGTGAGCTTCCAGGTTCCATGCCGAGTCAGCCTGCACCTCTTCCGGACGCCAGGCGCGTGGTGTTGTCCGACGTTGCCATTGGGTCCTCTTGGGGAGAGAGCCTTAGCTAGGGTTAGGGTTCGGTCCAGGGACGTCGCCAGGGCCGAAGCGGCTCCGGTATCGTGATCTCCCTCAAGGGCTGAAGTGAGGGCCCATGCAGCAAGGCGGCTCAAGTGCAGGCTTAGGGTTCGAGGCCGGCTTAGGTGTCGGTGGAGGGTCCCCGTTCGGTGTCGGGTTAGGGTTAGGGTTAGGGTTAGGTCCCAGGAGGCTCGGGGCGCCGAACCCACCGCAGGGCAGTGGTCTCCCCGAAGGGCTGAGTTGAGGACACAAGGGACGGTGCCGGTCAGGATCCGGCTTTGGCTGCCAGGGCCACAGACGTCGATCGGCCCCCGTTCGAGGAGGCCTCCGGAATCCTCTCGCTCAGCTGCAGCCAGGCGGGGAAACCACATGGTGAGCTTCCAGGTTCCATGCCGAGTCAGCCTGCACCGCTGCCGGACCCCAGGCGCGTGGTGTTGTCAGACGTTGGCATTGGGTCCCCATGGGGAGGGAGCCTTAGCTAGGGTTAGGGTTCGGCCCAGGGACGTCGCCAGGGCTGAATCGACTCCAGTCTCGTGATCTCCCTCGAGGGCTGAAGTGAGGGCCCATGCCCGAAGGCGGCTCACTTGCAGGGTTAGGGTTCGAGGCAGGCTTAGGTTGCGGTGGAGGGTCCCGGTTCGGGGTACGGTTAGGGTTAGGGTTAGGTTCCAGGAGGCTCCAGGCGCCGAACCCACAGCAGGGCCGTGGTCTCCCCGAAGGGCTGAGTTGAGGGCACAAGGGACCGTGCCGGTCAGGATCCGTCTTTGGCTGCCAAGGCCACACACGTGATTGGGCCCCTGGTCGAGGAGGCCTCCGGAATCCTCTCGGCAGCTGCAGCCGGGCCTGGGATTCGGCATGGTGAGCTTCCAGGTTCCATGCCGAGTCAGCCTGCACCTCTTCCGGACGCCAGGCGCGTGGTGTTGTCCGACGTTGCCATTGGGTCCTCTTGGGGAGAGAGCCTTAGGTAGGGTTAGGGTTCGGTCCAGGGACGTCGCCAGGGCCGAAGAGGCTCCGGTCTCGTGATCTCCCTCGAGGGCTGAAGTGAGGGCCCATGCAGCAAGGCGGCTCAAGTGCAGGCTTAGGGTTCGAGGCCGGCGTAGGTGTCGGTGGAGGGTCCCCGTTCGGTGTCGGGTTAGGGTTAGGGTTAGGTCCCAGGAGGCTCGGGGCGCCGAACCCACCGCAGGGCAGTGGTCTCCCCGAAGGGCTGAGTTGAGGACACAAGGGACGGTGCCGGTCAGGATCCGGCTTTGGCTGCCAGGGCCACAGACGTCGATCGGCCCCCGTTCGAGGAGGCCTCCGGAATCCTCTCGCTCAGCTGCAGCCAGGCGGGGAAACCACATGGTGAGCTTCCAGGTTCCATGCCGAGTCAGCCTGCACCGCTGCCGGACCCCAGGCGCGTGGTGTTGTCAGACGTTGGCATTGGGTCCCCATGGGGAGGGAGCCTTAGCTAGGGTTAGGGTTCGGCCCAGGGACGTCGCCAGGGCTGAATCGACTCCAGTCTCGTGATCTCCCTCGAGGGCTGAAGTGAGGGCCCATGCCCGAAGGCGGCTCACTTGCAGGGTTAGGGTTCGAGGCAGGCTTAGGTTGCGGTGGAGGGTCCCGGTTCGGGGTACGGTTAGGGTTAGGGTTAGGTCCCAGGAGGCTCCAGGCGCCGAACCCACAGCAGGGCCGTGGTCTCCCCGAAGGGCTGAGTTGAGGGCACAAGGGACCGTGCCGGTCAGGATCCGTCTTTGGCTGCCAAGGCCACACACGTGATTGGGCCCCTGGTCGAGGAGGCCTCCGGAATCCTCTCGGCAGCTGCAGCCAGGCCTGGGATTCGGCATGGTGAGCTTCCAGGTTCCATGCCGAGTCAGCCTGCACCTCTTCCGGACGCCAGGCGCGTGGTATTGTCCGACGTTGCCATTGGGTCCTCTTGGGGAGAGAGCCTTAGCTAGGGTTAGGGTTCGGTCCAGGGACGACGCCAGGGCCGAAGCGGCTCCGGTCTCGTGATCTCCCTCGAGGGCTGAAGTGAGGGCCCATGCAGCAATGCGGCTCAAGTGCAGGCTTAGGGTTCGAGGCCGGCTTAGGTGTCGGTGGAGGGTCCCCGTTCGGTGTCGGGTTAGGGTTAGGGTTAGGGTTAGGTCCCAGGAGGCTCGGGGCGCCGAACCCACGGCAGGGCAGTGGTCTCCCCGAAGGGCTGAGTTGAGGACACAAGGGACGGTGCCGGTCAGGATCCGGCTTTGGCTGCCAGGACCACAGACGTCGTTCGGCCCCCGTTCGAGGAGGCCTCCGGAATCCTCTCGCTCAGCTGCAGCCAGGCGGGGAAACCACATGGTGAGCTTCCAGGTTCCATGCCGAGTCAGCCTGCACCGCTGCCGGACCCCAGGCGCGTGGTGTTGTCAGACGTTGGCATTGGGTCCCCATGGGGAGGGAGCCTTAGCTAGGGTTAGGGTTCGGCCCAGGGACGTCGCCAGGGCTGAATCGACTCCAGTCTCGTGATCTCCCTCGAGGGCTGAAGTGAGGGCCCATGCCCGAAGGCGGCTCACTTGCAGGGTTAGGGTTCGAGGCAGGCTTAGGTTGCGGTGGAGGGTCCCGGTTCGGGGTACGGTTAGGGTTAGGGTTAGGTCCCAGGAGGCTCCAGGCGCCGAACCCACAGCAGGGCCGTGGTCTCCCCGAAGGGCTGAGTTGAGGGCACAAGGGACCGTGCCGGTCAGGATCCGTCTTTGGCTGCCAAGGCCACACACGTGATTGGGCCCCTGGTCGAGGAGGCCTCCGGAATCCTCTCGGCAGCTGCAGCCGGGCCTGGGATTCGGCATGGTGAGCTTCCAGGTTCCATGCCGAGTCAGCCTGCACCTCTTCCGGACGCCAGGCGCGTGGTGTTGTCCGACGTTGCCATTGGGTCCTCTTGGGGAGAGAGCCTTAGCTAGGGTTAGGGTTCGGTCCAGGGACATCGCCAGGGCCGAAGCGGCTCCGGTCTCGTGATCTCCCTCGAGGGCTGAAGTGAGGGCCCATGCAGCAAGGCGGCTCAAGTGCAGGCTTAGGGTTGGAGGCCGGCTTAGGTGTCGGTGGAGGGTCCCCGTTCGGTGTCGGGTTAGGGTTAGGGTTAGGTCCCAGGAGGCTCGGGGCGCCGAACCCACCGCAGGGCAGTGGTCTCCCCGAAGGGCTGAGTTGAGGACACAAGGGACGGTGCCGGTCAGGATCCGGCTTTGGCTGCCAGGGCCACAGACGTCGATCGGCCCCCGTTCGAGGAGGCCTCCGGAATCCTCTCGCTCAGCTGCAGCCAGGCGGGGAAACCACATGGTGAGCTTCCAGGTTCCATGCCGAGTCAGTCTGCACCGCTGCCGGACCCCAGGCGCGTGGTGTTGTCAGACGTTGGCATTGGGTCCCCATGGGGAGGGAGCCTTAGCTAGGGTTAGGGTTCGGCCCAGGGACGTCGCCAGGGCTGAATCGACTCCAGTCTCGTGATCTCCCTCGAGGGCTGAAGTGAGGGCCCATGCCCGAAGGCGGCTCACTTGCAGGGTTAGGGTTCGAGGCAGGCTTAGGTTGCGGTGGAGGGTCCCGGTTCGGGGTACGGTTAGGGTTAGGGTTAGGTCCCAGGAGGCTCCAGGCGCCGAACCCACAGCAGGGCCGTGGTCTCCCCGAAGGGCTGAGTTGAGGGCACAAGGGACCGTGCCGGTCAGGATCCGTCTTTGGCTGCCAAGGCCACACACGTGATTGGGCCCCTGGTCGAGGAGGCCTCCGGAATCCTCTCGGCAGCTGCAGCCAGGCCTGGGATTCGGCATGGTGAGCTTCCAGGTTCCATGCCGAGTCAGCCTGCACCTCTTCCGGACGCCAGGCGCGTGTTGTTGTCCGACGTTGCCATTGGGTCCTCTTGGGGAGAGAGCCTTAGCTAGGGTTAGGGTTCGGTCCAGGGACGACGCCAGGGCCGAAGCGGCTCCGGTCTCGTGATCTCCCTCGAGGGCTGAAGTGAGGGCCCATGCAGCAATGCGGCTCAAGTGCAGGCTTAGGGTTCGAGGCCGGCTTAGGTGTCGGTGGAGGGTCCCCGTTCGGTGTCGGGTTAGGGTTAGGGTTAGGGTTAGGTCCCAGGAGGCTCGGGGCGCCGAACCCACGGCAGGGCAGTGGTCTCCCCGAAGGGCTGAGTTGAGGACACAAGGGACGGTGCCGGTCAGGATCCGGCTTTGGCTGCCAGGGCCACAGACGTCGTTCGGCCCCCGTTCGAGGAGGCCTCCGGAATCCTCTCGCTCAGCTGCAGCCAGGCGGGGAAACCACATGGTGAGCTTCCAGGTTCCATGCCGAGTCAGCCTGCACCGCTGCCGGACCCCAGGCGCGTGGTGTTGTCAGACGTTGGCATTGGGTCCCCATGGGGAGGGAGCCTTAGCTAGGGTTAGGGTTCGGCCCAGGGACGTCGCCAGGGCTGAATCGACTCCAGTCTCGTGATCTCCCTCGAGGGCTGAAGTGAGGGCCCATGCCCGAAGGCGGCTCACTTGCAGGGTTAGGGTTCGAGGCAGGCTTAGGTTGCGGTGGAGGGTCCCGGTTCGGGGTACGGTTAGGGTTAGGGTTAGGTCCCAGGAGGCTCCAGGCGCCGAACCCACAGCAGGGCCGTGGTCTCCCCGAAGGGCTGAGTTGAGGGCACAAGGGACCGTGCCGGTCAGGATCCGTCTTTGGCTGCCAAGGCCACACACGTGATTGGGCCCCTGGTCGAGGAGGCCTCCGGAATCCTCTCGGCAGCTGCAGCCGGGCCTGGGATTCGGCATGGTGAGCTTCCAGGTTCCATGCCGAGTCAGCATGCACCTCTTCCGGACGCCAGGCGCGTGGTGTTGTCCGACGTTGCCATTGGGTCCTCTTGGGGAGAGAGCCTTAGCTAGGGTTAGGGTTCGGTCCAGGGACGTCGCCAGGGCCGAAGCGGCTCCGGTCTCGTGATCTCCCTCGAGGGCTGAAGTGAGGGCCCATGCAGCAAGGCGGCACAAGTGCAGGCTTAGGGTTCGAGGCCGGCTTAGGTGTCGGTGGAGGGTCCCCGTTCGGTGTCGGGTTAGGGTTAGGGTTAGGTCCCAGGAGGCTCGGGGCGCCGAACCCACCGCAGGGCAGTGGTCTCCCCGAAGGGCTGAGTTGAGGACACAAGGGACGGTGCCGGTCAGGATCCGGCTTTGGCTGCCAGGGCCACAGACGTCGATCGGCCCCCGTTCGAGGAGGCCTCCGGAATCCTCTCGCTCAGCTGCAGCCAGGCGGGGAAACCACATGGTGAGCTTCCAGGTTCCATGCCGAGTCAGCCTGCACCGCTGCCGGACCCCAGGCGCGTGGTGTTGTCAGACGTTGGCATTGGGTCCCCATGGGGAGGGAGCCTTAGCTAGGGTTAGGGTTCGGCCCAGGGACGTCGCCAGGGCTGAATCGACTCCAGTCTCGTGATCTCCCTCGAGGGCTGAAGTGAGGGCCCATGCCCGAAGGCGGCTCACTTGCAGGGTTAGGGTTCGAGGCAGGCTTAGGTTGCGGTGGAGGGTCCCGGTTCGGGGTACGGTTAGGGTTAGGGTTAGGTCCCAGGAGGCTCCAGGCGCCGAACCCACAGCAGGGCCGTGGTCTCCCCGAAGGGCTGAGTTGAGGGCACAAGGGACCGTGCCGGTCAGGATCCGTCTTTGGCTGCCAAGGCCACACACGTGATTGGGCCCCTGGTCGAGGAGGCCTCCGGAATCCTCTCGGCAGCTGCAGCCGGGCCTGGGATTCGGCATGGTGAGCTTCCAGGTTCCATGCCGAGTCAGCCTGCACCTCTTCCGGACGCCAGGCGCGTGGTGTTGTCCGACGTTGCCATTGGGTCCTCTTGGGGAGAGAGCCTTAGCTAGGGTTAGGGTTCGGTCCAGGGACGTCGCCAGGGCCGAAGCGGCTCCGGTCTCGTGATCTCCCTCGAGGGCTGAAGTGAGGGCCCATGCAGCAAGGCGGCTCAAGTGCAGGCTTAGGGTTCGAGGCCGGCTTAGGTGTCGGTGGAGGGTCCCCGTTCGGTGTCGGGTTAGGGTTAGGGTTAGGGTTAGGTCCCAGGAGGCTCGGGGCGCCGAACCCACCGCAGGGCAGTGGTCTCCCCGAAGGGCTGAGTTGAGGACACAAGGGACGGTGCCGGTCAGGATCCGGCTTTGGCTGCCAGGGCCACAGACGTCGATCGGCCCCCGTTCGAGGAGGCCTCCGGAATCCTCTCGCTCAGCTGCAGCCAGGCGGGGAAACCACATGGTGAGCTTCCAGGTTCCATGCCGAGTCAGCCTGCACCGCTGCCGGACCCCAGGCGCGTGGTGTTGTCAGACGTTGGCATTGGGTCCCCATGGGGAGGGAGCCTTAGCTAGGGTTAGGGTTCGGCCCAGGGACGTCGCCAGGGCTGAATCGACTCCAGTCTCGTGATCTCCCTCGAGGGCTGAAGTGAGGGCCCATGCCCGAAGGCGGCTCACTTGCAGGGTTAGGGTTCGAGGCAGGCTTAGGTTGCGGTGGAGGGTCCCGGTTCGGGGTACGGTTAGGGTTAGGGTTAGGTCCCAGGAGGCTCCAGGCGCCGAACCCACAGCAGGGCCGTGGTCTCCCCGAAGGGCTGAGTTGAGGGCACAAGGGACCGTGCCGGTCAGGATCCGTCTTTGGCTGCCAAGGCCACACACGTGATTGGGCCCCTGGTCGAGGAGGCCTCCGGAATCCTCTCGGCAGCTGCAGCCGGGCCTGGGATTCGGCATGGTGAGCTTCCAGGTTCCATGCCGAGTCAGCCTGCACCTCTTCCGGACGCCAGGCGCGTGGTGTTGTCCGACGTTGCCATTGGGTCCTCTTGGGGAGAGAGCCTTAGCTAGGGTTAGGGTTCGGTCCAGGGACGTCGCCAGGGCCGAAGCGGCTCCGGTCTCGTGATCTCCCTCGAGGGCTGAAGTGAGGGCCCATGCAGCAAGGCGGCTCAAGTGCAGGCTTAGGGTTCGAGGCCGGCTTAGGTGTCGGTGGAGGGTCCCCGTTCGGTGTCGGGTTAGGGTTAGGGTTAGGGTTAGGTCCCAGGAGGCTCGGGGCGCCGAACCCACCGCAGGGCAGTGGTCTCCCCGAAGGGCTGAGTTGAGGACACAAGGGACGGTGCCGGTCAGGATCCGGCTTTGGCTGCCAGGGCCACAGACGTCGATCGGCCCCCGTTCGAGGAGGCCTCCGGAATCCTCTCGCTCAGCTGCAGCCAGGCGGGGAAACCACATGGTGAGCTTCCAGGTTCCATGCCGAGTCAGCCTGCACCGCTGCCGGACCCCAGGCGCGTGGTGTTGTCAGACGTTGGCATTGGGTCCCCATGGGGAGGGAGCCTTAGCTAGGGTTAGGGTTCGGCCCAGGGACGTCGCCAGGGCTGAATCGACTCCAGTCTCGTGATCTCCCTCGAGGGCTGAAGTGAGGGCCCATGCCCGAAGGCGGCTCACTTGCAGGGTTAGGGTTCGAGGCAGGCTTAGGTTGCGGTGGAGGGTCCCGGTTCGGGGTACGGTTAGGGTTAGGGTTAGGTCCCAGGAGGCTCCAGGCGCCGAACCCACAGCAGGGCCGTGGTCTCCCCGAAGGGCTGAGTTGAGGGCACAAGGGACCGTGCCGGTCAGGATCCGTCTTTGGCTGCCAAGGCCACACACGTGATTGGGCCCCTGGTCGAGGAGGCCTCCGGAATCCTCTCGGCAGCTGCAGCCGGGCCTGGGATTCGGCATGGTGAGCTTCCAGGTTCCATGCCGAGTCAGCCTGCACCTCTTCCGGACGCCAGGCGCGTGGTGTTGTCCGACGTTGCCATTGGGTCCTCTTGGGGAGAGAGCCTTAGCTAGGGTTAGGGTTCGGTCCAGGGACGTCGCCAGGGCCGAAGCGGCTCCGGTCTCGTGATCTCCCTCGAGGGCTGAAGTGAGGGCCCATGCAGCAAGGCGGCTCAAGTGCAGGCTTAGGGTTCGAGGCCGGCTTAGGTGTCGGTGGAGGGTCCCCGTTCGGTGTCGGGTTAGGGTTAGGGTTAGGGTTAGGTCCCAGGAGGCTCCGGGCGCCGAACCCACGGCAGGGCAGTGGTCTCCCCGAAGGGCTGAGTTGAGGACACAAGGGACGGTGCCGGTCAGGATCCGGCTTTGGCTGCCAGGGCCACAGACGTCGATCGGCCCCCGTTCGAGGAGGCCTCCGGAATCCTCTCGCTCAGCTGCAGCCAGGCGGGGAAACCACATGGTGAGCTTCCAGGTTCCATGCCGAGTCAGCCTGCACCGCTGCCGGACCCCAGGCGCGTGGTGTTGTCAGACGTTGGCATTGGGTCCCCATGGGGAGGGAGCCTTAGCTAGGGTTAGGGTTCGGCCCAGGGACGTCGCCAGGGCTGAATCGACTCCAGTCTCGTGATCTCCCTCGAGGGCTGAAGTGAGGGCCCATGCCCGAAGGCGGCTCACTTGCAGGGTTAGGGTTCGAGGCAGGCTTAGGTTGCGGTGGAGGGTCCCGGTTCGGGGTACGGTTAGGGTTAGGGTTAGGTCCCAGGAGGCTCCAGGCGCTGAACCCACAGCAGGGCCGTGGTCTCCCCGAAGGGCTGAGTTGAGGGCACTAGGGACCGTGCCGGTCAGGATCCGTCTTTGGCTGCCAAGGCCACACACGTGATTGGGCCCCTGGTCGAGGAGGCCTCCGGAATCCTCTCGGCAGCTGCAGCCGGGCCTGGGATTCGGCATGGTGAGCTTCCAGGTTCCATGCCGAGTCAGCCTGCACCTCTTCCGGACGCCAGGCGCGTGGTGTTGTCCGACGTTGCCATTGGGTCCTCTTGGGGAGAGAGCCTTAGCTAGGGTTAGGGTTCGGTCCAGGGACGTCGCCAGGGCCGAAGCGGCTCCGGTCTCGTGATCTCCCTCGAGGGCTGAAGTGAGGGCCCATGCAGCAAGGCGGCTCAAGTGCAGGCTTAGGGTTCGAGGCCGGCTTAGGTGTCGGTGGAGGGTCCCTGTTCGGTGTCGGGTTAGGGTTAGGGTTAGGTCCCAGGAGGCTCGGGGCGCCGAACCCACCGCAGGGCAGTGGTCTCCCCGAAGGGCTGAGTTGAGGACACAAGGGACGGTGCCGGTCAGGATCCGGCTTTGGCTGCCAGGGCCACAGACGTCGATCGGCCCCCGTTCGAGGAGGCCTCCGGAATCCTCTCGCTCAGCAGCAGCCAGGCGGGGAAACCACATGGTGAGCTTCCAGGTTCCATGCCGAGTCAGCCTGCACCGCTGCCGGACCCCAGGCGCGTGGTGTTGTCAGACGTTGGCATTGGGTCCCCATGGGGAGGGAGCCTTAGCTAGGGTTAGGGTTCGGCCCAGGGACGTCGCCAGGGCTGAATCGACTCCAGTCTCGTGATCTCCCTCGAGGGCTGAAGTGAGGGCCCATGCCCGAAGGCGGCTCACTTGCAGGGTTAGGGTTCGAGGCAGGCTTAGGTTGCGGTGGAGGGTCCCGGTTCGGGGTACGGTTAGGGTTAGGGTTAGGTCCCAGGAGGCTCCAGGCGCCGAACCCACAGCAGGGCCGTGGTCTCCCCGAAGGGCTGAGTTGAGGGCACAAGGGACCGTGCCGGTCAGGATCCGTCTTTGGCTGCCAAGGCCACACACGTGATTGGGCCCCTGGTCGAGGAGGCCTCCGGAATCCTCTCGGCAGCTGCAGCCGGGCCTGGGATTCGGCATGGTGAGCTTCCAGGTTCCATGCCGAGTCAGCCTGCACCTCTTCCGGACGCCAGGCGCGTGGTGTTGTCCGACGTTGCCATTGGGTCCTCTTGGGGAGAGAGCCTTAGCTAGGGTTAGGGTTCGGTCCAGGGACGTCGCCAGGGCCGAAGCGGCTCCGGTCTCGTGATCTCCCTCGAGGGCTGAAGTGAGGGCCCATGCAGCAAGGCGGCTCAAGTGCAGGCTTAGGGTTCGAGGCCGGCTTAGGTGTCGGTGGAGGGTCCCCGTTCGGTGTCGGGTTAGGGTTAGGGTTAGGTCCCAGGAGGCTCGGGGCGCCGAACCCACCGCAGGGCAGTGGTCTCCCCGAAGGGCTGAGTTGAGGACACAAGGGACGGTGCCGGTCAGGATCCGGCTTTGGCTGCCAGGGCCACAGACGTCGATCGGCCCCCGTTCGAGGAGGCCTCCGGAATCCTCTCGCTCAGCTGCAGCCAGGCGGGGAAACCACATGGTGAGCTTCCAGGTTCCATGCCGAGTCAGCCTGCACCACTGCCGGACCCCAGGCGCGTGGTGTTGTCAGACGTTGGCATTGGGTCCCCATGGGGAGGGAGCCTTAGCTAGGGTTAGGGTTCGGCCCAGGGACGTCGCCAGGGCTGAATCGACTCCAGTCTCGTGATCTCCCTCGAGGGCTGAAGTGAGGGCCCATGCCCGAAGGCGGCTCACTTGCAGGGTTAGGGTTCGAGGCAGGCTTAGGTTGCGGTGGAGGGTCCCGGTTCGGGGTACGGTTAGGGTTAGGGTTAGGTCCCAGGAGGCTCCAGGCGCCGAACCCACAGCAGGGCCGTGGTCTCCCCGAAGGGCTGAGTTGAGGGCACAAGGGACCGTGCCGGTCAGGATCCGTCTTTGGCTGCCAAGGCCACACACGTGATTGGGCCCCTGGTCGAGGAGGCCTCCGGAATCCTCTCGGCAGCTGCAGCCGGGCCTGGGATTCGGCATGGTGAGCTTCCAGGTTCCATGCCGAGTCAGCCTGCACCTCTTCCGGACGCCAGGCGCGTGGTGTTGTCCGACGTTGCCATTGGGTCCTCTTGGGGAGAGAGCCTTAGCTAGGGTTAGGGTTCGGTCCAGGGACGTCGCCAGGGCCGAAGCGGCTCCGGTCTCGTGATCTCCCTCGAGGGCTGAAGTGAGGGCCCATGCAGCAAGGCGGCTCAAGTGCAGGCTTAGGGTTCGAGGCCGGCTTAGGTGTCGGTGGAGGGTCCCCGTTCGGTGTCGGGTTAGGGTTAGGGTTAGGGTTAGGTCCCAGGAGGCTCCGGGCGCCGAACCCACGGCAGGGCAGTGGTCTCCCCGAAGGGCTGAGTTGAGGACACAAGGGACGGTGCCGGTCAGGATCCGGCTTTGGCTGCCAGGGCCACAGACGTCGATCGGCCCCCGTTCGAGGAGGCCTCCGGAATCCTCTCGCTCAGCTGCAGCCAGGCGGGGAAACCACATGGTGAGCTTCCAGGTTCCATGCCGAGTCAGCCTGCACCGCTGCCGGACCCCAGGCGCGTGGTGTTGTCAGACGTTGGCATTGGGTCCCCATGGGGAGGGAGCCTTAGCTAGGGTTAGGGTTCGGCCCAGGGACGTCGCCAGGGCTGAATCGACTCCAGTCTCGTGATCTCCCTCGAGGGCTGAAGTGAGGGCCCATGCCCGAAGGCGGCTCACTTGCAGGGTTAGGGTTCGAGGCAGGCTTAGGTTGCGGTGGAGGGTCCCGGTTCGGGGTACGGTTAGGGTTAGGGTTAGGTCCCAGGAAGCTCCAGGCGCCGAACCCACAGCAGGGCCGTGGTCTCCCCGAAGGGCTGAGTTGAGGGCACAAGGGACCGTGCCGGTCAGGATCCGTCTTTGGCTGCCAAGGCCACACACGTGATTGGGCCCCTGGTCGAGGAGGCCTCCGGAATCCTCTCGGCAGCTGCAGCCGGGCCTGGGATTCGGCATGGTGAGCTTCCAGGTTCCATGCCGAGTCAGCCTGCACCTCTTCCGGACGCCAGGCGCGTGGTGTTGTCCGACGTTGCCATTGGGTCCTCTTGGGGAGAGAGCCTTAGCTAGGGTTAGGGTTCGGTCCAGGGACGTCGCCAGGGCCGAAGCGGCTCCGGTCTCGTGATCTCCCTCGAGGGCTGAAGTGAGGGCCCATGCAGCAAGGCGGCTCAAGTGCAGGCTTAGGGTTCGAGGCCGGCTTAGGTGTCGGTGGAGGGTCCCCGTTCGGTGTCGGGTTAGGGTTAGGGTTAGGGTTAGGTCCCAGGAGGCTCCGGGCGCCGAACCCACCGCAGGGCAGTGGTCTCCCCGAAGGGCTGAGTTGAGGACACAAGGGACGGTGCCGGTCAGGATCCGGCTTTGGCTGCCAGGGCCACAGACGTCGATCGGCCCCCGTTCGAGGAGGCCTCCGGAATCCTCTCGCTCAGCTGCAGCCAGGCGGGGAAACCACATGGTGAGCTTCCAGGTTCCATGCCGAGTCAGCCTGCACCGCTGCCGGACCCCAGGCGCGTGGTGTTGTCAGACGTTGGCATTGGGTCCCCATGGGGAGGGAGCCTTAGCTAGGGTTAGGGTTCGGCCCAGGGACGTCGCCAGGGCTGAATCGACTCCAGTCTCGTGATCTCCCTCGAGGGCTGAAGTGAGGGCCCATGCCCGTAGGCGTCTCACTTGCAGGGTTAGGGTTCGAGGCAGGCTTAGGTTGCGGTGGAGGGTCCCGGTTCGGGGTACGGTTAGGGTTAGGGTTAGGTCCCAGGAGGCTCCAGGCGCCGAACCCACAGCAGGGCCGTGGTCTCCCCGAAGGGCTGAGTTGAGGGCACAAGGGACCGTGCCGGTCAGGATCCGTCTTTGGCTGCCAAGGCCACACACGTGATTGGGCCCCTGGTCGAGGAGGCCTCCGGAATCCTCTCGGCAGCTGCAGCCGGGCCTGGGATTCGGCATGGTGAGCTTCCAGGTTCCATGCCGAGTCAGCCTGCACCTCTTCCGGACGCCAGGCGCGTGGTGTTGTCCGACGTTGCCATTGGGTCCTCTTGGGGAGAGAGCCTTAGCTAGGGTTAGGGTTCGGTCCAGGGACGTCGCCAGGGCCGAAGCGGCTCCGGTCTCGTGATCTCCCTCGAGGGCTGAAGTGAGGGCCCATGCAGCAAGGCGGCTCAAGTGCAGGCTTAGGGTTCGAGGCCGGCTTAGGTGTCGGTGGAGGGTCCCCGTTCGGTGTCGGGTTAGGGTTAGGGTTAGGGTTAGGTCCCAGGAGGCTCGGGGCGCCGAACCCACGGCAGGGCAGTGGTCTCCCCGAAGGGCTGAGTTGAGGACACAAGGGACGGTGCCGGTCAGGATCCGGCTTTGGCTGCCAGGGCCACAGACGTCGATCGGCCCCCGTTCGAGGAGGCCTCCGGAATCCTCTCGCTCAGCTGCAGCCAGGCGGGGAAACCACATGGTGAGCTTCCAGGTTCCATGCCGAGTCAGCCTGCACCACTGCCGGACCCCAGGCGCGTGGTGTTGTCAGACGTTGGCATTGGGTCCCCATGGGGAGGGAGCCTTAGCTAGGGTTAGGGTTCGGCCCAGGGACGTCGCCAGGGCTGAATCGACTCCAGTCTCGTGATCTCCCTCGAGGGCTGAAGTGAGGGCCCATGCCCGAAGGCGGCTCACTTGCAGGGTTAGGGTTCGAGGCAGGCTTAGGTTGCGGTGGAGGGTCCCGGTTCGGGGTACGGTTAGGGTTAGGGTTAGGTCCCAGGAGGCTCCAGGCGCCGAACCCACAGCAGGGCCGTGGTCTCCCCGAAGGGCTGAGTTGAGGGCACAAGGGACCGTGCCGGTCAGGATCCGTCTTTGGCTGCCAAGGCCACACACGTGATTGGGCCCCTGGTCGAGGAGGCCTCCGGAATCCTCTCGGCAGCTGCAGCCGGGCCTGGGATTCGGCATGGTGAGCTTCCAGGTTCCATGCCGAGTCAGCCTGCACCTCTTCCGGACGCCAGGCGCGTGGTGTTGTCCGACGTTGCCATTGGGTCCTCTTGGGGAGAGAGCCTTAGCTAGGGTTAGGGTTCGGTCCAGGGACGTCGCCAGGGCCGAAGCGGCTCCGGTCTCGTGATCTCCCTCGAGGGCTGAAGTGAGGGCCCATGCAGCAAGGCGGCTCAAGTGCAGGCTTAGGGTTCGAGGCCGGCTTAGGTGTCGGTGGAGGGTCCCCGTTCGGTGTCGGGTTAGGGTTAGGGTTAGGGTTAGGTCCCAGGAGGCTCCGGGCGCCGAACCCACGGCAGGGCAGTGGTCTCCCCGAAGGGCTGAGTTGAGGACACAAGGGACGGTGCCGGTCAGGATCCGGCTTTGGCTGCCAGGGCCACAGACGTCGATCGGCCCCCGTTCGAGGAGGCCTCCGGAATCCTCTCGCTCAGCTGCAGCCAGGCGGGGAAACCACATGGTGAGCTTCCAGGTTCCATGCCGAGTCAGCCTGCACCGCTGCCGGACCCCAGGCGCGTGGTGTTGTCAGACGTTGGCATTGGGTCCCCATGGGGAGGGAGCCTTAGCTAGGGTTAGGGTTCGGCCCAGGGACGTCGCCAGGGCTGAATCGACTCCAGTCTCGTGATCTCCCTCGAGGGCTGAAGTGAGGGCCCATGCCCGAAGGCGGCTCACTTGCAGGGTTAGGGTTCGAGGCAGGCTTAGGTTGCGGTGGAGGGTCCCGGTTCGGGGTACGGTTAGGGTTAGGGTTAGGTCCCAGGAGGCTCCAGGCGCCGAACCCACAGCAGGGCCGTGGTCTCCCCGAAGGGCTGAGTTGAGGGCACAAGGGACCGTGCCGGTCAGGATCCGTCTTTGGCTGCCAAGGCCACACACGTGATTGGGCCCCTGGTCGAGGAGGCCTCCGGAATCCTCTCGGCAGCTGCAGCCGGGCCTGGGATTCGGCATGGTGAGCTTCCAGGTTCCATGCCGAGTCAGCCTGCACCTCTTCCGGACGCCAGGCGCGTGGTGTTGTCCGACGTTGCCATTGGGTCCTCTTGGGGAGAGAGCCTTAGCTAGGGTTAGGGTTCGGTCCAGGGACGTCGCCAGGGCCGAAGCGGCTCCGGTCTCGTGATCTCCCTCGAGGGCTGAAGTCAGGGCCCATGCAGCAAGGCGGCTCAAGTGCAGGCTTAGGGTTCGAGGCCGGCTTAGGTGTCGGTGGAGGGTCCCTGTTCGGTGTCGGGTTAGGGTTAGGGTTAGGTCCCAGGAGGCTCGGGGCGCCGAACCCACCGCAGGGCAGTGGTCTCCCCGAAGGGCTGAGTTGAGGACACAAGGGACGGTGCCGGTCAGGATCCGGCTTTGGCTGCCAGGGCCACAGACGTCGATCGGCCCCCGTTCGAGGAGGCCTCCGGAATCCTCTCGCTCAGCAGCAGCCAGGCGGGGAAACCACATGGTGAGCTTCCAGGTTCCATGCCGAGTCAGCCTGCACCGCTGCCGGACCCCAGGCGCGTGGTGTTGTCAGACGTTGGCATTGGGTCCCCATGGGGAGGGAGCCTTAGCTAGGGTTAGGGTTCGGGCCAGGGACGTCGCCAGGGCTGAATCGACTCCAGTCTCGTGATCTCCCTCGAGGGCTGAAGTGAGGGCCCATGCCCGAAGGCGGCTCACTTGCAGGGTTAGGGTTCGAGGCAGGCTTAGGTTGCGGTGGAGGGTCCCGGTTCGGGGTACGGTTAGGGTTAGGGTTAGGTCCCAGGAGGCTCCAGGCGCCGAACCCACAGCAGGGCCGTGGTCTCCCCGAAGGGCTGAGTTGAGGGCACAAGGGACCGTGCCGGTCAGGATCCGTCTTTGGCTGCCAAGGCCACACACGTGATTGGGCCCCTGGTCGAGGAGGCCTCCGGAATCCTCTCGGCAGCTGCAGCCGGGCCTGGGATTCGGCATGGTGAGCTTCCAGGTTCCATGCCGAGTCAGCCTGCACCTCTTCCGGACGCCAGGCGCGTGGTGTTGTCCGACGTTGCCATTGGGTCCTCTTGGGGAGAGAGCCTTAGCTAGGGTTAGGGTTCGGTCCAGGGACGTCGCCAGGGCCGAAGCGGCTCCGGTCTCGTGATCTCCCTCGAGGGCTGAAGTGAGGGCCCATGCAGCAAGGCGGCTCAAGTGCAGGCTTAGGGTTCGAGGCCGGCTTAGGTGTCGGTGGAGGGTCCCCGTTCGGTGTCGGGTTAGGGTTAGGGTTAGGGTTAGGTCCCAGGAGGCTCGGGGCGCCGAACCCACCGCAGGGCAGTGGTCTCCCCGAAGGGTGAGTTGAGGACACAAGGGACGGTGCCGGTCAGGATCCGGCTTTGGCTGCCAGGGCCACAGACGTCGATCGG
Organism: Panthera onca; assembly: GCF_046562875.1. NCBI lineage: Eukaryota > Metazoa > Chordata > Mammalia > Carnivora > Felidae > Panthera > Panthera onca. The sequence goes on along the minus strand of NC_138342.1, from coordinate 206,080,231 downwards.
CCCCCGTTCGAGGAGGCCTCCGGAATCCTCTCGCTCAGCTGCAGCCAGGCGGGGAAACCACATGGTGAGCTTCCAGGTTCCATGCCGAGTCAGCCTGCACCGCTGCCGGACCCCAGGCGCGTGGTGTTGTCAGACGTTGGCATTGGGTCCCCATGGGGAGGGAGCCTTAGCTAGGGTTAGGGTTCGGCCCAGGGACGTCGCCAGGGCTGAATCGACTCCAGTCTCGTGATCTCCCTCGAGGGCTGAAGTGAGGGCCCATGCCCGTAGGCGTCTCACTTGCAGGGTTAGGGTTCGAGGCAGGCTTAGGTTGCGGTGGAGGGTCCCGGTTCGGGGTACGGTTAGGGTTAGGGTTAGGTCCCAGGAGGCTCCAGGCGCCGAACCCACAGCAGGGCCGTGGTCTCCCCGAAGGGCTGAGTTGAGGGCACAAGGGACCGTGCCGGTCAGGATCCGTCTTTGGCTGCCAAGGCCACACACGTGATTGGGCCCCTGGTCGAGGAGGCCTCCGGAATCCTCTCGGCAGCTGCAGCCGGGCCTGGGATTCGGCATGGTGAGCTTCCAGGTTCCATGCCGAGTCAGCCTGCACCTCTTCCGGACGCCAGGCGCGTGGTGTTGTCCGACGTTGCCATTGGGTCCTCTTGGGGAGAGAGCCTTAGCTAGGGTTAGGGTTCGGTCCAGGGACGTCGCCAGGGCCGAAGCGGCTCCGGTCTCGTGATCTCCCTCGAGGGCTGAAGTGAGGGCCCATGCAGCAAGGCGGCTCAAGTGCAGGCTTAGGGTTCGAGGCCGGCTTAGGTGTCGGTGGAGGGTCCCCGTTCGGTGTCGGGTTAGGGTTAGGGTTAGGGTTAGGTCCCAGGAGGCTCGGGGCGCCGAACCCACCGCAGGGCAGTGGTCTCCCCGAAGGGCTGAGTTGAGGACACAAGGGACGGTGCCGGTCAGGATCCGGCTTTGGCTGCCAGGGCCATAGACGTCGATCGGCCCCCGTTCCAGGAGGCCTCCGGAATCCTCTCGCTCAGCTGCAGCCAGGCGGGGAAACCACATGGTGAGCTTCCAGGTTCCATGCCGAGTCAGCCTGCACCGCTGCCGGACCCCAGGCGCGTGGTGTTGTCAGACGTTGGCATTGGGTCCCCATGGGGAGGGAGCCTTAGCTAGGGTTAGGGTTCGGCCCAGGGACGTCGCCAGGGCTGAATCGACTCCAGTCTCGTGATCTCCCTCGAGGGCTGAAGTGAGGGCCCATGCCCGAAGGCGGCTCACTTGCAGGGTTAGGGTTCGAGGCAGGCTTAGGTTGCGGTGGAGGGTCCCGGTTCGGGGTACGGTTAGGGTTAGGGTTAGGTCCCAGGAGGCTCCAGGCGCCGAACCCACAGCAGGGCCGTGGTCTCCCCGAAGGGCTGAGTTGAGGGCACAAGGGACCGTGCCGGTCAGGATCCGTCTTTGGCTGCCAAGGCCACACACGTGATTGGGCCCCTGGTCGAGGAGGCCTCCGGAATCCTCTCGGCAGCTGCAGCCGGGCCTGGGATTCGGCATGGTGAGCTTCCAGGTTCCATGCCGAGTCAGCCTGCACCTCTTCCGGACGCCAGGCGCGTGGTGTTGTCCGACGTTGCCATTGGGTCCTCTTGGGGAGAGAGCCTTAGCTAGGGTTAGGGTTCGGTCCAGGGACGTCGCCAGGGCCGAAGCGGCTCCGGTCTCGTGATCTCCCTCGAGGGCTGAAGTGAGGGCCCATGCAGCAAGGCGGCTCAAGTGCAGGCTTAGGGTTCGAGGCCGGCTTAGGTGTCGGTGGAGGGTCCCCGTTCGGTGTCGGGTTAGGGTTAGGGTTAGGGTTAGGTCCCAGGAGGCTCCGGGCGCCGAACCCACGGCAGGGCAGTGGTCTCCCCGAAGGGCTGAGTTGAGGACACAAGGGACGGTGCCGGTCAGGATCCGGCTTTGGCTGCCAGGGCCACAGACGTCGATCGGCCCCCGTTCGAGGAGGCCTCCGGAATCCTCTCGCTCAGCTGCAGCCAGGCGGGGAAACCACATGGTGAGCTTCCAGGTTCCATGCCGAGTCAGCCTGCACCGCTGCCGGACCCCAGGCGCGTGGTGTTGTCAGACGTTGGCATTGGGTCCCCATGGGGAGGGAGCCTTAGCTAGGGTTAGGGTTCGGCCCAGGGACGTCGCCAGGGCTGAATCGACTCCAGTCTCGTGATCTCCCTCGAGGGCTGAAGTGAGGGCCCATGCCCGAAGGCGGCTCACTTGCAGGGTTAGGGTTCGAGGCAGGCTTAGGTTGCGGTGGAGGGTCCCGGTTCGGGGTACGGTTAGGGTTCGGGTTAGGTCCCAGGAGGCTCCAGGCGCCGAACCCACAGCAGGGCCGTGGTCTCCCCGAAGGGCTGAGTTGAGGGCACAAGGGACCGTGCCGGTCAGGATCCGTCTTTGGCTGCCAAGGCCACACACGTGATTGGGCCCCTGGTCGAGGAGGCCTCCGGAATCCTCTCGGCAGCTGCAGCCGGGCCTGGGATTCGGCATGGTGAGCTTCCAGGTTCCATGCCGAGTCAGCCTGCACCTCTTCCGGACGCCAGGCGCGTGGTGTTGTCCGACGTTGCCATTGGGTCCTCTTGGGGAGAGAGCCTTAGCTAGGGTTAGGGTTCGGTCCAGGGACGTCGCCAGGGCCGAAGCGGCTCCGGTCTCGTGATCTCCCTCGAGGGCTGAAGTCAGGGCCCATGCAGCAAGGCGGCTCAAGTGCAGGCTTAGGGTTCGAGGCCGGCTTAGGTGTCGGTGGAGGGTCCCTGTTCGGTGTCGGGTTAGGGTTAGGGTTAGGTCCCAGGAGGCTCGGGGCGCCGAACCCACCGCAGGGCAGTGGTCTCCCCGAAGGGCTGAGTTGAGGACACAAGGGACGGTGCCGGTCAGGATCCGGCTTTGGCTGCCAGGGCCACAGACGTCGATCGGCCCCCGTTCGAGGAGGCCTCCGGAATCCTCTCGCTCAGCAGCAGCCAGGCGGGGAAACCACATGGTGAGCTTCCAGGTTCCATGCCGAGTCAGCCTGCACCGCTGCCGGACCCCAGGCGCGTGGTGTTGTCAGACGTTGGCATTGGGTCCCCATGGGGAGGGAGCCTTAGCTAGGGTTAGGGTTCGGCCCAGGGACGTCGCCAGGGCTGAATCGACTCCAGTCTCGTGATCTCCCTCGAGGGCTGAAGTGAGGGCCCATGCCCGAAGGCGGCTCACTTGCAGGGTTAGGGTTCGAGGCAGGCTTAGGTTGCGGTGGAGGGTCCCGGTTCGGGGTACGGTTAGGGTTAGGGTTAGGTCCCAGGAGGCTCCAGGCGCCGAACCCACAGCAGGGCCGTGGTCTCCCCGAAGGGCTGAGTTGAGGGCACAAGGGACCGTGCCGGTCAGGATCCGTCTTTGGCTGCCAAGGCCACACACGTGATTGGGCCCCTGGTCGAGGAGGCCTCCGGAATCCTCTCGGCAGCTGCAGCCGGGCCTGGGATTCGGCATGGTGAGCTTCCAGGTTCCATGCCGAGTCAGCCTGCACCTCTTCCGGACGCCAGGCGCGTGGTGTTGTCCGACGTTGCCATTGGGTCCTCTTGGGGAGAGAGCCTTAGCTAGGGTTAGGGTTCGGTCCAGGGACGTCGCCAGGGCCGAAGCGGCTCCGGTCTCGTGATCTCCCTCGAGGGCTGAAGTGAGGGCCCATGCAGCAAGGCGGCTCAAGTGCAGGCTTAGGGTTCGAGGCCGGCTTAGGTGTCGGTGGAGGGTCCCCGTTCGGTGTCGGGTTAGGGTTAGGGTTAGGTCCCAGGAGGCTCGGGGCGCCGAACCCACCGCAGGGCAGTGGTCTCCCCGAAGGGCTGAGTTGAGGACACAAGGGACGGTGCCGGTCAGGATCCGGCTTTGGCTGCCAGGGCCACAGACGTCGATCGGCCCCCGTTCGAGGAGGCCTCCGGAATCCTCTCGCTCAGCTGCAGCCAGGCGGGGAAACCACATGGTGAGCTTCCAGGTTCCATGCCGAGTCAGCCTGCACCACTGCCGGACCCCAGGCGCGTGGTGTTGTCAGACGTTGGCATTGGGTCCCCATGGGGAGGGAGCCTTAGCTAGGGTTAGGGTTCGGCCCAGGGACGTCGCCAGGGCTGAATCGACTCCAGTCTCGTGATCTCCCTCGAGGGCTGAAGTGAGGGCCCATGCCCGAAGGCGGCTCACTTGCAGGGTTAGGGTTCGAGGCAGGCTTAGGTTGCGGTGGAGGGTCCCGGGTCGGGGTACGGTTAGGGTTAGGGTTAGGTCCCAGGAGGCTCCAGGCGCCGAACCCACAGCAGGGCCGTGGTCTCCCCGAAGGGCTGAGTTGAGGGCACAAGGGACCGTGCCGGTCAGGATCCGTCTTTGGCTGCCAAGGCCACACACGTGATTGGGCCCCTGGTCGAGGAGGCCTCCTGAATCCTCTCGGCAGCTGCAGCCGGGCCTGGGATTAGGCATGGTGAGCTTCCAGGTTCCATGCCGAGTCAGCCTGCACCTCTTCCGGACGCCAGGCGCGTGGTGTTGTCCGACGTTGCCATTGGGTCCTCTTGGGGAGAGAGCCTTAGCTAGGGTTAGGGTTCGGTCCAGGGACGTCGCCAGGGCCGAAGCGGCTCCGGTCTCGTGATCTCCCTCGAGGGCTGAAGTGAGGGCCCATGCAGCAAGGCGGCTCAAGTGCAGGCTTAGGGTTCGAGACCGGCTTAGGTGTCGGTGGAGGGTCCCCGTTCGGTGTCGGGTTAGGGTTAGGGTTAGGGTTAGGTCCCAGGAGGCTCCGGGCGCCGAACCCACGGCAGGGCAGTGGTCTCCCCGAAGGGCTGAGTTGAGGACACAAGGGACGGTGCCGGTCAGGATCCGGCTTTGGCTGCCAGGGCCACAGACGTCGATCGGCCCCCGTTCGAGGAGGCCTCCGGAATCCTCTCGCTCAGCTGCAGCCAGGCGGGGAAACCACATGGTGAGCTTCCAGGTTCCATGCCGAGTCAGCCTGCACCGCTGCCGGACCCCAGGCGCGTGGTGTTGTCAGACGTTGGCATTGGGTCCCCATGGGGAGGGAGCCTTAGCTAGGGTTAGGGTTCGGGCCAGGGACGTCGCCAGGGCTGAATCGACTCCAGTCTCGTGATCTCCCTCGAGGGCTGAAGTGAGGGCCCATGCCCGAAGGCGGCTCACTTGCAGGGTTAGGGTTCGAGGCAGGCTTAGGTTGCGGTGGAGGGTCCCGGTTCGGGGTACGGTTAGGGTTAGGGTTAGGTCCCAGGAGGCTCCAGGCGCCGAACCCACAGCAGGGCCGTGGTCTCCCCGAAGGGCTGAGTTGAGGGCACAAGGGACCGTGCCGGTCAGGATCCGTCTTTGGCTGCCAAGGCCACACACGTGATTGGGCCCCTGGTCGAGGAGGCCTCCGGAATCCTCTCGGCAGCTGCAGCCGGGCCTGGGATTCGGCATGGTGAGCTTCCAGGTTCCATGCCGAGTCAGCCTGCACCTCTTCCGGACGCCAGGCGCGTGGTGTTGTCCGACGTTGCCATTGGGTCCTCTTGGGGAGAGAGCCTTAGCTAGGGTTAGGGTTCGGTCCAGGGACGTCGCCAGGGCCGAAGCGGCTCCGGTCTCGTGATCTCCCTCGAGGGCTGAAGTGAGGGCCCATGCAGCAAGGCGGCTCAAGTGCAGGCTTAGGGTTCGAGGCCGGCTTAGGTGTCGGTGGAGGGTCCCTGTTCGGTGTCGGGTTAGGGTTAGGGTTAGGTCCCAGGAGGCTCGGGGCGCCGAACCCACGGCAGGGCAGTGGTCTCCCCGAAGGGCTGAGTTGAGGACACAAGGGACGGTGCCGGTCAGGATCCGGCTTTGGCTGCCAGGGCCACAGACGTCGATCGGCCCCCGTTCGAGGAGGCCTCCGGAATCCTCTCGCTCAGCAGCAGCCAGGCGGGGAAACCACATGGTGAGCTTCCAGGTTCCATGCCGAGTCAGCCTGCACCGCTGCCGGACCCCAGGCGCGTGGTGTTGTCAGACGTTGGCATTGGGTCCCCATGGGGAGGGAGCCTTAGCTAGGGTTAGGGTTCGGCCCAGGGACGTCGCCAGGGCTGAATCGACTCCAGTCTCGTGATCTCCCTCGAGGGCTGAAGTGAGGGCCCATGCCCGAAGGCGGCTCACTTGCAGGGTTAGGGTTCGAGGCAGGCTTAGGTTGCGGTGGAGGGTCCCGGTTCGGGGTACGGTTAGGGTTAGGGTTAGGTCCCAGGAGGCTCCAGGCGCCGAACCCACAGCAGGGCCGTGGTCTCCCCGAAGGGCTGAGTTGAGGGCACAAGGGACCGTGCCGGTCAGGATCCGTCTTTGGCTGCCAAGACCACACACGTGATTGGGCCCCCGTTCGAGGAGGCCTCAGGAATCTTCTCGGCAGCTGCAGCCGGGCCTGGGATTCAGCATGGTGAGCTTCCAGGTTCCATGCCGAGTCAGCCTGCACCTCTTCCGGACGCCAGGCGCGTGGTGTTGTCCGACGTTGCCATTGGGTCCTCTTGGGGAGAGAGCCTTAGCTAGGGTTAGGGTTCGGTCCAGGGACGTCGCCAGGGCCGAAGCGGCTCCGGTCTCGTGATCTCCCTCGAGGGCTGAAGTGAGGGCCCATGCAGCAAGGCGGCTCAAGTGCAGGCTTAGGGTTCGAGGCCGGCTTAGGTGTCGGTGGAGGGTCCCCGTTCGGTGTCGGGTTAGGGTTAGGGTTAGGGTTAGGTCCCAGGAGGCTCGGGGCGCCGAACCCACCGCAGGGCAGTGGTCTCCCCGAAGGGCTGAGTTGAGGACACAAGGGACGGTGCCGGTCAGGATCCGGCTTTGGCTGCCAGGGCCACAGACGTCGATCGGCCCCCGTTCGAGGAGGCCTCCGGAATCCTCTCGCTCAGCTGCAGCCAGGCGGGGAAACCACATGGTGAGCTTCCAGGTTCCATGCCGAGTCAGCCTGCACCGCTGCCGGACCCCAGGCGCGTGGTGTTGTCAGACGTTGGCATTGGGTCCCCATGGGGAGGGAGCCTTAGCTAGGGTTAGGGTTCGGCCCAGGGACGTCGCCAGGGCTGAATCGACTCCAGTCTCGTGATCTCCCTCGAGGGCTGAAGTGAGGGCCCATGCCCGAAGGCGGCTCACTTGCAGGGTTAGGGTTCGAGGCAGGCTTAGGTTGCGGTGGAGGGTCCCGGTTCGGGGTACGGTTAGGGTTAGGGTTAGGTCCCAGGAGGCTCCAGGCGCCGAACCCACAGCAGGGCCGTGGTCTCCCCGAAGGGCTGAGTTGAGGGCACAAGGGACCGTGCCGGTCAGGATCCGTCTTTGGCTGCCAAGGCCACACACGTGATTGGGCCCCTGGTCGAGGAGGCCTCCGGAATCCTCTCGGCAGCTGCAGCCGGGCCTGGGATTCGGCATGGTGAGCTTCCAGGTTCCATGCCGAGTCAGCCTGCACCTCTTCCGGACGCCAGGCGCGTGGTGTTGTCCGACGTTGCCATTGGGTCCTCTTGGGGAGAGAGCCTTAGCTAGGGTTAGGGTTCGGTCCAGGGACGTCGCCAGGGCCGAAGCGGCTCCGGTCTCGTGATCTCCCTCGAGGGCTGAAGTGAGGGCCCATGCAGCAAGGCGGCTCAAGTGCAGGCTTAGGGTTCGAGGCCGGCTTAGGTGTCGGTGGAGGGTCCCCGTTCGGTGTCGGGTTAGGGTTAGGGTTAGGGTTAGGTCCCAGGAGGCTCGGGGCGCCGAACCCACCGCAGGGCAGTGGTCTCCCCGAAGGGCTGAGTTGAGGACACAAGGGACGGTGCCGGTCAGGATCCGGCTTTGGCTGCCAGGGCCACAGACGTCGATCGGCCCCCGTTCGAGGAGGCCTCCGGAATCCTCTCGCTCAGCTGCAGCCAGGCGGGGAAACCACATGGTGAGCTTCCAGGTTCCATGCCGAGTCAGCCTGCACCGCTGCCGGACCCCAGGCGCGTGGTGTTGTCAGACGTTGGCATTGGGTCCCCATGGGGAGGGAGCCTTAGCTAGGGTTAGGGTTCGGCCCAGGGACGTCGCCAGGGCTGAATCGACTCCAGTCTCGTGATCTCCCTCGAGGGCTGAAGTGAGGGCCCATGCCCGAAGGCGGCTCACTTGCAGGGTTAGGGTTCGAGGCAGGCTTAGGTTGCGGTGGAGGGTCCCGGTTCGGGGTACGGTTAGGGTTAGGGTTAGGTCCCAGGAGGCTCCAGGCGCCGAACCCACAGCAGGGCCGTGGTCTCCCCGAAGGGCTGAGTTGAGGGCACAAGGGACCGTGCCGGTCAGGATCCGTCTTTGGCTGCCAAGACCACACACGTGATTGGGCCCCCGTTCGATGAGGCCTCAGGAATCTTCTCGGCAGCTGCAGCCGGGCCTGGGATTCAGCATGGTGAGCTTCCAGGTTCCATGCCGAGTCAGCCTGCACCTCTTCCGGACGCCAGGCGCGTGGTGTTGTCCGACGTTGCCATTGGGTCCTCTTGGGGAGAGAGCCTTAGCTAGGGTTAGGGTTCGGTCCAGGGACGTCGCCAGGGCCGAAGCGGCTCCGGTCTCGTGATCTCCCTCGAGGGCTGAAGTGAGGGCCCATGCAGCAAGGCGGCTCAAGTGCAGGCTTAGGGTTCGAGGCCGGCTTAGGTGTCGGTGGAGGGTCCCCGTTCGGTGTCGGGTTAGGGTTAGGGTTAGGTCCCAGGAGGCTCGGGGCGCCGAACCCACCACAGGGCAGTGGTCTCCCCGAAGGGCTGAGTTGAGGACACAAGGGACGGTGCCGGTCAGGATCCGGCTTTGGCTGCCAGGGCCACAGACGTCGATCGGCCCCCGTTCGAGGAGGCCTCCGGAATCCTCTCGCTCAGCTGCAGCCAGGCGGGGAAACCACATGGTGAGCTTCCAGGTTCCATGCCGAGTCAGCCTGCACCGCTGCCGGACCCCAGGCGCGTGGTGTTGTCAGACGTTGGCATTGGGTCCCCATGGGGAGGGAGCCTTAGCTAGGGTTAGGGTTCGGCCCAGGGACGTCGCCAGGGCTGAATCGACTCCAGTCTCGTGATCTCCCTCGAGGGCTGAAGTGAGGGCCCATGCCCGAAGGCGGCTCACTTGCAGGGTTAGGGTTCGAGGCAGGCTTAGGTTGCGGTGGAGGGTCCCGGTTCGGGGTACGGTTAGGGTTAGGGTTAGGTCCCAGGAGGCTCCAGGCGCCGAACCCACAGCAGGGCCGTGGTCTCCCCGAAGGGCTGAGTTGAGGGCACAAGGGACCGTGCCGGTCAGGATCCGTCTTTGGCTGCCAAGGCCACACACGTGATTGGGCCCCTGGTCGAGGAGGCTTCCGGAATCCTCTCGGCAGCTGCAGCCAGGCCTGGGATTCGGCATGGTGAGCTTCCAGGTTCCATGCCGAGTCAGCCTGCACCTCTTCCGGACGCCAGGCGCGTGGTGTTGTCCGACGTTGCCATTGGGTCATCTTGGGGAGAGAGCCTTAGCTAGGGTTAGGGTTCGGTCCAGCGACGTCGCCAGGGCCGAAGCGGCTCCAGTCTCGTGATCTCCCTCGAGGGCTGAAGTGAGGGCCCATGCAGCAAGGCGGCTCAAGTGCAGGCTTAGGGTTCGAGGCCGGCTTAGGTGTCGGTGGAGGGTCCCCGTTCGGTGTCGGGTTAAGGTTAGGGTTAGGTCCCAGGAGGCTCGGGGCGCCGAACCCACCGCAGGGCAGTGGTCTCCCCGAAGGGCTGAGTTGAGGACACAAGGGACGGTGCCGGTCAGGATCCGGCTTTGGCTGCCAGGGCCACAGACGTCGATCGGCCCCCGTTCGAGGAGGCCTCCGGAATCCTCTCGCTCAGCTGCAGCCAGGCGGGGAAACCACATGGTGAGCTTCCAGGTTCCATGCCGAGTCAGCCTGCACCGCTGCCGGACCCCAGGCGCGTGGTGTTGTCAGACGTTGGCATTGGGTCCCCATGGGGAGGGAGCCTTAGCTAGGGTTAGGGTTCGGCCCAGGGACGTCGCCAGGGCTGAATCGACTCCAGTCTCGTGATCTCCCTCGAGGGCTGAAGTGAGGGCCCATGCCCGTAGGCGTCTCACTTGCAGGGTTAGGGTTCGAGGCAGGCTTAGGTTGCGGTGGAGGGTCCCGGTTCGGGGTACGGTTAGGGTTAGGGTTAGGTCCCAGGAGGCTCCAGGCGCCGAACCCACAGCAGGGCCGTGGTCTCCCCGAAGGGCTGAGTTGAGGGCACAAGGGACCGTGCCGGTCAGGATCCGTCTTTGGCTGCCAAGGCCACACACGTGATTGGGCCCCTGGTCGAGGAGGCCTCCGGAATCCTCTCGGCAGCTGCAGCCGGGCCTGGGATTCGGCATGGTGAGCTTCCAGGTTCCATGCCGAGTCAGCATGCACCTCTTCCGGACGCCAGGCGCGTGTTGTTGTCCGACGTTGCCATTGGGTCCTCTTGGGGAGAGAGCCTTAGCTAGGGTTAGGGTTCGGTCCAGGGACGACGCCAGGGCCGAAGCGGCTCCGGTCTCGTGATCTCCCTCGAGGGCTGAAGTGAGGGCCCATGCAGCAATGCGGCTCAAGTGCAGGCTTAGGGTTCGAGGCCGGCTTAGGTGTCGGTGGAGGGTCCCCGTTCGGTGTCGGGTTAGGGTTAGGGTTAGGGTTAGGTCCCAGGAGGCTCGGGGCGCCGAACCCACCGCAGGGCAGTGGTCTCCCCGAAGGGCTGAGTTGAGGACACAAGGGACGGTGCCGGTCAGGATCCGGCTTTGGCTGCCAGGGCCACAGACGTCGATCGGCCCCCGTTCGAGGAGGCCTCCGGAATCCTCTCGCTCAGCTGCAGCCAGGCGGGGAAACCACATGGTGAGCTTCCAGGTTCCATGCCGAGTCAGCCTGCACCGCTGCCGGACCCCAGGCGCGTGGTGTTGTCAGACGTTGGCATTGGGTCCCCATGGGGAGGGAGCCTTAGCTAGGGTTAGGGTTCGGCCCAGGGACGTCGCCAGGGCTGAATCGACTCCAGTCTCGTGATCTCCCTCGAGGGCTGAAGTGAGGGCCCATGCCCGAAGGCGGCTCACTTGCAGGGTTAGGGTTCGAGGCAGGCTTAGGTTGCGGTGGAGGGTCCCGGTTCGGGGTACGGTTAGGGTTAGGGTTAGGTCCCAGGAGGCTCCAGGCGCCGAACCCACAGCAGGGCCGTGGTCTCCCCGAAGGGCTGAGTTGAGGGCACAAGGGACCGTGCCGGGCAGGATCCGTCTTTGGCTGCCAAGGCCACACACGTGATTGGGCCCCTGGTCGAGGAGGCCTCCGGAATCCTCTCGGCAGCTGCAGCCGGGCCTGGGATTCGGCATGGTGAGCTTCCAGGTTCCATGCCGAGTCAGCCTGCACCTCTTCCGGAAGCCAGGCGCGTGTTGTTGTCCGACGTTGCCATTGGGTCCTCTTGGGGAGAGAGCCTTAGCTAGGGTTAGGGTTCGGTCCAGGGACGACGCCAGGGCCAAAGCGGCTCCGGTCTCGTGATCTCCCTCGAGGGCTGAAGTGAGGGCCCATGCAGCAATGCGGCTCAAGTGCAGGCTTAGGGTTCGAGGCCGGCTTAGGTGTCGGTGGAGGGTCCCCGTTCGGTGTCGGGTAGGGTTATCGTTAGGTCCCAGGAGGTTCGGGGCGCCGAACCCACCGCAGGGCAGTGGTCTCCCCAAAGGGCTGAGTTGAGGACACAAGGGACGGTGCCGGTCAGAATCCGGCTTTGGCTGCCAGGGCCACAGACGTCGATCGGCCCCCGTTCGAGGAGGCCTCCGGAATCCTCTCGCTCAGCTGCAGCCAGGCGGGGAAACCACATGGTGAGCTTCCAGGTTCCATGCCGAGGCAGCCTGCACCGCTGCCGGACCCCAGGCGCGTGGTGTTGTCAGACGTTGGCATTGGGTCCCCATGGGGAGGGAGCCTTAGCTAGGGTTAGGGTTCGGCCCAGGGACGTCGCCAGGGCTGAATCGACTCCAGTCTCGTGATCTCCCTCGAGGGCTGAAGTGAGGGCCCATGCCCGTAGGCGTCTCACTTGCAGGGTTAGGGTTCGAGGCAGGCTTAGGTTGCGGTGGAGGGTCCCGGTTCGGGGTACGGTTAGGGTTAGGGTTAGGTCCCAGGAGGCTCCAGGCGCCGAACCCACAGCAGGGCCGTGGTCTCCCCGAAGGGCTGAGTTGAGGGCACAAGGGACCGTGCCGGTCAGGATCCGTCTTTGGCTGCCAAGGCCACACACGTGATTGGGCCCCTGGTCGAGGAGGCCTCCGGAATCCTCTCGGCAGCTGCAGCCGGGCCTGGGATTCGGCATGGTGAGCTTCCAGGTTCCATGCCGAGTCAGCATGCACCTCTTCCGGACGCCAGGCGCGTGTTGTTGTCCGACGTTGCCATTGGGTCCTCTTGGGGAGAGAGCCTTAGCTAGGGTTAGGGTTCGGTCCAGGGACGACGCCAGGGCCGAAGCGGCTCCGGTCTCGTGATCTCCCTCGAGGGCTGAAGTGAGGGCCCATGCAGCAATGCGGCTCAAGTGCAGGCTTAGGGTTCGAGGCCGGCTTAGGTGTCGGTGGAGAGTCCCCGTTCGGTGTCGGGTTAGGGTTAGGGTTAGGGTTAGGTCCCAGGAGGCTCGGGGCGCCGAACCCACCGCAGGGCAGTGGTCTCCCCGAAGGGCTGAGTTGAGGACACAAGGGACGGTGCCGGTCAGGATCCGGCTTTGGCTGCCAGGGCCACAGACGTCGATCGGCCCCCGTTCGAGGAGGCCTCCGGAATCCTCTCGCTCAGCTGCAGCCAGGCGGGGAAACCACATGGTGAGCTTCCAGGTTCCATGCCGAGTCAGCCTGCACCGCTGCCGGACCCCAGGCGCGTGGTGTTGTCAGACGTTGGCATTGGGTCCCCATGGGGAGGGAGCCTTAGCTAGGGTTAGGGTTCGGCCCAGGGACGTCGCCAGGGCTGAATCGACTCCAGTCTCGTGATCTCCCTCGAGGGCTGAAGTGAGGGCCCATGCCCGAAGGCGGCTCACTTGCAGGGTTAGGGTTCGAGGCAGGCTTAGGTTGCGGTGGAGGGTCCCGGTTCGGGGTACGGTTAGGGTTAGGGTTAGGTCCCAGGAGGCTCCAGGCGCCGAACCCACAGCAGGGCCGTGGTCTCCCCGAAGGGCTGAGTTGAGGGCACAAGGGACCGTGCCGGTCAGGATCCGTCTTTGGCTGCCAAGGCCACACACGTGATTGGGCCCCTGGTCGAGGAGGCCTCCGGAATCCTCTCGGCAGCTGCAGCCGGGCCTGGGATTCGGCATGGTGAGCTTCCAGGTTCCATGCCGAGTCAGCCTGCACCTCTTCCGGACGCCAGGCGCGTGGTGTTGTCCGACGTTGCCATTGGGTCCTCTTGGGGAGAGAGCCTTAGCTAGGGTTAGGGTTCGGTCCAGGGACGTCGCCAGGGCCGAAGCGGCTCCGGTCTCGTGATCTCCCTCGAGGGCTGAAGTGAGGGCCCATGCAGCAAGGCGGCTCAAGTGCAGGCTTAGGGTTCGAGGCCGGCTTAGGTGTCGGTGGAGGGTCCCCGTTCGGTGTCGGGTTAGGGTTAGGGTTAGGTCCCAGGAGGCTCGGGGCGCCGAACCCACCGCAGGGCAGTGGTCTCCCCGAAGGGCTGAGTTGAGGACACAAGGGACGGTGCCGGTCAGGATCCGGCTTTGGCTGCCAGGGCCACAGACGTCGATCGGCCCCCGTTCGAGGAGGCCTCCGGAATCCTCTCGCTCAGCTGCAGCCAGGCGGGGAAACCACATGGTGAGCTTCCAGGTTCCATGCCGAGTCAGCCTGCACCGCTGCCGGACCCCAGGCCCGTGGTGTTGTCAGACGTTGGCATTGGGTCCCCATGGGGAGGGAGCCTTAGCTAGGGTTAGGGTTCGGCCCAGGGACGTCGCCAGGGCTGAATCGACTCCAGTCTCGTGATCTCCCTCGAGGGCTGAAGTGAGGGCCCATGCCCGAAGGCGGCTCACTTGCAGGGTTAGGGTTCGAGGCAGGCTTAGGTTGCGGTGGAGGGTCCCGGTTCGGGGTACGGTTAGGGTTAGGGTTAGGTCCCAGGAGGCTCCAGGCGCCGAACCCACAGCAGGGCCGTGGTCTCCCCGAAGGGCTGAGTTGAGGGCACAAGGGACCGTGCCGGTCAGGATCCGTCTTTGGCTGCCAAGGCCACACACGTGATTGGGCCCCTGGTCGAGGAGGCCTCCGGAATCCTCTCGGCAGCTGCAGCCGGGCCTGGGATTCGGCATGGTGAGCTTCCAGGTTCCATGCCGAGTCAGCCTGCACCTCTTCCGGACGCCAGGCGCGTGGTGTTGTCCGACGTTGCCATTGGGTCCTCTTGGGGAGAGAGCCTTAGCTAGGGTTAGGGTTCGGTCCAGGGACGTCGCCAGGGCCGAAGCGGCTCCGGTCTCGTGATCTCCCTCGAGGGCTGAAGTGAGGGCCCATGCAGCAAGGCGGCTCAAGTGCAGGCTTAGGGTTCGAGGCCGGCTTAGGTGTCGGTGGAGGGTCCCCGTTCGGTGTCGGGTTAGGGTTAGGGTTAGGGTTAGGTCCCAGGAGGCTCCGGGCGCCGAACCCACGGCAGGGCAGTGGTCTCCCCGAAGGGCTGAGTTGAGGACACAAGGGACGGTGCCGGTCAGGATCCGGCTTTGGCTGCCAGGGCCACAGACGTCGATCGGCCCCCGTTCGAGGAGGCCTCCGGAATCCTCTCGCTCAGCTGCAGCCAGGCGGGGAAACCACATGGTGAGCTTCCAGGTTCCATGCCGAGTCAGCCTGCACCGCTGCCGGACCCCAGGCGCGTGGTGTTGTCAGACGTTGGCATTGGGTCCCCATGGGGAGGGAGCCTTAGCTAGGGTTAGGGTTCGGCCCAGGGACGTCGCCAGGGCTGAATCGACTCCAGTCTCGTGATCTCCCTCGAGGGCTGAAGTGAGGGCCCATGCCCGAAGGCGGCTCACTTGCAGGGTTAGGGTTCGAGGCAGGCTTAGGTTGCGGTGGAGGGTCCCGGTTCGGGGTACGGTTAGGGTTAGGGTTAGGTCCCAGGAGGCTCCAGGCGCCGAACCCACAGCAGGGCCGTGGTCTCCCCGAAGGGCTGAGTTGAGGGCACAAGGGACCGTGCCGGTCAGGATCCGTCTTTGGCTGCCAAGGCCACACACGTGATTGGGCCCCTGGTCGAGGAGGCCTCCGGAATCCTCTCGGCAGCTGCAGCCGGGCCTGGGATTCGGCATGGTGAGCTTCCAGGTTCCATGCCGAGTCAGCCTGCACCTCTTCCGGACGCCAGGCGCGTGGTGTTGTCCGACGTTGCCATTGGGTCCTCTTGGGGAGAGAGCCTTAGCTAGGGTTAGGGTTCGGTCCAGGGACGTCGCCAGGGCCGAAGCGGCTCCGGTCTCGTGATCTCCCTCGAGGGCTGAAGTGAGGGCCCATGCAGCAAGGCGGCTCAAGTGCAGGCTTAGGGTTCGAGGCCGGCTTAGGTGTCGGTGGAGGGTCCCTGTTCGGTGTCGGGTTAGGGTTAGGGTTAGGTCCCAGGAGGCTCGGGGCGCCGAACCCACCGCAGGGCAGTGGTCTCCCCGAAGGGCTGAGTTGAGGACACAAGGGACGGTGCCGGTCAGGATCCGGCTTTGGCTGCCAGGGCCACAGACGTCGATCGGCCCCCGTTCGAGGAGGCCTCCGGAATCCTCTCGCTCAGCAGCAGCCAGGCGGGGAAACCACATGGTGAGCTTCCAGGTTCCATGCCGAGTCAGCCTGCACCGCTGCCGGACCCCAGGCGCGTGGTGTTGTCAGACGTTGGCATTGGGTCCCCATGGGGAGGGAGCCTTAGCTAGGGTTAGGGTTCGGCCCAGGGACGTCGCCAGGGCTGAATCGACTCCAGTCTCGTGATCTCCCTCGAGGGCTGAAGTGAGGGCCCATGCCCGAAGGCGGCTCACTTGCAGGGTTAGGGTTCGAGGCAGGCTTAGGTTGCGGTGGAGGGTCCCGGTTCGGGGTACGGTTAGGGTTAGGGTTAGGTCCCAGGAGGCTCCAGGCGCCGAACCCACAGCAGGGCCGTGGTCTCCCCGAAGGGCTGAGTTGAGGGCACAAGGGACCGTGCCGGTCAGGATCCGTCTTTGGCTGCCAAGGCCACACACGTGATTGGGCCCCTGGTCGAGGAGGCCTCCGGAATCCTCTCGGCAGCTGCAGCCGGGCCTGGGATTCGGCATGGTGAGCTTCCAGGTTCCATGCCGAGTCAGCCTGCACCTCTTCCGGACACCAGGCGCGTGGTGTTGTCCGACGTTGCCATTGGGTCCTCTTGGGGAGAGAGCCTTAGCTAGGGTTAGGGTTCGGTCCAGGGACGTCGCCAGGGCCGAAGCGGCTCCGGTCTCGTGATCTCCCTCGAGGGCTGAAGTGAGGGCCCATGCAGCAAGGCGGCTCAAGTGCAGGCTTAGGGTTCGAGGCCGGCTTAGGTGTCGGTGGAGGGTCCCCGTTCGGTGTCGGGTTAGGGTTAGGGTTAGGTCCCAGGAGGCTCGGGGCGCCGAACCCACCGCAGGGCAGTGGTCTCCCCGAAGGGCTGAGTTGAGGACACAAGGGACGGTGCCGGTCAGGATCCGGCTTTGGCTGCCAGGGCCACAGACGTCGATCGGCCCCCGTTCGAGGAGGCCTCCGGAATCCTCTCGCTCAGCAGCAGCCAGGCGGGGAAACCACATGGTGAGCTTCCAGGTTCCATGCCGAGTCAGCCTGCACCGCTGCCGGACCCCAGGCGCGTGGTGTTGTCAGACGTTGGCATTGGGTCCCCATGGGGAGGGAGCCTTAGCTAGGGTTAGGGTTCGGCCCAGGGACGTCGCCAGGGCTGAATCGACTCCAGTCTCGTGATCTCCCTCGAGGGCTGAAGTGAGGGCCCATGCCCGAAGGCGGCTCACTTGCAGGGTTAGGGTTCGAGGCAGGCTTAGGTTGCGGTGGAGGGTCCCGGTTCGGGGTACGGTTAGGGTTAGGGTTAGGTCCCAGGAGGCTCCAGGCGCCGAACCCACAGCAGGGCCGTGGTCTCCCCGAAGGGCTGAGTTGAGGGCACAAGGGACCGTGCCGGTCAGGATCCGTCTTTGGCTGCCAAGGCCACACACGTGATTGGGCCCCTGGTCGAGGAGGCCTCCGGAATCCTCTCGGCAGCTGCAGCCGGGCCTGGGATTCGGCATGGTGAGCTTCCAGGTTCCATGCCGAGTCAGCCTGCACCTCTTCCGGACGCCAGGCGCGTGGTGTTGTCCGACGTTGCCATTGGGTCCTCTTGGGGAGAGAGCCTTAGCTAGGGTTAGGGTTCGGTCCAGGGACGTCGCCAGGGCCGAAGCGGCTCCGGTCTCGTGATCTCCCTCGAGGGCTGAAGTGAGGGCCCATGCAGCAAGGCGGCTCAAGTGCAGGCTTAGGGTTCGAGGCCGGCTTAGGTGTCGGTGGAGGGTCCCTGTTCGGTGTCGGGTTAGGGTTAGGGTTAGGTCCCAGGAGGCTCGGGGCGCCGAACCCACCGCAGGGCAGTGGTCTCCCCGAAGGGCTGAGTTGAGGACACAAGGGACGGTGCCGGTCAGGATCCGGCTTTGGCTGCCAGGGCCACAGACGTCGATCGGCCCCCGTTCGAGGAGGCCTCCGGAATCCTCTCGCTCAGCTGCAGCCAGGCGGGGAAACCACATGGTGAGCTTCCAGGTTCCATGCCGAGTCAGCCTGCACCGCTGCCGGACCCCAGGCGCGTGGTGTTGTCAGACGTTGGCATTGGGTCCCCATGGGGAGGGAGCCTTAGCTAGGGTTAGGGTTCGGCCCAGGGACGTCGCCAGGGCTGAATCGACTCCAGTCTCGTGATCTCCCTCGAGGGCTGAAGTGAGGGCCCATGCCCGAAGGCGGCTCACTTGCAGGGTTAGGGTTCGAGGCAGGCTTAGGTTGCGGTGGAGGGTCCCGGTTCGGGGTACGGTTAGGGTTAGGGTTAGGTCCCAGGAGGCTCCAGGCGCCGAACCCACAGCAGGGCCGTGGTCTCCCCGAAGGGCTGAGTTGAGGGCACAAGGGACCGTGCCGGTCAGGATCCGTCTTTGGCTGCCAAGGCCACACACGTGATTGGGCCCCTGGTCGAGGAGGCCTCCGGAATCCTCTCGGCAGCTGCAGCCGGGCCTGGGATTCGGCATGGTGAGCTTCCAGGTTCCATGCCGAGTCAGCCTGCACCTCTTCCGGACGCCAGGCGCGTGGTGTTGTCCGACGTTGCCATTGGGTCCTCTTGGGGAGAGAGCCTTAGCTAGGGTTAGGGTTCGGTCCAGGGACGTCGCCAGGGCCGAAGCGGCTCCGGTCTCGTGATCTCCCTCGAGGGCTGAAGTGAGGGCCCATGCAGCAAGGCGGCTCAAGTGCAGGCTTAGGGTTCGAGGCCGGCTTAGGTGTCGGTGGAGGGTCCCCGTTCGGTGTCGGGTTAGGGTTAGGGTTAGGGTTAGGTCCCAGGAGGCTCGGGGCGCCGAACCCACGGCAGGGCAGTGGTCTCCCCGAAGGGCTGAGTTGAGGACACAAGGGACGGTGCCGGTCAGGATCCGGCTTTGGCTGCCAGGGCCACAGACGTCGATCGGCCCCCGTTCGAGGAGGCCTCCGGAATCCTCTCGCTCAGCTGCAGCCAGGCGGGGAAACCACATGGTGAGCTTCCAGGTTCCATGCCGAGTCAGCCTGCACCGCTGCCGGACCCCAGGCGCGTGGTGTTGTCAGACGTTGGCATTGGGTCCCCATGGGGAGGGAGCCTTAGCTAGGGTTAGGGTTCGGCCCAGGGACGTCGCCAGGGCTGAATCGACTCCAGTCTCGTGATCTCCCTCGAGGGCTGAAGTGAGGGCCCATGCCCGAAGGCGGCTCACTTGCAGGGTTAGGGTTCGAGGCAGGCTTAGGTTGCGGTGGAGGGTCCCGGTTCGGGGTACGGTTAGGGTTAGGGTTAGGTCCCAGGAGGCTCCAGGCGCCGAACCCACAGCAGGGCCGTGGTCTCCCCGAAGGGCTGAGTTGAGGGCACAAGGGACCGTGCCGGTCAGGATCCGTCTTTGGCTGCCAAGGCCACACACGTGATTGGGCCCCTGGTCGAGGAGGCCTCCGGAATCCTCTCGGCAGCTGCAGCCGGGCCTGGGATTCGGCATGGTGAGCTTCCAGGTTCCATGCCGAGTCAGCCTGCACCTCTTCCGGACGCCAGGCGCGTGGTGTTGTCCGACGTTGCCATTGGGTCCTCTTGGGGAGAGAGCCTTAGCTAGGGTTAGGGTTCGGTCCAGGGACGTCGCCAGGGCCGAAGCGGCTCCGGTCTCGTGATCTCCCTCGAGGGCTGAAGTGAGGGCCCATGCAGCAAGGCGGCTCAAGTGCAGGCTTAGGGTTCGAGGCCGGCTTAGGTGTCGGTGGAGGGTCCCTGTTGGGTGTCGGGTTAGGGTTAGGGTTAGGTCCCAGGAGGCTCGGGGCGCCGAACCCACCGCAGGGCAGTGGTCTCCCCGAAGGGCTGAGTTGAGGACACAAGGGACGGTGCCGGTCAGGATCCGGCTTTGGCTGCCAGGGCCACAGACGTCGATCGGCCCCCGTTCGAGGAGGCCTCCGGAATCCTCTCGCTCAGCTGCAGCCAGGCGGGGAAACCACATGGTGAGCTTCCAGGTTCCATGCCGAGTCAGCCTGCACCGCTGCCGGACCCCAGGCGCGTGGTGTTGTCAGACGTTGGCATTGGGTCCCCATGGGGAGGGAGCCTTAGCTAGGGTTAGGGTTCGGCCCAGGGACGTCGCCAGGGCTGAATCGACTCCAGTCTCGTGATCTCCCTCGAGGGCTGAAGTGAGGGCCCATGCCCGAAGGCGGCTCACTTGCAGGGTTAGGGTTCGAGGCAGGCTTAGGTTGCGGTGGAGGGTCCCGGTTCGGGGTACGGTTAGGGTTAGGGTTAGGTCCCAGGAGGCTCCAGGCGCCGAACCCACAGCAGGGCCGTGGTCTCCCCGAAGGGCTGAGTTGAGGGCACAAGGGACCGTGCCGGTCAGGATCCGTCTTTGGCTGCCAAGGCCACACACGTGATTGGGCCCCTGGTCGAGGAGGCCTCCGGAATCCTCTCGGCAGCTGCAGCCGGGCCTGGGATTCGGCATGGTGAGCTTCCAGGTTCCATGCCGAGTCAGCCTGCACCTCTTCCGGACGCCAGGCGCGTGGTGTTGTCCGACGTTGCCATTGGGTCCTCTTGGGGAGAGAGCCTTAGCTAGGGTTAGGGTTCGGTCCAGGGACGTCGCCAGGGCCGAAGCGGCTCCGGTCTCGTGATCTCCCTCGAGGGCTGAAGTGAGGGCCCATGCAGCAAGGCGGCTCAAGTGCAGGCTTAGGGTTCGAGGCCGGCTTAGGTGTCGGTGGAGGGTCCCCGTTCGGTGTCGGGTTAGGGTTAGGGTTAGGGTTAGGTCCCAGGAGGCTCGGGGCGCCGAACCCACGGCAGGGCAGTGGTCTCCCCGAAGGGCTGAGTTGAGGACACAAGGGACGGTGCCGGTCAGGATCCGGCTTTGGCTGCCAGGGCCACAGACGTCGATCGGCCCCCGTTCGAGGAGGCCTCCGGAATCCTCTCGCTCAGCTGCAGCCAGGCGGGGAAACCACATGGTGAGCTTCCAGGTTCCATGCCGAGTCAGCCTGCACCGCTGCCGGACCCCAGGCGCGTGGTGTTGTCAGACGTTGGCATTGGGTCCCCATGGGGAGGGAGCCTTAGCTAGGGTTAGGGTTCGGCCCAGGGACGTCGCCAGGGCTGAATCGACTCCAGTCTCGTGATCTCCCTCGAGGGCTGAAGTGAGGGCCCATGCCCGAAGGCGGCTCACTTGCAGGGTTAGGGTTCGAGGCAGGCTTAGGTTGCGGTGGAGGGTCCCGGTTCGGGGTACGGTTAGGGTTAGGGTTAGGTCCCAGGAGGCTCCAGGCGCCGAACCCACAGCAGGGCCGTGGTCTCCCCGAAGGGCTGAGTTGAGGGCACAAGGGACCGTGCCGGTCAGGATCCGTCTTTGGCTGCCAAGGCCACACACGTGATTGGGCCCCTGGTCGAGGAGGCCTCCGGAATCCTCTCGGCAGCTGCAGCCGGGCCTGGGATTCGGCATGGTGAGCTTCCAGGTTCCATGCCGAGTCAGCCTGCACCTCTTCCGGACGCCAGGCGCGTGGTGTTGTCCGACGTTGCCATTGGGTCCTCTTGGGGAGAGAGCCTTAGCTAGGGTTAGGGTTCGGTCCAGGGACGTCGCCAGGGCCGAAGCGGCTCCGGTCTCGTGATCTCCCTCGAGGGCTGAAGTGAGGGCCCATGCAGCAAGGCGGCTCAAGTGCAGGCTTAGGGTTCGAGGCCGGCTTAGGTGTCGGTGGAGGGTCCCTGTTGGGTGTCGGGTTAGGGTTAGGGTTAGGTCCCAGGAGGCTCGGGGCGCCGAACCCACCGCAGGGCAGTGGTCTCCCCGAAGGGCTGAGTTGAGGACACAAGGGACGGTGCCGGTCAGGATCCGGCTTTGGCTGCCAGGGCCACAGACGTCGATCGGCCCCCGTTCGAGGAGGCCTCCGGAATCCTCTCGCTCAGCTGCAGCCAGGCGGGGAAACCACATGGTGAGCTTCCAGGTTCCATGCCGAGTCAGCCTGCACCGCTGCCGGACCCCAGGCGCGTGGTGTTGTCAGACGTTGGCATTGGGTCCCCATGGGGAGGGAGCCTTAGCTAGGGTTAGGGTTCGGCCCAGGGACGTCGCCAGGGCTGAATCGACTCCAGTCTCGTGATCTCCCTCGAGGGCTGAAGTGAGGGCCCATGCCCGAAGGCGGCTCACTTGCAGGGTTAGGGTTCGAGGCAGGCTTAGGTTGCGGTGGAGGGTCCCGGTTCGGGGTACGGTTAGGGTTAGGGTTAGGTCCCAGGAGGCTCCAGGCGCCGAACCCACAGCAGGGCCGTGGTCTCCCCGAAGGGCTGAGTTGAGGGCACAAGGGACCGTGCCGGTCAGGATCCGTCTTTGGCTGCCAAGGCCACACACGTGATTGGGCCCCTGGTCGAGGAGGCCTCCGGAATCCTCTCGGCAGCTGCAGCCGGGCCTGGGATTCGGCATGGTGAGCTTCCAGGTTCCATGCCGAGTCAGCCTGCACCTCTTCCGGACGCCAGGCGCGTGGTGTTGTCCGACGTTGCCATTGGGTCCTCTTGGGGAGAGAGCCTTAGCTAGGGTTAGGGTTCGGTCCAGGGACGTCGCCAGGGCCGAAGCGGCTCCGGTCTCGTGATCTCCCTCGAGGGCTGAAGTGAGGGCCCATGCAGCAAGGCGGCTCAAGTGCAGGCTTAGGGTTCGAGGCCGGCTTAGGTGTCGGTGGAGGGTCCCCGTTCGGTGTCGGGTTAGGGTTAGGGTTAGGTCCCAGGAGGCTCGGGGCGCCGAACCCACCGCAGGGCAGTGGTCTCCCCGAAGGGCTGAGTTGAGGACACAAGGGACGGTGCCGGTCAGGATCCGGCTTTGGCTGCCAGGGCCACAGACGTCGATCGGCCCCCGTTCGAGGAGGCCTCCGGAATCCTCTCGCTCAGCAGCAGCCAGGCGGGGAAACCACATGGTGAGCTTCCAGGTTCCATGCCGAGTCAGCCTGCACCGCTGCCGGACCCCAGGCGCGTGGTGTTGTCAGACGTTGGCATTGGGTCCCCATGGGGAGGGAGCCTTAGCTAGGGTTAGGGTTCGGCCCAGGGACGTCGCCAGGGCTGAATCGACTCCAGTCTCGTGATCTCCCTCGAGGGCTGAAGTGAGGGCCCATGCCCGAAGGCGGCTCACTTGCAGGGTTAGGGTTCGAGGCAGGCTTAGGTTGCGGTGGAGGGTCCCGGTTCGGGGTACGGTTAGGGTTAGGGTTAGGTCCCAGGAGGCTCCAGGCGCCGAACCCACAGCAGGGCCGTGGTCTCCCCGAAGGGCTGAGTTGAGGGCACAAGGGACCGTGCCGGTCAGGATCCGTCTTTGGCTGCCAAGGCCACACACGTGATTGGGCCCCTGGTCGAGGAGGCCTCCGGAATCCTCTCGGCAGCTGCAGCCGGGCCTGGGATTCGGCATGGTGAGCTTCCAGGTTCCATGCCGAGTCAGCCTGCACCTCTTCCGGACGCCAGGCGCGTGGTGTTGTCCGACGTTGCCATTGGGTCCTCTTGGGGAGAGAGCCTTAGCTAGGGTTAGGGTTCGGTCCAGGGACGTCGCCAGGGCCGAAGCGGCTCCGGTCTCGTGATCTCCCTCGAGGGCTGAAGTGAGGGCCCATGCAGCAAGGCGGCTCAAGTGCAGGCTTAGGGTTCGAGGCCGGCTTAGGTGTCGGTGGAGGGTCCCTGTTCGGTGTCGGGTTAGGGTTAGGGTTAGGTCCCAGGAGGCTCGGGGCGCCGAACCCACCGCAGGGCAGTGGTCTCCCCGAAGGGCTGAGTTGAGGACACAAGGGACGGTGCCGGTCAGGATCCGGCTTTGGCTGCCAGGGCCACAGACGTCGATCGGCCCCCGTTCGAGGAGGCCTCCGGAATCCTCTCGCTCAGCTGCAGCCAGGCGGGGAAACCACATGGTGAGCTTCCAGGTTCCATGCCGAGTCAGCCTGCACCGCTGCCGGACCCCAGGCGCGTGGTGTTGTCAGACGTTGGCATTGGGTCCCCATGGGGAGGGAGCCTTAGCTAGGGTTAGGGTTCGGCCCAGGGACGTCGCCAGGGCTGAATCGACTCCAGTCTCGTGATCTCCCTCGAGGGCTGAAGTGAGGGCCCATGCCCGAAGGCGGCTCACTTGCAGGGTTAGGGTTCGAGGCAGGCTTAGGTTGCGGTGGAGGGTCCCGGTTCGGGGTACGGTTAGGGTTAGGGTTAGGTCCCAGGAGGCTCCAGGCGCCGAACCCACAGCAGGGCCGTGGTCTCCCCGAAGGGCTGAGTTGAGGGCACAAGGGACCGTGCCGGTCAGGATCCGTCTTTGGCTGCCAAGGCCACACACGTGATTGGGCCCCTGGTCGAGGAGGCCTCCGGAATCCTCTCGGCAGCTGCAGCCGGGCCTGGGATTCGGCATGGTGAGCTTCCAGGTTCCATGCCGAGTCAGCCTGCACCTCTTCCGGACGCCAGGCGCGTGGTGTTGTCCGACGTTGCCATTGGGTCCTCTTGGGGAGAGAGCCTTAGCTAGGGTTAGGGTTCGGTCCAGGGACGTCGCCAGGGCCGAAGCGGCTCCGGTCTCGTGATCTCCCTCGAGGGCTGAAGTGAGGGCCCATGCAGCAAGGCGGCTCAAGTGCAGGCTTAGGGTTCGAGGCCGGCTTAGGTGTCGGTGGAGGGTCCCCGTTCGGTGTCGGGTTAGGGTTAGGGTTAGGTCCCAGGAGGCTCGGGGCGCCGAACCCACCGCAGGGCAGTGGTCTCCCCGAAGGGCTGAGTTGAGGACACAAGGGACGGTGCCGGTCAGGATCCGGCTTTGGCTGCCAGGGCCACAGACGTCGATCGGCCCCCGTTCGAGGAGGCCTCCGGAATCCTCTCGCTCAGCTGCAGCCAGGCGGGGAAACCACATGGTGAGCTTCCAGGTTCCATGCCGAGTCAGCCTGCACCGCTGCCGGACCCCAGGCGCGTGGTGTTGTCAGACGTTGGCATTGGGTCCCCATGGGGAGGGAGCCTTAGCTAGGGTTAGGGTTCGGCCCAGGGACGTCGCCAGGGTTGAATCGACTCCAGTCTCGTGATCTCCCTCGAGGGCTGAAGTGAGGGCCCATGCCCGAAGGCGGCTCACTTGCAGGGTTAGGGTTCGAGGCAGGCTTAGGTTGCGGTGGAGGGTCCCTGTTCGGGGTACGGTTAGGGTTAGGGTTAGGTCCCAGGAGGCTCCAGGCGCCGAACCCACAGCAGGGCCGTGGTCTCCCCGAAGGGCTGAGTTGAGGGCACAAGGGACCGTGCCGGTCAGGATCCGTCTTTGGCTGCCAAGGCCACACACGTGATTGGGCCCCTGGTCGAGGAGGCCTCCGGAATCCTCTCGGCAGCTGCAGCCGGGCCTGGGATTCGGCATGGTGAGCTTCCAGGTTCCATGCCGAGTCAGCATGCACCTCTTCCGGACGCCAGGCGCGTGTTGTTGTCCGACGTTGCCATTGGGTCCTCTTGGGGAGAGAGCCTTAGCTAGGGTTAGGGTTCGGTCCAGGGACGACGCCAGGGCCGAAGCGGCTCCGGTCTCGTGATCTCCCTCGAGGGCTGAAGTGAGGGCCCATGCAGCAATGCGGCTCAAGTGCAGGCTTAGGGTTCGAGGCCGGCTTAGGTGTCGGTGGAGGGTCCCCGTTCGGTGTCGGGTTAGGGTTAGGGTTAGGGTTAGGTCCCAGGAGGCTCGGGGCGCCGAACCCACCGCAGGGCAGTGGTCTCCCCGAAGGGCTGAGTTGAGGACACAAGGGACGGTGCCGGTCAGGATCCGGCTTTGGCTGCCAGGGCCACAGACGTCGATCGGCCCCCGTTCGAGGAGGCCTCCGGAATCCTCTCGCTCAGCTGCAGCCAGGCGGGGAAACCACATGGTGAGCTTCCAGGTTCCATGCCGAGTCAGCCTGCACCGCTGCCGGACCCCAGGCGCGTGGTGTTGTCAGACGTTGGCATTGGGTCCCCATGGGGAGGGAGCCTTAGCTAGGGTTAGGGTTCGGCCCAGGGACGTCGCCAGGGCTGAATCGACTCCAGTCTCGTGATCTCCCTCGAGGGCTGAAGTGAGGGCCCATGCCCGAAGGCGGCTCACTTGCAGGGTTAGGGTTCGAGGCAGGCTTAGGTTGCGGTGGAGGGTCCCGGTTCGGGGTACGGTTAGGGTTAGGGTTAGGTCCCAGGAGGCTCCAGGCGCCGAACCCACAGCAGGGCCGTGGTCTCCCCGAAGGGCTGAGTTGAGGGCACAAGGGACCGTGCCGGTCAGGATGCGTCTTTGGCTGCCAAGGCCACACACGTGATTGGGCCCCTGGTCGAGGAAGCCTCCGGAATCCTCTCGGCAGCTGCAGCCGGGCCTGGGATTCGGCATGGTGAGCTTCCAGGTTCCATGCCGAGTCAGCCTGCACCTCTTCCGGACGCCAGGCGCGTGGTGTTGTCCGACGTTGCCATTGGGTCCTCTTGGGGAGAGAGCCTTAGCTAGGGTTAGGGTTCGGTCCAGGGACGACGCCAGGGCCGAAGCGGCTCCGGTCTCGTGATCTCCCTCGAGGGCTGAAGTGAGGGCCCATGCAGCAAGGCGGCTCAAGTGCAGGCTTAGGGTTCGAGGCCGGCTTAGGTGTCGGTGGAGGGTCCCCGTTCGGTGTCGGGTTAGGGTTAGGGTTAGGGTTAGGTCCCAGGAGGCTCGGGGCGCCGAACCCACCACAGGGCAGTGGTCTCCCCGAAGGGCTGAGTTGAGGACACAAGGGACGGTGCCGGTCAGGATCCGGCTTTGGCTGCCAGGGCCACAGACGTCGATCGGCCCCCGTTCGAGGAGGCCTCCGGAATCCTCTCGCTCAGCTGCAGCCAGGCGGGGAAACCACATGGTGAGCTTCCAGGTTCCATGCCGAGTCAGCCTGCACCGCTGCCGGACCCCAGGCGCGTGGTGTTGTCAGACGTTGGCATTGGGTCCCCATGGGGAGGGAGCCTTAGCTAGGGTTAGGGTTCGGCCCAGGGACGTCGCCAGGGCTGAATCGACTCCAGTCTCGTGATCTCCCTCGAGGGCTGAAGTGAGGGCCCATGCCCGAAGGCGGCTCACTTGCAGGGTTAGGGTTCGAGGCAGGCTTAGGTTGCGGTGGAGGGTCCCGGTTCGGGGTACGGTTAGGGTTAGGGTTAGGTCCCAGGAGGCTCCAGGCGCCGAACCCACAGCAGGGCCGTGGTCTCCCCGAAGGGCTGAGTTGAGGGCACAAGGGACCGTGCCGGTCAGGATCCGTCTTTGGCTGCCAAGGCCACACACGTGATTGGGCCCCTGGTCGAGGAGGCCTCCGGAATCCTCTCGGCAGCTGCAGCCGGGCCTGGGATTCGGCATGGTGAGCTTCCAGGTTCCATGCCGAGTCAGCCTGCACCTCTTCCGGACGCCAGGCGCGTGGTGTTGTCCGACGTTGCCATTGGGTCCTCTTGGGGAGAGAGCCTTAGCTAGGGTTAGGGTTCGGTCCAGGGACGTCGCCAGGGCCGAAGCGACTCCGGTCTCGTGATCTCCCTCGAGGGCTGAAGTGAGGGCCCATGCAGCAAGGCGGCTCAAGTGCAGGCTTAGGGTTCGAGGCCGGCTTAGGTGTCGGTGGAGGGTCCCCGTTCGGTGTCGGGTTAGGGTTAGGGTTAGGTCCCAGGAGGCTCGGGGCGCCGAACCCACCGCAGGGCAGTGGTCTCCCCGAAGGGCTGAGTTGAGGACACAAGGGACGGTGCCGGTCAGGATCCGGCTTTGGCTGCCAGGGCCACAGACGTCGATCGGCCCCCGTTCGAGGAGGCCTCCGGAATCCTCTCGCTCAGCTGCAGCCAGGCGGGGAAACCACATGGTGAGCTTCCAGGTTCCATGCCGAGTCAGCCTGCACCGCTGCCGGACCCCAGGCGCGTGGTGTTGTCAGACGTTGGCATTGGGTCCCCATGGGGAGGGAGCCTTAGCTAGGGTTAGGGTTCGGCCCAGGGACGTCGCCAGGGCTGAATCGACTCCAGTCTCGTGATCTCCCTCGAGGGCTGAAGTGAGGGCCCATGCCCGAAGGCGGCTCACTTGCAGGGTTAGGGTTCGAGGCAGGCTTAGGTTGCGGTGGAGGGTCCCGGTTCGGGGTACGGTTAGGGTTAGGGTTAGGTCCCAGGAGGCTCCAGGCGCCGAACCCACAGCAGGGCCGTGGTCTCCCCGAAGGGCTGAGTTGAGGGCACAAGGGACCGTGCCGGTCAGGATCCGTCTTTGGCTGCCAAGGCCACACACGTGATTGGGCCCCTGGTCGAGGAGGCCTCCGGAATCCTCTCGGCAGCTGCAGCCGGGCCTGGGATTCGGCATGGTGAGCTTCCAGGTTCCATGCCGAGTCAGCATGCACCTCTTCCGGACGCCAGGCGCGTGGTGTTGTCCGACGTTGCCATTGGGTCCTCTTGGGGAGAGAGCCTTAGCTAGGGTTAGGGTTCGGTCCAGCGACGTCGCCAGGGCCGAAGCGGCTCCGGTCTCGTGATCTCCCTCGAGGGCTGAAGTGAGGGCCCATGCAGCAAGGCGGCTCAAGTGCAGGCTTAGGGTTCGAGGCCGGCTTAGGTGTCGGTGGAGGGTCCCCGTTCGGTGTCGGGTTAGGGTTAGGGTTAGGTCCCAGGAGGCTCGGGGCGCCGAACCCACCGCAGGGCAGTGGTCTCCCCGAAGGGCTGAGTTGAGGACACAAGGGACGGTGCCGGTCAGGATCCGGCTTTGGCTGCCAGGGCCACAGACGTCGATCGGCCCCCGTTCGAGGAGGCCTCCGGAATCCTCTCGCTCAGCTGCAGCCAGGCGGGGAAACCACATGGTGAGCTTCCAGGTTCCATGCCGAGTCAGCCTGCACCGCTGCCGGACCCCAGGCGCGTGGTGTTGTCAGACGTTGGCATTGGGTCCCCATGGGGAGGGAGCCTTAGCTAGGGTTAGGGTTCGGCCCAGGGACGTCGCCAGGGCTGAATCGACTCCAGTCTCGTGATCTCCCTCGAGGGCTGAAGTGAGGGCCCATGCCCGAAGGCGGCTCACTTGCAGGGTTAGGGTTCGAGGCAGGCTTAGGTTGCGGTGGAGGGTCCCGGTTCGGGGTACGGTTAGGGTTAGGGTTAGGTCCCAGGAGGCTCCAGGCGCCGAACCCACAGCAGGGCCGTGGTCTCCCCGAAGGGCTGAGTTGAGGGCACAAGGGACCGTGCCGGTCAGGATCCGTCTTTGGCTGCCAAGGCCACACACGTGATTGGGCCCCTGGTCGAGGAGGCCTCCGGAATCCTCTCGGCAGCTGCAGCCGGGCCTGGGATTCGGCATGGTGAGCTTCCAGGTTCCATGCCGAGTCAGCATGCACCTCTTCCGGACGCCAGGCGCGTGTTGTTGTCCGACGTTGCCATTGGGTCCTCTTGGGGAGAGAGCCTTAGCTAGGGTTAGGGTTCGGTCCAGGGACGACGCCAGGGCCGAAGCGGCTCCGGTCTCGTGATCTCCCTCGAGGGCTGAAGTGAGGGCCCATGCAGCAAGGCGGCTCAAGTGCAGGCTTAGGGTTCGAGGCCGGCTTAGGTGTCGGTGGAGGGTCCCCGTTCGGTGTCGGGGTAGGGTTAGGGTTAGGTCCCAGGAGGCTCGGGGCGCCGAACTCACCGCAGGGCAGTGGTCTCCCCGAAGGGCTGAGTTGAGGACACAAGGGACGGTGCCGGTCAGGATCCGGCTTTGGCTGCCAGGGCCACAGACGTCGATCGGCCCCCGTTCGAGGAGGCCTCCGGAATCCTCTCGCTCAGCTGCAGCCAGGCGGGGAAACCACATGGTGAGCTTCCAGGTTCCATGCCGAGTCAGCCTGCACCGCTGCCGGACCCCAGGCGCGTGGTGTTGTCAGACGTTGGCATTGGGTCCCCATGGGGAGGGAGCCTTAGCTAGGGTTAGGGTTCGGCCCAGGGACGTCGCCAGGGCTGAATCGACTCCAGTCTCGTGATCTCCCTCGAGGGCTGAAGTGAGGGCCCATGCCCGTAGGCGTCTCACTTGCAGGGTTAGGGTTCGAGGCAGGCTTAGGTTGCGGTGGAGGGTCCCGGTTCGGGGTACGGTTAGGGTTAGGGTTAGGTCCCAGGAGGCTCCAGGCGCCGAACCCACAGCAGGGCCGTGGTCTCCCCGAAGGGCTGAGTTGAGGGCACAAGGGACCGTGCCGGTCAGGATCCGTCTTTGGCTGCCAAGGCCACACACGTGATTGGGCCCCTGGTCGAGGAGGCCTCCGGAATCCTCTCGGCAGCTGCAGCCGGGCCTGGGATTCGGCATGGTGAGCTTCCAGGTTCCATGCCGAGTCAGCATGCACCTCTTCCGGACGCCAGGCGCGTGTTGTTGTCCGACGTTGCCATTGGGTCCTCTTGGGGAGAGAGCCTTAGCTAGGGTTAGGGTTCGGTCCAGGGACGACGCCAGGGCCGAAGCGGCTCCGGTCTCGTGATCTCCCTCGAGGGCTGAAGTGAGGGCCCATGCAGTAATGCGGCTCAAGTGCAGGCTTAGGGTTCGAGGCCGGCTTAGGTGTCGGTGGAGAGTCCCCGTTCGGTGTCGGGTTAGGGTTAGGGTTAGGGTTAGGTCCCAGGAGGCTCGGGGCGCCGAACCCACCGCAGGGCAGTGGTCTCCCCGAAGGGCTGAGTTGAGGACACAAGGGACGGTGCCGGTCAGGATCCGGCTTTGGCTGCCAGGGCCACAGACGTCGATCGGCCCCCGTTCGAGGAGGCCTCCGGAATCCTCTCGCTCAGCTGCAGCCAGGCGGGGAAACCACATGGTGAGCTTCCAGGTTCCATGCCGAGTCAGCCTGCACCGCTGCCGGACCCCAGGCGCGTGGTGTTGTCAGACGTTGGCATTGGGTCCCCATGGGGAGGGAGCCTTAGCTAGGGTTAGGGTTCGGCCCAGGGACGTCGCCAGGGCTGAATCGACTCCAGTCTCGTGATCTCCCTCGAGGGCTGAAGTGAGGGCCCATGCCCGAAGGCGGCTCACTTGCAGGGTTAGGGTTCGAGGCAGGCTTAGGTTGCGGTGGAGGGTCCCGGTTTGGGGTACGGTTAGGGTTAGGGTTAGGTCCCAGGAGGCTCCAGGCGCCGAACCCACAGCAGGGCCGTGGTCTCCCCGAAGGGCTGAGTTGAGGGCACAAGGGACCGTGCCGGTCAGGATCCGTCTTTGGCTGCCAAGGCCACACACGTGATTGGGCCCCTGGTCGAGGAGGCCTCCGGAATCCTCTCGGCAGCTGCAGCCGGGCCTGGGATTCGGCATGGTGAGCTTCCAGGTTCCATGCCGAGTCAGCATGCACCTCTTCCGGACGCCAGGCGCGTGTTGTTGTCCGACGTTGCCATTGGGTCCTCTTGGGGAGAGAGCCTTAGCTAGGGTTAGGGTTCGGTCCAGGGACGACGCCAGGGCCGAAGCGGCTCCGGTCTCGTGATCTCCCTCGAGGGCTGAAGTGAGGGCCCATGCAGCAAGGCGGCTCAAGTGCAGGCTTAGGGTTCGAGGCCGGCTTAGGTGTCGGTGGAGGGTCCCCGTTCGGTGTCGGGGTAGGGTTAGGGTTAGGTCCCAGGAGGCTCGGGGCGCCGAACTCACCGCAGGGCAGTGGTCTCCCCGAAGGGCTGAGTTGAGGACACAAGGGACGGTGCCGGTCAGGATCCGGCTTTGGCTGCCAGGGCCACAGACGTCGATCGGCCCCCGTTCGAGGAGGCCTCCGGAATCCTCTCGCTCAGCTGCAGCCAGGCGGGGAAACCACATGGTGAGCTTCCAGGTTCCATGCCGAGTCAGCCTGCACCGCTGCCGGACCCCAGGCGCGTGGTGTTGTCAGACGTTGGCATTGGGTCCCCATGGGGAGGGAGCCTTAGCTAGGGTTAGGGTTCGGCCCAGGGACGTCGCCAGGG
Organism: Panthera onca; assembly: GCF_046562875.1. Classification (NCBI taxonomy): domain Eukaryota; kingdom Metazoa; phylum Chordata; class Mammalia; order Carnivora; family Felidae; genus Panthera; species Panthera onca. The sequence goes on along the minus strand of NC_138342.1, from coordinate 206,049,036 downwards.
CTGAATCGACTCCAGTCTCGTGATCTCCCTCGAGGGCTGAAGTGAGGGCCCATGCCCGTAGGCGTCTCACTTGCAGGGTTAGGGTTCGAGGCAGGCTTAGGTTGCGGTGGAGGGTCCCGGTTCGGGGTACGGTTAGGGTTAGGGTTAGGTCCCAGGAGGCTCCAGGCGCCGAACCCACAGCAGGGCCGTGGTCTCCCCGAAGGGCTGAGTTGAGGGCACAAGGGACCGTGCCGGTCAGGATCCGTCTTTGGCTGCCAAGGCCACACACGTGATTGGGCCCCTGGTCGAGGAGGCCTCCGGAATCCTCTCGGCAGCTGCAGCCGGGCCTGGGATTCGGCATGGTGAGCTTCCAGGTTCCATGCCGAGTCAGCATGCACCTCTTCCGGACGCCAGGCGCGTGTTGTTGTCCGACGTTGCCATTGGGTCCTCTTGGGGAGAGAGCCTTAGCTAGGGTTAGGGTTCGGTCCAGGGACGACGCCAGGGCCGAAGCGGCTCCGGTCTCGTGATCTCCCTCGAGGGCTGAAGTGAGGGCCCATGCAGCAATGCGGCTCAAGTGCAGGCTTAGGGTTCGAGGCCGGCTTAGGTGTCGGTGGAGAGTCCCCGTTCGGTGTCGGGTTAGGGTTAGGGTTAGGGTTAGGTCCCAGGAGGCTCGGGGCGCCGAACCCACCGCAGGGCAGTGGTCTCCCCGAAGGGCTGAGTTGAGGACACAAGGGACGGTGCCGGTCAGGATCCGGCTTTGGCTGCCAGGGCCACAGACGTCGATCGGCCCCCGTTCGAGGAGGCCTCCGGAATCCTCTCGCTCAGCTGCAGCCAGGCGGGGAAACCACATGGTGAGCTTCCAGGTTCCATGCCGAGTCAGCCTGCACCGCTGCCGGACCCCAGGCGCGTGGTGTTGTCAGACGTTGGCATTGGGTCCCCATGGGGAGGGAGCCTTAGCTAGGGTTAGGGTTCGGCCCAGGGACGTCGCCAGGGCTGAATCGACTCCAGTCTCGTGATCTCCCTCGAGGGCTGAAGTGAGGGCCCATGCCCGAAGGCGGCTCACTTGCAGGGTTAGGGTTCGAGGCAGGCTTAGGTTGCGGTGGAGGGTCCCGGTTCGGGGTACGGTTAGGGTTAGGGTTAGGTCCCAGGAGGCTCCAGGCGCCGAACCCACAGCAGGGCCGTGGTCTCCCCGAAGGGCTGAGTTGAGGGCACAAGGGACCGTGCCGGTCAGGATCCGTCTTTGGCTGCCAAGGCCACACACGTGATTGGGCCCCTGGTCGAGGAGGCCTCCGGAATCCTCTCGGCAGCTGCAGCCGGGCCTGGGATTCGGCATGGTGAGCTTCCAGGTTCCATGCCGAGTCAGCCTGCACCTCTTCCGGACGCCAGGCGCGTGGTGTTGTCCGACGTTGCCATTGGGTCCTCTTGGGGAGAGAGCCTTAGCTAGGGTTAGGGTTCGGTCCAGGGACGACGCCAGGGCCGAAGCGGCTCCGGTGTCGTGATCTCCCTCGAGGGCTGAAGTGAGGGCCCATGCAGCAATGCGGCTCAAGTGCAGGCTTAGGGTTCGAGGCCGGCTTAGGTGTCGGTGGAGGGTCCCCGTTCGGTGTCGGGTTAGGGTTAGGGTTAGGGTTAGGTCCCAGGAGGCTCGGGGCGCCGAACCCACCGCAGGGCAGTGGTCTCCCCGAAGGGCTGAGTTGAGGACACAAGGGACGGTGCCGGTCAGGATCCGGCTTTGGCTGCCAGGGCCACAGACGTCGATCGGCCCCCGTTCGAGGAGGCCTCCGGAATCCTCTCGCTCAGCTGCAGCCAGGCGGGGAAACCACATGGTGAGCTTCCAGGTTCCATGCCGAGTCAGCCTGCACCGCTGCCGGACCCCAGGCGCGTGGTGTTGTCAGACGTTGGCATTGGGTCCCCATGGGGAGGGAGCCTTAGCTAGGGTTAGGGTTCGGCCCAGGGACGTCGCCAGGGCTGAATCGACTCCAGTCTCGTGATCTCCCTCGAGGGCTGAAGTGAGGGCCCATGCCCGAAGGCGGCTCACTTGCAGGGTTAGGGTTCGAGGCAGGCTTAGGTTGCGGTGGAGGGTCCCGGTTCGGGGTACGGTTAGGGTTAGGGTTAGGTCCCAGGAGGCTCCAGGCGCCGAACCCACAGCAGGGCCGTGGTCTCCCCGAAGGGCTGAGTTGAGGGCACAAGGGACCGTGCCGGTCAGGATGCGTCTTTGGCTGCCAAGGCCACACACGTGATTGGGCCCCTGGTCGAGGAAGCCTCCGGAATCCTCTCGGCAGCTGCAGCCGGGCCTGGGATTCGGCATGGTGAGCTTCCAGGTTCCATGCCGAGTCAGCCTGCACCTCTTCCGGACGCCAGGCGCGTGGTGTTGTCCGACGTTGCCATTGGGTCCTCTTGGGGAGAGAGCCTTATCTAGGGTTAGGGTTCGGTCCAGGGACGACGCCAGGGCCGAAGCGGCTCCGGTCTCGTGATCTCCCTCGAGGGCTGAAGTGAGGGCCCATGCAGCAAGGCGGCTCAAGTGCAGGCTTAGGGTTCGAGGCCGGCTTAGGTGTCGGTGGAGGGTCCCCGTTCGGTGTCGGGTTAGGGTTAGGGTTAGGGTTAGGTCCCAGGAGGCTCGGGGCGCCGAACCCACCACAGGGCAGTGGTCTCCCCGAAGGGCTGAGTTGAGGACACAAGGGACGGTGCCGGTCAGGATCCGGCTTTGGCTGCCAGGGCCACAGACGTCGATCGGCCCCCGTTCGAGGAGGCCTCCGGAATCCTCTCGCTCAGCTGCAGCCAGGCGGGGAAACCACATGGTGAGCTTCCAGGTTCCATGCCGAGTCAGCCTGCACCGCTGCCGGACCCCAGGCGCGTGGTGTTGTCAGACGTTGGCATTGGGTCCCCATGGGGAGGGAGCCTTAGCTAGGGTTAGGGTTCGGCCCAGGGACGTCGCCAGGGCTGAATCGACTCCAGTCTCGTGATCTCCCTCGAGGGCTGAAGTGAGGGCCCATGCCCGAAGGCGGCTCACTTGCAGGGTTAGGGTTCGAGGCAGGCTTAGGTTGCGGTGGAGGGTCCCGGTTCGGGGTACGGTTAGGGTTAGGGTTAGGTCCCAGGAGGCTCCAGGCGCCGAACCCACAGCAGGGCCGTGGTCTCCCCGAAGGGCTGAGTTGAGGGCACAAGGGACCGTGCCGGTCAGGATCCGTCTTTGGCTGCCAAGGCCACACACGTGATTGGGCCCCTGGTCGAGGAGGCCTCCGGAATCCTCTCGGCAGCTGCAGCCGGGCCTGGGATTCGGCATGGTGAGCTTCCAGGTTCCATGCCGAGTCAGCCTGCACCTCTTCCGGACGCCAGGCGCGTGGTGTTGTCCGACGTTGCCATTGGGTCATCTTGGGGAGAGAGCCTTAGCTAGGGTTAGGGTTCGGTCCAGCGACGTCGCCAGGGCCGAAGCGGCTCCGGTCTCGTGATCTCCCTCGAGGGCTGAAGTGAGGGCCCATGCAGCAAGGCGGCTCAAGTGCAGGCTTAGGGTTCGAGGCCGGCTTAGGTGTCGGTGGAGGGTCCCCGTTCGGTGTCGGGTTAGGGTTAGGGTTAGGTCCCAGGAGGCTCGGGGCGCCGAACCCACCGCAGGGCAGTGGTCTCCCCGAAGGGCTGAGTTGAGGACACAAGGGACGGTGCCGGTCAGGATCCGGCTTTGGCTGCCAGGGCCACAGACGTCGATCGGCCCCCGTTCGAGGAGGCCTCCGGAATCCTCTCGCTCAGCTGCAGCCAGGCGGGGAAACCACATGGTGAGCTTCCAGGTTCCATGCCGAGTCAGCCTGCACCGCTGCCGGACCCCAGGCGCGTGGTGTTGTCAGACGTTGGCATTGGGTCCCCATGGGGAGGGAGCCTTAGCTAGGGTTAGGGTTCGGCCCAGGGACGTCGCCAGGGCTGAATCGACTCCAGTCTCGTGATCTCCCTCGAGGGCTGAAGTGAGGGCCCATGCCCGAAGGCGGCTCACTTGCAGGGTTAGGGTTCGAGGCAGGCTTAGGTTGCGGTGGAGGGTCCCGGTTCGGGGTACGGTTAGGGTTAGGGTTAGGTCCCAGGAGGCTCCAGGCGCCGAACCCACAGCAGGGCCGTGGTCTCCCCGAAGGGCTGAGTTGAGGGCACAAGGGACCGTGCCGGTCAGGATCCGTCTTTGGCTGCCAAGGCCACACACGTGATTGGGCCCCTGGTCGAGGAGGCCTCCGGAATCCTCTCGGCAGCTGCAGCCGGGCCTGGGATTCGGCATGGTGAGCTTCCAGGTTCCATGCCGAGTCAGCCTGCACCTCTTCCGGACGCCAGGCGCGTGGTGTTGTCCGACGTTGCCATTGGGTCCTCTTGGGGAGAGAGCCTTAGCTAGGGTTAGGGTTCGGTCCAGGGATGTCGCCAGGGCCGAAGCGACTCCGGTCTCGTTATCTCCCTCGAGGGCTGAAGTGAGGGCCCATGCAGCAAGGCGGCTCAAGTGCAGGCTTAGGGTTCGAGGCCGGCTTAGGTGTCGGTGGAGGGTCCCCGTTCGGTGTCGGGTTAGGGTTAGGGTTAGGTCCCAGGAGGCTCGGGGCGCCGAACCCACCGCAGGGCAGTGGTCTCCCCGAAGGGCTGAGTTGAGGACACAAGGGACGGTGCCGGTCAGGATCCGGCTTTGGCTGCCAGGGCCACAGACGTCGATCGGCCCCCGTTCGAGGAGGCCTCCGGAATCCTCTCGCTCAGCTGCAGCCAGGCGGGGAAACCACATGGTGAGCTTCCAGGTTCCATGCCGAGTCAGCCTGCACCGCTGCCGGACCCCAGGCGCGTGGTGTTGTCAGACGTTGGCATTGGGTCCCCATGGGGAGGGAGCCTTAGCTAGGGTTAGGGTTCGGCCCAGGGACGTCGCCAGGGCTGAATCGACTCCAGTCTCGTGATCTCCCTCGAGGGCTGAAGTGAGGGCCCATGCCCGAAGGCGGCTCACTTGCAGGGTTAGGGTTCGAGGCAGGCTTAGGTTGCGGTGGAGGGTCCCGGTTCGGGGTACGGTTAGGGTTAGGGTTAGGTCCCAGGAGGCTCCAGGCGCCGAACCCACAGCAGGGCCGTGGTCTCCCCGAAGGGCTGAGTTGAGGGCACAAGGGACCGTGCCGGTCAGGATCCGTCTTTGGCTGCCAAGGCCACACACGTGATTGGGCCCCTGGTCGAGGAGGCCTCCGGAATCCTCTCGGCAGCTGCAGCCGGGCCTGGGATTCGGCATGGTGAGCTTCCAGGTTCCATGCCGAGTCAGCATGCACCTCTTCCGGACGCCAGGCGCGTGTTGTTGTCCGACGTTGCCATTGGGTCCTCTTGGGGAGAGAGCCTTAGCTAGGGTTAGGGTTCGGTCCAGGGACGACGCCAGGGCCGAAGCGGCTCCGGTCTCGTGATCTCCCTCGAGGGCTGAAGTGAGGGCCCATGCAGCAAGGCGGCTCAAGTGCAGGCTTAGGGTTCGAGGCCGGCTTAGGTGTCGGTGGAGGGTCCCCGTTCGGTGTCGGGGTAGGGTTAGGGTTAGGTCCCAGGAGGCTCGGGGCGCCGAACTCACCGCAGGGCAGTGGTCTCCCCGAAGGGCTGAGTTGAGGACACAAGGGACGGTGCCGGTCAGGATCCGGCTTTGGCTGCCAGGGCCACAGACGTCGATCAGCCCCCGTTCGAGGAGGCCTCCGGAATCCTCTCGCTCAGCTGCAGCCAGGCGGGGAAACCACATGGTGAGCTTCCAGGTTCCATGCCGAGTCAGCCTGCACCGCTGCCGGACCCCAGGCGCGTGGTGTTGTCAGACGTTGGCATTGGGTCCCCATGGGGAGGGAGCCTTAGCTAGGGTTAAGGTTCGGCCCAGGGACGTCGCCAGGGCTGAATCGACTCCAGTCTCGTGATCTCCCTCGAGGGCTGAAGTGAGGGCCCATGCCCGTAGGCGTCTCACTTGCAGGGTTAGGGTTCGAGGCAGGCTTAGGTTGCGGTGGAGGGTCCCGGTTCGGGGTACGGTTAGGGTTAGGGTTAGGTCCCAGGAGGCTCCAGGCGCCGAACCCACAGCAGGGCCGTGGTCTCCCCGAAGGGCTGAGTTGAGGGCACAAGGGACCGTGCCGGTCAGGATCCGTCTTTGGCTGCCAAGGCCACACACGTGATTGGGCCCCTGGTCGAGGAGGCCTCCGGAATCCTCTCGGCAGCTGCAGCCGGGCCTGGGATTCAGCATGGTGAGCTTCCAGGTTCCATGCCGAGTCAGCATGCACCTCTTCCGGACGCCAGGCGCGTGTTGTTGTCCGACGTTGCCATTGGGTCCTCTTGGGGAGAGAGCCTTAGCTAGGGTTAGGGTTCGGTCCAGGGACGACGCCAGGGCCGAAGCGGCTCCGGTCTCGTGATCTCCCTCGAGGGCTGAAGTGAGGGCCCATGCAGCAATGCGGCTCAAGTGCAGGCTTAGGGTTCGAGGCCGGCTTAGGTGTCGGTGGAGAGTCCCCGTTCGGTGTCGGGTTAGGGTTAGGGTTAGGGTTAGGTCCCAGGAGGCTCGGGGCGCCGAACCCACCGCAGGGCAGTGGTCTCCCCGAAGGGCTGAGTTGAGGACACAAGGGACGGTGCCGGTCAGGATCCGGCTTTGGCTGCCAGGGCCACAGACGTCGATCGGCCCCCGTTCGAGGAGGCCTCCGGAATCCTCTCGCTCAGCTGCAGCCAGGCGGGGAAACCACATGGTGAGCTTCCAGGTTCCATGCCGAGTCAGCCTGCACCGCTGCCGGACCCCAGGCGCGTGGTGTTGTCAGACGTTGGCATTGGGTCCCCATGGGGAGGGAGCCTTAGCTAGGGTTAGGGTTCGGCCCAGGGACGTCGCCAGGGCTGAATCGACTCCAGTCTCGTGATCTCCCTCGAGGGCTGAAGTGAGGGCCCATGCCCGAAGGCGGCTCACTTGCAGGGTTAGGGTTCGAGGCAGGCTTAGGTTGCGGTGGAGGGTCCCGGTTCGGGGTACGGTTAGGGTTAGGGTTAGGTCCCAGGAGGCTCCAGGCGCCGAACCCACAGCAGGGCCGTGGTCTCCCCGAAGGGCTGAGTTGAGGGCACAAGGGACCGTGCCGGTCAGGATCCGTCTTTGGCTGCCAAGGCCACACACGTGATTGGGCCCCTGGTCGAGGAGGCCTCCGGAATCCTCTCGGCAGCTGCAGCCGGGCCTGGGATTCGGCATGGTGAGCTTCCAGGTTCCATGCCGAGTCAGCCTGCACCTCTTCCGGACGCCAGGCGCGTGGTGTTGTCCGACGTTGCCATTGGGTCATCTTGGGGAGAGAGCCTTAGCTAGGGTTAGGGTTCGGTCCAGCGACGTCGCCAGGGCCGAAGCGGCTCCGGTCTCGTGATCTCCCTCGAGGGCTGAAGTGAGGGCCCATGCAGCAAGGCGGCTCAAGTGCAGGCTTAGGGTTCGAGGCCGGCTTAGGTGTCGGTGGAGGGTCCCCGTTCGGTGTCGGGTTAGGGTTAGGGTTAGGTCCCAGGAGGCTCGGGGCGCCGAACTCACCGCAGGGCAGTGGTCTCCCCGAAGGGCTGAGTTGAGGACACAAGGGACGGTGCCGGTCAGGATCCGGCTTTGGCTGCCAGGGCCACAGACTTCGATCGGCCCCCGTTCGAGGAGGCCTCCGGAATCCTCTCGCTCAGCTGCAGCCAGGCGGGGAAACCACATGGTGAGCTTCCAGGTTCCATGCCGAGTCAGCCTGCACCGCTGCCGGACCCCAGGCGCGTGGTGTTGTCAGACGTTGGCATTGGGTCCCCATGGGGAGGGAGCCTTAGCTAGGGTTAGGGTTCGGCCCAGGGACGTCGCCAGGGCTGAATCGACTCCAGTCTCGTGATCTCCCTCGAGGGCTGAAGTGAGGGCCCATGCCCGTAGGCGTCTCACTTGCAGGGTTAGGGTTCGAGGCAGGCTTAGGTTGCGGTGGAGGGTCCCGGTTCGGGGTACGGTTAGGGTTAGGGTTAGGTCCCAGGAGGCTCCAGGCGCCGAACCCACAGCAGGGCCGTGGTCTCCCCGAAGGGCTGAGTTGAGGGCACAAGGGACCGTGCCGGTCAGGATCCGTCTTTGGCTGCCAAGGCCACACACGTGATTGGGCCCCTGGTCGAGGAGGCCTCCGGAATCCTCTCGGCAGCTGCAGCCGGGCCTGGGATTCGGCATGGTGAGCTTCCAGGTTCCATGCCGAGTCAGCATGCACCTCTTCCGGACGCCAGGCGCGTGTTGTTGTCCGACGTTGCCATTGGGTCCTCTTGGGGAGAGAGCCTTAGCTAGGGTTAGGGTTCGGTCCAGGGACGACGCCAGGGCCGAAGCGGCTCCGGTCTCGTGATCTCCCTCGAGGGCTGAAGTGAGGGCCCATGCAGCAATGCGGATCAAGTGCAGGCTTAGGGTTCGAGGCCGGCTTAGGTGTCGGTGGAGGGTCCCCGTTCGGTGTCGGGTTAGGGTTAGGGTTAGGTCCCAGGAGGTTCGGGGCGCCGAACCCACCGCAGGGCAGTGGTCTCCCCAAAGGGCTGAGTTGAGGACACAAGGGACGGTGCCGGTCAGGATCCGGCTTTGGCTGCCAGGGCCACAGACGTCGATCGGCCCCCGTTCGAGGAGGCCTCCGGAATCCTCTCGCTCAGCTGCAGCCAGGCGGGGAAACCACATGGTGTGCTTCCAGGTTCCATGCCAAGTCAGCCTGCACCGCTGCCGGACCTCAGGCGCGTGGTGTTGTCAGACGTTGGCATTGGGTCCCCATGCGGAGGGAGCCTTAGCTAGGGTTAGGGTTCGGCCCAGGGACGTCGCCAGGGCTGAATCGACTCCAGTCTCGTGATCTCCCTCGAGGGCTGAAGTGAGGGCCCATGCCCGAAGGCGGCTCACTTGCAGGGTTAGGGTTCGAGGCAGGCTTAGGTTGCGGTGGAGGGTCCCGGTTCGGGGTACGGTTAGGGTTAGGGTTAGGTCCCAGGAGGCTCCAGGCGCCGAACCCACAGCAGGGCCGTGGTCTCCCCGAAGGGCTGAGTTGAGGGCACAAGGGACCGTGCCGATCAGGATCCGTCTTTGGCTGCCAAGGCCACACACGTGATTGGGCCCCTGGTCGAGGAGGCCTCCGGAATCCTCTCGGCAGCTGCAGCCGGGCCTGGGATTCGGCATGGTGAGCTTCCAGGTTCCATGCCGAGTCAGCATGAACCTCTTCCGGACGCCAGGCGCGTGGTGTTGTCCGACGTTGCCATTGGGTCATCTTGGGGAGAGAGCCTTAGCTAGGGTTAGGGTTCGGTCCAGCGACGTCGCCAGGGCCGAAGCGGCTCCGGTCTCGTGATCTCCCTCGAGGGCTGAAGTCAGGGCCCATGCAGCAAGGCGGCTCAAGTGCAGGCTTAGGGTTCGAGGCCGGCTTAGGTGTCGGTGGAGGGTCCCCGTTCGGTGTCGGGTTAGGGTTAGGGTTAGGGTTAGGTCCCAGGAGGCTCGGGGCGCCGAACCCTCCGCAGGGCAGTGGTCTCCCCGAAGGGCTGAGTTGAGGACACAAGGGACGGTGCCGGTCAGGATCCGGCTTTGGCTGCCAGGGCCACAGACGTCGATCGGCCCCCGTTCGAGGAGGCCTCCGGAATCCTCTCGCTCAGCTGCAGCCAGGCGGGGAAACCACATGGTGAGCTTCCAGGTTCCATGCCGAGTCAGCCTGCACCGCTGCCGGACCCCAGGCGCGTGGTGTTGTCAGACGTTGGCATTGGGTCCCCATGGGGAGGGAGCCTTAGCTAGGGTTAGGGTTCGGCCCAGGGACGTCGCCAGGGCTGAATCGACTCCAGTCTCGTGATCTCCCTCGAGGGCTGAAGTGAGGGCCCATGCCCGAAGGCGGCTCACTTGCAGGGTTAGGGTTCGAGGCAGGCTTAGGTTGCGGTGGAGGGTCCCGGTTCGGGGTACGGTTAGGGTTAGGGTTAGGTTCCAGGAGGCTCCAGGCGCCGAACCCACAGCAGGGCCGTGGTCTCCCCGAAGGGCTGAGTTGAGGGCACAAGGGACCGTGCCGGTCAGGATCCGTCTTTGGCTGCCAAGGCCACACACGTGATTGGGCCCCTGGTCGAGGAGGCCTCCGGAATCCTCTCGGCAGCTGCAGCCGGGCCTGGGATTCGGCATGGTGAGCTTCCAGGTTCCATGCCGAGTCAGCCTGCACCTCTTCCGCACGCCAGGCGCGTGGTGTTGTCCGACGTTGCCATTGGGTCCTCTTGGGGAGAGAGCCTTAGCTAGGGTTAGGGTTCGGTCCAGGGACGTCGCCAGGGCCGAAGCGGCTCCGGTCTCGTGATCTCCCTCGAGGGCTGAAGTGAGGGCCCATGCAGCAAGGCGGCTCAAGTGCAGGCTTAGGGTTCGAGGCCGGCTTAGGTGTCGGTGGAGGGTCCCCGTTCGGTGTCGGGTTAGGGTTAGGGTTAGGTCCCAGGAGGCTCGGGGCGCCGAACCCACCGCAGGGCAGTGGTCTCCCCGAAGGGCTGAGTTGAGGACACAAGGGACGGTGCCGGTCAGGATCCGGCTTTGGCTGCCAGGGCCACAGACGTCGATCGGCCCCCGTTCGAGGAGGCCTCCGGAATCCTCTCGCTCAGCTGCAGCCAGGCGGGGAAACCACATGGTGAGCTTCCAGGTTCCATGCCAAGTCAGCCTGCACCGCTGCCGGACCCCAGGCGCGTGGTGTTGTCAGACGTTGGCATTGGGTCCCCATGGGGAGGGAGCCTTAGCTAGGGTTAGGGTTCGGCCCAGGGACGTCGCCAGGGCTGAATCGACTCCAGTCTCGTGATCTCCCTCGAGGGCTGAAGTGAGGGCCCATGCCCGAAGGCGGCTCACTTGCAGGGTTAGGGTTCGAGGCAGGCTTAGGTTGCGGTGGAGGGTCCCGGTTCGGGGTACGGTTAGGGTTAGGGTTAGGTCCCAGGAGGCTCCAGGCGCCGAACCCACAGCAGGGCCGTGGTCTCCCCGAAGGGCTGAGTTGAGGGCACAAGGGACCGTGCCGGTCAGGATCCGTCTTTGGCTGCCAAGGCCACACACGTGATTGGGCCCCTGGTCGAGGAGGCCTCCGGAATCCTCTCGGCAGCTGCAGCCGGGCCTGGGATTCGGCATGGTGAGCTTCCAGGTTCCATGCCGAGTCAGCCTGCACCTCTTCCGGACGCCAGGCGCGTGGTGTTGTCCGACGTTGCCATTGGGTCCTCTTGGGGAGAGAGCCTTAGCTAGGGTTAGGGTTCGGTCCAGGGACGACGCCAGGGCCGAAGCGGCTCCGGTCTCGTGATCTCCCTCGAGGGCTGAAGTGAGGGCCCATGCAGCAAGGCGGCTCAAGTGCAGGCTTAGGGTTCGAGGCCGGCTTAGGTGTCGGTGGAGGGTCCCCGTTCGGTGTCGGGTTAGGGTTAGGGCTAGGTCCCAGGAGGCTCGGGGCGCCGAACCCACCGCAGGGCAGTGGTCTCCCCGAAGGGCTGAGTTGAGGACACAAGGGACGGTGCCGGTCAGGATCCGGCTTTGGCTGCCAGGGCCACAGACGTCGATCGGCCCCCGTTCGAGGAGGCCTCCGGAATCCTCTCGCTCAGCTGCAGCCAGGCGGGGAAACCACATGGTGAGCTTCCAGGTTCCATGCCGAGTCAGCCTGCACCGCTGCCGGACCCCAGGCGCGTGGTGTTGTCAGACGTTGGCATTGGGTCCCCATGGGGAGGGAGCCTTAGCTAGGGTTAGGGTTCGGCCCAGGGACGTCGCCAGGGCTGAATCGACTCCAGTCTCGTGATCTCCCTCGAGGGCTGAAGTGAGGGCCCATGCCCGAAGGCGGCTCACTTGCAGGGTTAGGGTTCGAGGCAGGCTTAGGTTGCGGTGGAGGGTCCCGGTTCGGGGTACGGTTAGGGTTAGGGTTAGGTCCCAGGAGGCTCCAGGCGCCGAACCCACAGCAGGGCCGTGGTCTCCCCGAAGGGCTGAGTTGAGGGCACAAGGGACCGTGCCGGTCAGGATCCGTCTTTGGCTGCCAAGGCCACACACGTGATTGGGCCCCTGGTCGAGGAGGCCTCCGGAATCCTCTCGGCAGCTGCAGCCGGGCCTGGGATTCGGCATGGTGAGCTTCCAGGTTCCATGCCGAGTCAGCCTGCACCTCTTCCGGACGCCAGGCGCGTGGTGTTGTCCGACGTTGCCATTGGGTCCTCTTGGGGAGAGAGCCTTAGCTAGGGTTAGGGTTCGGTCCAGGGACGTCGCCAGGGCCGAAGCGGCTCCGGTCTCGTGATCTCCCTCGAGGGCTGAAGTGAGGGCCCATGCAGCAAGGCGGCTCAAGTGCAGGCTTAGGGTTCGAGGCCGGCTTAGGTGTCGGTGGAGGGTCCCCGTTCGGTGTCGGGTTAGGGTTAGGGTTAGGGCTAGGTCCCAGGAGGCTCGGGGCGCCGAACCCACCGCAGGGCAGTGGTCTCCCCGAAGGGCTGAGTTGAGGACACAAGGGACGGTGCCGGTCAGGATCCGGCTTTGGCTGCCAGGGCCACAGACGTCGATCGGCCCCCGTTCGAGGAGGCCTCCGGAATCCTCTCGCTCAGCTGCAGCCAGGCGGGGAAACCACATGGTGAGCTTCCAGGTTCCATGCCGAGTCAGCCTGCACCGCTGCCGGACCCCAGGCGCGTGGTGTTGTCAGACGTTGGCATTGGGTCCCCATGGGGAGGGAGCCTTAGCTAGGGTTAGGGTTCGGCCCAGGGACGTCGCCAGGGCTGAATCGACTCCAGTCTCGTGATCTCCCTCGAGGGCTGAAGTGAGGGCCCATGCCCGAAGGCGGCTCACTTGCAGGGTTAGGGTTCGAGGCAGGCTTAGGTTGCGGTGGAGGGTCCCGGTTCGGGGTACGGTTAGGGTTAGGGTTAGGTCCCAGGAGGCTCCAGGCGCCGAACCCACAGCAGGGCCGTGGTCTCCCCGAAGGGCTGAGTTGAGGGCACAAGGGACCTTTCCGGTCAGGATCCGTCTTTGGCTGCCAAGGCCACACACGTGATTGGGCCCCTGCTCGAGGAGGCCTCCGGAATCCTCTCGCCAGCTGCAGCCGGGCCTGGGATTCGGCATGGTGAGCTTCCAGGTTCCATGCCGAGTCAGCCTGCACCTCTTCCGGACGCCAGGCGCGTGGTGTTGTCCGACGTTGCCATTGGGTCCTCTTGGGGAGAGAGCCTTAGCTAGGGTTAGGGTTCGGTCCAGGGACGTCGCCAGGGCCGAAGCGGCTCCGGTCTCGTGATCTCCCTCGAGGGCTGAAGTGAGGGCCCATGCAGCAAGGCGGCTCAAGTGCAGGCTTAGGGTTCGAGGCCGGCTTAGGTGTCGGTGGAGGGTCCCCGTTCGGTGTCGGGTTAGGGTTAGGGTTAGGGTTAGGTCCCAGGAGGCTCGGGGCGCCGAACCCACCGCAGGGCAGTGGTCTCCCCGAAGGGTTGAGTTGAGGACACAAGGGACGGTGCCGGTCAGGATCCGGCTTTGGCTGCCAGGGCCACAGACGTCGATCGGCCCCCGTTCGAGGAGGCCTCCGGAATCCTCTCGCTCAGCTGCAGCCAGGCGGGGAAACCACATGGTGAGCTTCCAGGTTCCATGCCGAGTCAGCCTGCACCGCTGCCGGACCCCAGGCGCGTGGTGTTGTCAGACGTTGGCATTGGGTCCCCATGGGGAGGGAGCCTTAGCTAGGGTTAGGGTTCGGCCCAGGGACGTCGCCAGGGCTGAATCGACTCCAGTCTCGTGATCTCCCTCGAGGGCTGAAGTGAGGGCCCATGCCCGAAGGCGGCTCACTTGCAGGGTTAGGGTTCGAGGCAGGCTTAGGTTGCGGTGGAGGGTCCCGGGTCGGGGTACGGTTAGGGTTAGGGTTAGGTCCCAGGAGGCTCCAGGCGCCGAACCCACAGCAGGGCCGTGGTCTCCCCGAAGGGCTGAGTTGAGGGCACAAGGGACCGTGCCGGTCAGGATCCGTCTTTGGCTGCCAAGGCCACACACGTGATTGGGCCCCTGGTCGAGGAGGCCTCCGGAATCCTCTCGGCAGCTGCAGCCGGGCCTGGGATTCGGCATGGTGAGCTTCCAGGTTCCATGCCGAGTCAGCCTGCACCTCTTCCGGACGCCAGGCGCGTGGTGTTGTCCGACGTTGCCATTGGGTCCTCTTGGGGAGAGAGCCTTAGCTAGGGTTAGGGTTCGGTCCAGGGATGTCGCCAGGGCCGAAGCGGCTCCGGTCTCGTGATCTCCCTCGAGGGCTGAAGTGAGGGCCCATGCAGCAAGGCGGCTCAAGTGCAGGCTTAGGGTTCGAGGCCGGCTTAGGTGTCGGTGGAGGGTCCCCGTTCGGTGTCGGGTTAGGGTTAGGGTTAGGTCCCAGGAGGCTCGGGGCGCCGAACCCACCGCAGGGCAGTGGTCTCCCCGAAGGGCTGAGTTGAGGACACAAGGGACGGTGCCGGTCAGGATCCGGCTTTGGCTGCCAGGGCCACAGACGTCGATAGGCCCCCGTTCGAGGAGGCCTCCGGAATCCTCTCGCTCAGCTGCAGCCAGGCGGGGAAACCACATGGTGAGCTTCCAGGTTCCATGCCGAGTCAGCCTGCACCGCTGCCGGACCCCAGGCGCGTGGTGTTGTCAGACGTTGGCATTGGGTCCCCATGGGGAGGGAGCCTTAGCTAGGGTTAGGGTTCGGCCCAGGGACGTCGCCAGGGCTGAATCGACTCCAGTCTCGTGATCTCCCTCGAGGGCTGAAGTGAGGGCCCATGCCCGAAGGCGGCTCACTTGCAGGGTTAGGGTTCGAGGCAGGCTTAGGTTGCGGTGGAGGGTCCCGGTTCGGGGTACGGTTAGGGTTAGGGTTAGGTTCCAGGAGGCTCCAGGCGCCGAACCCACAGCAGGGCCGTGGTCTCCCCGAAGGGCTGAGTTGAGGGCACAAGGGACCGTGCCGGTCAGGATCCGTCTTTGGCTGCCAAGGCCACACACGTGATTGGGCCCCTGGTCGAGGAGGCCTCCGGAATCCTCTCGGCAGCTGCAGCCGGGCCTGGGATTCGGCATGGTGAGCTTCCAGGTTCCATGCCGAGTCAGCCTGCACCTCTTCCGGACGCCAGGCGCGTGGTGTTGTCCGACGTTGCCATTGGGTCCTCTTGGGGAGAGAGCCTTAGCTAGGGTTAGGGTTCGGTCCAGGGACGTCGCCAGGGCCGAAGCGGCTCCGGTCTCGTGATCTCCCTCGAGGGCTGAAGTGAGGGCCCATGCAGCAAGGCGGCTCAAGTGCAGGCTTAGGGTTCGAGGCCGGCTTAGGTGTCGGTGGAGGGTCCCCGTTCGGTGTCGGGTTAGGGTTAGGGTTAGGGTTAGGTCCCAGGAGGCTCGGGGCGCCGAACCCACCGCAGGGCAGTGGTCTCCCCGAAGGGCTGAGTTGAGGACACAAGGGACGGTGCCGGTCAGGATCCGGCTTTGGCTGCCAGGGCCACAGACGTCGATCGGCCCCCGTTCGAGGAGGCCTCCGGAATCCTCTCGCTCAGCTGCAGCCAGGCGGGGAAACCACATGGTGAGCTTCCAGGTTCCATGCCGAGTCAGCCTGCACCGCTGCCGGACCCCAGGCGCGTGGTGTTGTCAGACGTTGGCATTGGGTCCCCATGGGGAGGGAGCCTTAGCTAGGGTTAGGGTTCGGCCCAGGGACGTCGCCAGGGCTGAATCGACTCCAGTCTCGTGATCTCCCTCGAGGGCTGAAGTGAGGGCCCATGCCCGAAGGCGGCTCACTTGCAGGGTTAGGGTTCGAGGCAGGCTTAGGTTGCGGTGGAGGGTCCCGGGTCGGGGTACGGTTAGGGTTAGGGTTAGGTCCCAGGAGGCTCCAGGCGCCGAACCCACAGCAGGGCCGTGGTCTCCCCGAAGGGCTGAGTTGAGGGCACAAGGGACCGTGCCGGTCAGGATCCGTCTTTGGCTGCCAAGGCCACACACGTGATTGGGCCCCTGGTCGAGGAGGCCTCCGGAATCCTCTCGGCAGCTGCAGCCGGGCCTGGGATTCGGCATGGTGAGCTTCCAGGTTCCATGCCGAGTCAGCCTGCACCTCTTCCGGACGCCAGGCGCGTGGTGTTGTCCGACGTTGCCATTGGGTCCTCTTGGGGAGAGAGCCTTAGCTAGGGTTAGGGTTCGGTCCAGGGACGTCGCCAGGGCCGAAGCGGCTCCGGTCTCGTGATCTCCCTCGAGGGCTGAAGTGAGGACCCATGCAGCAAGGCGGCTCAAGTGCAGGCTTAGGGTTCGAGGCCGGCTTAGGTGTCGGTGGAGGGTCCCCGTTCGGTGTCGGGTTAGGGTTAGGGTTAGGGTTAGGTCCCAGGAGGCTCGGGGCGCCGAACCCACCACAGGGCAGTGGTCTCCCCGAAGGGCTGAGTTGAGGACACAAGGGACGGTGCCGGTCAGGATCCGGCTTTGGCTGCCAGGGCCACAGACGTCGATCGGCCCCCGTTCGAGGAGGCCTCCGGAATCCTCTCGCTCAGCTGCAGCCAGGCGGGGAAACCACATGGTGAGCTTCCAGGTTCCATGCCGAGTCAGCCTGCACCGCTGCCGGACCCCAGGCGCGTGGTGTTGTCAGACGTTGGCATTGGGTCCCCATGGGGAGGGAGCCTTAGCTAGGGTTAGGGTTCGGCCCAGGGACGTCGCCAGGGCTGAATCGACTCCAGTCTCGTGATCTCCCTCGAGGGCTGAAGTGAGGGCCCATGCCCGAAGGCGGCTCACTTGCAGGGTTAGGGTTCGAGGCAGGCTTAGGTTGCGGTGGAGGGTCCCGGTTCGGGGTACGGTTAGGGTTAGGGTTAGGTCCCAGGAGGCTCCAGGCGCCGAACCCACAGCAGGGCCGTGGTCTCCCCGAAGGGCTGAGTTGAGGGCACAAGGGACCGTGCCGGTCAGGATCCGTCTTTGGCTGCCAAGGCCACACACGTGATTGGGCCCCTGGTCGAGGAGGCCTCCGGAATCCTCTCGGCAGCTGCAGCCGGGCCTGGGATTCGGCATGGTGAGATTCCAGGTTCCATGCCGAGTCAGCCTGCACCTCTTCCGGACGCCAGGCGCGTGGTGTTGTCCGACGTTGCCATTGGGTCCTCTTGGGGAGAGAGCCTTAGCTAGGGTTAGGGTTCGGTCCAGGGACGTCGCCAGGGCCGAAGCGGCTCCGGTCTCGTGATCTCCCTCGAGGGCTGAAGTGAGGGCCCATGCAGCAAGGCGGCTCAAGTGCAGGCTTAGGGTTCGAGGCCGGCTTAGGTGTCGGTGGAGGGTCCCCGTTCGGTGTCGGGTTAGGGTTAGGGTTAGGGTTAGGTCCCAGGAGGCTCGGGGCGCCGAACCCACCGCAGGGCAGTGGTCTCCCCGAAGGGCTGAGTTGAGGACACAAGGGACGGTGCCGGTCAGGATCCGGCTTTGGCTGCCAGGGCCACAGACGTCGATCGGCCCCCGTTCGAGGAGGCCTCCGGAATCCTCTCGCTCAGCTGCAGCCAGGCGGGGAAACCACATGGTGAGCTTCCAGGTTCCATGCCGAGTCAGCCTGCACCGCTGCCGGACCCCAGGCGCGTGGTGTTGTCAGACGTTGGCATTGGGTCCCCATGGGGAGGGAGCCTTAGCTAGGGTTAGGGTTCGGCCCAGGGACGTCGCCAGGGCTGAATCGACTCCAGTCTCGTGATCTCCCTCGAGGGCTGAAGTGAGGGCCCATGCCCGAAGGCGGCTCACTTGCAGGGTTAGGGTTCGAGGCAGGCTTAGGTTGCGGTGGAGGGTCCCGGTTCGGGGTACGGTTAGGGTTAGGGTTAGGTCCCAGGAGGCTCCAGGCGCCGAACCCACAGCAGGGCCGTGGTCTCCCCGAAGGGCTGAGTTGAGGGCACAAGGGACCGTGCCGGTCAGGATCCGTCTTTGGCTGCCAAGGCCACACACGTGATTGGGCCCCTGGTCGAGGAGGCCTCCGGAATCCTCTCGGCAGCTGCAGCCGGGCCTGGGATTCGGCATGGTGAGCTTCCAGGTTCCATGCCGAGTCAGCCTGCACCTCTTCCGGACGCCAGGCGCGTGGTGTTGTCCGACGTTGCCATTGGGTCCTCTTGGGGAGAGAGCCTTAGCTAGGGTTAGGGTTCGGTCCAGGGACGTCGCCAGGGCCGAAGCGGCTCCGGTCTCGTGATCTCCCTCGAGGGCTGAAGTGAGGGCCCATGCAGCAAGGCGGCTCAAGTGCAGGCTTAGGGTTCGAGGCCGGCTTAGGTGTCGGTGGAGGGTCCCCGTTCGGTGTCGGGTTAGGGTTAGGGTTAGGGCTAGGTCCCAGGAGGCTCGGGGCGCCGAACCCACCGCAGGGCAGTGGTCTCCCCGAAGGGCTGAGTTGAGGACACAAGGGACGGTGCCGGTCAGGATCCGGCTTTGGCTGCCAGGGCCACAGACGTCGATCGGCCCCCGTTCGAGGAGGCCTCCGGAATCCTCTCGCTCAGCTGCAGCCAGGCGGGGAAACCACATGGTGAGCTTCCAGGTTCCATGCCGAGTCAGCCTGCACCGCTGCCGGACCCCAGGCGCGTGGTGTTGTCAGACGTTGGCATTGGGTCCCCATGGGGAGGGAGCCTTAGCTAGGGTTAGGGTTCGGCCCAGGGACGTCGCCAGGGCTGAATCGACTCCAGTCTCGTGATCTCCCTCGAGGGCTGAAGTGAGGGCCCATGCCCGAAGGCGGCTCACTTGCAGGGTTAGGGTTCGAGGCAGGCTTAGGTTGCGGTGGAGGGTCCCGGTTCGGGGTACGGTTAGGGTTAGGGTTAGGTCCCAGGAGGCTCCAGGCGCCGAACCCACAGCAGGGCCGTGGTCTCCCCGAAGGGCTGAGTTGAGGGCACAAGGGACCTTTCCGGTCAGGATCCGTCTTTGGCTGCCAAGGCCACACACGTGATTGGGCCCCTGCTCGAGGAGGCCTCCGGAATCCTCTCGCCAGCTGCAGCCGGGCCTGGGATTCGGCATGGTGAGCTTCCAGGTTCCATGCCGAGTCAGCCTGCACCTCTTCCGGACGCCAGGCGCGTGGTGTTGTCCGACGTTGCCATTGGGTCCTCTTGGGGAGAGAGCCTTAGCTAGGGTTAGGGTTCGGTCCAGGGACGTCGCCAGGGCCGAAGCGGCTCCGGTCTCGTGATCTCCCTCGAGGGCTGAAGTGAGGGCCCATGCAGCAAGGCGGCTCAAGTGCAGGCTTAGGGTTCGAGGCCGGCTTAGGTGTCGGTGGAGGGTCCCCGTTCGGTGTCGGGTTAGGGTTAGGGTTAGGGTTAGGTCCCAGGAGGCTCGGGGCGCCGAACCCACCGCAGGGCAGTGGTCTCCCCGAAGGGTTGAGTTGAGGACACAAGGGACGGTGCCGGTCAGGATCCGGCTTTGGCTGCCAGGGCCACAGACGTCGATCGGCCCCCGTTCGAGGAGGCCTCCGGAATCCTCTCGCTCAGCTGCAGCCAGGCGGGGAAACCACATGGTGAGCTTCCAGGTTCCATGCCGAGTCAGCCTGCACCGCTGCCGGACCCCAGGCGCGTGGTGTTGTCAGACGTTGGCATTGGGTCCCCATGGGGAGGGAGCCTTAGCTAGGGTTAGGGTTCGGCCCAGGGACGTCGCCAGGGCTGAATCGACTCCAGTCTCGTGATCTCCCTCGAGGGCTGAAGTGAGGGCCCATGCCCGAAGGCGGCTCACTTGCAGGGTTAGGGTTCGAGGCAGGCTTAGGTTGCGGTGGAGGGTCCCGGGTCGGGGTACGGTTAGGGTTAGGGTTAGGTCCCAGGAGGCTCCAGGCGCCGAACCCACAGCAGGGCCGTGGTCTCCCCGAAGGGCTGAGTTGAGGGCACAAGGG
The DNA here is from genome assembly GCF_046562875.1 of Panthera onca. NCBI lineage: Eukaryota > Metazoa > Chordata > Mammalia > Carnivora > Felidae > Panthera > Panthera onca. The sequence continues at coordinate 206,029,420 of NC_138342.1, read as the reverse complement.
ACCGTGCCGGTCAGGATCCGTCTTTGGCTGCCAAGGCCACACACGTGATTGGGCCCCTGGTCGAGGAGGCCTCCGGAATCCTCTCGGCAGCTGCAGCCGGGCCTGGGATTCGGCATGGTGAGCTTCCAGGTTCCATGCCGAGTCAGCCTGCACCTCTTCCGGACGCCAGGCGCGTGGTGTTGTCCGACGTTGCCATTGGGTCCTCTTGGGGAGAGAGCCTTAGCTAGGGTTAGGGTTCGGTCCAGGGATGTCGCCAGGGCCGAAGCGGCTCCGGTCTCGTGATCTCCCTCGAGGGCTGAAGTGAGGGCCCATGCAGCAAGGCGGCTCAAGTGCAGGCTTAGGGTTCGAGGCCGGCTTAGGTGTCGGTGGAGGGTCCCCGTTCGGTGTCGGGTTAGGGTTAGGGTTAGGGCTAGGTCCCAGGAGGCTCGGGGCGCCGAACCCACCGCAGGGCAGTGGTCTCCCCGAAGGGCTGAGTTGAGGACACAAGGGACGGTGCCGGTCAGGATCCGGCTTTGGCTGCCAGGGCCACAGACGTCGATCGGCCCCCGTTCGAGGAGGCCTCCGGAATCCTCTCGCTCAGCTGCAGCCAGGCGGGGAAACCACATGGTGAGCTTCCAGGTTCCATGCCGAGTCAGCCTGCACCGCTGCCGGACCCCAGGCGCGTGGTGTTGTCAGACGTTGGCATTGGGTCCCCATGGGGAGGGAGCCTTAGCTAGGGTTAGGGTTCGGCCCAGGGACGTCGCCAGGGCTGAATCGACTCCAGTCTCGTGATCTCCCTCGAGGGCTGAAGTGAGGGCCCATGCCCGAAGGCGGCTCACTTGCAGGGTTAGGGTTCGAGGCAGGCTTAGGTTGCGGTGGAGGGTCCCGGTTCGGGGTACGGTTAGGGTTAGGGTTAGGTCCCAGGAGGCTCCAGGCGCCGAACCCACAGCAGGGCCGTGGTCTCCCCGAAGGGCTGAGTTGAGGGCACAAGGGACCGTGCCGGTCAGGATCCGTCTTTGGCTGCCAAGGCCACACACGTGATTGGGCCCCTGGTCGAGGAGGCCTCCGGAATCCTCTCGGCAGCTGCAGCCGGGCCTGGGATTCGGCATGGTGAGCTTCCAGGTTCCATGCCGAGTCAGCCTGCACCTCTTCCGGACGCCAGGCGCGTGGTGTTGTCCGACGTTGCCATTGGGTCCTCTTGGGGAGAGAGCCTTAGCTAGGGTTAGGGTTCGGTCCAGGGACGTCGCCAGGGCCGAAGCGGCTCCGGTCTCGTGATCTCCCTCGAGGGCTGAAGTGAGGGCCCATGCAGCAAGGCGGCTCAAGTGCAGGCTTAGGGTTCGAGGCCGGCTTAGGTGTCGGTGGAGGGTCCCCGTTCGGTGTCGGGTTAGGGTTAGGGTTAGGGTTAGGTCCCAGGAGGCTCGGGGCGCCGAACCCACCGCAGGGCAGTGGTCTCCCCGAAGGGTTGAGTTGAGGACACAAGGGACGGTGCCGGTCAGGATCCGGCTTTGGCTGCCAGGGCCACAGACGTCGATCGGCCCCCGTTCGAGGAGGCCTCCGGAATCCTCTCGCTCAGCTGCAGCCAGGCGGGGAAACCACATGGTGAGCTTCCAGGTTCCATGCCGAGTCAGCCTGCACCGCTGCCGGACCCCAGGCGCGTGGTGTTGTCAGACGTTGGCATTGGGTCCCCATGGGGAGGGAGCCTTAGCTAGGGTTAGGGTTCGGCCCAGGGACGTCGCCAGGGCTGAATCGACTCCAGTCTCGTGATCTCCCTCGAGGGCTGAAGTGAGGGCCCATGCCCGAAGGCGGCTCACTTGCAGGGTTAGGGTTCGAGGCAGGCTTAGGTTGCGGTGGAGGGTCCCGGGTCGGGGTACGGTTAGGGTTAGGGTTAGGTCCCAGGAGGCTCCAGGCGCCGAACCCACAGCAGGGCCGTGGTCTCCCCGAAGGGCTGAGTTGAGGGCACAAGGGACCGTGCCGGTCAGGATCCGTCTTTGGCTGCCAAGGCCACACACGTGATTGGGCCCCTGGTCGAGGAGGCCTCCGGAATCCTCTCGGCAGCTGCAGCCGGGCCTGGGATTCGGCATGGTGAGCTTCCAGGTTCCATGCCGAGTCAGCCTGCACCTCTTCCGGACGCCAGGCGCGTGGTGTTGTCCGACGTTGCCATTGGGTCCTCTTGGGGAGAGAGCCTTAGCTAGGGTTAGGGTTCGGCCCAGGGACGTCGCCAGGGCTGAATCGACTCCAGTCTCGTGATCTCCCTCGAGGGCTGAAGTGAGGGCCCATGCCCGAAGGCGGCTCAAGTGCAGGCTTAGGGTTCGAGGCCGGCTTAGGTGTCGGTGGAGGGTCCCCGTTCGGTGTCGGGTTAGGGTTAGGCTTAGGTCCCAGGAGGCTCGGGGCGCCGAACCCACCACAGGGCAGTGGTCTCCCCGAAGGGCTGAGTTGAGGACACAAGGGACGGTGCCGGTCAGGATCCGGCTTTGGCTGCCAGGGCCACAGACGTCGATCGGCCCCCGTTCGAGGAGGCCTCCGGAATCCTCTCGCTCAGCTGCAGCCAGGCGGGGAAACCACATGGTGAGCTTCCAGGTTCCATGCCGAGTCAGCCTGCACCGCTGCCGGACCCCAGGCGCGTGGTGTTGTCAGACGTTGGCATTGGGTCCCCATGGGGAGGGAGCCTTAGCTAGGGTTAGGGTTCGGCCCAGGGACGTCGCCAGGGCTGAATCGACTCCAGTCTCGTGATCTCCCTCGAGGGCTGAAGTGAGGGCCCATGCCCGAAGGCGGCTCACTTGCAGGGTTAGGGTTCGAGGCAGGCTTAGGTTGCGGTGGAGGGTCCCGGTTCGGGGTACGGTTAGGGTTAGGGTTAGGTCCCAGGAGGCTCCAGGCGCCGAACCCACAGCAGGGCCGTGGTCTCCCCGAAGGGCTGAGTTGAGGGCACAAGGGACCGTGCCGGTCAGGATCCGTCTTTGGCTGCCAAGGCCACACACGTGATTGGGCCCCTGGTCGAGGAGGCCTCCGGAATCCTCTCGGCAGCTGCAGCCGGGCCTGGGATTCGGCATGGTGAGCTTCCAGGTTCCATGCCGAGTCAGCCTGCACCTCTTCCGGACGCCAGGCGCGTGGTGTTGTCCGACGTTGCCATTGGGTCCTCTTGGGGAGAGAGCCTTAGCTAGGGTTAGGGTTCGGCCCAGGGACGTCGCCAGGGCTGAATCGACTCCAGTCTCGTGATCTCCCTCGAGGGCTGAAGTGAGGGCCCATGCCCGAAGGCGGCTCAAGTGCAGGCTTAGGGTTCGAGGCCGGCTTAGGTGTCGGTGGAGGGTCCCCGTTCGGTGTCGGGTTAGGGTTAGGCTTAGGTCCCAGGAGGCTCGGGGCGCCGAACCCACCGCAGGGCAGTGGTCTCCCCGAAGGGCTGAGTTGAGGACACAAGGGACGGTGCCGGTCAGGATCCGGCTTTGGCTGCCAGGGCCACAGACGTCGATCGGCCCCCGTTCGAGGAGGCCTCCGGAATCCTCTCGCTCAGCTGCAGCCAGGCGGGGAAACCACATGGTGAGCTTCCAGGTTCCATGCCGAGTCAGCCTGCACCGCTGCCGGACCCCAGGCGCGTGGTGTTGTCAGACGTTGGCATTGGGTCCCCATGGGGAGGGAGCCTTAGCTAGGGTTAGGGTTCGGCCCAGGGACGTCGCCAGGGCTGAATCGACTCCAGTCTCGTGATCTCCCTCGAGGGCTGAAGTGAGGGCCCATGCCCGAAGGCGGCTCACTTGCAGGGTTAGGGTTCGAGGCAGGCTTAGGTTGCGGTGGAGGGTCCCGGTTCGGGGTACGGTTAGGGTTAGGGTTAGGTCCCAGGAGGCTCCAGGCGCCGAACCCACAGCAGGGCCGTGGTCTCCCCGAAGGGCTGAGTTGAGGGCACAAGGGACCGTGCCGGTCAGGATCCGTCTTTGGCTGCCAAGGCCACACACGTGATTGGGCCCCTGGTCGAGGAGGCCTCCGGAATCCTCTCGGCAGCTGCAGCCGGGCCTGGGATTCGGCATGGTGAGCTTCCAGGTTCCATGCCGAGTCAGCCTGCACCTCTTCCGGACGCCAGGCGCGTGGTGTTGTCCGACGTTGCCATTGGGTCCTCTTGGGGAGAGAGCCTTAGCTAGGGTTAGGGTTCGGTCCAGGGACGTCGCCAGGGCCGAAGCGGCTCCGGTCTCGTGATCTCCCTCGAGGGCTGAAGTGAGGGCCCATGCAGCAAGGCGGCTCAAGTGCAGGCTTAGGGTTCGAGGCCGGCTTAGGTGTCGGTGGAGGGTCCCCGTTCGGTGTCGGGTTAGGGTTAGGGTTAGGGTTAGGTCCCAGGAGGCTCGGGGCGCCGAACCCACCGCAGGGCAGTGGTCTCCCCGAAGGGTTGAGTTGAGGACACAAGGGACGGTGCCGGTCAGGATCCGGCTTTGGCTGCCAGGGCCACAGACGTCGATCGGCCCCCGTTCGAGGAGGCCTCCGGAATCCTCTCGCTCAGCTGCAGCCAGGCGGGGAAACCACATGGTGAGCTTCCAGGTTCCATGCCGAGTCAGCCTGCACCGCTGCCGGACCCCAGGCGCGTGGTGTTGTCAGACGTTGGCATTGGGTCCCCATGGGGAGGGAGCCTTAGCTAGGGTTAGGGTTCGGCCCAGGGACGTCGCCAGGGCTGAATCGACTCCAGTCTCGTGATCTCCCTCGAGGGCTGAAGTGAGGGCCCATGCCCGAAGGCGGCTCACTTGCAGGGTTAGGGTTCGAGGCAGGCTTAGGTTGCGGTGGAGGGTCCCGGGTCGGGGTACGGTTAGGGTTAGGGTTAGGTCCCAGGAGGCTCCAGGCGCCGAACCCACAGCAGGGCCGTGGTCTCCCCGAAGGGCTGAGTTGAGGGCACAAGGGACCGTGCCGGTCAGGATCCGTCTTTGGCTGCCAAGGCCACACACGTGATTGGGCCCCTGGTCGAGGAGGCCTCCGGAATCCTCTCGGCAGCTGCAGCCGGGCCTGGGATTCGGCATGGTGAGCTTCCAGGTTCCATGCCGAGTCAGCCTGCACCTCTTCCGGACGCCAGGCGCGTGGTGTTGTCCGACGTTGCCATTGGGTCCTCTTGGGGAGAGAGCCTTAGCTAGGGTTAGGGTTCGGCCCAGGGACGTCGCCAGGGCTGAATCGACTCCAGTCTCGTGATCTCCCTCGAGGGCTGAAGTGAGGGCCCATGCCCGAAGGCGGCTCAAGTGCAGGCTTAGGGTTCGAGGCCGGCTTAGGTGTCGGTGGAGGGTCCCCGTTCGGTGTCGGGTTAGGGTTAGGCTTAGGTCCCAGGAGGCTCGGGGCGCCGAACCCACCACAGGGCAGTGGTCTCCCCGAAGGGCTGAGTTGAGGACACAAGGGACGGTGCCGGTCAGGATCCGGCTTTGGCTGCCAGGGCCACAGACGTCGATCGGCCCCCGTTCGAGGAGGCCTCCGGAATCCTCTCGCTCAGCTGCAGCCAGGCGGGGAAACCACATGGTGAGCTTCCAGGTTCCATGCCGAGTCAGCCTGCACCGCTGCCGGACCCCAGGCGCGTGGTGTTGTCAGACGTTGGCATTGGGTCCCCATGGGGAGGGAGCCTTAGCTAGGGTTAGGGTTCGGCCCAGGGACGTCGCCAGGGCTGAATCGACTCCAGTCTCGTGATCTCCCTCGAGGGCTGAAGTGAGGGCCCATGCCCGAAGGCGGCTCACTTGCAGGGTTAGGGTTCGAGGCAGGCTTAGGTTGCGGTGGAGGGTCCCGGTTCGGGGTACGGTTAGGGTTAGGGTTAGGTCCCAGGAGGCTCGGGGCGCCGAACCCACCGCAGGGCAGTGGTCTCCCCGAAGGGCTGAGTTGAGGACACAAGGGACGGTGCCGGTCAGGATCCGGCTTTGGCTGCCAGGGCCACAGACGTCGATCGGCCCCCGTTCGAGGAGGCCTCCGGAATCCTCTCGCTCAGCTGCAGCCAGGCGGGGAAACCACATGGTGAGCTTCCAGGTTCCATGCCGAGTCAGCCTGCACCGCTGCCGGACCCCAGGCGCGTGGTGTTGTCAGACGTTGGCATTGGGTCCCCATGGGGAGGGAGCCTTAGCTAGGGTTAGGGTTCGGCCCAGGGACGTCGCCAGGGCTGAATCGACTCCAGTCTCGTGATCTCCCTCGAGGGCTGAAGTGAGGGCCCATGCCCGAAGGCGGCTCACTTGCAGGGTTAGGGTTCGAGGCAGGCTTAGGTTGCGGTGGAGGGTCCCGGTTCGGGGTACGGTTAGGGTTAGGGTTAGGTCCCAGGAGGCTCCAGGCGCCGAACCCACAGCAGGGCCGTGGTCTCCCCGAAGGGCTGAGTTGAGGGCACAAGGGACCGTGCCGGTCAGGATCCGTCTTTGGCTGCCAAGGCCACACACGTGATTGGGCCCCTGGTCGAGGAGGCCTCCGGAATCCTCTCGGCAGCTGCAGCCGGGCCTGGGATTCGGCATGGTGAGCTTCCAGGTTCCATGCCGAGTCAGCCTGCACCTCTTCCGGACGCCAGGCGCGTGGTGTTGTCCGACGTTGCCATTGGGTCCTCTTGGGGAGAGAGCCTTAGCTAGGGTTAGGGTTCGGTCCAGGGACGTCGCCAGGGCCGAAGCGGCTCCGGTCTCGTGATCTCCCTCGAGGGCTGAAGTGAGGGCCCATGCAGCAAGGCGGCTCAAGTGCAGGCTTAGGGTTCGAGGCCGGCTTAGGTGTCGGTGGAGGGTCCCCGTTCGGTGTCGGGTTAGGGTTAGGGTTAGGGCTAGGTCCCAGGAGGCTCGGGGCGCCGAACCCACCGCAGGGCAGTGGTCTCCCCGAAGGGCTGAGTTGAGGACACAAGGGACGGTGCCGGTCAGGATCCGGCTTTGGCTGCCAGGGCCACAGACGTCGATCGGCCCCCGTTCGAGGAGGCCTCCGGAATCCTCTCGCTCAGCTGCAGCCAGGCGGGGAAACCACATGGTGAGCTTCCAGGTTCCATGCCGAGTCAGCCTGCACCGCTGCCGGACCCCAGGCGCGTGGTGTTGTCAGACGTTGGCATTGGGTCCCCATGGGGAGGGAGCCTTAGCTAGGGTTAGGGTTCGGCCCAGGGACGTCGCCAGGGCTGAATCGACTCCAGTCTCGTGATCTCCCTCGAGGGCTGAAGTGAGGGCCCATGCCCGAAGGCGGCTCACTTGCAGGGTTAGGGTTCGAGGCAGGCTTAGGTTGCGGTGGAGGGTCCCGGTTCGGGGTACGGTTAGGGTTAGGGTTAGGTCCCAGGAGGCTCCAGGCGCCGAACCCACAGCAGGGCCGTGGTCTCCCCGAAGGGCTGAGTTGAGGGCACAAGGGACCTTTCCGGTCAGGATCCGTCTTTGGCTGCCAAGGCCACACACGTGATTGGGCCCCTGCTCGAGGAGGCCTCCGGAATCCTCTCGCCAGCTGCAGCCGGGCCTGGGATTCGGCATGGTGAGCTTCCAGGTTCCATGCCGAGTCAGCCTGCACCTCTTCCGGACGCCAGGCGCGTGGTGTTGTCCGACGTTGCCATTGGGTCCTCTTGGGGAGAGAGCCTTAGCTAGGGTTAGGGTTCGGTCCAGGGACGTCGCCAGGGCCGAAGCGGCTCCGGTCTCGTGATCTCCCTCGAGGGCTGAAGTGAGGGCCCATGCAGCAAGGCGGCTCAAGTGCAGGCTTAGGGTTCGAGGCCGGCTTAGGTGTCGGTGGAGGGTCCCCGTTCGGTGTCGGGTTAGGGTTAGGGTTAGGGTTAGGTCCCAGGAGGCTCGGGGCGCCGAACCCACCGCAGGGCAGTGGTCTCCCCGAAGGGTTGAGTTGAGGACACAAGGGACGGTGCCGGTCAGGATCCGGCTTTGGCTGCCAGGGCCACAGACGTCGATCGGCCCCCGTTCGAGGAGGCCTCCGGAATCCTCTCGCTCAGCTGCAGCCAGGCGGGGAAACCACATGGTGAGCTTCCAGGTTCCATGCCGAGTCAGCCTGCACCGCTGCCGGACCCCAGGCGCGTGGTGTTGTCAGACGTTGGCATTGGGTCCCCATGGGGAGGGAGCCTTAGCTAGGGTTAGGGTTCGGCCCAGGGACGTCGCCAGGGCTGAATCGACTCCAGTCTCGTGATCTCCCTCGAGGGCTGAAGTGAGGGCCCATGCCCGAAGGCGGCTCACTTGCAGGGTTAGGGTTCGAGGCAGGCTTAGGTTGCGGTGGAGGGTCCCGGGTCGGGGTACGGTTAGGGTTAGGGTTAGGTCCCAGGAGGCTCCAGGCGCCGAACCCACAGCAGGGCCGTGGTCTCCCCGAAGGGCTGAGTTGAGGGCACAAGGGACCGTGCCGGTCAGGATCCGTCTTTGGCTGCCAAGGCCACACACGTGATTGGGCCCCTGGTCGAGGAGGCCTCCGGAATCCTCTCGGCAGCTGCAGCCGGGCCTGGGATTCGGCATGGTGAGCTTCCAGGTTCCATGCCGAGTCAGCCTGCACCTCTTCCGGACGCCAGGCGCGTGGTGTTGTCCGACGTTGCCATTGGGTCCTCTTGGGGAGAGAGCCTTAGCTAGGGTTAGGGTTCGGCCCAGGGACGTCCCAGGGCTGAATCGACTCCAGTCTCGTGATCTCCCTCGAGGGCTGAAGTGAGGGCCCATGACCGAAGGCGGCTCAAGTGCAGTCTTAGGGTTCGAGGCCGGCTTAGGTGTCGGTGGAGGGTCCCCGTTCGGTGTCGGGTTAGGGTTAGGCTTAGGTCCCAGGAGGCTCGGGGCGCCGAACCCACCGCAGGGCAGTGGTCTCCCCGAAGGGCTGAGTTGAGGACACAAGGGACGGTGCCGGTCAGGATCCGGCTTTGGCTGCCAGGGCCACAGACGTCGATCGGCCCCCGTTCGAGGAGGCCTCCGGAATCCTCTCGCTCAGCTGCAGCCAGGCGGGGAAACCACATGGTGAGCTTCCAGGTTCCATGCCGAGTCAGCCTGCACCGCTGCCGGACCCCAGGCGCGTGGTGTTGTCAGACGTTGGCATTGGGTCCCCATGGGGAGGGAGCCTTAGCTAGGGTTAGGGTTCGGCCCAGGGACGTCGCCAGGGCTGAATCGACTCCAGTCTCGTGATCTCCCTCGAGGGCTGAAGTGAGGGCCCATGCCCGAAGGCGGCTCACTTGCAGGGTTAGGGTTCGAGGCAGGCTTAGGTTGCGGTGGAGGGTCCCGGTTCGGGGTACGGTTAGGGTTAGGGTTAGGTCCCAGGAGGCTCCAGGCGCCGAACCCACAGCAGGGCCGTGGTCTCCCCGAAGGGCTGAGTTGAGGGCACAAGGGACCGTGCCGGTCAGGATCCGTCTTTGGCTGCCAAGGCCACACACGTGATTGGGCCCCTGGTCGAGGAGGCCTCCGGAATCCTCTCGGCAGCTGCAGCCGGGCCTGGGATTCGGCATGGTGAGCTTCCAGGTTCCATGCCGAGTCAGCCTGCACCTCTTCCGGACGCCAGGCGCGTGGTGTTGTCCGACGTTGCCATTGGGTCCTCTTGGGGAGAGAGCCTTAGCTAGGGTTAGGGTTCGGTCCAGGGACGTCGCCAGGGCCGAAGCGGCTCCGGTCTCGTGATCTCCCTCGAGGGCTGAAGTGAGGGCCCATGCAGCAAGGCGGCTCAAGTGCAGGCTTAGGGTTCGAGGCCGGCTTAGGTGTCGGTGGAGGGTCCCCGTTCGGTGTCGGGTTAGGGTTAGGGTTAGGGCTAGGTCCCAGGAGGCTCGGGGCGCCGAACCCACCGCAGGGCAGTGGTCTCCCCGAAGGGCTGAGTTGAGGACACAAGGGACGGTGCCGGTCAGGATCCGGCTTTGGCTGCCAGGGCCACAGACGTCGATCGGCCCCCGTTCGAGGAGCCTCCGGAATCCTCTCGCTCAGCTGCAGCCAGGCGGGGAAACCACATGGTGAGCTTCCAGGTTCCATGCCGAGTCAGCCTGCACCGCTGCCGGACCCCAGGCGCGTGGTGTTGTCAGACGTTGGCATTGGGTCCCCATGGGGAGGGAGCCTTAGCTAGGGTTAGGGTTCGGCCCAGGGACGTCGCCAGGGCTGAATCGACTCCAGTCTCGTGATCTCCCTCGAGGGCTGAAGTGAGGGCCCATGCCCGAAGGCGGCTCACTTGCAGGGTTAGGGTTCGAGGCAGGCTTAGGTTGCGGTGGAGGGTCCCGGTTCGGGGTACGGTTAGGGTTAGGGTTAGGTCCCAGGAGGCTCCAGGCGCCGAACCCACAGCAGGGCCGTGGTCTCCCCGAAGGGCTGAGTTGAGGGCACAAGGGACCGTGCCGGTCAGGATCCGTCTTTGGCTGCCAAGGCCACACACGTGATTGGGCCCCTGGTCGAGGAGGCCTCAGGAATCCTCTCGGCAGCTGCAGCCGGGCCTGGGATTCGGCATGGTGAGCTTCCAGGTTCCATGCCGAGTCAGCCTGCACCTCTTCCGGACGCCAGGCGCGTGGTGTTGTCCGACGTTGCCATTGGGTCCTCTTTGGGAGAGAGCCTTAGCTAGGGTTAGGGTTCGGTCCAGGGACGTCGCCAGGGCCGAAGCGGCTCCGGTCTCGTGATCTCCCTCGAGGGCTGAAGTCAGGGCCCATGCAGCAAGGCGGCTCAAGTGCAGGCTTAGGGTTCGAGGCCGGCTTAGGTGTCGGTGGAGGGTCCCCGTTCGGTGTCGGGTTAGGGTTAGGGTTAGGGCTAGGTCCCAGGAGGCTCGGGGCGCCGAACCCACCGCAGGGCAGTGGTCTCCCCGAAGGGCTGAGTTGAGGACACAAGGGACGGTGCCGGTCAGGATCCGGCTTTGGCTGCCAGGGCCACAGACGTCGATCGGCCCCCGTTCGAGGAGGCCTCCGGAATCCTCTCGCTCAGCTGCAGCCAGGCGGGGAAACCACATGGTGAGCTTCCAGGTTCCATGCCGAGTCAGCCTGCACCGCTGCCGGACCCCAGGCGCGTGGTGTTGTCAGACGTTGGCATTGGGTCCCCATGGGGAGGGAGCCTTAGCTAGGGTTAGGGTTCGGCCCAGGGACGTCGCCAGGGCTGAATCGACTCCAGTCTCGTGATCTCCCTCGAGGGCTGAAGTGAGGGCCCATGCCCGAAGGCGGCTCACTTGCAGGGTTAGGGTTCGAGGCAGGCTTAGGTTGCGGTGGAGGGTCCCGGTTCGGGGTACGGTTAGGGTTAGGGTTAGGTCCCAGGAGGCTCCAGGCGCCGAACCCACAGCAGGGCCGTGGTCTCCCCGAAGGGCTGAGTTGAGGGCACAAGGGACCGTGCCGGTCAGGATCCGTCTTTGGCTGCCAAGGCCACACACGTGATTGGGCCCCTGGTCGAGGAGGCCTCCGGAATCCTCTCGGCAGCTGCAGCCGGGCCTGGGATTCGGCATGGTGAGCTTCCAGGTTCCATGCCGAGTCAGCCTGCACCTCTTCCGGACGCCAGGCGCGTGGTGTTGTCCGACGTTGCCATTGGGTCCTCTTGGGGAGAGAGCCTTAGCTAGGGTTAGGGTTCGGTCCAGGGACGTCGCCAGGGCCGAAGCGGCTCCGGTCTCGTGATCTCCCTCGAGGGCTGAAGTCAGGGCCCATGCAGCAAGGCGGCTCAAGTGCAGGCTTAGGGTTCGAGGCCGGCTTAGGTGTCGGTGGAGGGTCCCCGTTCGGTGTCGGGTTAGGGTTAGGGTTAGGTCCCAGGAGGCTCGGGGCGCCGAACCCACCGCAGGGCAGTGGTCTCCCCGAAGGGCTGAGTTGAGGACACAAGGGACGGTGCCGGTCAGGATCCGGCTTTGGCTGCCAGGGCCACAGACGTCGATCGGCCCCCGTTCGAGGAGGCCTCCGGAATCCTCTCGCTCAGCTGCAGCCAGGCGGGGAAACCACATGGTGAGCTTCCAGGTTCCATGCCGAGTCAGCCTGCACCGCTGCCGGACCCCAGGCGCGTGGTGTTGTCAGACGTTGGCATTGGGTCCCCATGGGGAGGGAGCCTTAGCTAGGGTTAGGGTTCGGCCCAGGGACGTCGCCAGGGCTGAATCGACTCCAGTCTCGTGATCTCCCTCGAGGGCTGAAGTGAGGGCCCATGCCCGTAGGCGGCTCACTTGCAGGGTTAGGGTTCGAGGCAGGCTTAGGTTGCGGTGGAGGGTCCCGGTTCGGGGTACGGTTAGGGTTAGGGTTAGGTCCCAGGAGGCTCCAGGCGCCGAACCCACAGCAGGGCCGTGGTCTCCCCGAAGGGCTGAGTTGAGGGCACAAGGGACCGTGCCGGTCAGGATCCGTCTTTGGCTGCCAAGGCCACACACGTGATTGGGCCCCTGGTCGAGGAGGCCTCAGGAATCCTCTCGGCAGCTGCAGCCGGGCCTGGGATTCGGCATGGTGAGCTTCCAGGTTCCATGCCGAGTCAGCCTGCACCTCTTCCGGACGCCAGGCGCGTGGTGTTGTCCGACGTTGCCATTGGGTCCTCTTTGGGAGAGAGCCTTAGCTAGGGTTAGGGTTCGGTCCAGGGACGTCGCCAGGGCCGAAGCGGCTCCGGTCTCGTGATCTCCCTCGAGGGCTGAAGTCAGGGCCCATGCAGCAAGGCGGCTCAAGTGCAGGCTTAGGGTTCGAGGCCGGCTTAGGTGTCGGTGGAGGGTCCCCGTTCGGTGTCGGGTTAGGGTTAGGGTTAGGGCTAGGTCCCAGGAGGCTCGGGGCGCCGAACCCACCGCAGGGCAGTGGTCTCCCCGAAGGGCTGAGTTGAGGACACAAGGGACGGTGCCGGTCAGGATCCGGCTTTGGCTGCCAGGGCCACAGACGTCGATCGGCCCCCGTTCGAGGAGGCCTCCGGAATCCTCTCGCTCAGCTGCAGCCAGGCGGGGAAACCACATGGTGAGCTTCCAGGTTCCATGCCGAGTCAGCCTGCACCGCTGCCGGACCCCAGGCGCGTGGTGTTGTCAGACGTTGGCATTGGGTCCCCATGGGGAGGGAGCCTTAGCTAGGGTTAGGGTTCGGCCCAGGGACGTCGCCAGGGCTGAATCGACTCCAGTCTCGTGATCTCCCTCGAGGGCTGAAGTGAGGGCCCATGCCCGAAGGCGGCTCACTTGCAGGGTTAGGGTTCGAGGCAGGCTTAGGTTGCGGTGGAGGGTCCCGGTTCGGGGTACGGTTAGGGTTAGGGTTAGGTCCCAGGAGGCTCCAGGCGCCGAACCCACAGCAGGGCCGTGGTCTCCCCGAAGGGCTGAGTTGAGGGCACAAGGGACCGTGCCGGTCAGGATCCGTCTTTGGCTGCCAAGGCCACACACGTGATTGGGCCCCTGGTCGAGGAGGCCTCCGGAATCCTCTCGGCAGCTGCAGCCGGGCCTGGGATTCGGCATGGTGAGCTTCCAGGTTCCATGCCGAGTCAGCCTGCACCTCTTCCGGACGCCAGGCGCGTGGTGTTGTCCGACGTTGCCATTGGGTCCTCTTGGGGAGAGAGCCTTAGCTAGGGTTAGGGTTCGGTCCAGGGACGTCGCCAGGGCCGAAGCGGCTCCGGTCTCGTGATCTCCCTCGAGGGCTGAAGTGAGGGCCCATGCAGCAAGGCGGCTCAAGTGCAGGCTTAGGGTTCGAGGCCGGCTTAGGTGTCGGTGGAGGGTCCCCGTTCGGTGTCGGGTTAGGGTTAGGGTTAGGTCCCAGGAGGCTCGGGGCGCCGAACCCACCGCAGGGCAGTGGTCTCCCCGAAGGGCTGAGTTGAGGACACAAGGGACGGTGCCGGTCAGGATCCGGCTTTGGCTGCCAGGGCCACAGACGTCGATCGGCCCCCGTTCGAGGAGGCCTCCGGAATCCTCTCGCTCAGCTGCAGCCAGGCGGGGAAACCACATGGTGAGCTTCCAGGTTCCATGCCGAGTCAGCCTGCACCGCTGCCGGACCCCAGGCGCGTGGTGTTGTCAGACGTTGGCATTGGGTCCCCATGGGGAGGGAGCCTTAGCTAGGGTTAGGGTTCGGCCCAGGGACGTCGCCAGGGCTGAATCGACTCCAGTCTCGTGATCTCCCTCGAGGGCTGAAGTGAGGGCCCATGCCCGTAGGCGGCTCACTTGCAGGGTTAGGGTTCGAGGCAGGCTTAGGTTGCGGTGGAGGGTCCCGGTTCGGGGTACGGTTAGGGTTAGGGTTAGGTCCCAGGAGGCTCCAGGCGCCGAACCCACAGCAGGGCCGTGGTCTCCCCGAAGGGCTGAGTTGAGGGCACAAGGGACCGTGCCGGTCAGGATCCGTCTTTGGCTGCCAAGGCCACACACGTGATTGGGCCCCTGGTCGAGGAGGCCTCAGGAATCCTCTCGGCAGCTGCAGCCGGGCCTGGGATTCGGCATGGTGAGCTTCCAGGTTCCATGCCGAGTCAGCCTGCACCTCTTCCGGACGCCAGGCGCGTGGTGTTGTCCGACGTTGCCATTGGGTCCTCTTGGGGAGAGAGCCTTAGCTAGGGTTAGGGTTCGGTCCAGGGACGTCGCCAGGGCCGAAGCGGCTCCGGTCTCGTGATCTCCCTCGAGGGCTGAAGTCAGGGCCCATGCAGCAAGGCGGCTCAAGTGCAGGCTTAGGGTTCGAGGCCGGCTTAGGTGTCGGTGGAGGGTCCCCGTTCGGTGTCGGGTTAGGGTTAGGGTTAGGGCTAGGTCCCAGGAGGCTCGGGGCGCCGAACCCACCGCAGGGCAGTGGTCTCCCCGAAGGGCTGAGTTGAGGACACAAGGGACGGTGCCGGTCAGGATCCGGCTTTGGCTGCCAGGGCCACAGACGTCGATCGGCCCCCGTTCGAGGAGGCCTCCGGAATCCTCTCGCTCAGCTGCAGCCAGGCGGGGAAACCACATGGTGAGCTTCCAGGTTCCATGCCGAGTCAGCCTGCACCGCTGCCGGACCCCAGGCGCGTGGTGTTGTCAGACGTTGGCATTGGGTCCCCATGGGGAGGGAGCCTTAGCTAGGGTTAGGGTTCGGCCCAGGGACGTCGCCAGGGCTGAATCGACTCCAGTCTCGTGATCTCCCTCGAGGGCTGAAGTGAGGGCCCATGCCCGAAGGCGGCTCACTTGCAGGGTTAGGGTTCGAGGCAGGCTTAGGTTGCGGTGGAGGGTCCCGGTTCGGGGTACGGTTAGGGTTAGGGTTAGGTCCCAGGAGGCTCCAGGCGCCGAACCCACAGCAGGGCCGTGGTCTCCCCGAAGGGCTGAGTTGAGGGCACAAGGGACCGTGCCGGTCAGGATCCGTCTTTGGCTGCCAAGGCCACACACGTGATTGGGCCCCTGGTCGAGGAGGCCTCCGGAATCCTCTCGGCAGCTGCAGCCGGGCCTGGGATTCGGCATGGTGAGCTTCCAGGTTCCATGCCGAGTCAGCCTGCACCTCTTCCGGACGCCAGGCGCGTGGTGTTGTCCGACGTTGCCATTGGGTCCTCTTGGGGAGAGAGCCTTAGCTAGGGTTAGGGTTCGGTCCAGGGACGTCGCCAGGGCCGAAGCGGCTCCGGTCTCGTGATCTCCCTCGAGGGCTGAAGTGAGGGCCCATGCAGCAAGGCGGCTCAAGTGCAGGCTTAGGGTTCGAGGCCGGCTTAGGTGTCGGTGGAGGGTCCCCGTTCGGTGTCGGGTTAGGGTTAGGGTTAGGGCTAGGTCCCAGGAGGCTCGGGGCGCCGAACCCACCGCAGGGCAGTGGTCTCCCCGAAGGGCTGAGTTGAGGACACAAGGGACGGTGCCGGTCAGGATCCGGCTTTGGCTGCCAGGGCCACAGACGCCGATCGGCCCCCGTTCGAGGAGGCCTCCGGAATCCTCTCGCTCAGCTGCAGCCAGGCGGGGAAACCACATGGTGAGCTTCCAGGTTCCATGCCGAGTCAGCCTGCACCGCTGCCGGACCCCAGGCGCGTGGTGTTGTCAGACGTTGGCATTGGGTCCCCATGGGGAGGGAGCCTTAGCTAGGGTTAGGGTTCGGCCCAGGGACGTCGCCAGGGCTGAATCGACTCCAGTCTCGTGATTTCCCTCGAGGGCTGAAGTGAGGGCCCATGCCCGAAGGCGGCTCACTTGCAGGGTTAGGGTTCGAGGCAGGCTTAGGTTGCGGTGGAGGGTCCCGGTTCGGGGTACGGTTAGGGTTAGGGTTAGGTCCCAGGAGGCTCCAGGCGCCGAACCCACAGCAGGGCCGTGGTCTCCCCGAAGGGCTGAGTTGAGGGCACAAGGGACCGTGCCGGTCAGGATCCGTCTTTGGCTGCCAAGGCCACACACGTGATTGGGCCCCTGGTCGAGGAGGCCTCCGGAATCCTCTCGGCAGCTGCAGCCGGGCCTGGGATTCGGCATGGTGAGCTTCCAGGTTCCATGCCGAGTCAGCCTGCACCTCTTCCGGACGCCAGGCGCGTGGTGTTGTCCGACGTTGCCATTGGGTCCTCTTGGGGAGAGAGCCTTAGCTAGGGTTAGGGTTCGGTCCAGGGACGTCGCCAGGGCCGAAGCGGCTCCGGTCTCGTGATCTCCCTCGAGGGCTGAAGTGAGGGCCCATGCAGCAAGGCGGCTCAAGTGCAGGCTTAGGGTTCGAGGCCGGCTTAGGTGTCGGTGGATGGTCCCCGTTCGGTGTCGGGTTAGGGTTAGGGTTAGGGCTAGGTCCCAGGAGGCTCGGGGCGCCGAACCCACCGCAGGGCAGTGGTCTCCCCGAAGGGCTGAGTTGAGGACACAAGGGACGGTGCCGGTCAGGATCCGGCTTTGGCTGCCAGGGCCACAGACGTCGATCGGCCCCCGTTCGAGGAGGCCTCCGGAATCCTCTCGCTCAGCTGCAGCCAGGCGGGGAAACCACATGGTGAGCTTCCAGGTTCCATGCCGAGTCAGCCTGCACCGCTGCCGGACCCCAGGCGCGTGGTGTTGTCAGACGTTGGCATTGGGTCCCCATGGGGAGGGAGCCTTAGCTAGGGTTAGGGTTCGGCCCAGGGACGTCGCCAGGGCTGAATCGACTCCAGTCTCGTGATCTCCCTCGAGGGCTGAAGTGAGGGCCCATGCCCGAAGGCGGCTCACTTGCAGGGTTAGGGTTCGAGGCAGGCTTAGGTTGCGGTGGAGGGTCCCGGTTCGGGGTACGGTTAGGGTTAGGGTTAGGTCCCAGGAGGCTCCAGGCGCCGAACCCACAGCAGGGCCGTGGTCTCCCCGAAGGGCTGAGTTGAGGGCACAAGGGACCGTGCCGGTCAGGATCCGTCTTTGGCTGCCAAGGCCACACACGTGATTGGGCCCCTGGTCGAGGAGGCCTCCGGAATCCTCTCGCCAGCTGCAGCCGGGCCTGGGATTCGGCATGGTGAGCTTCCAGGTTCCATGCCGAGTCAGCCTGCACCTCTTCCGGACGCCAGGCGCGTGGTGTTGTCCGACGTTGCCATTGGGTCCTCTTGGGGAGAGAGCCTTAGCTAGGGTTAGGGTTCGGTCCAGGGACGTCGCCAGGGCCGAAGCGGCTCCGGTCTCGTGATCTCCCTCGAGGGCTGAAGTGAGGGCCCATGCAGCAAGGCGGCTCAAGTGCAGGCTTAGGGTTCGAGGCCGGCTTAGGTGTCGGTGGAGGGTCCCCGTTCGGTGTCGGGTTAGGGTTAGGGTTAGGGTTAGGTCCCAGGAGGCTCGGGGCGCCGAACCCACGGCAGGGCAGTGGTCTCCCCGAAGGGCTGAGTTGAGGACACAAGGGACGGTGCCGGTCAGGATCCGGCTTTGGCTGCCAGGGCCACAGACGTCGATCGGCCCCCGTTCGAGGAGGCCTCCGGAATCCTCTCGCTCAGCTGCAGCCAGGCGGGGAAACCACATGGTGAGCTTCCAAGTTCCATGCCGAGTCAGCCTGCACCGCTGCCGGACCCCAGGCGCGTGGTGTTGTCAGACGTTGGCATTGGGTCCCCATGGGGAGGGAGCCTTAGCTAGGGTTAGGGTTCGGCCCAGGGACGTCGCCAGGGCTGAATCGACTCCAGTCTCGTGATCTCCCTCGAGGGCTGAAGTGAGGGCCCATGCCCGAAGGCGGCTCACTTGCAGGGTTAGGGTTCGAGGCAGGCTTAGGTTGCGGTGGAGGGTCCCGGTTCGGGGTACGGTTAGGGTTAGGGTTAGGTCCCAGGAGGCTCCAGGCGCCGAACCCACAGCAGGGCCGTGGTCTCCCCGAAGGGCTGAGTTGAGGGCACAAGGGACCGTGCCGGTCAGGATCCGTCTTTGGCTGCCAAGGCCACACACGTGATTGGGCCCCTGGTCGAGGAGGCCTCCGGAATCCTCTCGGCAGCTGCAGCCGGGCCTGGGATTCGGCATGGTGAGCTTCCAGGTTCCATGCCGAGTCAGCCTGCACCTCTTCCGGACGCCAGGCGCGTGGTGTTGTCCGACGTTGCCATTGGGTCCTCTTGGGGAGAGAGCCTTAGCTAGGGTTAGGGTTCGGTCCAGGGACGTCGCCAGGGCCGAAGCGGCTCCGGTCTCGTGATCTCCCTCGAGGGCTGAAGTGAGGGCCCATGCAGCAAGGCGGCTCAAGTGCAGGCTTAGGGTTCGAGGCCGGCTTAGGTGTCGGTGGAGGGTCCCCGTTCGGTGTCGGGGTAGGGGTAGGGTTAGGGCTAGGTCCCAGGAGGCTCGGGGCGCCGAACCCACCGCAGGGCAGTGGTCTCCCCGAAGGGCTGAGTTGAGGACACAAGGGACGGTGCCGGTCAGGATCCGGCTTTGGCTGCCAGGGCCACAGACGCCGATCGGCCCCCGTTCGAGGAGGCCTCCGGAATCCTCTCGCTCAGCTGCAGCCAGGCGGGGAAACCACATGGTGAGCTTCCAGGTTCCATGCCGAGTCAGCCTGCACCGCTGCCGGACCCCAGGCGCGTGGTGTTGTCAGACGTTGGCATTGGGTCCCCATGGGGAGGGAGCCTTAGCTAGGGTTAGGGTTCGGCCCAGGGACGTCGCCAGGGCTGAATCGACTCCAGTCTCGTGATTTCCCTCGAGGGCTGAAGTGAGGGCCCATGCCCGAAGGCGGCTCACTTGCAGGGTTAGGGTTCGAGGCAGGCTTAGGTTGCGGTGGAGGGTCCCGGTTCGGGGTACGGTTAGGGTTAGGGTTAGGTCCCAGGAGGCTCCAGGCGCCGAACCCACAGCAGGGCCGTGGTCTCCCCGAAGGGCTGAGTTGAGGGCACAAGGGACCGTGCCGGTCAGGATCCGTCTTTGGCTGCCAAGGCCACACACGTGATTGGGCCCCTGGTCGAGGAGGCCTCCGGAATCCTCTCGGCAGCTGCAGCCGGGCCTGGGATTCGGCATGGTGAGCTTCCAGGTTCCATGCCGAGTCAGCCTGCACCTCTTCCGGACGCCAGGCGCGTGGTGTTGTCCGACGTTGCCATTGGGTCCTCTTGGGGAGAGAGCCTTAGCTAGGGTTAGGGTTCGGTCCAGGGACGTCGCCAGGGCCGAAGCGGCTCCGGTCTCGTGATCTCCCTCGAGGGCTGAAGTGAGGGCCCATGCAGCAAGGCGGCTCAAGTGCAGGCTTAGGGTTCGAGGCCGGCTTAGGTGTCGGTGGAGGGTCCCCGTTCGGTGTCGGGTTAGGGTTAGGGTTAGGGCTAGGTCCCAGGAGGCTCGGGGCGCCGAACCCACCGCAGGGCAGTGGTCTCCCCGAAGGGCTGAGTTGAGGACACAAGGGACGGTGCCGGTCAGGATCCGGCTTTGGCTGCCAGGGCCACAGACGCCGATCGGCCCCCGTTCGAGGAGGCCTCCGGAATCCTCTCGCTCAGCTGCAGCCAGGCGGGGAAACCACATGGTGAGCTTCCAGGTTCCATGCCGAGTCAGCCTGCACCGCTGCCGGACCCCAGGCGCGTGGTGTTGTCAGACGTTGGCATTGGGTCCCCATGGGGAGGGAGCCTTAGCTAGGGTTAGGGTTCGGCCCAGGGACGTCGCCAGGGCTGAATCGACTCCAGTCTCGTGATCTCCCTCGAGGGCTGAAGTGAGGGCCCATGCCCGAAGGCGGCTCACTTGCAGGGTTAGGGTTCGAGGCAGGCTTAGGTTGCGGTGGAGGGTCCCGGTTCGGGGTACGGTTAGGGTTAGGGTTAGGTCCCAGGAGGCTCCAGGCGCCGAACCCACAGCAGGGCCGTGGTCTCCCCGAAGGGCTGAGTTGAGGGCACAAGGGACCGTGCCGGTCAGGATCCGTCTTTGGCTGCCAAGGCCACACACGTGATTGGGCCCCCGTTCGAGGAGGCCTCCGGAATCTTCTCGGCAGCTGCAGCCGGGCCTGGGATTCAGCATGGTGAGCTTCCAGGTTCCATGCCGAGTCAGCCTGCACCTCTTCCGGACGCCAGGCGCGTGGTGTTGTCCGACGTTGCCATTGGGTCCTCTTGGGGAGAGAGCCTTAGCTAGGGTTAGGGTTCGGTCCAGGGACGTCGCCAGGGCCGAAGCGGCTCCGGTCTCGTGATCTCCCTCGAGGGCTGAAGTGAGGGCCCATGCAGCAAGGCGGCTCAAGTGCAGGCTTAGGGTTCGCGGCCAGCTTAGGTGTCGGTGGAGGGTACCCGTTCGGTGTCGGGTTAGGGTTAGGGTTAGGTCCCAGGAGGCTCGGGGCGCCGAACCCACAGCAGGGCAGTGGTCTCCCCGAAGGGCTGAGTTGAGGACACAAGGGACGGTGCCGGTCAGGATCCGGCTTTGGCTGCCAGGGCCACAGACGTCGATCGGCCCCCGTTCGAGGAGGCCTCCGGAATCCTCTCGCTCAGCTGCAGCCAGGCGGGGAAACCACATGGTGAGCTTCCAGGTTCCATGCCGAGTCAGCCTGCACCGCTGCCGGACCCCAGGCGCGTGGTGTTGTCAGACGTTGGCATTGGGTCCCCATGGGGAGGGAGCCTTAGCTAGGGTTAGGGTTCGGCCCAGGGACGTCGCCAGGGCTGAATCGACTCCAGTCTCGTGATCTCCCTCGAGGGCTGAAGTGAGGGCCCATGCCCGAAGGCGGCTCACTTGCAGGGTTAGGGTTCGAGGCAGGCTTAGGTTGCGGTGGAGGGTCCCGGTTCGGGGTACGGTTAGGGTTAGGGTTAGGTCCCAGGAGGCTCCAGGCGCCGAACCCACAGCAGGGCCGTGGTCTCCCCGAAGGGCTGAGTTGAAGGCACAAGGGACCGTGCCGGTCAGGATCCGTCTTTGGCTGCCAAGGCCACACACGTGATTGGGCCCCCGTTCGAGGAGGCCTCCGGAATCCTCTCGGCAGCTGCAGCCGGGCCTGGGATTCGGCATGGTGAGCTTCCAGGTTCCATGCCGAGTCAGCCTGCACCTCTTCCGGACGCCAGGCGCGTGGTGTTGTCCGACGTTGCCATTGGGTCCTCTTGGGGAGAGAGCCTTAGCTAGGGTTAGGGTTCGGTCCAGGGACGTCGCCAGGGCCGAAGCGGCTCCGGTCTCGTGATCTCCCTCGAGGGCTGAAGTGAGGGCCCATGCAGCAAGGCGGCTCAAGTGCAGGCTTAGGGTTCGAGGCCGGCTTAGGTGTCGGTGGAGGGTCCCCGTTCGGTGTCGGGTTAGGGTTAGGGTTAGGTCCCAGGAGGCTCGGGGCGCCGAACCCACCGCAGGGCAGTGGTCTCCCCGAAGGGCTGAGTTGAGGACACAAGGGACGGTGCCGGTCAGGATCCGGCTTTGGCTGCCAGGGCCACAGACGTCGATCGGCCCCCGTTCGAGGAGGCCTCCGGAATCCTCTCGCTCAGCTGCAGCCAGGCGGGGAAACCACATGGTGAGCTTCCAGGTTCCATGCCGAGTCAGCCTGCACCGCTGCCGGACCCCAGGCGCGTGGTGTTGTCAGACGTTGGCATTGGGTCCCCATGGGGAGGGAGCCTTAGCTAGGGTTAGGGTTCGGCCCAGGGACGTCGCCAGGGCTGAATCGACTCCAGTCTCGTGATCTCCCTCGAGGGCTGAAGTGAGGGCACATGCCCGAAGGCGGCTCACTTGCAGGGTTAGGGTTCGAGGCAGGCTTAGGTTGCGGTGGAGGGTCCCGGTTCGGGGTACGGTTAGGGTTAGGGTTAGGTCCCAGGAGGCTCCAGGCGCCGAACCCACAGCAGGGCCGTGGTCTCCCCGAAGGGCTGAGTTGAGGGCACAAGGGACCGTGCCGGTCAGGATCCGTCTTTGGCTGCCAAGGCCACACACGTGATTGGGCCCCCGTTCGAGGAGGCCTCCGGAATCCTCTCGGCAGCTGCAGCCGGGCCTGGGATTCGGCATGGTGAGCTTCCAGGTTCCATGCCGAGTCAGCCTGCACCTCTTCCGGACGCCAGGCGCGTGGTGTTGTCCGACGTTGCCATTGGGTCCTCTTGGGGAGAGAGCCTTAGCTAGGGTTAGGGTTCGGTCCAGGGACGTCGCCAGGGCCGAAGCGGCTCCGGTCTCGTGATCTCCCTCGAGGGCTGAAGTGAGGGCCCATGCAGCAAGGCGGCTCAAGTGCAGGCTTAGGGTTCGAGGCCGGCTTAGGTGTCGGTGGAGGGTCCCCGTTCGGTGTCGGGTTAGGGTTAGGGTTAGGGTTAGGTCCCAGGAGGCTCGGGGCTCCGAACCCACCGCAGGGCAGTGGTCTCCCCGAAGGGCTGAGTTGAGGACACAAGGGACGGTGCCGGTCAGGATCCGGCTTTGGCTGCCAGGGCCACAGACGTCGATCGGCCCCCGTTCGAGGAGGCCTCCGGAATCCTCTCGCTCAGCTGCAGCCAGGCGGGGAAACCACATGGTGAGCTTCCAGGTTCCATGCCGAGGCAGCCTGCACCGCTGCCGGACCCCAGGCGCGTGGTGTTGTCAGACGTTGGCATTGGGTCCCCATGGGGAGGGAGCCTTAGCTAGGGTTAGGGTTCGGCCCAGGGACGTCGCCAGGGCTGAATCGACTCCAGTCTCGTGATCTCCCTCGAGGGCTGAAGTGAGGGCCCATGCCCGAAGGCGGCTCACTTGCAGGGTTAGGGTTCGAGGCAGGCTTAGGTTGCGGTGGAGGGTCCCGGTTCGGGGTACGGTTAGGGTTAGGGTTAGGTCCCAGGAGGCTCCAGGCGCCGAACCCACAGCAGGGCCGTGGTCTCCCCGAAGGGCTGAGTTGAGGGCACAAGGGACCGTGCCGGTCAGGATCCGTCTTTGGCTGCCAAGGCCACACACGTGATTGGGCCCCTGGTCGAGGAGGCCTCCGGAATCCTCTCGGCAGCTGCAGCCGGGCCTGGGATTCGGCATGGTGAGCTTCCAGGTTCCATGCCGAGTCAGCCTGCACCTCTTCCGGACGCCAGGCGCGTGGTGTTGTCCGACGTTGCCATTGGGTCCTCTTGGGGAGAGAGCCTTAGCTAGGGTTAGGGTTCGGTCCAGGGACGTCGCCAGGGCCGAAGCGGCTCCGGTCTCGTGATCTCCCTCGAGGGCTGAAGTGAGGGCCCATGCAGCAAGGCGGCTCAAGTGCAGGCTTAGGGTTCGAGGCCGGCTTAGGTGTCGGTGGAGGGTCCCCGTTCGGTGTCGGGTTAGGGTTAGGGTTAGGTCCCAGGAGGCTCGGGGCGCCGAACCCACCGCAGGGCAGTGGTCTCCCCGAAGGGCTGAGTTGAGGACACAAGGGACGGTGCCGGTCAGGATCCGGCTTTGGCTGCCAGGGCCACAGACGTCGATCGGCCCCCGTTCGAGGAGGCCTCCGGAATCCTCTCGCTCAGCTGCAGCCAGGCGGGGAAACCACATGGTGAGCTTCCAGGTTCCATGCCGAGTCAGCCTGCACCGCTGCCGGACCCCAGGCGCGTGGTGTTGTCAGACGTTGGCATTGGGTCCCCATGGGGAGGGAGCCTTAGCTAGGGTTAGGGTTCGGCCCAGGGACGTCGCCAGGGCTGAATCGACTCCAGTCTCGTGATCTCCCTCGAGGGCTGAAGTGAGGGCCCATGCCCGAAGGCGGCTCACTTGCAGGGTTAGGGTTCGAGGCAGGCTTAGGTTGCGGTGGAGGGTCCCGGTTCGGGGTACGGTTAGGGTTAGGGTTAGGTCCCAGGAGGCTCCAGGCGCCGAACCCACAGCAGGGCCGTGGTCTCCCCGAAGGGCTGAGTTGAGGGCACAAGGGACCGTGCCGGTCAGGATCCGTCTTTGGTTGCCAAGGCCACACACGTGATTGGGCCCCCGTTCGAGGAGGCCTCCGGAATCCTCTCGGCAGCTGCAGCCGGGCCTGGGATTCGGCATGGTGAGCTTCCAGGTTCCATGCCGAGTCAGCCTGCACCTCTTCCGGACGCCAGGCGCGTGGTGTTGTCCGACGTTGCCATTGGGTCCTCTTGGGGAGAGAGCCTTAGCTAGGGTTAGGGTTCGGTCCAGGGACGTCGCCAGGGCCGAAGCGGCTCCGGTCTCGTGATCTCCCTCGAGGGCTGAAGTGAGGGCCCATGCAGCAAGGCGGCTCAAGTGCAGGCTTAGGGTTCGAGGCCGGCTTAGGTGTCGGTGGAGGGTCCCCGTTCGGTGTCGGGTTAGGGTTAGGGTTAGGTCCCAGGAGGCTCGGGGCGCCGAACCCACCGCAGGGCAGTGGTCTCCCCGAAGGGCTGAGTTGAGGACACAAGGGACGGTGCCGGTCAGGATCCGGCTTTGGCTGCCAGGGCCACAGACGTCGATCGGCCCCCGTTCGAGGAGGCCTCCGGAATCCTCTCGCTCAGCTGCAGCCAGGCGGGGAAACCACATGGTGAGCTTCCAGGTTCCATGCCGAGTCAGCCTGCACCGCTGCCGGACCCCAGGCGCGTGGTGTTGTCAGACGTTGGCATTGGGTCCCCATGGGGAGGGAGCCTTAGCTAGGGTTAGGGTTCGGCCCAGGGACGTCGCCAGGGCTGAATCGACTCCAGTCTCGTGATCTCCCTCGAGGGCTGAAGTGAGGGCACATGCCCGAAGGCGGCTCACTTGCAGGGTTAGGGTTCGAGGCAGGCTTAGGTTGCGGTGGAGGGTCCCGGTTCGGGGTACGGTTAGGGTTAGGGTTAGGTCCCAGGAGGCTCCAGGCGCCGAACCCACAGCAGGGCCGTGGTCTCCCCGAAGGGCTGAGTTGAGGGCACAAGGGACCGTGCCGGTCAGGATCCGTCTTTGGCTGCCAAGGCCACACACGTGATTGGGCCCCCGTTCGAGGAGGCCTCCGGAATCCTCTCGGCAGCTGCAGCCGGGCCTGGGATTCGGCATGGTGAGCTTCCAGGTTCCATGCCGAGTCAGCCTGCACCTCTTCCGGACGCCAGGCGCGTGGTGTTGTCCGACGTTGCCATTGGGTCCTCTTGGGGAGAGAGCCTTAGCTAGGGTTAGGGTTCGGTCCAGCGACGTCGCCAGGGCCGAAGCGGCTCCGGTCTCGTGATCTCCCTCGAGGGCTGAAGTGAGGGCCCATGCAGCAAGGCGGCTCAAGTGCAGGCTTAGGGTTCGAGGCCGGCTTAGGTGTCGGTGGAGGGTCCCCGTTCGGTGTCGGGTTAGGGTTAGGGTTAGGGTTAGGTCCCAGGAGGCTCGGGGCTCCGAACCCACCGCAGGGCAGTGGTCTCCCCGAAGGGCTGAGTTGAGGACACAAGGGACGGTGCCGGTCAGGATCCGGCTTTGGCTGCCAGGGCCACAGACGTCGATCGGCCCCCGTTCGAGGAGGCCTCCGGAATCCTCTCGCTCAGCTGCAGCCAGGCGGGGAAACCACATGGTGAGCTTCCAGGTTCCATGCCGAGGCAGCCTGCACCGCTGCCGGACCCCAGGCGCGTGGTGTTGTCAGACGTTGGCATTGGGTCCCCATGGGGAGGGAGCCTTAGCTAGGGTTAGGGTTCGGCCCAGGGACGTCGCCAGGGCTGAATCGACTCCAGTCTCGTGATCTCCCTCGAGGGCTGAAGTGAGGGCCCATGCCCGAAGGCGGCTCACTTGCAGGGTTAGGGTTCGAGGCAGGCTTAGGTTGCGGTGGAGGGTCCCGGTTCGGGGTACGGTTAGGGTTAGGGTTAGGTCCCAGGAGGCTCCAGGCGCCGAACCCACAGCAGGGCCGTGGTCTCCCCGAAGGGCTGAGTTGAGGGCACAAGGGACCGTGCCGGTCAGGATCCGTCTTTGGCTGCCAAGGCCACACACGTGATTGGGCCCCTGGTCGAGGAGGCCTCCGGAATCCTCTCGGCAGCTGCAGCCGGGCCTGGGATTCGGCATGGTGAGCTTCCAGGTTCCATGCCGAGTCAGCCTGCACCTCTTCCGGACGCCAGGCGCGTGGTGTTGTCCGACGTTGCCATTGGGTCCTCTTGGGGAGAGAGCCTTAGCTAGGGTTAGGGTTCGGTCCAGGGACGTCGCCAGGGCCGAAGCGGCTCCGGTCTCGTGATCTCCCTCGAGGGCTGAAGTGAGGGCCCATGCAGCAAGGCGGCTCAAGTGCAGGCTTAGGGTTCGAGGCCGGCTTAGGTGTCGGTGGAGGGTCCCCGTTCGGTGTCGGGTTAGGGTTAGGGTTAGGTCCCAGGAGGCTCGGGGCGCCGAACCCACCGCAGGGCAGTGGTCTCCCCGAAGGGCTGAGTTGAGGACACAAGGGACGGTGCCGGTCAGGATCCGGCTTTGGCTGCCAGGGCCACAGACGTCGATCGGCCCCCGTTCGAGGAGGCCTCCGGAATCCTCTCGCTCAGCTGCAGCCAGGCGGGGAAACCACATGGTGAGCTTCCAGGTTCCATGCCGAGTCAGCCTGCACCGCTGCCGGACCCCAGGCGCGTGGTGTTGTCAGACGTTGGCATTGGGTCCCCATGGGGAGGGAGCCTTAGCTAGGGTTAGGGTTCGGCCCAGGGACGTCGCCAGGGCTGAATCGACTCCAGTCTCGTGATCTCCCTCGAGGGCTGAAGTGAGGGCCCATGCCCGAAGGCGGCTCACTTGCAGGGTTAGGGTTCGAGGCAGGCTTAGGTTGCGGTGGAGGGTCCCGGTTCGGGGTACGGTTAGGGTTAGGGTTAGGTCCCAGGAGGCTCCAGGCGCCGAACCCACAGCAGGGCCGTGGTCTCCCCGAAGGGCTGAGTTGAGGGCACAAGGGACCGTGCCGGTCAGGATCCGTCTTTGGTTGCCAAGGCCACACACGTGATTGGGCCCCCGTTCGAGGAGGCCTCCGGAATCCTCTCGGCAGCTGCAGCCGGGCCTGGGATTCGGCATGGTGAGCTTCCAGGTTCCATGCCGAGTCAGCCTGCACCTCTTCCGGACGCCAGGCGCGTGGTGTTTTCCGACGTTGCCATTGGGTCCTCTTGGGGAGAGAGCCTTAGCTAGGGTTAGGGTTCGGTCCAGGGACGTCGCCAGGGCCGAAGCGGCTCCGGTCTCGTGATCTCCCTCGAGGGCTGAAGTGAGGGCCCATGCAGCAAGGCGGCTCAAGTGCAGGCTTAGGGTTCGAGGCCGGCTTAGGTGTCGGTGGAGGGTCCCCGTTCGGTGTCGGGTTAGGGTTAGGGTTAGGTCCCAGGAGGCTCGGGGCGCCGAACCCACCGCAGGGCAGTGGTCTCCCCGAAGGGCTGAGTTGAGGACACAAGGGACGGTGCCGGTCAGGATCCGGCTTTGGCTGCCAGGGCCACAGACGTCGATCGGCCCCCGTTCGAGGAGGCCTCCGGAATCCTCTCGCTCAGCTGCAGCCAGGCGGGGAAACCACATGGTGAGCTTCCAGGTTCCATGCCGAGTCAGCCTGCACCGCTGCCGGACCCCAGGCGCGTGGTGTTGTCAGACGTTGGCATTGGGTCCCCATGGGGAGGGAGCCTTAGCTAGGGTTAGGGTTCGGCCCAGGGACGTCGCCAGGGCTGAATCGACTCCAGTCTCGTGATCTCCCTCGAGGGCTGAAGTGAGGGCCCATGCCCGAAGGCGGCTCACTTGCAGGGTTAGGGTTCGAGGCAGGCTTAGGTTGCGGTGGAGGGTCCTGGTTCGGGGTACGGTTAGGGTTAGGGTTAGGTCCCAGGAGGCTCCAGGCGCCGAACCCACAGCAGGGCCGTGGTCTCCCCGAAGGGCTGAGTTGAGGGCACAAGGGACCGTGCCGGTCAGGATCCGTCTTTGGCTGCCAAGGCCACACACGTGATTGGGCCCCTGGTCGAGGAGGCCTCAGGAATCCTCTCGGCAGCTGCAGCCGGGCCTGGGATTCGGCATGGTGAGCTTCCAGGTTCCATGCCGAGTCAGCCTGCACCTCTTCCGGACGCCAGGCGCGTGGTGTTGTCCGACGTTGCCATTGGGTCCTCTTGGGGAGAGAGCCTTAGCTAGGGTTAGGGTTCGGTCCAGGGACGTCGCCAGGGCCGAAGCGGCTCCGGTCTCGTGATCTCCCTCGAGGGCTGAAGTGAGGGCCCATGCAGCAAGGCGGCTCAAGTGCAGGCTTAGGGTTCGAGGCCGGCTTAGGTGTCGGTGGAGGGTCCCCGTTCGGTGTCGGGTTAGGGTTAGGTCCCAGGAGGCTCGGGGCGCCGAACCCACCACAGGGCAGTGGTCTCCCCGAAGGGCTGAGTTGAGGACACAAGGGACGGTGCCGGTCAGGATCCGGCTTTGGCTGCCAGGGCCACAGACGTCGATCGGCCCCCGTTCGAGGAGGCCTCCGGAATCCTCTCGCTCAGCTGCAGCCAGGCGGGGAAACCACATGGTGAGCTTCCAGGTTCCATGCCGAGTCAGCCTGCACCGCTGCCGGACCCCAGGCGCGTGGTGTTGTCAGACGTTGGCATTGGGTCCCCATGGGGAGGGAGCCTTAGCTAGGGTTAGGGTTCGGCCCAGGGACGTCGCCAGGGCTGAATCGACTCCAGTCTCGTGATCTCCCTCGAGGGCTGAAGTGAGGGCCCATGCCCGAAGGCGGCTCACTTGCAGGGTTAGGGTTCGAGGCAGGCTTAGGTTGCGGTGGAGGGTCCCGGTTCGGGGTACGGTTAGGGTTAGGGTTAGGTCCCAGGAGGCTCCAGGCGCCGAACCCACAGCAGGGCCGTGGTCTCCCCGAAGGGCTGAGTTGAAGGCACAAGGGACCGTGCCGGTCAGGATCCGTCTTTGGCTGCCAAGGCCACACACGTGATTGGGCCCCCGTTCGAGGAGGCCTCCGGAATCCTCTCGGCAGCTGCAGCCGGGCCTGGGATTCGGCATGGTGAGCTTCCAGGTTCCATGCCGAGTCAGCCTGCACCTCTTCCGGACGCCAGGCGCGTGGTGTTGTCCGACGTTGCCATTGGGTCCTCTTTGGGAGAGAGCCTTAGCTAGGGTTAGGGTTCGGTCCAGGGACGTCGCCAGGGCCGAAGCGGCTCCGGTCTCGTGATCTCCCTCGAGGGCTGAAGTGAGGGCCCATGCAGCAAGGCGGCTCAAGTGCAGGCTTAGGGTTCGAGGCCGGCTTAGGTGTCGGTGGAGGGTCCCCGTTCGGTGTCGGGTTAGGGTTAGGCTTAGGTCCCAGGAGGCTCGGGGCGCCGAACCCACCGCAGGGCAGTGGTCTCCCCGAAGGGCTGAGTTGCGGACACAAGGGACGGTGCCGGTCAGGATCCGGCTTTGGCTGCCAGGGCCACAGACGTCGATCGGCCCCCGTTCGAGGAGGCCTCCGGAATCCTCTCGCTCAGCTGCAGCCAGGCGGGGAAACCACATGGTGAGCTTCCAGGTTCCATGCCGAGGCAGCCTGCACCGCTGCCGGACCCCAGGCGCGTGGTGTTGTCAGACGTTGGCATTGGGTCCCCATGGGGAGGGAGCCTTAGCTAGGGTTAGGGTTCAGCCCAGGGACGTCGCCAGGGCTGAATCGACTCCAGTCTCGTGATCTCCCTCGAGGGCTGAAGTGAGGGCCCATGCCCGAAGGCGGCTCACTTGCAGGGTTAGGGTTCGAGGCAGGCTTAGGTTGCGGTGGAGGGTCCCGGTTCGGGGTACGGTTAGGGTTAGGGTTAGGTCCCAGGAGGCTCCAGGCGCCGAACCCACAGCAGGGCCGTGGTCTCCCCGAAGGGCTGAGTTGAGGGCACAAGGGACCGTGCCGGTCAGGATCCGTCTTTGTCTGCCAAGGCCACACACGTGATTGGGCCCCTGGTCGAGGAGGCCTCCGGAATCCTCTCGGCAGCTGCAGCCGGGCCTGGGATTCGGCATGGTGAGCTTCCAGGTTCCATGCCGAGTCAGCCTGCACCTCTTCCGGACGCCAGGCGCGTGGTGTTGTCCGACGTTGCCATTGGGTCCTCTTTGGGAGAGAGCCTTAGCTAGGGTTAGGGTTCGGTCCAGGGACGTCGACAGGGCCGAAGCGGCTCCGGTCTCGTGATCTCCCTCGAGGGCTGAAGTGAGGGCCCATGCAGCAAGGCGGCTCAAGTGCAGGCTTAGGGTTCGAGGCCGGCTTAGGTGTCGGTGGAGGGTCCCCGTTCGGTGTCGGGTTAGGGTTAGGGTTAGGTCCCAGGAGGCTCGGGGCGCCGAACCCACCGCAGGGCAGTGGTCTCCCCGAAGGGCTGAGTTGAGGACACAAGGGACGGTGCCGGTCAGGATCCGGCTTTGGCTGCCAGGGCCACAGACGTCGATCGGCCCCCGTTCGAGGAGGCCTCCGGAATCCTCTCGCTCAGCTGCAGCCAGGCGGGGAAACCACATGGTGAGCTTCCAGGTTCCATGCCGAGTCAGCCTGCACCGCTGCCGGACCCCAGGCGCGTGGTGTTGTCAGACGTTGGCATTGGGTCCCCATGGGGAGGGAGCCTTAGCTAGGGTTAGGGTTCGGCCCAGGGACGTCGCCAGGGCTGAATCGACTCCAGTCTCGTGATCTCCCTCGAGGGCTGAAGTGAGGGCCCATGCCCGAAGGCGGCTCACTTGCAGGGTTAGGGTTCGAGGCAGGCTTAGGTTGCGGTGGAGGGTCCCGGTTCGGGGTACGGTTAGGGTTAGGGTTAGGTCCCAGGAGGCTCCAGGCGCCGAACCCACAGCAGGGCCGTGGTCTCCCCGAAGGGCTGAGTTGAGGGCACAAGGGACCGTGCCGGTCAGGATCCGTCTTTGGCTGCCAAGGCCACACACGTGATTGGGCCCCCGTTCGAGGAGGCCTCCGGAATCCTCTCGGCAGCTGCAGCCGGGCCTGGGATTCGGCATGGTGAGCTTCCAGGTTCCATGCCGAGTCAGCCTGCACCTCTTCCGGACGCCAGGCGCGTGGTGTTGTCCGACGTTGCCATTGGGTCCTCTTGGGGAGAGAGCCTTAGCTAGGGTTAGGGTTCGGTCCAGGGACGTCACCAGGGCCGAAGCGGCTCCGGTCTCGTGATCTCCTCGAGGGCTGAAGTGAGGGCCCATGCAGCAAGGCGGCTCAAGTGCAGGCTTAGGGTTCGGTGCAGGCTTAGGGTTCGAGGCCGGCTTAGGTGTCGGTGGAGGGTCCCCGTTCGGTGTCGGGTTAGGGTTAGGCTTAGGTCCCAGGAGGCTCGGGGCGCCGAACCCACCGCAGGGCAGTGGTCTCCCCGAAGGGCTGAGTTGAGGACACAAGGGACGGTGCCGGTCAGGATCCGGCTTTGGCTGCCAGGGCCACAGACGTCGATCGGCCCCCGTTCGAGGAGGCCTCCGGAATCCTCTCGCTCAGCTGCAGCCAGGCGGGGAAACCACATGGTGAGCTTCCAGGTTCCATGCCGAGTCAGCCTGCACCGCTGCCGGACCCCAGGCGCGTGGTGTTGTCAGACGTTGGCATTGGGTCCCCATGGGGAGGGAGCCTTAGCTAGGGTTAGGGTTCGGCCCAGGGACGTCGCCAGGGCTGAATCGACTCCAGTCTCGTGATCTCCCTCGAGGGCTGAAGTGAGGGCCCATGCCCGAAGGCGGCTCACTTGCAGGGTTAGGGTTCGAGGCAGGCTTAGGTTGCGGTGGAGGGTCCCGGTTCGGGGTACGGTTAGGGTTAGGGTTAGGTCCCAGGAGGCTCCAGGCGCCGAACCCACAGCAGGGCCGTGGTCTCCCCGAAGGGCTGAGTTGAGGGCACAAGGGACCGTGCCGGTCAGGATCCGTCTTTGGCTGCCAAGGCCACACACGTGATTGGGCCCCTGGTCGAGGAGGCCTCCGGAATCCTCTCGGCAGCTGCAGCCGGGCCTGGGATTCGGCATGGTGAGCTTCCAGGTTCCATGCCGAGTCAGCGTGCACCTCTTCCGGACGCCAGGCGCGTGGTGTTGTCCGACGTTGCCATTGGGTCCTCTTGGGGAGAGAGCCTTAGCTAGGGTTAGGGTTCGGTCCAGGGACGTCACCAGGGCCGAAGCGGCTCCGGTCTCGTGATCTCCTCGAGGGCTGAAGTGAGGGCCCATGCAGCAAGGCGGCTCAAGTGCAGGCTTAGGGTTCGAGGCCGGCTTAGGTGTCGGTGGAGGGTCCCCGTTCGGTGTCGGGTTAGGGTTAGGCTTAGGTCCCAGGAGGCTCGGGGCGCCGAACCCACCGCAGGGCAGTGGTCTCCCCGAAGGGCTGAGTTGAGGACACAAGGGACGGTGCCGGTCAGGATCCGGCTTTGGCTGCCAGGGCCACAGACGTCGATCGGCCCCCGTTCGAGGAGGCCTCCGGAATCCTCTCGCTCAGCTGCAGCCAGGCGGGGAAACCACATGGTGAGCTTCCAGGTTCCATGCCGAGTCAGCCTGCACCGCTGCCGGACCCCAGGCGTGTGGTGTTGTCAGACGTTGGCATTGGGTCCCCATGGGGAGGGAGCCTTAGCTAGGGTTAGGGTTCGGCCCAGGGACGTCGCCAGGGCTGAATCGACTCCAGTCTCGTGATCTCCCTCGAGGGCTGAAGTGAGGGCCCATGCCCGAAGGCGGCTCACTTGCAGGGTTAGGGTTCGAGGCAGGCTTAGGTTGCGGTGGAGGGTCCCGGTTCGGGGTACGGTTAGGGTTAGGGTTAGGTCCCAGGAGGCTCCAGGCGCCGAACCCACAGCAGGGCCGTGGTCTCCCCGAAGGGCTGAGTTGAGGGCACAAGGGACCGTGCCGGTCAGGATCCGTCTTTGACTGCCAAGGCCACACACGTGATTGGGCCCCTGGTCGAGGAGGCCTCAGGAATCCTCTCGGCAGCTGCAGCCGGGCCTGGGATTCGGCATGGTGAGCTTCCAGGTTCCATGCCGAGTCAGCCTGCACCTCTTCCGGACGCCAGGCGCGTGGTGTTGTCCGACGTTGCCATTGGGTCCTCTTGGGGAGAGAGCCTTAGCTAGGGTTAGGGTTCGGTCCAGGGACGTCGCCAGGGCCGAAGCGGCTCCGGTCTCGTGATCTCCCTCGAGGGCTGAAGTGAGGGCCCATGCAGCAAGGCGGCTCAAGTGCAGGCTTAGGGTTCGAGGCCGGCTTAGGTGTCGGTGGAGGGTCCCCGTTCGGTGTCGGGTTAGGGTTAGGGTTAGGGTTAGGTCCCAGGAGGCTCGGGGCTCCGAACCCACCGCAGGGCAGTGGTCTCCCCGAAGGGCTGAGTTGAGGACACAAGGGACGGTGCCGGTCAGGATCCGGCTTTGGCTGCCAGGGCCACAGACGTCGATCGGCCCCCGTTCGAGGAGGCCTCCGGAATCCTCTCGCTCAGCTGCAGCCAGGCGGGGAAACCACATGGTGAGCTTCCAGGTTCTATGCCGAGTCAGCCTGCACCGCTGCCGGACCCCAGGCGCGTGGTGTTGTCAGACGTTGACATTGGGTCCCCATGGGGAGGGAGCCTTAGCTAGGGTTAGGGTTCGGCCCAGGGAAGTCGCCAGGGCTGAATCGACTCCAGTCTCGTGATCTCCCTCGAGGGCTGAAGTGAGGGCCCATGCCCGAAGGCGGCTCACTTGCAGGGTTAGGGTTCGAGGCAGGCTTAGGTTGCGGTGGAGGGTCCCGGTTCGGGGTACGGTTAGGGTTAGGGTTAGGTCCCAGGAGGCTCCAGGCGCCGAACCCACAGCAGGGCCGTGGTCTCCCCGAAGGGCTGAGTTGAGGGCACAAGGGACCGTGCCGGTCAGGATCCGTCTTTGGCTGCCAAGGCCACACACGTGATTGGGCCCCTGGTCGAGGAGGCCTCCGGAATCCTCTCGGCAGCTGCAGCCGGGCCTGGGATTCGGCATGGTGAGCTTCCAGGTTCCATGCCGAGTCAGCCTGCACCTCTTCCGGACGCCAGGCGCGTGGTGTTGTCCGACGTTGCCATTGGGTCCTCTTGGGGAGAGAGCCTTAGCTAGGGTTAGGGTTCGGTCCAGGGACGTCGCCAGGGCCGAAGCGGCTCCGGTCTCGTGATCTCCCTCGAGGGCTGAAGTGAGGGCCCATGCAGCAAGGCGGCTCAAGTGCAGGCTTAGGGTTCGAGGCCGGCTTAGGTGTCGGTGGAGGGTCCCCGTTCGGTGTCGGGTTAGGGTTAGGCTTAGGTTCCAGGAGGCTCGGGGCGCCGAACCCACCGCAGGGCAGTGGTCTCCCCGAAGGGCTGAGTTGAGGACACAAGGGACGGTGCCGGTCAGGATCCGGCTTTGGCTGCCAGGGCCACAGACGTCGATCGGCCCCCGTTCGAGGAGGCCTCCGGAATCCTCTCGCTCAGCTGCAGCCAGGCGGGGAAACCACATGGTGAGCTTCCAGGTTCCATGCCGAGGCAGCCTGCACCGCTGCCGGACCCCAGGCGCGTGGTGTTGTCAGACGTTGGCATTGGGTCCCCATGGGGAGGGAGCCTTAGCTAGGGTTAGGGTTCGGCCCAGGGACGTCGCCAGGGCTGAATCGACTCCAGTCTCGTGATCTCCCTCGAGGGCTGAAGTGAGGGCCCATGCCCGAAGGCGGCTCACTTGCAGGGTTAGGGTTCGAGGCAGGCTTAGGTTGCGGTGGAGGGTCCCGGTTCGGGGTACGGTTAGGGTTAGGGTTAGGTCCCAGGAGGCTCCAGGCGCCGAACCCACAGCAGGGCCGTGGTCTCCCCGAAGGGCTGAGTTGAGGGCACAAGGGACCGTGCCGGTCAGGATCCGTCTTTGGCTGCCAAGGCCACACACGTGATTGGGCCCCTGGTCGAGGAGGCCTCCGGAATCCTCTCGGCAGCTGCAGCCGGGCCTGGGATTCGGCATGGTGAGCTTCCAGGTTCCATGCCGAGTCAGCCTGCACCTCTTCCGGACGCCAGGCGCGTGGTGTTGTCCGACGTTGCCATTGGGTCCTCTTTGGGAGAGAGCCTTAGCTAGGGTTAGGGTTCGGTCCAGGGACGTCGCCAGGGCCGAAGCGGCTCCGGTCTCGTGATCTCCCTCGAGGGCTGAAGTGAGGGCCCATGCAGCAAGGCGGCTCAAGTGCAGGCTTAGGGTTCGAGGCCGGCTTAGGTGTCGGTGGAGGGTCCCCGTTCGGTGTCGGGTTAGGGTTAGGGTTAGGTCCCAGGAGGCTCGGGGCTCCGAACCCACCGCAGGGCAGTGGTCTCCCCGAAGGGCTGAGTTGAGGACACAAGGGACGGTGCCGGTCAGGATCCGGCTTTGGCTGCCAGGGCCACAGACGTCGATCGGCCCCCGTTCGAGGAGGCCTCCGGAATCCTCTCGCTCAGCTGCAGCCAGGCGGGGAAACCACATGGTGAGCTTCCAGGTTCCATGCCGAGTCAGCCTGCACCGCTGCCGGACCCCAGGCGCGTGGTGTTGTCAGACGTTGGCATTGGGTCCCCATGGGGAGGGAGCCTTAGCTAGGGTTAGGGTTCGGCCCAGGGACGTCGCCAGGGCTGAATCGACTCCAGTCTCGTGATCTCCCTCGAGGGCTGAAGTGAGGGCCCATGCCCGAAGGCGGCTCACTTGCAGGGTTAGGGTTCGAGGCAGGCTTAGGTTGCGGTGGAGGGTCCCGGTTCGGGGTACGGTTAGGGTTAGGGTTAGGTCCCAGGAGGCTCCAGGCGCCGAACCCACAGCAGGGCCGTGGTCTCCCCGAAGGGCTGAGTTGAGGGCACAAGGGACCGTGCCGGTCAGGATCCGTCTTTGGCTGCCAAGGCCACACACGTGATTGGGCCCCTGGTCGAGGAGGCCTCAGGAATCCTCTCGGCAGCTGCAGCCGGGCCTGGGATTCGGCATGGTGAGCTTCCAGGTTCCATGCCGAGTCAGCCTGCACCTCTTCTGGACGCCAGGCGCGTGGTGTTGTCCGACGTTGCCATTGGGTCCTCTTGGGGAGAGAGCCTTAGCTAGGGTTAGGGTTCGGTCCAGGGACGTCGCCAGGGCCGAAGCGGCTCCGGTCTCGTGATCTCCCTCGAGGGCTGAAGTGAGGGCCCATGCAGCAAGGCGGCTCAAGTGCAGGCTTAGGGTTCGAGGCCGGCTTAGGTGTCGGTGGAGGGTCCCCGTTCGGTGTCGGGTTAGGGTTAGGCTTAGGTCCCAGGAGGCTCGGGGCGCCGAACCCACCGCAGGGCAGTGGTCTCCCCGAAGGGCTGAGTTGAGGACACAAGGGACGGTGCCGGTCAGGATCCGGCTTTGGCTGCCAGGGCCACAGACGTCGATCGGCCCCCGTTCGAGGAGGCCTCCGGAATCCTCTCGCTCAGCTGCAGCCAGGCGGGGAAACCACATGGTGAGCTTCCAGGTTCCATGCCGAGTCAGCCTGCACCGCTGCCGGACCCCAGGCGCGTGGTGTTGTCAGACGTTGGCATTGGGTCCCCATGGGGAGGGAGCCTTAGCTAGGGTTAGGGTTCGGCCCAGGGACGTCGCCAGGGCTGAATCGACTCCAGTCTCGTGATCTCCCTCGAGGGCTGAAGTGAGGGCCCATGCCCGAAGGCGGCTCACTTGCAGGGTTAGGGTTCGAGGCAGGCTTAGGTTGCGGTGGAGGGTCCCGGTTCGGGGTACGGTTAGGGTTAGGGTTAGGTCCCAGGAGGCTCCAGGCGCCGAACCCACAGCAGGGCCGTGGTCTCCCCGAAGGGCTGAGTTGAGGGCACAAGGGACCGTGCCGGTCAGGATCCGTCTTTGGCTGCCAAGGCCACACACGTGATTGGGCCCCTGGTCGAGGAGGCCTCCGGAATCCTCTCGGCAGCTGCAGCCGGGCCTGGGATTCGGCATGGTGAGCTTCCAGGTTCCATGCCGAGTCAGCCTGCACCTCTTCCGGACGCCAGGCGCGTGGTGTTGTCCGACGTTGCCATTGGGTCCTCTTGGGGAGAGAGCCTTAGCTAGGGTTAGGGTTCGGTCCAGGGACGTCGCCAGGGCCGAAGCGGCTCCGGTCTCGTGATCTCCCTCGAGGGCTGAAGTGAGGGCCCATGCAGCAAGGCGGCTCAAGTGCAGGCTTAGGGTTCGAGGCCGGCTTAGGTGTCGGTGGAGGGTCCCCGTTCGGTGTCGGGTTAGGGTTAGGGTTAGGTCCCAGGAGGCTCTGGGCGCCGAACCCACCGCAGGGCAGTGGTCTCCCCGAAGGGCTGAGTTGAGGACACAAGGGACGGTGCCGGTCAGGATCCGGCTTTGGCTGCCAGGGCCACAGACGTCGATCGGCCCCCGTTCGAGGAGGCCTCCGGAATCCTCTCGCTCAGCTGCAGCCAGGCGGGGAAACCACATGGTGAGCTTCCAGGTTCCATGCCGAGTCAGCCTGCACCGCTGCCGGACCCCAGGCGCGTGGTGTTGTCAGACGTTGGCATTGGGTCCCCATGGGGAGGGAGCCTTAGCTAGGGTTAGGGTTCGGCCCAGGGACGTCGCCAGGGCTGAATCGACTCCAGTCTCGTGATCTCCCTCGAGGGCTGAAGTGAGGGCCCATGCCCGAAGGCGGCTCACTTGCAGGGTTAGGGTTCGAGGCAGGCTTAGGTTGCGGTGGAGGGTCCCGGTTCGGGGTACGGTTAGGGTTAGGGTTAGGTCCCAGGAGGCTCCAGGCGCCGAACCCACAGCAGGGCCGTGGTCTCCCCGAAGGGCTGAGTTGAGGGCACAAGGGACCGTGCCGGTCAGGATCCGTCTTTGGCTGCCAAGGCCACACACGTGATTGGGCCCCTGGTCGAGGAGGCCTCCGGAATCCTCTCGGCAGCTGCAGCCGGGCCTGGGATTCGGCATGGTGAGCTTCCAGGTTCCATGCCGAGTCAGCCTGCACCTCTTCCGGACGCCAGGCGCGTGGTGTTGTCCGACGTTACCATTGGGTCCTCTTGGGGAGAGAGCCTTAGCTAGGGTTAGGGTTCGGTCCAGGGACGTCGCCAGGGCCGAAGCGGCTCCGGTCTCGTGATCTCCCTCGAGGGCTGAAGTGAGGGCCCATGCAGCAAGGCGGCTCAAGTGCAGGCTTAGGGTTCGAGGCCGGCTTAGGTGTCGGTGGAGGGTCCCCGTTCGGTGTCGGGTTAGTGTTAGGGTTAGGTCCAAGGAGGCTCGGGGCGCCGAAGCCACCGCAGGGCAGTGGTCTCCCCGAAGGGCTGAGTTGAGGACACAAGGGACGGTGCCGGTCAGGATCCGGCTTTGGCTGCCAGGGCCACAGACGTCGATCGGCCCCCGTTCGAGGAGGCCTCCGGAATCCTCTCGCTCAGCTGCAGCCAGGCGGGGAAACCACATGGTGAGCTTCCAGGTTCCATGCCGAGTCAGCCTGCACCGCTGCCGGACCCCAGGCGCGTGGTGTTGTCAGACGTTGGCATTGGGTCCCCATGGGGAGGGAGCCTTAGCTAGGGTTAGGGTTCGGCCCAGGGACGTCGCCAGGGCTGAATCGACTCCAGTCTCGTGATCTCCCTCGAGGGCTGAAGTGAGGGCCCATGCCCGAAGGCGGCTCACTTGCAGGGTTAGGGTTCGAGGCAGGCTTAGGTTGCGGTGGAGGGTCCCGGTTCGGGGTACGGTTAGGGTTAGGGTTAGGTCCCAGGAGGCTCCAGGCGCCGAACCCACAGCAGGGCCGTGGTCTCCCCGAAGGGCTGAGTTGAGGGCACAAGGGACCGTGCCGGTCAGGATCCGTCTTTGGCTGCCAAGGCCACACACGTGATTGGGCCCCCGTTCGAGGAGGCCTCCGGAATCCTCTCGGCAGCTGCAGCCGGGCCTGGGATTCGGCATGGTGAGCTTCCAGGTTCCATGCCGAGTCAGCCTGCACCTCTTCCGGACGCCAGGCGCGTGGTGTTGTCCGACGTTGCCATTGGGTCCTCTTGGGGAGAGAGCCTTAGCTAGGGTTAGGGTTCGGTCCAGGGACGTCGCCAGGGCCGAAGCGGCTCCGGTCTCGTGATCTCCCTCGAGGGCTGAAGTGAGGGCCCATGCAGCAAGGCGGCTCAAGTGCAGGCTTAGGGTTCGAGGCCGGCTTAGGTGTCGGTGGAGGGTCCCCGTTCGGTGTCGGGTTAGGGTTAGGGTTAGGTCCCAGGAGGCTCGGGGCGCCGAACCCACCGCAGGGCAGTGGTCTCCCCGAAGGGCTGAGTTGAGGACACAAGGGACGGTGCCGGTCAGGATCCGGCTTTGGCTGCCAGGGCCACAGACGTCGATCGGCCCCCGTTCGAGGAGGCCTCCGGAATCCTCTCGCTCAGCTGCAGCCAGGCGGGGAAACCACATGGTGAGCTTCCAGGTTCCATGCCGAGTCAGCCTGCACCGCTGCCGGACCCCAGGCGCGTGGTGTTGTCAGACGTTGGCATTGGGTCCCCATGGGGAGGGAGCCTTAGCTAGGGTTAGGGTTCGGCCCAGGGACGTCGCCAGGGCTGAATCGACTCCAGTCTCGTGATCTCCCTCGAGGGCTGAAGTGAGGGCCCATGCCCGAAGGCGGCTCACTTGCAGGGTTAGGGTTCGAGGCAGGCTTAGGTTGCGGTGGAGGGTCCCGGTTCGGGGTACGGTTAGGGTTAGGGTTAGGTCCCAGGAGGCTCCAGGCGCCGAACCCACAGCAGGGCCGTGGTCTCCCCGAAGGGCTGAGTTGAGGGCACAAGGGACCGTGCCGGTCAGGATCCGTCTTTGGCTGCCAAGGCCACACACGTGATTGGGCCCCTGGTCGAGGAGGCCTCAGGAATCCTCTCGGCAGCTGCAGCCGGGCCTGGGATTCGGCATGGTGAGCTTCCAGGTTCCATGCCGAGTCAGCCTGCACCTCTTCTGGACGCCAGGCGCGTGGTGTTGTCCGACGTTGCCATTGGGTCCTCTTGGGGAGAGAGCCTTAGCTAGGGTTAGGGTTCGGTCCAGGGACGTCGCCAGGGCCGAAGCGGCTCCGGTCTCGTGATCTCCCTCGAGGGCTGAAGTGAGGGCCCATGCAGCAAGGCGGCTCAAGTGCAGGCTTAGGGTTCGAGGCCGGCTTAGGTGTCGGTGGAGGGTCCCCGTTTGGTGTCGGGTTAGGGTTAGGCTTAGGTCCCAGGAGGCTCGGGGCGCCGAACCCACCGCAGGGCAGTGGTCTCCCCGAAGGGCTGAGTTGAGGACACAAGGGACGGTGCCGGTCAGGATCCGGCTTTGGCTGCCAGGGCCACAGACGTCGATCGGCCCCCGTTCGAGGAGGCCTCCGGAATCCTCTCGCTCAGCTGCAGCCAGGCGGGGAAACCACATGGTGAGCTTCCAGGTTCCATGCCGAGTCAGCCTGCACCGCTGCCGGACCCCAGGCGCGTGGTGTTGTCAGACGTTGGCATTGGGTCCCCATGGGGAGGGAGCCTTAGCTAGGGTTAGGGTTCGGCCCAGGGACGTCGCCAGGGCTGAATCGACTCCAGTCTCGTGATCTCCCTCGAGGGCTGAAGTGAGGGCCCATGCCCGAAGGCGGCTCACTTGCAGGGTTAGGGTTCGAGGCAGGCTTAGGTTGCGGTGGAGGGTCCCGGTTCGGGGTACGGTTAGGGTTAGGGTTAGGTCCCAGGAGGCTCCAGGCGCCGAACCCACAGCAGGGCCGTGGTCTCCCCGAAGGGCTGAGTTGAGGGCACAAGGGACCGTGCCGGTCAGGATCCGTCTTTGGCTGCCAAGGCCACACACGTGATTGGGCCCCCGTTCGAGGAGGCCTCCGGAATCCTCTCGGCAGCTGCAGCCGGGCCTGGGATTCGGCATGGTGAGCTTCCAGGTTCCATGCCGAGTCAGCCTGCACCTCTTCCGGACGCCAGGCGCGTGGTGTTGTCCGACGTTGCCATTGGGTCCTCTTGGGGAGAGAGCCTTAGCTAGGGTTAGGGTTCGGTCCAGGGACGTCGCCAGGGCCGAAGCGGCTCCGGTCTCGTGATCTCCCTCGAGGGCTGAAGTGAGGGCCCATGCAGCAAGGCGGCTCAAGTGCAGGCTTAGGGTTCGAGGCCGGCTTAGGTGTCGGTGGAGGGTCCCCGTTCGGTGTCGGGTTAGGGTTAGGGTTAGGTCCCAGGAGGCTCTGGGCGCCGAACCCACCGCAGGGCAGTGGTCTCCCCGAAGGGCTGAGTTGAGGACACAAGGGACGGTGCCGGTCAGGATCCGGCTTTGGCTGCCAGGGCCACAGACGTCGATC
The DNA here is from genome assembly GCF_046562875.1 of Panthera onca. Taxonomy (NCBI): domain Eukaryota; kingdom Metazoa; phylum Chordata; class Mammalia; order Carnivora; family Felidae; genus Panthera; species Panthera onca. The sequence continues at coordinate 205,988,687 of NC_138342.1, read as the reverse complement.
GGCCCCCGTTCGAGGAGGCCTCCGGAATCCTCTCGCTCAGCTGCAGCCAGGCGGGGAAACCACATGGTGAGCTTCCAGGTTCCATGCCGAGTCAGCCTGCACCGCTGCCGGACCCCAGGCGCGTGGTGTTGTCAGACGTTGGCATTGGGTCCCCATGGGGAGGGAGCCTTAGCTAGGGTTAGGGTTCGGCCCAGGGACGTCGCCAGGGCTGAATCGACTCCAGTCTCGTGATCTCCCTCGAGGGCTGAAGTGAGGGCCCATGCCCGAAGGCGGCTCACTTGCAGGGTTAGGGTTCGAGGCAGGCTTAGGTTGCGGTGGAGGGTCCCGGTTCGGGGTACGGTTAGGGTTAGGGTTAGGTCCCAGGAGGCTCCAGGCGCCGAACCCACAGCAGGGCCGTGGTCTCCCCGAAGGGCTGAGTTGAGGGCACAAGGGACCGTGCCGGTCAGGATCCGTCTTTGGCTGCCAAGGCCACACACGTGATTGGGCCCCTGGTCGAGGAGGCCTCCGGAATCCTCTCGGCAGCTGCAGCCGGGCCTGGGATTCGGCATGGTGAGCTTCCAGGTTCCATGCCGAGTCAGCCTGCACCTCTTCCGGACGCCAGGCGCGTGGTGTTGTCCGACGTTACCATTGGGTCCTCTTGGGGAGAGAGCCTTAGCTAGGGTTAGGGTTCGGTCCAGGGACGTCGCCAGGGCCGAAGCGGCTCCGGTCTCGTGATCTCCCTCGAGGGCTGAAGTGAGGGCCCATGCAGCAAGGCGGCTCAAGTGCAGGCTTAGGGTTCGAGGCCGGCTTAGGTGTCGGTGGAGGGTCCCCGTTCGGTGTCGGGTTAGTGTTAGGGTTAGGTCCAAGGAGGCTCGGGGCGCCGAAGCCACCGCAGGGCAGTGGTCTCCCCGAAGGGCTGAGTTGAGGACACAAGGGACGGTGCCGGTCAGGATCCGGCTTTGGCTGCCAGGGCCACAGACGTCGATCGGCCCCCGTTCGAGGAGGCCTCCGGAATCCTCTCGCTCAGCTGCAGCCAGGCGGGGAAACCACATGGTGAGCTTCCAGGTTCCATGCCGAGTCAGCCTGCACCGCTGCCGGACCCCAGGCGCGTGGTGTTGTCAGACGTTGGCATTGGGTCCCCATGGGGAGGGAGCCTTAGCTAGGGTTAGGGTTCGGCCCAGGGACGTCGCCAGGGCTGAATCGACTCCAGGCTCGTGATCTCCCTCGAGGGCTGAAGTGAGGGCCCATGCCCGAAGGCGGCTCACTTGCAGGGTTAGGGTTCGAGGCAGGCTTAGGTTGCGGTGGAGGGTCCCGGTTCGGGGTACGGTTAGGGTTAGGGTTAGGTCCCAGGAGGCTCCAGGCGCCGAACCCACAGCAGGGCCGTGGTCTCCCCGAAGGGCTGAGTTGAGGGCACAAGGGACCGTGCCGGTCAGGATCCGTCTTTGGCTGCCAAGGCCACACACGTGATTGGGCCCCCGTTCGAGGAGGCCTCCGGAATCCTCTCGGCAGCTGCAGCCGGGCCTGGGATTCGGCATGGTGAGCTTCCAGGTTCCATGCCGAGTCAGCCTGCACCTCTTCCGGACGCCAGGCGCGTGGTGTTGTCCGACGTTGCCATTGGGTCCTCTTGGGGAGAGAGCCTTAGCTAGGGTTAGGGTTCGGTCCAGGGACGTCGCCAGGGCCGAAGCGGCTCCGGTCTCGTGATCTCCCTCGAGGGCTGAAGTGAGGGCCCATGCAGCAAGGCGGCTCAAGTGCAGGCTTAGGGTTCGAGGCCGGCTTAGGTGTCGGTGGAGGGTCCCCGTTCGGTGTCGGGTTAGGGTTAGGGTTAGGTCCCAGGAGGCTCGGGGCGCCGAACCCACCGCAGGGCAGTGGTCTCCCCGAAGGGCTGAGTTGAGGACACAAGGGACGGTGCCGGTCAGGATCCGGCTTTGGCTGCCAGGGCCACAGACGTCGATCGGCCCCCGTTCGAGGAGGCCTCCGGAATCCTCTCGCTCAGCTGCAGCCAGGCGGGGAAACCACATGGTGAGCTTCCAGGTTCCATGCCGAGTCAGCCTGCACCGCTGCCGGACCCCAGGCGCGTGGTGTTGTCAGACGTTGGCATTGGGTCCCCATGGGGAGGGAGCCTTAGCTAGGGTTAGGGTTCGGCCCAGGGACGTCGCCAGGGCTGAATCGACTCCAGTCTCGTGATCTCCCTCGAGGGCTGAAGTGAGGGCCCATGCCCGAAGGCGGCTCACTTGCAGGGTTAGGGTTCGAGGCAGGCTTAGGTTGCGGTGGAGGGTCCCGGTTCGGGGTACGGTTAGGGTTAGGGTTAGGTCCCAGGAGGCTCCAGGCGCCGAACCCACAGCAGGGCCGTGGTCTCCCCGAAGGGCTGAGTTGAGGGCACAAGGGACCGTGCCGGTCAGGATCCGTCTTTGGCTGCCAAGGCCACACACGTGATTGGGCCCCCGTTCGAGGAGGCCTCCGGAATCCTCTCGGCAGCTGCAGCCGGGCCTGGGATTCGGCATGGTGAGCTTCCAGGTTCCATGCCGAGTCAGCCTGCACCTCTTCCGGACGCCAGGCGCGTGGTGTTGTCCGACGTTGCCATTGGGTCCTCTTGGGGAGAGAGCCTTAGCTAGGGTTAGGGTTCGGTCCAGGGACGTCGCCAGGGCCGAAGCGGCTCCGGTCTCGTGATCTCCCTCGAGGGCTGAAGTGAGGGCCCATGCAGCAAGGCGGCTCAAGTGCAGGCTTAGGGTTCGAGGCCGGCTTAGGTGTCGGTGGAGGGTCCCCGTTCGGTGTCGGGTTAGGGTTAGGGTTAGGGTTAGGTCCCAGGAGGCTCGGGGCGCCGAACCCACCGCAGGGCAGTGGTCTCCCCGAAGGGCTGAGTTGAGGACACAAGGGACGGTGCCGGTCAGGATCCGGCTTTGGCTGCCAGGGCCACAGACGTCGATCGGCCCCCGTTCGAGGAGGCCTCCGGAATCCTCTCGCTCAGCTGCAGCCAGGCGGGGAAACCACATGGTGAGCTTCCAGGTTCCATGCCGAGTCAGCCTGCACCGCTGCCGGACCCCAGGCGCGTGGTGTTGTCAGACGTTGGCATTGGGTCCCCATGGGGAGGGAGCCTTAGCTAGGGTTAGGGTTCGGCCCAGGGACGTCGCCAGGGCTGAATCGACTCCAGTCTCGTGATCTCCCTCGAGGGCTGAAGTGAGGGCCCATGCCCGAAGGCGGCTCACTTGCAGGGTTAGGGTTCGAGGCAGGCTTAGGTTGCGGTGGAGGGTCCCGGTTCGGGGTACGGTTAGGGTTAGGGTTAGGTCCCAGGAGGCTCCAGGCGCCGAACCCACAGCAGGGCCGTGGTCTCCCCGAAGGGCTGAGTTGAGGGCACAAGGGACCGTGCCGGTCAGGATCCGTCTTTGGCTGCCAAGGCCACACACGTGATTGGGCCCCCGTTCGAGGAGGCCTCCGGAATCCTCTCGGCAGCTGCAGCCGGGCCTGGGATTCGGCATGGTGAGCTTCCAGGTTCCATGCCGAGTCAGCCTGCACCTCTTCCGGACGCCAGGCGCGTGGTGTTGTCCGACGTTGCCATTGGGTCCTCTTGGGGAGAGAGCCTTAGCTAGGGTTAGGGTTCGGTCCAGGGACGTCGCCAGGGCCGAAGCGGCTCCGGTCTCGTGATCTCCCTCGAGGGCTGAAGTGAGGGCCCATGCAGCAAGGCGGCTCAAGTGCAGGCTTAGGGTTCGAGGCCGGCTTAGGTGTCGGTGGAGGGTCCCCGTTCGGTGTCGGGTTAGGGTTAGGGTTAGGGTTAGGTCCCAGGAGGCTCGGGGCGCCGAACCCACCGCAGGGCAGTGGTCTCCCCGAAGGGCTGAGTTGAGGACACAAGGGACGGTGCCGGTCAGGATCCGGCTTTGGCTGCCAGGGCCACAGACGTCGATCGGCCCCCGTTCGAGGAGGCCTCCGGAATCCTCTCGCTCAGCTGCAGCCAGGCGGGGAAACCACATGGTGAGCTTCCAGGTTCCATGCCGAGTCAGCCTGCACCGCTGCCGGACCCCAGGCGCGTGGTGTTGTCAGACGTTGGCATTGGGTCCCCATGGGGAGGGAGCCTTAGCTAGGGTTAGGGTTCGGCCCAGGGACGTCGCCAGGGCTGAATCGACTCCAGTCTCGTGATCTCCCTCGAGGGCTGAAGTGAGGGCCCATGCCCGAAGGCGGCTCACTTGCAGGGTTAGGGTTCGAGGCAGGCTTAGGTTGCGGTGGAGGGTCCCGGTTCGGGGTACGGTTAGGGTTAGGGTTAGGTCCCAGGAGGCTCCAGGCGCCGAACCCACAGCAGGGCCGTGGTCTCCCCGAAGGGCTGAGTTGAGGGCACAAGGGACCGTGCCGGTCAGGATCCGTCTTTGGCTGCCAAGGCCACACACGTGATTGGGCCCCCGTTCGAGGAGGCCTCCGGAATCCTCTCGGCAGCTGCAGCCGGGCCTGGGATTCGGCATGGTGAGCTTCCAGGTTCCATGCCGAGTCAGCCTGCACCTCTTCCGGACGCCAGGCGCGTGGTGTTGTCCGACGTTGCCATTGGGTCCTCTTGGGGAGAGAGCCTTAGCTAGGGTTAGGGTTCGGTCCAGGGACGTCGCCAGGGCCGAAGCGGCTCCGGTCTCGTGATCTCCCTCGAGGGCTGAAGTGAGGGCCCATGCAGCAAGGCGGCTCAAGTGCAGGCTTAGGGTTCGAGGCCGGCTTAGGTGTCGGTGGAGGGTCCCCGTTCGGTGTCGGGTTAGGGTTAGGGTTAGGGTTAGGTCCCAGGAGGCTCGGGGCGCCGAACCCACCGCAGGGCAGTGGTCTCCCCGAAGGGCTGAGTTGAGGACACAAGGGACGGTGCCGGTCAGGATCCGGCTTTGGCTGCCAGGGCCACAGACGTCGATCGGCCCCCGTTCGAGGAGGCCTCCGGAATCCTCTCGCTCAGCTGCAGCCAGGCGGGGAAACCACATGGTGAGCTTCCAGGTTCCATGCCGAGGCAGCCTGCACCGCTGCCGGACCCCAGGCGCGTGGTGTTGTCAGACGTTGGCATTGGGTCCCCATGGGGAGGGAGCCTTAGCTAGGGTTAGGGTTCGGCCCAGGGACGTCGCCAGGGCTGAATCGACTCCAGTCTCGTGATCTCCCTCGAGGGCTGAAGTGAGGGCCCATGCCCGAAGGCGGCTCACTTGCAGGGTTTAGGGTTCGAGGCAGGCTTAGGTTGCGGTGGAGGGTCCCGGTTCGGGGTACGGTTAGGGTTAGGGTTAGGTCCCAGGAGGCTCCAGGCGCCGAACCCACAGCAGGGCCGTGGTCTCCCCGAAGGGCTGAGTTGAGGGCACAAGGGACCGTGCCGGTCAGGATCCGTCTTTGGCTGCCAAGGCCACACACGTGATTGGGCCCCCGTTCGAGGAGGCCTCCGGAATCCTCTCGGCAGCTGCAGCCGGGCCTGGGATTCGGCATGGTGAGCTTCCAGGTTCCATGCCGAGTCAGCCTGCACCTCTTCCGGACGCCAGGCGCGTGGTGTTGTCCGACGTTGCCATTGGGTCCTCTTGGGGAGAGAGCCTTAGCTAGGGTTAGGGTTCGGTCCAGGGACGTCGCCAGGGCCGAAGCGGCTCCGGTCTCGTGATCTCCCTCGAGGGCTGAAGTGAGGGCCCATGCAGCAAGGCGGCTCAAGTGCAGGCTTAGGGTTCGAGGCCGGCTTAGGTGTCGGTGGAGGGTCCCCGTTCGGTGTCGGGTTAGGGTTAGGGTTAGGTCCCAGGAGGCTCGGGGCGCCGAACCCACCACAGGGCAGTGGTCTCCCCGAAGGGCTGAGTTGAGGACACAAGGGACGGTGCCGGTCAGGATCCGGCTTTGGCTGCCAGGGCCACAGACGTCGATCGGCCCCCGTTCGAGGAGGCCTCCGGAATCCTCTCGCTCAGCTGCAGCCAGGCGGGGAAACCACATGGTGAGCTTCCAGGTTCCATGCCGAGTCAGCCTGCACCGCTGCCGGACCCCAGGCGCGTGGTGTTGTCAGACGTTGGCATTGGGTCCCCATGGGGAGGGAGCCTTAGCTAGGGTTAGGGTTCGGCCCAGGGACGTCGCCAGGGCTGAATCGACTCCAGTCTCGTGATCTCCCTCGAGGGCTGAAGTGAGGGCCCATGCCCGAAGGCGGCTCACTTGCAGGGTTAGGGTTCGAGGCAGGCTTAGGTTGCGGTGGAGGGTCCCGGTTCGGGGTACGGTTAGGGTTAGGGTTAGGTCCCAGGAGGCTCCAGGCGCCGAACCCACAGCAGGGCCGTGGTCTCCCCGAAGGGCTGAGTTGAGGGCACAAGGGACCGTGCCGGTCAGGATCCGTCTTTGGCTGCCAAGGCCACACACGTGATTGGGCCCCTGGTCGAGGAGGCCTCCGGAATCCTCTCGGCAGCTGCAGCCGGGCCTGGGATTCGGCATGGTGAGCTTCCAGGTTCCATGCCGAGTCAGCCTGCACCTCTTCCGGACGCCAGGCGCGTGGTGTTGTCCGACGTTGCCATTGGGTCCTCTTGGGGAGAGAGCCTTAGCTAGGGTTAGGGTTCGGTCCAGGGACGTCGCCAGGGCCGAAGCGGCTCCGGTCTCGTGATCTCCCTCGAGGGCTGAAGTCAGGGCCCATGCAGCAAGGCGGCTCAAGTGCAGGCTTAGGGTTCGAGGCCGGCTTAGGTGTCGGTGGAGGGTCCCCGTTCGGTGTCGGGTTAGGGTTAGGGTTAGGTCCAAGGAGGCTCGGGGCGCCGAACCCACCACAGGGCAGTGGTCTCCCTGAAGGGCTTAGTTGAGGACACAAGGGACGGTGCCGGTCAGGATCCGGCTTTGGCTGCCAGGGCCACAGACGTCGATCGGCCCCCGTTCGAGGAGGCCTCCGGAATCCTCTCGCTCAGCTGCAGCCAGGCGGGGAAACCACATGGTGAGCTTCCAGGTTCCATGCCGAGTCAGCCTGCACCGCTGCCGGACCCCAGGCGCGTGGTGTTGTCAGACGTTGGCATTGGGTCCCCATGGGGAGGGAGCCTTAGCTAGGGTTAGGGTTCGGCCCAGGGACGTCGCCAGGGCTGAATCGACTCCAGTCTCGTGATCTCCCTCGAGGGCTGAAGTGAGGGCCCATGCCCGAAGGCGGCTCACTTGCAGGGTTAGGGTTCGAGGCAGGCTTAGGTTGCGGTGGAGGGTCCCGGTTCGGGGTACGGTTAGGGTTAGGGTTAGGTCCCAGGAGGCTCCAGGCGCCGAACCCACAGCAGGGCCGTGGTCTCCCCGAAGGGCTGAGTTGAGGGCACAAGGGACCGTGCCGGTCAGGATCCGTCTTTGGTTGCCAAGGCCACACACGTGATTGGGCCCCCGTTCGAGGAGGCCTCCGGAATCCTCTCGGCAGCTGCAGCCGGGCCTGGGATTCGGCATGGTGAGCTTCCAGGTTCCATGCCGAGTCAGCCTGCACCTCTTCCGGACGCCAGGCGCGTGGTGTTGTCCGACGTTGCCATTGGGTCCTCTTGGGGAGAGAGCCTTAGCTAGGGTTAGGGTTCGGTCCAGGGACGTCGCCAGGGCCGAAGCGGCTCCGGTCTCGTGATCTCCCTCGAGGGCTGAAGTGAGGGCCCATGCAGCAAGGCGGCTCAAGTGCAGGCTTAGGGTTCGAGGCCGGCTTAGGTGTCGGTGGAGGGTCCCCGTTCGGTGTCGGGTTAGGGTTAGGCTTAGGTCCCAGGAGGCTCGGGGCGCCGAACCCACCGCAGGGCAGTGGTCTCCCCGAAGGGCTGAGTTGAGGACACAAGGGACGGTGCCGGTCAGGATCCGGCTTTGGCTGCCAGGGCCACAGACGTCGATCGGCCCCCGTTCGAGGAGGCCTCCGGAATCCTCTCGCTCAGCTGCAGCCAGGCGGGGAAACCACATGGTGAGCTTCCAGGTTCCATGCCGAGTCAGCCTGCACCGCTGCCGGACCCCAGGCGCGTGGTGTTGTCAGACGTTGGCATTGGGTCCCCATGGGGAGGGAGCCTTAGCTAGGGTTAGGGTTCGGCCCAGGGACGTCGCCAGGGCTGAATCGACTCCAGTCTCGTGATCTCCCTCGAGGGCTGAAGTGAGGGCCCATGCCCGAAGGCGGCTCACTTGCAGGGTTAGGGTTCGAGGCAGGCTTAGGTTGCGGTGGAGGGTCCCGGTTCGGGGTACGGTTAGGGTTAGGGTTAGGTCCCAGGAGGCTCCAGGCGCCGAACCCACAGCAGGGCCGTGGTCTCCCCGAAGGGCTGAGTTGAGGGCACAAGGGACCGTGCCGGTCAGGATCCGTCTTTGGCTGCCAAGGCCACACACGTGATTGGGCCCCTGGTCGAGGAGGCCTCCGGAATCCTCTCGGCAGCTGCAGCCGGGCCTGGGATTCGGCATGGTGAGCTTCCAGGTTCCATGCCGAGTCAGCCTGCACCTCTTCCGGACGCCAGGCGCGTGGTGTTGTCCGACGTTGCCATTGGGTCCTCTTGGGGAGAGAGCCTTAGCTAGGGTTAGGGTTCGGTCCAGGGACGTCGCCAGGGCCGAAGCGGCTCCGGTCTCGTGATCTCCCTCGAGGGCTGAAGTGAGGGCCCATGCAGCAAGGCGGCTCAAGTGCAGGCTTAGGGTTCGAGGCCGGCTTAGGTGTCGGTGGAGGGTCCCCGTTCGGTGTCGGGTTAGGGTTAGGCTTAGGTCCCAGGAGGCTCGGGGCGCCGAACCCACCACAGGGCAGTGGTCTCCCCGAAGGGCTGAGTTGAGGACACAAGGGACGGTGCCGGTCAGGATCCGGCTTTGGCTGCCAGGGCCACAGACGTCGATCGGCCCCCGTTCGAGGAGGCCTCCGGAATCCTCTCGCTCAGCTGCAGCCAGGCGGGGAAACCACATGGTGAGCTTCCAGGTTCCATGCCGAGTCAGCCTGCACCGCTGCCGGACCCCAGGCGCGTGGTGTTGTCAGACGTTGGCATTGGGTCCCCATGGGGAGGGAGCCTTAGCTAGGGTTAGGGTTCGGCCCAGGGACGTCGCCAGGGCTGAATCGACTCCAGTCTCGTGATCTCCCTCGAGGGCTGAAGTGAGGGCCCATGCCCGAAGGCGGCTCACTTGCAGGGTTAGGGTTCGAGGCAGGCTTAGGTTGCGGTGGAGGGTCCCGGTTCGGGGTACGGTTAGGGTTAGGGTTAGGTCCCAGGAGGCTCCAGGCGCCGAACCCACAGCAGGGCCGTGGTGTCCCCGAAGGGCTGAGTTGAGGGCACAAGGGACCGTGCCGGTCAGGATCCGTCTTTGGCTGCCAAGGCCACACACGTGATTGGGCCCCCGTTCGAGGAGGCCTCCGGAATCCTCTCGGCAGCTGCAGCCGGGCCTGGGATTCGGCATGGTGAGCTTCCAGGTTCCATGCCGAGTCAGCCTGCACCTCTTCCGGACGCCAGGCGCGTGGTGTTGTCCGACGTTGCCATTGGGTCCTCTTTGGGAGAGAGCCTTAGCTAGGGTTAGGGTTCGGTCCAGGGACGTCGCCAGGGCCGAAGCGGCTCCGGTCTCGTGATCTCCCTCGAGGGCTGAAGTGAGGGCCCATGCAGCAAGGCGGCTCAAGTGCAGGCTTAGGGTTCGAGGCCGGCTTAGGTGTCGGTGGAGGGTCCCCGTTCGGTGTCGGGTTAGGGTTAGGGTTAGGGTTAGGTCCCAGGAGGCTCGGGGCTCCGAACCCACCGCAGGGCAGTGGTCTCCCCGAAGGGCTGAGTTGAGGACACAAGGGACGGTGCCGGTCAGGATCCGGCTTTGGCTGCCAGGGCCACAGACGTCGATCGGCCCCCGTTCGAGGAGGCCTCCGGAATCCTCTAGCTCAGCTGCAGCCAGGCGGGGAAACCACATGGTGAGCTTCCAGGTTCCATGCCGAGGCAGCCTGCACCGCTGCCGGACCCCAGGCGCGTGGTGTTGTCAGACGTTGGCATTGGGTCCCCATGGGGAGGGAGCCTTAGCTAGGGTTAGGGTTCGGCCCAGGGACGTCGCCAGGGCTGAATCGACTCCAGTCTCGTGATCTCCCTCGAGGGCTGAAGTGAGGGCCCATGCCCGAAGGCGGCTCACTTGCAGGGTTAGGGTTCGAGGCAGGCTTAGGTTGCGGTGGAGGGTCCCGGTTCGGGGTACGGTTAGGGTTAGGGTTAGGTCCCAGGAGGCTCCAGGCGCCGAACCCACAGCAGGGCCGTGGTGTCCCCGAAGGGCTGAGTTGAGGGCACAAGGGACCGTGCCGGTCAGGATCCGTCTTTGGCTGCCAAGGCCACACACGTGATTGGGCCCCCGTTCGAGGAGGCCTCCGGAATCCTCTCGGCAGCTGCAGCCGGGCCTGGGATTCGGCATGGTGAGCTTCCAGGTTCCATGCCGAGTCAGCCTGCACCTCTTCCGGACGCCAGGCGCGTGGTGTTGTCCGACGTTGCCATTGGGTCCTCTTGGGGAGAGAGCCTTAGCTAGGGTTAGGGTTCGGTCCAGGGACGTCGCCAGGGCCGAAGCGGCTCCGGTCTCGTGATCTCCCTCGAGGGCTGAAGTGAGGGCCCATGCAGCAAGGCGGCTCAAGTGCAGGCTTAGGGTTCGAGGCCGGCTTAGGTGTCGGTGGAGGGTCCCCGTTCGGTGTCGGGTTAGGGTTAGGGTTAGGTCCCAGGAGGCTCGGGGCGCCGAACCCACCACAGGGCAGTGGTCTCCCCGAAGGGCTGAGTTGAGGACACAAGGGACGGTGCCGGTCAGGATCCGGCTTTGGCTGCCAGGGCCACAGACGTCGATCGGCCCCCGTTCGAGGAGGCCTCCGGAATCCTCTCGCTCAGCTGCAGCCAGGCGGGGAAACCACATGGTGAGCTTCCAGGTTCCATGCCGAGGCAGCCTGCACCGCTGCCGGACCCCAGGCGCGTGGTGTTGTCAGACGTTGGCATTGGGTCCCCATGGGGAGGGAGCCTTAGCTAGGGTTAGGGTTCGGCCCAGGGACGTCGCCAGGGCTGAATCGACTCCAGTCTCGTGATCTCCCTCGAGGGCTGAAGTGAGGGCCCATGCCCGAAGGCGGCTCACTTGCAGGGTTAGGGTTCGAGGCAGGCTTAGGTTGCGGTGGAGGGTCCCGGTTCGGGGTACGGTTAGGGTTAGGGTTAGGTCCCAGGAGGCTCCAGGCGCCGAACCCACAGCAGGGCCGTGGTCTCCCCGAAGGGCTGAGTTGAGGGCACAAGGGACCGTGCCGGTCAGGATCCGTCTTTGGTTGCCAAGGCCACACACGTGATTGGGCCCCCGTTCGAGGAGGCCTCAGGAATCCTCTCGGCAGCTGCAGCCGGGCCTGGGATTCGGCATGGTGAGCTTCCAGGTTCCATGCCGAGTCAGCCTGCACCTCTTCCGGACGCCAGGCGCGTGGTGTTGTCCGACGTTGCCATTGGGTCCTCTTGGGGAGAGAGCCTTAGCTAGGGTTAGGGTTCGGTCCAGGGACGTCGCCAGGGCCGAAGCGGCTCCGGTCTCGTGATCTCCCTCGAGGGCTGAAGTGAGGGCCCATGCAGCAAGGCGGCTCAAGTGCAGGCTTAGGGTTCGAGGCCGGCTTAGGTGTCGGTGGAGGGTCCCCGTTCGGTGTCGGGTTAGGGTTAGGCTTAGGTCCCAGGAGGCTCGGGGCGCCGAACCCACCGCAGGGCAGTGGTCTCCCCGAAGGGCTGAGTTGAGGACACAAGGGACGGTGCCGGTCAGGATCCGGCTTTGGCTGCCAGGGCCACAGACGTCGATCGGCCCCCGTTCGAGGAGGCCTCCGGAATCCTCTCGCTCAGCTGCAGCCAGGCGGGGAAACCACATGGTGAGCTTCCAGGTTCCATGCCGAGTCAGCCTGCACCGCTGCCGGACCCCAGGCGCGTGGTGTTGTCAGACGTTGGCATTGGGTCCCCATGGGGAGGGAGCCTTAGCTAGGGTTAGGGTTCGGCCCAGGGACGTCGCCAGGGCTGAATCGACTCCAGTCTCGTGATCTCCCTCGAGGGCTGAAGTGAGGGCCCATGCCCGAAGGCGGCTCACTTGCAGGGTTAGGGTTCGAGGCAGGCTTAGGTTGCGGTGGAGGGTCCCGGTTCGGGGTACGGTTAGGGTTAGGGTTAGGTCCCAGGAGGCTCCAGGCGCCGAACCCACAGCAGGGCCGTGGTCTCCCCGAAGGGCTGAGTTGAGGGCACAAGGGACCGTGCCGGTCAGGATCCGTCTTTGGCTGCCAAGGCCACACACGTGATTGGGCCCCTGGTCGAGGAGGCCTCAGGAATCCTCTCGGCAGCTGCAGCCGGGCCTGGGATTCGGCATGGTGAGCTTCCAGGTTCCATGCCGAGTCAGCCTGCACCTCTTCCGGACGCCAGGCGCGTGGTGTTGTCCGACGTTGCCATTGGGTCCTCTTGGGGAGAGAGCCTTAGCTAGGGTTAGGGTTCGGTCCAGGGACGTCGCCAGGGCCGAAGCGGCTCCGGTCTCGTGATCTCCCTCGAGGGCTGAAGTGAGGGCCCATGCAGCAAGGCGGCTCAAGTGCAGGCTTAGGGTTCGAGGCCGGCTTAGGTGTCGGTGGAGGGTCCCCGTTCGGTGTCGGGTTAGGGTTAGGCTTAGGTCCCAGGAGGCTCGGGGCGCCGAACCCACCACAGGGCAGTGGTCTCCCCGAAGGGCTGAGTTGAGGACACAAGGGACGGTGCCGGTCAGGATCCGGCTTTGGCTGCCAGGGCCACAGACGTCGATCGGCCCCCGTTCGAGGAGGCCTCCGGAATCCTCTCGCTCAGCTGCAGCCAGGCGGGGAAACCACATGGTGAGCTTCCAGGTTCCATGCCGAGTCAGCCTGCACCGCTGCCGGACCCCAGGCGCGTGGTGTTGTCAGACGTTGGCATTGGGTCCCCATGGGGAGGGAGCCTTAGCTAGGGTTAGGGTTCGGCCCAGGGACGTCGCCAGGGCTGAATCGACTCCAGTCTCGTGATCTCCCTCGAGGGCTGAAGTGAGGGCCCATGCCCGAAGGCGGCTCACTTGCAGGGTTAGGGTTCGAGGCAGGCTTAGGTTGCGGTGGAGGGTCCCGGTTCGGGGTACGGTTAGGGTTAGGGTTAGGTCCCAGGAGGCTCCAGGCGCCGAACCCACAGCAGGGCCGTGGTGTCCCCGAAGGGCTGAGTTGAGGGCACAAGGGACCGTGCCGGTCAGGATCCGTCTTTGGCTGCCAAGGCCACACACGTGATTGGGCCCCCGTTCGAGGAGGCCTCCGGAATCCTCTCGGCAGCTGCAGCCGGGCCTGGGATTCGGCATGGTGAGCTTCCAGGTTCCATGCCGAGTCAGCCTGCACCTCTTCCGGACGCCAGGCGCGTGGTGTTGTCCGACGTTGCCATTGGGTCCTCTTTGGGAGAGAGCCTTAGCTAGGGTTAGGGTTCGGTCCAGGGACGTCGCCAGGGCCGAAGCGGCTCCGGTCTCGTGATCTCCCTCGAGGGCTGAAGTGAGGGCCCATGCAGCAAGGCGGCTCAAGTGCAGGCTTAGGGTTCGAGGCCGGCTTAGGTGTCGGTGGAGGGTCCCCGTTCGGTGTCGGGTTAGGGTTAGGGTTAGGGTTAGGTCCCAGGAGGCTCGGGGCTCCGAACCCACCGCAGGGCAGTGGTCTCCCCGAAGGGCTGAGTTGAGGACACAAGGGACGGTGCCGGTCAGGATCCGGCTTTGGCTGCCAGGGCCACAGACGTCGATCGGCCCCCGTTCGAGGAGGCCTCCGGAATCCTCTAGCTCAGCTGCAGCCAGGCGGGGAAACCACATGGTGAGCTTCCAGGTTCCATGCCGAGGCAGCCTGCACCGCTGCCGGACCCCAGGCGCGTGGTGTTGTCAGACGTTGGCATTGGGTCCCCATGGGGAGGGAGCCTTAGCTAGGGTTAGGGTTCGGCCCAGGGACGTCGCCAGGGCTGAATCGACTCCAGTCTCGTGATCTCCCTCGAGGGCTGAAGTGAGGGCCCATGCCCGAAGGCGGCTCACTTGCAGGGTTAGGGTTCGAGGCAGGCTTAGGTTGCGGTGGAGGGTCCCGGTTCGGGGTACGGTTAGGGTTAGGGTTAGGTCCCAGGAGGCTCCAGGCGCCGAACCCACAGCAGGGCCGTGGTCTCCCCGAAGGGCTGAGTTGAGGGCACAAGGGACCGTGCCGGTCAGGATCCGTCTTTGGCTGCCAAGGCCACACACGTGATTGGGCCCCTGGTCGAGGAGGCCTCCGGAATCCTCTCGGCAGCTGCAGCCGGGCCTGGGATTCGGCATGGTGAGCTTCCAGGTTCCATGCCGAGTCAGCCTGCACCTCTTCCGGACGCCAGGCGCGTGGTGTTGTCCGACGTTGCCATTGGGTCCTCTTTGGGAGAGAGCCTTAGCTAGGGTTAGGGTTCGGTCCAGGGACGTCGCCAGGGCCGAAGCGGCTCCGGTCTCGTGATCTCCCTCGAGGGCTGAAGTGAGGGCCCATGCAGCAAGGCGGCTCAAGTGCAGGCTTAGGGTTCGAGGCCGGCTTAGGTGTCGGTGGAGGGTCCCCGTTCGGTGTCGGGTTAGGGTTAGGGTTAGGTCCCAGGAGGCTCGGGGCGCCGAACCCACCACAGGGCAGTGGTCTCCCCGAAGGGCTGAGTTGAGGACACAAGGGACGGTGCCGGTCAGGATCCGGCTTTGGCTGCCAGGGCCACAGACGTCGATCGGCCCCCGTTCGAGGAGGCCTCCGGAATCCTCTCGCTCAGCTGCAGCCAGGCGGGGAAACCACATGGTGAGCTTCCAGGTTCCATGCCGAGGCAGCCTGCACCGCTGCCGGACCCCAGGCGCGTGGTGTTGTCAGACGTTGGCATTGGGTCCCCATGGGGAGGGAGCCTTAGCTAGGGTTAGGGTTCGGCCCAGGGACGTCGCCAGGGCTGAATCGACTCCAGTCTCGTGATCTCCCTCGAGGGCTGAAGTGAGGGCCCATGCCCGAAGGCGGCTCACTTGCAGGGTTAGGGTTCGAGGCAGGCTTAGGTTGCGGTGGAGGGTCCCGGTTCGGGGTACGGTTAGGGTTAGGGTTAGGTCCCAGGAGGCTCCAGGCGCCGAACCCACAGCAGGGCCGTGGTCTCCCCGAAGGGCTGAGTTGAGGGCACAAGGGACCGTGCCGGTCAGGATCCGTCTTTGGCTGCCAAGGCCACACACGTGATTGGGCCCCCGTTCGAGGAGGCCTCAGGAATCCTCTCGGCAGCTGCAGCCGGGCCTGGGATTCGGCATGGTGAGCTTCCAGGTTCCATGCCGAGTCAGCCTGCACCTCTTCCGGACGCCAGGCGCGTGGTGTTGTCCGACGTTGCCATTGGGTCCTCTTGGGGAGAGAGCCTTAGCTAGGGTTAGGGTTCGGTCCAGGGACGTCGCCAGGGCCGAAGCGGCTCCGGTCTCGTGATCTCCCTCGAGGGCTGAAGTGAGGGCCCATGCAGCAAGGCGGCTCAAGTGCAGGCTTAGGGTTCGAGGCCGGCTTAGGTGTCGGTGGAGGGTCCCCGTTCGGTGTCGGGTTAGGGTTAGGCTTAGGTCCCAGGAGGCTCGGGGCGCCGAACCCACCGCAGGGCAGTGGTCTCCCCGAAGGGCTGAGTTGAGGACACAAGGGACGGTGCCGGTCAGGATCCGGCTTTGGCTGCCAGGGCCACAGACGTCGATCGGCCCCCGTTCGAGGAGGCCTCCGGAATCCTCTCGCTCAGCTGCAGCCAGGCGGGGAAACCACATGGTGAGCTTCCAGGTTCCATGCCGAGTCAGCCTGCACCGCTGCCGGACCCCAGGCGCGTGGTGTTGTCAGACGTTGGCATTGGGTCCCCATGGGGAGGGAGCCTTAGCTAGGGTTAGGGTTCGGCCCAGGGACGTCGCCAGGGCTGAATCGACTCCAGTCTCGTGATCTCCCTCGAGGGCTGAAGTGAGGGCCCATGCCCGAAGGCGGCTCACTTGCAGGGTTAGGGTTCGAGGCAGGCTTAGGTTGCGGTGGAGGGTCCCGGTTCGGGGTACGGTTAGGGTTAGGGTTAGGTCCCAGGAGGCTCCAGGCGCCGAACCCACAGCAGGGCCGTGGTCTCCCCGAAGGGCTGAGTTGAGGGCACAAGGGACCGTGCCGGTCAGGATCCGTCTTTGGCTGCCAAGGCCACACACGTGATTGGGCCCCTGGTCGAGGAGGCCTCCGGAATCCTCTCGGCAGCTGCAGCCGGGCCTGGGATTCGGCATGGTGAGCTTCCAGGTTCCATGCCGAGTCAGCCTGCACCTCTTCCGGACGCCAGGCGCGTGGTGTTGTCCGACGTTGCCATTGGGTCCTCTTGGGGAGAGAGCCTTAGCTAGGGTTAGGGTTCGGTCCAGGGACGTCGCCAGGGCCGAAGCGGCTCCGGTCTCGTGATCTCCCTCGAGGGCTGAAGTGAGGGCCCATGCAGCAAGGCGGCTCAAGTGCAGGCTTAGGGTTCGAGGCCGGCTTAGGTGTCGGTGGAGGGTCCCCGTTCGGTGTCGGGTTAGGGTTAGGCTTAGGTCCCAGGAGGCTCGGGGCGCCGAACCCACCGCAGGGCAGTGGTCTCCCCGAAGGGCTGAGTTGAGGACACAAGGGACGGTGCCGGTCAGGATCCGGCTTTGGCTGCCAGGGCCACAGACGTCGATCGGCCCCCGTTCGAGGAGGCCTCCGGAATCCTCTCGCTCAGCTGCAGCCAGGCGGGGAAACCACATGGTGAGCTTCCAGGTTCCATGCCGAGGCAGCCTGCACCGCTGCCGGACCCCAGGCGCGTGGTGTTGTCAGACGTTGGCATTGGGTCCCCATGGGGAGGGAGCCTTAGCTAGGGTTAGGGTTCGGCCCAGGGACGTCGCCAGGGCTGAATCGACTCCAGTCTCGTGATCTCCCTCGAGGGCTGAAGTGAGGGCCCATGCCCGAAGGCGGCTCACTTGCAGGGTTAGGGTTCGAGGCAGGCTTAGGTTGCGGTGGAGGGTCCCGGTTCGGGGTACGGTTAGGGTTAGGGTTAGGTCCCAGGAGGCTCCAGGCGCCGAACCCACAGCAGGGCCGTGGTCTCCCCGAAGGGCTGAGTTGAGGGCACAAGGGACCGTGCCGGTCAGGATCCGTCTTTGGCTGCCAAGGCCACACACGTGATTGGGCCCCTGGTCGAGGAGGCCTCAGGAATCCTCTCGGCAGCTGCAGCCGGGCCTGGGATTCGGCATGGTGAGCTTCCAGGTTCCATGCCGAGTCAGCCTGCACCTCTTCCGGACGCCAGGCGCGTGGTGTTGTCCGACGTTGCCATTGGGTCCTCTTGGGGAGAGAGCCTTAGCTAGGGTTAGGGTTCGGTCCAGGGACGTCGCCAGGGCCGAAGCGGCTCCGGTCTCGTGATCTCCCTCGAGGGCTGAAGTGAGGGCCCATGCAGCAAGGCGGCTCAAGTGCAGGCTTAGGGTTCGAGGCCGGCTTAGGTGTCGGTGGAGGGTCCCCGTTCGGTGTCGGGTTAGGGTTAGGCTTAGGTCCCAGGAGGCTCGGGGCGCCGAACCCACCGCAGGGCAGTGGTCTCCCCGAAGGGCTGAGTTGAGGACACAAGGGACGGTGCCGGTCAGGATCCGGCTTTGGCTGCCAGGGCCACAGACGTCGATCGGCCCCCGTTCGAGGAGGCCTCCGGAATCCTCTCGCTCAGCTGCAGCCAGGCGGGGAAACCACATGGTGAGCTTCCAGGTTCCATGCCGAGTCAGCCTGCACCGCTGCCGGACCCCAGGCGCGTGGTGTTGTCAGACGTTGGCATTGGGTCCCCATGGGGAGGGAGCCTTAGCTAGGGTTAGGGTTCGGCCCAGGGACGTCGCCAGGGCTGAATCGACTCCAGTCTCGTGATCTCCCTCGAGGGCTGAAGTGAGGGCCCATGCCCGAAGGCGGCTCACTTGCAGGGTTAGGGTTCGAGGCAGGCTTAGGTTGCGGTGGAGGGTCCCGGTTCGGGGTACGGTTAGGGTTAGGGTTAGGTCCCAGGAGGCTCCAGGCGCCGAACCCACAGCAGGGCCGTGGTCTCCCCGAAGGGCTGAGTTGAGGGCACAAGGGACCGTGCCGGTCAGGATCCGTCTTTGGCTGCCAAGGCCACACACGTGATTGGGCCCCTGGTCGAGGAGGCCTCCGGAATCCTCTCGGCAGCTGCAGCCGGGCCTGGGATTCGGCATGGTGAGCTTCCAGGTTCCATGCCGAGTCAGCCTGCACCTCTTCCGGACGCCAGGCGCGTGGTGTTGTCCGACGTTGCCATTGGGTCCTCTTGGGGAGAGAGCCTTAGCTAGGGTTAGGGTTCGGTCCAGGGACGTCGCCAGGGCCGAAGCGGCTCCGGTCTCGTGATCTCCCTCGAGGGCTGAAGTGAGGGCCCATGCAGCAAGGCGGCTCAAGTGCAGGCTTAGGGTTCGAGGCCGGCTTAGGTGTCGGTGGAGGGTCCCCGTTCGGTGTCGGGTTAGGGTTAGGCTTAGGTCCCAGGAGGCTCGGGGCGCCGAACCCACCGCAGGGCAGTGGTCTCCCCGAAGGGCTGAGTTGAGGACACAAGGGACGGTGCCGGTCAGGATCCGGCTTTGGCTGCCAGGGCCACAGACGTCGATCGGCCCCCGTTCGAGGAGGCCTCCGGAATCCTCTCGCTCAGCTGCAGCCAGGCGGGGAAACCACATGGTGAGCTTCCAGGTTCCATGCCGAGTCAGCCTGCACCGCTGCCGGACCCCAGGCGCGTGGTGTTGTCAGACGTTGGCATTGGGTCCCCATGGGGAGGGAGCCTTAGCTAGGGTTAGGGTTCGGCCCAGGGACGTCGCCAGGGCTGAATCGACTCCAGTCTCGTGATCTCCCTCGAGGGCTGAAGTGAGGGCCCATGCCCGAAGGCGGCTCACTTGCAGGGTTAGGGTTCGAGGCAGGCTTAGGTTGCGGTGGAGGGTCCCGGTTCGGGGTACGGTTAGGGTTAGGGTTAGGTCCCAGGAGGCTCCAGGCGCCGAACCCACAGCAGGGCCGTGGTCTCCCCGAAGGGCTGAGTTGAGGGCACAAGGGACCGTGCCGGTCAGGATCCGTCTTTGGCTGCCAAGGCCACACACGTGATTGGGCCCCTGGTCGAGGAGGCCTCCGGAATCCTCTCGGCAGCTGCAGCCGGGCCTGGGATTCGGCATGGTGAGCTTCCAGGTTCCATGCCGAGTCAGCCTGCACCTCTTCCGGACGCCAGGCGCGTGGTGTTGTCCGACGTTGCCATTGGGTCCTCTTGGGGAGAGAGCCTTAGCTAGGGTTAGGGTTCGGTCCAGGGACGTCGCCAGGGCCGAAGCGGCTCCGGTCTCGTGATCTCCCTCGAGGGCTGAAGTGAGGGCCCATGCAGCAAGGCGGCTCAAGTGCAGGCTTAGGGTTCGAGGCCGGCTTAGGTGTCGGTGGAGGGTCCCCGTTCGGTGTCGGGTTAGGGTTAGGCTTAGGTCCCAGGAGGCTCGGGGCGCCGAACCCACCGCAGGGCAGTGGTCTCCCCGAAGGGCTGAGTTGAGGACACAAGGGACGGTGCCGGTCAGGATCCGGCTTTGGCTGCCAGGGCCACAGACGTCGATCGGCCCCCGTTCGAGGAGGCCTCCGGAATCCTCTCGCTCAGCTGCAGCCAGGCGGGGAAACCACATGGTGAGCTTCCAGGTTCCATGCCGAGTCAGCCTGCACCGCTGCCGGACCCCAGGCGCGTGGTGTTGTCAGACGTTGGCATTGGGTCCCCATGGGGAGGGAGCCTTAGCTAGGGTTAGGGTTCGGCCCAGGGACGTCGCCAGGGCTGAATCGAATCCAGTCTCGTGATCTCCCTCGAGGGCTGAAGTGAGGGCACATGCCCGAAGGCGGCTCACTTGCAGGGTTAGGGTTCGAGGCAGGCTTAGGTTGCGGTGGAGGGTCCCGGGTCGGGGTACGCTTAGGGTTAGGGTTAGGTCCCAGGAGGCTCCAGGCGCCGAACCCACAGCAGGGCCGTGGTCTCCCCGAAGGGCTGAGTTGAGGGCACAAGGGACCGTGCCGGTCAGGATCCGTCTTTGGCTGCCAAGGCCACACACGTGATTGGGCCCCCGTTCGAGGAGGCCTCCGGAATCCTCTCGGCAGCTGCAGCCGGGCCTGGGATTCGGCATGGTGAGCTTCCAGGTTCCATGCCGAGTCAGCCTGCACCTCTTCCGGACGCCAGGCGCGTGGTGTTGTCCGACGTTGCCATTGGGTCCTCTTGGGGAGAGAGCCTTAGCTAGGGTTAGGGTTCGGTCCAGGGACGTCGCCAGGGCCGAAGCGGCTCCGGTCTCGTGATCTCCCTCGAGGGCTGAAGTGAGGGCCCATGCAGCAAGGCGGCTCAAGTGCAGGCTTAGGGTTCGAGGCCGGCTTAGGTGTCGGTGGAGGGTCCCCGTTCGGTGTCGGGTTAGGGTTAGGGTTAGGTCCCAGGAGGCTCCGGGCGCCGAACCCACCGCAGGGCAGTGGTCTCCCCGAAGGGCTGAGTTGAGGACACAAGGGACGGTGCCGGTCAGGATCCGGCTTTGGCTGCCAGGGCCACAGACGTCGATCGGCCCCCGTTCGAGGAGGCCTCCGGAATCCTCTCGCTCAGCTGCAGCCAGGCGGGGAAACCACATGGTGAGCTTCCAGGTTCCATGCCGAGTCAGCCTGCACCGCTGCCGGACCCCAGGCGCGTGGTGTTGTCAGACGTTGGCATTGGGTCCCCATGGGGAGGGAGCCTTAGCTAGGGTTAGGGTTCGGCCCAGGGACGTCGCCAGGGCTGAATCGACTCCAGTCTCGTGATCTCCCTCGAGGGCTGAAGTGAGGGCCCATGCCCGAAGGCGGCTCACTTGCAGGGTTAGGGTTCGAGGCAGGCTTAGGTTGCGGTGGAGGGTCCCGGTTCGGGGTACGGTTAGGGTTAGGGTTAGGTCCCAGGAGGCTCCAGGCGCCGAACCCACAGCAGGGCCGTGGTCTCCCCGAAGGGCTGAGTTGAGGGCACAAGGGACCGTGCCGGTCAGGATCCGTCTTTGGCTGCCAAGGCCACACACGTGATTGGGCCCCCGTTCGAGGAGGCCTCCGGAATCCTCTCGGCAGCTGCAGCCGGGCCTGGGATTCGGCATGGTGAGCTTCCAGGTTCCATGCCGAGTCAGCCTGCACCTCTTCCGGACGCCAGGCGCGTGGTGTTGTCCGACGTTGCCATTGGGTCCTCTTTGGGAGAGAGCCTTAGCTAGGGTTAGGGTTCGGTCCAGGGACGTCGCCAGGGCCGAAGCGGCTCCGGTCTCGTGATCTCCCTCGAGGGCTGAAGTGAGGGCCCATGCAGCAAGGCGGCTCAAGTGCAGGCTTAGGGTTCGAGGCCGGCTTAGGTGTCGGTGGAGGGTCCCCGTTCGGTGTCGGGTTAGGGTTAGGGTTAGGTCCCAGGAGGCTCGGGACGCCGAACCCACCGCAGGGCAGTGGTCTCCCCGAAGGGCTGAGTTGAGGACACACGGGACGGTGCCGGTCAGGATCCGGCTTTGGCTGCCAGGGCCACAGACGTCGATCGGCCCCCGTTCGAGGAGGCCTCCGGAATCCTCTCGCTCAGCTGCAGCCAGGCGGGGAAACCACATGGTGAGCTTCCAGGTTCCATGCCGAGTCAGCCTGCACCGCTGCCGGACCCCAGGCGCGTGGTGTTGTCAGACGTTGGCATTGGGTCCCCATGGGGAGGGAGCCTTAGCTAGGGTTAGGGTTCGGCCCAGGGACGTCGCCAGGGCTGAATCGACTCCAGTCTCGTGATCTCCCTCGAGGGCTGAAGTGAGGGCCCATGCCCGAAGGCGGCTCACTTGCAGGGTTAGGGTTCGAGGCAGGCTTAGGTTGCGGTGGAGGGTCCCGGTTCGGGGTACGGTTAGGGTTAGGGTTAGGTCCCAGGAGGCTCCAGGCGCCGAACCCACAGCAGGGCCGTGGTCTCCCCGAAGGGCTGAGTTGAGGGCACAAGGGACCGTGCCGGTCAGGATCCGTCTTTGGCTGCCAAGGCCACACACGTGATTGGGCCCCTGGTCGAGGAGGCCTCCGGAATCCTCTCGGCAGCTGCAGCCGGGCCTGGGATTCGGCATGGTGAGCTTCCAGGTTCCATGCCGAGTCAGCCTGCACCTCTTCCGGACGCCAGGCGCGTGGTGTTGTCCGACGTTGCCACTGGGTCCTCTTGGGGAGAGAGCCTTAGCTAGGGTTAGGGTTCGGTCCAGGGACGTCGCCAGGGCCGAAGCGGCTCCGGTCTCGTGATCTCCCTCGAGGGCTGAAGTGAGGGCCCATGCAGCAAGGCGGCTCAAGTGCAGGCTTAGGGTTCGAGGCCGGCTTAGGTGTCGGTGGAGGGTCCCCGTTCGGTGTCGGGTTAGGGTTAGGGTTAGGGCTAGGTCCCAGGAGGCTCGGGGCGCCGAACCCACCGCAGGGCAGTGGTCTCCCCGAAGGGCTGAGTTGAGGACACAAGGGACGGTGCCGGTCAGGATCCGGCTTTGGCTGCCAGGGCCACAGACGTCGATCGGCCGCCGTTCGAGGAGGCCTCCGGAATCCTCTCGCTCAGCTGCAGCCAGGCGGGGAAACCACATGGTGAGCTTCCAGGTTCCATGCCGAGTCAGCCTGCACCGCTGCCGGACCCCAGGCGCGTGGTGTTGTCAGACGTTGGCATTGGGTCCCCATGGGGAGGGAGCCTTAGCTAGGGTTAGGGTTCGGCCCAGGGACGTCGCCAGGGCTGAATCGACTCCAGTCTCGTGATCTCCCTCGAGGGCTGAAGTGAGGGCCCATGCCCGAAGGCAGCTCACTTGCAGGGTTAGGGTTCGAGGCAGGCTTAGGTTGCGGTGGAGGGTCCCGGTTCGGGGTACGGTTAGGGTTAGGGTTAGGTCCCAGGAGGCTCCAGGCGCCGAACCCACGGCAGGGCCGTGGTCTCCCCGAAGGGCTGAGTTGAGGGCACAAGGGACCGTGCCGGTCAGGATCCGTCTTTGGCTGCCAAGGCCACACACGTGATTGGGCCCCTGGTCGAGTAGGCCTCCGGAATCCTCTCGGCAGCTGCAGCCGGGCCTGGGATTCGGCATGGTGAGCTTCCAGGTTCCATGCCGAGTCAGCCTGCACCTCTTCCGGACGCCAGGCGCGTGGTGTTGTCCGACGTTGCCATTGGGTCCTCTTGGGGAGAGAGCCTTAGCTAGGGTTAGGGTTCGGTCCAGGGACGTCGCCAGGGCCGAAGCGGCTCCGGTCTCGTGATCTCCCTCGAGGGCTGAAGTGAGGGCCCATGCAGCAAGGCGGCTCAAGTGCAGGCTTAGGGTTCGAGGCCGGCTTAGGTGTCGGTGGAGGGTCCCCGTTCGGTGTCGGGTTAGGGTTAGGGTTAGGGCTAGGTCCCAGGAGGCTCGGGGCGCCGAACCCACCGCAGGGCAGTGGTCTCCCCGAAGGGCTGAGTTGAGGACACAAGGGACGGTGCCGGTCAGGATCCGGCTTTGGCTGCCAGGGCCACAGACGTCGATCGGCCCCCGTTCGAGGAGGCCTCCGGAATCCTCTCGCTCAGCTGCAGCCAGGCGGGGAAACCACATGGTGAGCTTCCAGGTTCCATGCCGAGTCAGCCTGCACCGCTGCCGGACCCCAGGCGCGTGGTGTTGTCAGACGTTGGCATTGGGTCCCCATGGGGAGGGAGCCTTAGCTAGGGTTAGGTTTCGGCCCAGGGACGTCGCCAGGGCTGAATCGACTCCAGTCTCGTGATCTCCCTCGAGGGCTGAAGTGAGGGCCCATGCCCGAAGGCGGCTCACTTGCAGGGTTAGGGTTCGAGGCAGGCTTAGGTTGCGGTGGAGGGTCCCGGTTCGGGGTACGGTTAGGGTTAGGGTTAGGTCCCAGGAGGCTCCAGGCGCCGAACCCACAGCAGGGCCGTGGTCTCCCCGAAGGGCTGAGTTGAGGGCACAAGGGACCGTGCCGGTCAGGATCCGTCTTTGGCTGCCAAGGCCACACACGTGATTGGGCCCCTGGTCGAGGAGGCCTCCGGAATCCTCTCGGCAGCTGCAGCCGGGCCTGGGATTCGGCATGGTGAGCTTCCAGGTTCCATGCCGAGTCAGCCTGCACCTCTTCCGGACGCCAGGCGCGTGGTGTTGTCCGACGTTGCCATTGGGTCCTCTTGGGGAGAGAGCCTTAGCTAGGGTTAGGGTTCGGTCCAGGGACGTCGCCAGGGCCGAAGCGGCTCCGGTCTCGTGATCTCCCTCGAGGGCTGAAGTGAGGGCCCATGCAGCAAGGCGGCTCAAGTGCAGGCTTAGGGTTCGAGGCCGGCTTAGGTGTCGGTGGAGGGTCCCCGTTCGGTGTCGGGTTAGGGTTAAGGTTAGGGCTAGGTCCCAGGAGGCTCGGGGCGCCGAACCCACCGCAGGGCAGTGGTCTCCCCGAAGGGCTGAGTTGAGGACACAAGGGACGGTGCCGGTCAGGATCCGGCTTTGGCTGCCAGGGCCACAGACGTCGATCGGCCCCCGTTCGAGGAGGCCTCCGGAATCCTCTCGCTCAGCTGCAGCCAGGCGGGGAAACCACATGGTGAGCTTCCAGGTTCCATGCCGAGTCAGCCTGCACCGCTGCCGGACCCCAGGCGCGTGGTGTTGTCAGACGTTGGCATTGGGTCCCCATGGGGAGGGAGCCTTAGCTAGGGTTAGGGTTCGGCCCAGGGACGTCGCCAGGGCTGAATCGACTCCAGTCTCGTGATCTCCCTCGAGGGCTGAAGTGAGGGCCCATGCCCGAAGGCGGCTCACTTGCAGGGTTAGGGTTCGAGGCAGGCTTCGGTTGCGGTGGAGGGTCCCGGTTCGGGGTACGCTTAGGGTTAGGGTTAGGTCCCAGGAGGCTCCAGGCGCCGAACCCACAGCAGGGCCGTGGTCTCCCCGAAGGGCTGAGTTGAGGGCACAAGGGACCGTGCCGGTCAGGATCCGTCTTTGGCTGCCAAGGCCACACACGTGATTGGGCCCCTGGTCGAGGAGGCCTCCGGAATCCTCTCGGCAGCTGCAGCCGGGCCTGGGATTCGGCATGGTGAGCTTCCAGGTTCCATGCCGAGTCAGCCTGCACCTCTTCCGGACGCCAGGCGCGTGGTGTTGTCCGACGTTGCCATTGGGTCCTCTTGGGGAGAGAGCCTTAGCTAGGGTTAGGGTTCGGTCCAGGGACGTCGCCAGGGCCGAAGCGGCTCCGGTCTCGTGATCTCCCTCGAGGGCTGAAGTGAGGGCCCATGCAGCAAGGCGGCTCAAGTGCAGGCTTAGGGTTCGAGGCCGGCTTAGGTGTCGGTGGAGGGTCCCCGTTCGGTGTCGGGTTAGGGTTAGGGTTAGGGCTAGGTCCCAGGAGGCTCGGGGCGCCGAACCCACCGCAGGGCAGTGGTCTCCCCGAAGGGCTGAGTTGAGGACACAAGGGACGGTGCCGGTCAGGATCCGGCTTTGGCTGCCAGGGCCACAGACGTCGATCGGCCCCCGTTCGAGGAGGCCTCCGGAATCCTCTCGCTCAGCTGCAGCCAGGCGGGGAAACCACATGGTGAGCTTCCAGGTTCCATGCCGAGTCAGCCTGCACCGCTGCCGGACCCCAGGCGCGTGGTGTTGTCAGACGTTGGCATTGGGTCCCCATGGGGAGGGAGCCTTAGCTAGGGTTAGGGTTCGGCCCAGGGACGTCGCCAGGGCTGAATCGACTCCAGTCTCGTGATCTCCCTCGAGGGCTGAAGTGAGGGCCCATGCCCGAAGGCGGCTCACTTGCAGGGTTAGGGTTCGAGGCAGGCTTAGGTTGCGGTGGAGGGTCCCGGTTCGGGGTACGGTTAGGGTTAGGGTTAGGTCCCAGGAGGCTCCAGGCGCCGAACCCACAGCAGGGCCGTGGTCTCCCCGAAGGGCTGAGTTGAGGGCACAAGGGACCGTGCCGGTCAGGATCCGTCTTTGGCTGCCAAGGCCACACACGTGATTGGGCCCCTGGTCGAGGAGGCCTCCGGAATCCTCTCGGCAGCTGCAGCCGGGCCTGGGATTCGGCATGGTGAGCTTCCAGGTTCCATGCCGAGTCAGCCTGCACCTCTTCCGGACGCCAGGCGCGTGGTGTTGTCCGACGTTGCCATTGGGTCCTCTTGGGGAGAGAGCCTTAGCTAGGGTTAGGGTTCGGTCCAGGGACGTCGCCAGGGCCGAAGCGGCTCCGGTCTCGTGATCTCCCTCGAGGGCTGAAGTGAGGGCCCATGCAGCAAGGCGGCTCAAGTGCAGGCTTAGGGTTCGAGGCCGGCTTAGGTGTCGGTGGAGGGTCCCCGTTCGGTGTCGGGTTAGGGTTAGGGTTAGGGCTAGGTCCCAGGAGGCTCGGGGCGCCGAACCCACCGCAGGGCAGTGGTCTCCCCGAAGGGCTGAGTTGAGGACACAAGGGACGGTGCCGGTCAGGATCCGGCTTTGGCTGCCAGGGCCACAGACGTCGATCGGCCCCCGTTCGAGGAGGCCTCCGGAATCCTCTCGCTCAGCTGCAGCCAGGCGGGGAAACCACATGGTGAGCTTCCAGGTTCCATGCCGAGTCAGCCTGCACCGCTGCCGGACCCCAGGCGCGTGGTGTTGTCAGACGTTGGCATTGGGTCCCCATGGGGAGGGAGCCTTAGCTAGGGTTAGGGTTCGGCCCAGGGACGTCGCCAGGGCTGAATCGACTCCAGTCTCGTGATCTCCCTCGAGGGCTGAAGTGAGGGCCCATGCCCGAAGGCGGCTCACTTGCAGGGTTAGGGTTCGAGGCAGGCTTAGGTTGCGGTGGAGGGTCCCGGTTCGGGGTACGGTTAGGGTTAGGGTTAGGTCCCAGGAGGCTCCAGGCGCCGAACCCACAGCAGGGCCGTGGTCTCCCCGAAGGGCTGAGTTGAGGGCACAAGGGACCGTGCCGGTCAGGATCCGTCTTTGGCTGCCAAGGCCACACACGTGATTGGGCCCCTGGTCGAGGAGGCCTCCGGAATCCTCTCGGCAGCTGCAGCCGGGCCTGGGATTCGGCATGGTGAGCTTCCAGGTTCCATGCCGAGTCAGCCTGCACCTCTTCCGGACGCCAGGCGCGTGGTGTTGTCCGACGTTGCCATTGGGTCCTCTTGGGGAGAGAGCCTTAGCTAGGGTTAGGGTTCGGTCCAGGGACGTCGCCAGGGCCGAAGCGGCTCCGGTCTCGTGATCTCCCTCGAGGGCTGAAGTGAGGGCCCATGCAGCAAGGCGGCTCAAGTGCAGGCTTAGGGTTCGAGGCCGGCTTAGGTGTCGGTGGAGGGTCCCCGTTCGGTGTCGGGTTAGGGTTAAGGTTAGGGCTAGGTCCCAGGAGGCTCGGGGCGCCGAACCCACCGCAGGGCAGTGGTCTCCCCGAAGGGCTGAGTTGAGGACACAAGGGACGGTGCCGGTCAGGATCCGGCTTTGGCTGCCAGGGCCACAGACGTCGATCGGCCCCCGTTCGAGGAGGCCTCCGGAATCCTCTCGCTCAGCTGCAGCCAGGCGGGGAAACCACATGGTGAGCTTCCAGGTTCCATGCCGAGTCAGCCTGCACCGCTGCCGGACCCCAGGCGCGTGGTGTTGTCAGACGTTGGCATTGGGTCCCCATGGGGAGGGAGCCTTAGCTAGGGTTAGGGTTCGGCCCAGGGACGTCGCCAGGGCTGAATCGACTCCAGTCTCGTGATCTCCCTCGAGGGCTGAAGTGAGGGCCCATGCCCGAAGGCGGCTCACTTGCAGGGTTAGGGTTCGAGGCAGGCTTCGGTTGCGGTGGAGGGTCCCGGTTCGGGGTACGCTTAGGGTTAGGGTTAGGTCCCAGGAGGCTCCAGGCGCCGAACCCACAGCAGGGCCGTGGTCTCCCCGAAGGGCTGAGTTGAGGGCACAAGGGACCGTGCCGGTCAGGATCCGTCTTTGGCTGCCAAGGCCACACACGTGATTGGGCCCCTGGTCGAGGAGGCCTCCGGAATCCTCTCGGCAGCTGCAGCCGGGCCTGGGATTCCGCATGGTGAGCTTCCAGGTTCCATGCCGAGTCAGCCTGCACCTCTTCCGGACGCCAGGCGCGTGGTGTTGTCCGACGTTGCCATTGGGTCCTCTTGGGGAGAGAGCCTTAGCTAGGGTTAGGGTTCGGTCCAGGGACGTCGCCAGGGCCGAAGCGGCTCCGGTCTCGTGATCTCCCTCGAGGGCTGAAGTGAGGGCCCATGCAGCAAGGCGGCTCAAGTGCAGGCTTAGGGTTCGAGGCCGGCTTAGGTGTCGGTGGAGGGTCCCCGTTCGGTGTCGGGTTAGGGTTAGGGTTAGGGCTAGGTCCCAGGAGGCTCGGGGCGCCGAACCCACCGCAGGGCAGTGGTCTCCCCGAAGGGCTGAGTTGAGGACACAAGGGACGGTGCCGGTCAGGATCCGGCTTTGGCTGCCAGGGCCACAGACGTCGATCGGCCCCCGTTCGAGGAGGCCTCCGGAATCCTCTCGCTCAGCTGCAGCCAGGCGGGGAAACCACATGGTGAGCTTCCAGGTTCCATGCCGAGTCAGCCTGCACCGCTGCCGGACCCCAGGCGCGTGGTGTTGTCAGACGTTGGCATTGGGTCCCCATGGGGAGGGAGCCTTAGCTAGGGTTAGGGTTCGGCCCAGGGACGTCGCCAGGGCTGAATCGACTCCAGTCTCGTGATCTCCCTCGAGGGCTGAAGTGAGGGCCCATGCCCGAAGGCGGCTCACTTGCAGGGTTAGGGTTCGAGGCAGGCTTAGGTTGCGGTGGAGGGTCCCGGTTCGGGGTACGGTTAGGGTTAGGGTTAGGTCCCAGGAGGCTCCAGGCGCCGAACCCACAGCAGGGCCGTGGTCTCCCCGAAGGGCTGAGTTGAGGGCACAAGGGACCGTGCCGGTCAGGATCCGTCTTTGGCTGCCAAGGCCACACACGTGATTGGGCCCCTGGTCGAGGAGGCCTCCGGAATCCTCTCGGCAGCTGCAGCCGGGCCTGGGATTCGGCATGGTGAGCTTCCAGGTTCCATGCCGAGTCAGCCTGCACCTCTTCCGGACGCCAGGCGCGTGGTGTTGTCCGACGTTGCCATTGGGTCCTCTTGGGGAGAGAGCCTTAGCTAGGGTTAGGGTTCGGTCCAGGGACGTCGCCAGGGCCGAAGCGGCTCCGGTCTCGTGATCTCCCTCGAGGGCTGAAGTGAGGGCCCATGTAGCAAGGCGGCTCAAGTGCAGGCTTAGGGTTCGAGGCCGGCTTAGGTGTCGGTGGAGGGTCCCCGTTCGGTGTCGGGTTAGGGTTAGGGTTAGGTCCCAGGAGGCTCCGGGCGCCGAACCCACCGCAGGGCAGTGGTCTCCCCGAAGGGCTGAGTTGAGGACACAAGGGACGGTGCCGGTCAGGATCCGGCTTTGGCTGCCAGGGCCACAGACGTCGATCGGCCCCCGTTCGAGGAGGCCTCCGGAATCCTCTCGCTCAGCTGCAGCCAGGCGGGGAAACCACATGGTGAGCTTCCAGGTTCCATGCCGAGTCAGCCTGCACCGCTGCCGGACCCCAGGCGCGTGGTGTTGTCAGACGTTGGCATTGGGTCCCCATGGGGAGGGAGCCTTAGCTAGGGTTAGGGTTCGGCCCAGGGACGTCGCCAGGGCTGAATCGACTCCAGTCTCGTGATCTCCCTCGAGGGCTGAAGTGAGGGCCCATGCCCGAAGGCGGCTCACTTGCAGGGTTAGGGTTCGAGGCAGGCTTAGGTTGCGGTGGAGGGTCCCGGTTCGGGGTACGGTTAGGGTTAGGGTTAGGTCCCAGGAGGCTCCAGGCGCCGAACCCACAGCAGGGCCGTGGTCTCCCCGAAGGGCTGAGTTGAGGGCACAAGGGACCGTGCCGGTCAGGATCCGTCTTTGGCTGCCAAGGCCACACACGTGATTGGGCCCCCGTTCGAGGAGGCCTCCGGAATCCTCTCGGCAGCTGCAGCCGGGCCTGGGATTCGGCATGGTGAGCTTCCAGGTTCCATGCCGAGTCAGCCTGCACCTCTTCCGGACGCCAGGCGCGTGGTGTTGTCCGACGTTGCCATTGGGTCCTCTTGGGGAGAGAGCCTTAGCTAGGGTTAGGGTTCGGTCCAGGGACGTCGCCAGGGCCGAAGCGGCTCCGGTCTCGTGATCTCCCTCGAGGGCTGAAGTGAGGGCCCATGCAGCAAGGCGGCTCAAGTGCAGGCTTAGGGTTCGAGGCCGGCTTAGGTGTCGGTGGAGGGTCCCCGTTCGGTGTCGGGTTAGGGTTAGGGTTAGGGTTAGGTCCCAGGAGGCTCGGGGCTCCGAACCCACCGCAGGGCAGTGGTCTCCCCGAAGGGCTGAGTTGAGGACACAAGGGACGGTGCCGGTCAGGATCCGGCTTTGGCTGCCAGGGCCACAGACGTCGATCGACCCCCGTTCGAGGAGGCCTCCGGAATCCTCTCGCTCAGCTGCAGCCAAGCGGGGAAACCACATGGTGAGCTTCCAGGTTCCATGCCGAGTCAGCCTGCACCGCTGCCGGACCCCAGGCGCGTGGTGTTGTCAGACGTTGGCATTGGGTCCCCATGGGGAGGGAGCCTTAGCTAGGGTTAGGGTCGGCCCAGGGACGTCGCCAGGGCTGAATCGACTCCAGTCTCGTGATCTCCCTCGAGGGCTGAAGTGAGGGCCCATGCCCGAAGGCGGCTCACTTGCAGGGTTAGGGTTCGAGGCAGGCTTAGGTTGCGGTGGAGGGTCCCGGTTCGGGGTACGGTTAGGGTTAGGGTTAGGTCCCAGGAGGCTCCAGGCGCCGAACCCACAGCAGGGCCGTGGTCTCCCCGAAGGGCTGAGTTGAGGGCACAAGGGACCGTGCCGGTCAGGATCCGTCTTTGGCTGCCAAGGCCACACACGTGATTGGGCCCCTGGTCGAGGAGGCCTCCGGAATCCTCTCGGCAGCTGCAGCCGGGCCTGGGATTCGGCATGGTGAGCTTCCAGGTTCCATGCCGAGTCAGCCTGCACCTCTTCCGGACACCAGGCGCGTGGTGTTGTCCGACGTTGCCATTGGGTCCTCTTGGGGAGAGAGCCTTAGCTAGGGTTAGGGTTCGGTCCAGGGACGTCGCCAGGGCCGAAGCGGCTCCGGTCTCGTGATCTCCCTCGAGGGCTGAAGTGAGGGCCCATGCAGCAAGGCGGCTCAAGTGCAGGCTTAGGGTTCGAGGCCGGCTTAGGTGTCGGTGGAGGGTCCCCGTTCGGTGTCGGGTTAGGGTTAGGGTTAGGTCCCAGGAGGCTCGGGACGCCGAACCCACCGCAGGGCAGTGGTCTCCCCGAAGGGCTGAGTTGAGGACACACGGGACGGTGCCGGTCAGGATCCGGCTTTGGCTGCCAGGGCCACAGACGTCGATCGGCCCCCGTTCGAGGAGGCCTCCGGAATCCTCTCGCTCAGCTGCAGCCAGGCGGGGAAACCACATGGTGAGCTTCCAGGTTCCATGCCGAGTCAGCCTGCACCGCTGCCGGACCCCAGGCGCGTGGTGTTGTCAGACGTTGGCATTGGGTCCCCATGGGGAGGGAGCCTTAGCTAGGGTTAGGGTTCGGCCCAGGGACGTCGCCAGGGCTGAATCGACTCCAGTCTCGTGATCTCCCTCGAGGGCTGAAGTGAGGGCCCATGCCCGAAGGCGGCTCACTTGCAGGGTTAGGGTTCGAGGCAGGCTTAGGTTGCGGTGGAGGGTCCCGGTTCGGGGTACGGTTAGGGTTAGGGTTAGGTCCCAGGAGGCTCCAGGCGCCGAACCCACAGCAGGGCCGTGGTCTCCCCGAAGGGCTGAGTTGAGGGCACAAGGGACCGTGCCGGTCAGGATCCGTCTTTGGCTGCCAAGGCCACACACGTGATTGGGCCCCTGGTCGAGGAGGCCTCCGGAATCCTCTCGGCAGCTGCAGCCGGGCCTGGGATTCGGCATGGTGAGCTTCCAGGTTCCATGCCGAGTCAGCCTGCACCTCTTCCGGACGCCAGGCGCGTGGTGTTGTCCGACGTTGCCATTGGGTCCTCTTGGGGAGAGAGCCTTAGCTAGGGTTAGGGTTCGGTCCAGGGACGTCGCCAGGGCCGAAGCGGCTCCGGTCTCGTGATCTCCCTCGAGGGCTGAAGTGAGGGCCCATGCAGCAAGGCGGCTCAAGTGCAGGCTTAGGGTTCGAGGCCGGCTTAGGTGTCGGTGGAGGGTCCCCGTTCGGTGTCGGGTTAGGGTTAGGGTTAGGGCTAGGTCCCAGGAGGCTCGGGGCGCCGAACCCACCGCAGGGCAGTGGTCTCCCCGAAGGGCTGAGTTGAGGACACAAGGGACGGTGCCGGTCAGGATCCGGCTTTGGCTGCCAGGGCCACAGACGTCGATCGGCCGCCGTTCGAGGAGGCCTCCGGAATCCTCTCGCTCAGCTGCAGCCAGGCGGGGAAACCACATGGTGAGCTTCCAGGTTCCATGCCGAGTCAGCCTGCACCGCTGCCGGACCCCAGGCGCGTGGTGTTGTCAGACGTTGGCATTGGGTCCCCATGGGGAGGGAGCCTTAGCTAGGGTTAGGGTTCGGCCCAGGGACGTCGCCAGGGCTGAATCGACTCCAGTCTCGTGATCTCCCTCGAGGGCTGAAGTGAGGGCCCATGCCCGAAGGCAGCTCACTTGCAGGGTTAGGGTTCGAGGCAGGCTTAGGTTGCGGTGGAGGGTCCCGGTTCGGGGTACGGTTAGGGTTAGGGTTAGGTCCCAGGAGGCTCCAGGCGCCGAACCCACGGCAGGGCCGTGGTCTCCCCGAAGGGCTGAGTTGAGGGCACAAGGGACCGTGCCGGTCAGGATCCGTCTTTGGCTGCCAAGGCCACACACGTGATTGGGCCCCTGGTCGAGGAGGCCTCCGGAATCCTCTCGGCAGCTGCAGCCGGGCCTGGGATTCGGCATGGTGAGCTTCCAGGTTCCATGCCGAGTCAGCCTGCACCTCTTCCGGACGCCAGGCGCGTGGTGTTGTCCGACGTTGCCATTGGGTCCTCTTGGGGAGAGAGCCTTAGCTAGGGTTAGGGTTCGGTCCAGGGACGTCGCCAGGGCCGAAGCGGCTCCGGTCTCGTGATCTCCCTCGAGGGCTGAAGTGAGGGCCCATGCAGCAAGGCGGCTCAAGTGCAGGCTTAGGGTTCGAGGCCGGCTTAGGTGTCGGTGGAGGGTCCCCGTTCGGTGTCGGGTTAGGGTTAGGGTTAGGGCTAGGTCCCAGGAGGCTCGGGGCGCCGAACCCACCGCAGGGCAGTGGTCTCCCCGAAGGGCTGAGTTGAGGACACAAGGGACGGTGCCGGTCAGGATCCGGCTTTGGCTGCCAGGGCCACAGACGTCGATCGGCCCCCGTTCGAGGAGGCCTCCGGAATCCTCTCGCTCAGCTGCAGCCAGGCGGGGAAACCACATGGTGAGCTTCCAGGTTCCATGCCGAGTCAGCCTGCACCGCTGCCGGACCCCAGGCGCGTGGTGTTGTCAGACGTTGGCATTGGGTCCCCATGGGGAGGGAGCCTTAGCTAGGGTTAGGTTTCGGCCCAGGGACGTCGCCAGGGCTGAATCGACTCCAGTCTCGTGATCTCCCTCGAGGGCTGAAGTGAGGGCCCATGCCCGAAGGCGGCTCACTTGCAGGGTTAGGGTTCGAGGCAGGCTTAGGTTGCGGTGGAGGGTCCCGGTTCGGGGTACGGTTAGGGTTAGGGTTAGGTCCCAGGAGGCTCCAGGCGCCGAACCCACAGCAGGGCCGTGGTCTCCCCGAAGGGCTGAGTTGAGGGCACAAGGGACCGTGCCGGTCAGGATCCGTCTTTGGCTGCCAAGGCCACACACGTGATTGGGCCCCTGGTCGAGGAGGCCTCCGGAATCCTCTCGGCAGCTGCAGCCGGGCCTGGGATTCGGCATGGTGAGCTTCCAGGTTCCATGCCGAGTCAGCCTGCACCTCTTCCGGACGCCAGGCGCGTGGTGTTGTCCGACGTTGCCATTGGGTCCTCTTGGGGAGAGAGCCTTAGCTAGGGTTAGGGTTCGGTCCAGGGACGTCGCCAGGGCCGAAGCGGCTCCGGTCTCGTGATCTCCCTCGAGGGCTGAAGTGAGGGCCCATGCAGCAAGGCGGCTCAAGTGCAGGCTTAGGGTTCGAGGCCGGCTTAGGTGTCGGTGGAGGGTCCCCGTTCGGTGTCGGGTTAGGGTTAAGGTTAGGGCTAGGTCCCAGGAGGCTCGGGGCGCCGAACCCACCGCAGGGCAGTGGTCTCCCCGAAGGGCTGAGTTGAGGACACAAGGGACGGTGCCGGTCAGGATCCGGCTTTGGCTGCCAGGGCCACAGACGTCGATCGGCCCCCGTTCGAGGAGGCCTCCGGAATCCTCTCGCTCAGCTGCAGCCAGGCGGGGAAACCACATGGTGAGCTTCCAGGTTCCATGCCGAGTCAGCCTGCACCGCTGCCGGACCCCAGGCGCGTGGTGTTGTCAGACGTTGGCATTGGGTCCCCATGGGGAGGGAGCCTTAGCTAGGGTTAGGGTTCGGCCCAGGGACGTCGCCAGGGCTGAATCGACTCCAGTCTCGTGATCTCCCTCGAGGGCTGAAGTGAGGGCCCATGCCCGAAGGCGGCTCACTTGCAGGGTTAGGGTTCGAGGCAGGCTTCGGTTGCGGTGGAGGGTCCCGGTTCGGGGTACGCTTAGGGTTAGGGTTAGGTCCCAGGAGGCTCCAGGCGCCGAACCCACAGCAGGGCCGTGGTCTCCCCGAAGGGCTGAGTTGAGGGCACAAGGGACCGTGCCGGTCAGGATCCGTCTTTGGCTGCCAAGGCCACACACGTGATTGGGCCCCTGGTCGAGGAGGCCTCCGGAATCCTCTCGGCAGCTGCAGCCGGGCCTGGGATTCGGCATGGTGAGCTTCCAGGTTCCATGCCGAGTCAGCCTGCACCTCTTCCGGACGCCAGGCGCGTGGTGTTGTCCGACGTTGCCATTGGGTCCTCTTGGGGAGAGAGCCTTAGCTAGGGTTAGGGTTCGGTCCAGGGACGTCGCCAGGGCCGAAGCGGCTCCGGTCTCGTGATCTCCCTCGAGGGCTGAAGTGAGGGCCCATGCAGCAAGGCGGCTCAAGTGCAGGCTTAGGGTTCGAGGCCGGCTTAGGTGTCGGTGGAGGGTCCCCGTTCGGTGTCGGGTTAGGGTTAGGGTTAGGGCTAGGTCCCAGGAGGCTCGGGGCGCCGAACCCACCGCAGGGCAGTGGTCTCCCCGAAGGGCTGAGTTGAGGACACAAGGGACGGTGCCGGTCAGGATCCGGCTTTGGCTGCCAGGGCCACAGACGTCGATCGGCCCCCGTTCGAGGAGGCCTCCGGAATCCTCTCGCTCAGCTGCAGCCAGGCGGGGAAACCACATGGTGAGCTTCCAGGTTCCATGCCGAGTCAGCCTGCACCGCTGCCGGACCCCAGGCGCGTGGTGTTGTCAGACGTTGGCATTGGGTCCCCATGGGGAGGGAGCCTTAGCTAGGGTTAGGGTTCGGCCCAGGGACGTCGCCAGGGCTGAATCGACTCCAGTCTCGTGATCTCCCTCGAGGGCTGAAGTGAGGGCCCATGCCCGAAGGCGGCTCACTTGCAGGGTTAGGGTTCGAGGCAGGCTTAGGTTGCGGTGGAGGGTCCCGGTTCGGGGTACGGTTAGGGTTAGGGTTAGGTCCCAGGAGGCTCCAGGCGCCGAACCCACAGCAGGGCCGTGGTCTCCCCGAAGGGCTGAGTTGAGGGCACAAGGGACCGTGCCGGTCAGGATCCGTCTTTGGCTGCCAAGGCCACACACGTGATTGGGCCCCTGGTCGAGGAGGCCTCCGGAATCCTCTCGGCAGCTGCAGCCGGGCCTGGGATTCGGCATGGTGAGCTTCCAGGTTCCATGCCGAGTCAGCCTGCACCTCTTCCGGACGCCAGGCGCGTGGTGTTGTCCGACGTTGCCATTGGGTCCTCTTGGGGAGAGAGCCTTAGCTAGGGTTAGGGTTCGGTCCAGGGACGTCGCCAGGGCCGAAGCGGCTCCGGTCTCGTGATCTCCCTCGAGGGCTGAAGTGAGGGCCCATGTAGCAAGGCGGCTCAAGTGCAGGCTTAGGGTTCGAGGCCGGCTTAGGTGTCGGTGGAGGGTCCCCGTTCGGTGTCGGGTTAGGGTTAGGGTTAGGTCCCAGGAGGCTCCGGGCGCCGAACCCACCGCAGGGCAGTGGTCTCCCCGAAGGGCTGAGTTGAGGACACAAGGGACGGTGCCGGTCAGGATCCGGCTTTGGCTGCCAGGGCCACAGACGTCGATCGGCCCCCGTTCGAGGAGGCCTCCGGAATCCTCTCGCTCAGCTGCAGCCAGGCGGGGAAACCACATGGTGAGCTTCCAGGTTCCATGCCGAGTCAGCCTGCACCGCTGCCGGACCCCAGGCGCGTGGTGTTGTCAGACGTTGGCATTGGGTCCCCATGGGGAGGGAGCCTTAGCTAGGGTTAGGGTTCGGCCCAGGGACGTCGCCAGGGCTGAATCGACTCCAGTCTCGTGATCTCCCTCGAGGGCTGAAGTGAGGGCCCATGCCCGAAGGCGGCTCACTTGCAGGGTTAGGGTTCGAGGCAGGCTTAGGTTGCGGTGGAGGGTCCCGGTTCGGGGTACGGTTAGGGTTAGGGTTAGGTCCCAGGAGGCTCCAGGCGCCGAACCCACAGCAGGGCCGTGGTCTCCCCGAAGGGCTGAGTTGAGGGCACAAGGGACCGTGCCGGTCAGGATCCGTCTTTGGCTGCCAAGGCCACACACGTGATTGGGCCCCCGTTCGAGGAGGCCTCCGGAATCCTCTCGGCAGCTGCAGCCGGGCCTGGGATTCGGCATGGTGAGCTTCCAGGTTCCATGCCGAGTCAGCCTGCACCTCTTCCGGACGCCAGGCGCGTGGTGTTGTCCGACGTTGCCATTGGGTCCTCTTGGGGAGAGAGCCTTAGCTAGGGTTAGGGTTCGGTCCAGGGACGTCGCCAGGGCCGAAGCGGCTCCGGTCTCGTGATCTCCCTCGAGGGCTGAAGTGAGGGCCCATGCAGCAAGGCGGCTCAAGTGCAGGCTTAGGGTTCGAGGCCGGCTTAGGTGTCGGTGGAGGGTCCCCGTTCGGTGTCGGGTTAGGGTTAGGGTTAGGGTTAGGTCCCAGGAGGCTCGGGGCTCCGAACCCACCGCAGGGCAGTGGTCTCCCCGAAGGGCTGAGTTGAGGACACAAGGGACGGTGCCGGTCAGGATCCGGCTTTGGCTGCCAGGGCCACAGACGTCGATCGGCCCCCGTTCGAGGAGGCCTCCGGAATCCTCTCGCTCAGCTGCAGCCAAGCGGGGAAACCACATGGTGAGCTTCCAGGTTCCATGCCGAGTCAGCCTGCACCGCTGCCGGACCCCAGGCGCGTGGTGTTGTCAGACGTTGGCATTGGGTCCCCATGGGGAGGGAGCCTTAGCTAGGGTTAGGGTTCGGCCCAGGGACGTCGCCAGGGCTGAATCGACTCCAGTCTCGTGATCTCCCTCGAGGGCTGAAGTGAGGGCCCATGCCCGAAGGCGGCTCACTTGCAGGGTTAGGGTTCGAGGCAGGCTTAGGTTGCGGTGGAGGGTCCCGGTTCGGGGTACGGTTAGGGTTAGGGTTAGGTCCCAGGAGGCTCCAGGCGCCGAACCCACAGCAGGGCCGTGGTCTCCCCGAAGGGCTGAGTTGAGGGCACAAGGGACCGTGCCGGTCAGGATCCGTCTTTGGCTGCCAAGGCCACACACGTGATTGGGCCCCTGGTCGAGGAGGCCTCCGGAATCCTCTCGGCAGCTGCAGCCGGGCCTGGGATTCGGCATGGTGAGCTTCCAGGTTCCATGCCGAGTCAGCCTGCACCTCTTCCGGACGCCAGGCGCGTGGTGTTGTCCGACGTTGCCATTGGGTCCTCTTGGGGAGAGAGCCTTAGCTAGGGTTAGGGTTCGGTCCAGGGACGTCGCCAGGGCCGAAGCGGCTCCGGTCTCGTGATCTCCCTCGAGGGCTGAAGTGAGGGCCCATGCAGCAAGGCGGCTCAAGTGCAGGCTTAGGGTTCGAGGCCGGCTTAGGTGTCGGTGGAGGGTCCCCGTTCGGTGTCGGGTTAGGGTTAGGGTTAGGGTTAGGTCCCAGGAGGCTCGGGGCGCCGAACCCACCGCAGGGCAGTGGTCTCCCCGAAGGGCTGAGTTGAGGACACAAGGGACGGTGCCGGTCAGGATCCGGCTTTGGCTGCCAGGGCCACAGACGTCGATCGGCCCCCGTTCGAGGAGGCCTCCGGAATCCTCTCGCTCAGCTGCAGCCAGGCGGGGAAACCACATGGTGAGCTTCCAGGTTCCATGCCGAGTCAGCCTGCACCGCTGCCGGACCCCAGGCGCGTGGTGTTGTCAGACGTTGGCATTGGGTCCCCATGGGGAGGGAGCCTTAGCTAGGGTTAGGGTTCGGCCCAGGGACGTCGCCAGGGCTGAATCGACTCCAGTCTCGTGATCTCCCTCGAGGGCTGAAGTGAGGGCCCATGCCCGAAGGCGGCTCACTTGCAGGGTTAGGGTTCGAGGCAGGCTTAGGTTGCGGTGGAGGGTCCCGGTTCGGGGTACGGTTAGGGTTAGGGTTAGGTCCCAGGAGGCTCCAGGCGCCGAACCCACAGCAGGGCCGTGGTCTCCCCGAAGGGCTGAGTTGAGGGCACAAGGGACCGTGCCGGTCAGGATCCGTCTTTGGCTGCCAAGGCC
This sequence comes from Panthera onca, assembly GCF_046562875.1. Lineage (NCBI taxonomy): Eukaryota > Metazoa > Chordata > Mammalia > Carnivora > Felidae > Panthera > Panthera onca. Next base: position 205,950,429 of record NC_138342.1, on the reverse strand, counting down.
ACACACGTGATTGGGCCCCTGGTCGAGGAGGCCTCCGGAATCCTCTCGGCAGCTGCAGCCGGGCCTGGGATTCGGCATGGTGAGCTTCCAGGTTCCATGCCGAGTCAGCCTGCACCTCTTCCGGACGCCAGGCGCGTGGTGTTGTCCGACGTTGCCATTGGGTCCTCTTGGGGAGAGAGCCTTAGCTAGGGTTAGGGTTCGGTCCAGGGACGTCGCCAGGGCCGAAGCGGCTCCGGTCTCGTGATCTCCCTCGAGGGCTGAAGTGAGGGCCCATGCAGCAAGGCGGCTCAAGTGCAGGCTTAGGGTTCGAGGCCGGCTTAGGTGTCGGTGGAGGGTCCCCGTTCGGTGTCGGGTTAGGGTTAGGGTTAGGGTTAGGTCCCAGGAGGCTCGGGGCGCCGAACCCACCGCAGGGCAGTGGTCTCCCCGAAGGGCTGAGTTGAGGACACAAGGGACGGTGCCGGTCAGGATCCGGCTTTGGCTGCCAGGGCCACAGACGTCGATCGGCCCCCGTTCGAGGAGGCCTCCGGAATCCTCTCGCTCAGCTGCAGCCAGGCGGGGAAACCACATGGTGAGCTTCCAGGTTCCATGCCGAGTCAGCCTGCACCGCTGCCGGACCCCAGGCGCGTGGTGTTGTCAGACGTTGGCATTGGGTCCCCATGGGGAGGGAGCCTTAGCTAGGGTTAGGGTTCGGCCCAGGGACGTCGCCAGGGCTGAATCGACTCCAGTCTCGTGATCTCCCTCGAGGGCTGAAGTGAGGGCCCATGCCCGAAGGCGGCTCACTTGCAGGGTTAGGGTTCGAGGCAGGCTTAGGTTGCGGTGGAGGGTCCCGGTTCGGGGTACGGTTAGGGTTAGGGTTAGGTCCCAGGAGGCTCCAGGCGCCGAACCCACAGCAGGGCCGTGGTCTCCCCGAAGGGCTGAGTTGAGGGCACAAGGGACCGTGCCGGTCAGGATCCGTCTTTGGCTGCCAAGGCCACACACGTGATTGGGCCCCTGGTCGAGGAGGCCTCCGGAATCCTCTCGGCAGCTGCAGCCAGGCCTGGGATTCGGCATGGTGAGCTTCCAGGTTCCATGCCGAGTCAGCCTGCACCTCTTCCGGACGCCAGGCGCGTGGTGTTGTCCGACGTTGCCATTGGGTCCTCTTGGGGAGAGAGCCTTAGCTAGGGTTAGGGTTCGGTCCAGGGACGTCGCCAGGGCCGAAGCGGCTCCGGTCTCGTGATCTCCCTCGAGGGCTGAAGTGAGGGCCCATGCAGCAAGGCGGCTCAAGTGCAGGCTTAGGGTTCGAGGCCGGCTTAGGTGTCGGTGGAGGGTCCCCGTTCGGTGTCGGGTTAGGGTTAGGGTTAGGGCTAGGTCCCAGGAGGCTCGGGGCGCCGAACCCACCGCAGGGCAGTGGTCTCCCCGAAAGGCTGAGTTGAGGACACAAGGGACGGTGCCGGTCAGGATCCGGCTTTGGCTGCCAGGGCCACAGACGTCGATCGGCCCCCGTTCGAGGAGGCCTCCGGAATCCTCTCGCTCAGCTGCAGCCAGGCGGGGAAACCACATGGTGAGCTTCCAGGTTCCATGCCGAGTCAGCCTGCACCGCTGCCGGACCCCAGGCGCGTGGTGTTGTCAGACGTTGGCATTGGGTCCCCATGGGGAGGGAGCCTTAGCTAGGGTTAGGGTTCGGCCCAGGGACGTCGCCAGGGCTGAATCGACTCCAGTCTCGTGATCTCCCTCGAGGGCTGAAGTGAGGGCCCATGCCCGAAGGCGGCTCACTTGCAGGGTTAGGGTTCGAGGCAGGCTTAGGTTGCGGTGGAGGGTCCCAGTTCGGGGTACGGTTAGGGTTAGGGTTAGGTCCCAGGAGGCTCCAGGCGCCGAACCCACAGCAGGGCCGTGGTCTCCCCGAAGGGCTGAGTTGAGGGCACAAGGGACCGTGCCGGTCAGGATCCGTCTTTGGCTGCCAAGGCCACACACGTGATTGGGCCCCTGGTCGAGGAGGCCTCCGGAATCCTCTCGGCAGCTGCAGCCGGGCCTGGGATTCGGCATGGTGAGCTTCCAGGTTCCATGCCGAGTCAGCCTGCACCTCTTCCGGACGCCAGGCGCGTGGTGTTGTCCGACGTTGCCATTGGGTCCTCTTGGGGAGAGAGCCTTAGCTAGGGTTAGGGTTCGGTCCAGGGACGTCGCCAGGGCCGAAGCGGCTCCGGTCTCGTGATCTCCCTCGAGGGCTGAAGTGAGGGCCCATGCAGCAAGGCGGCTCAAGTGCAGGCTTAGGGTTCGAGGCCGGCTTAGGTGTCGGTGGAGGGTCCCCGTTCGGTGTCGGGTTAGGGTTAGGGTTAGGGTTAGGTCCCAGGAGGCTCGGGGCGCAGTGCAGTGGTCTCCCCGAAGGGCTGAGTTGAGGACACAAGGGACGGTGCCGGTCAGGATCCGGCTTTGGCTGCCAGGGCCACAGACGTCGATCGGCCCCCGTTCGAGGAGGCCTCCGGAATCCTCTCGCTCAGCTGCAGCCAGGCGGGGAAACCACATGGTGAGCTTCCAGGTTCCATGCCGAGTCAGCCTGCACCGCTGCCGGACCCCAGGCGCGTGGTGTTGTCAGACGTTGGCATTGGGTCCGCATGGGGAGGGAGCCTTAGCTAGGGTTAGGGTTCGGCCCAGGGACGTCGCCAGGGCTGAATCGACTCCAGTCTCGTGATCTCTCTCGAGGGCTGAAGTGAGGGCCCATGCCCGAAGGCGGCTCACTTGCAGGGTTAGGGTTCGAGGCAGGCTTAGGTTGCGGTGGAGGGTCCCGGTTCGGGGTACGGTTAGGGTTAGGGTTAGGTCCCAGGAGGCTCCAGGCGCCGAACCCACAGCAGGGCCGTGGTCTCCCCGAAGGGCTGAGTTGAGGGCACAAGGGACCGTGCCGGTCAGGATCCGTCTTTGGCTGCCAAGGCCACACACGTGATTGGGCCCCTGGTCGAGGAGGCCTCCGGAATCCTCTCGGCAGCTGCAGCCGGGCCTGGGATTCGGCATGGTGAGCTTCCAGGTTCCATGCCGAGTCAGCCTGCACCTCTTCCGGACGCCAGGCGCGTGGTGTTGTCCGACGTTGCCACTGGGTCCTCTTGGGGAGAGAGCCTTAGCTAGGGTTAGGGTTCGGTCCAGGGACGTCGCCAGGGCCGAAGCGGCTCCGGTCTCGTGATCTCCCTCGAGGGCTGAAGTGAGGGCCCATGCAGCAAGGCGGCTCAAGTGCAGGCTTAGGGTTCGAGGCCGGCTTAGGTGTCGGTGGAGGGTCCCCGTTCGGTGTCGGGTTAGGGTTAGGGTTAGGGCTAGGTCCCAGGAGGCTCGGGGCGCCGAACCCACCGCAGGGCAGTGGTCTCCCCGAAGGGCTGAGTTGAGGACACAAGGGACGGTGCCGGTCAGGATCCGGCTTTGGCTGCCAGGGCCACAGACGTCGATCGGCCCCCGTTCGAGGAGGCCTCCGGAATCCTCTCGCTCAGCTGCAGCCAGGCGGGGAAACCACATGGTGAGCTTCCAGGTTCCATGCCGAGTCAGCCTGCACCGCTGCCGGACCCCAGGCGCGTGGTGTTGTCAGACGTTGGCATTGGGTCCCCATGGGGAGGGAGCCTTAGCTAGGGTTAGGGTTCGGCCCAGGGACGTCGCCAGGGCTGAATCGACTCCAGTCTCGTGATCTCCCTCGAGGGCTGAAGTGAGGGCCCATGCCCGAAGGCGGCTCACTTGCAGGGTTAGGGTTCGAGGCAGGCTTAGGCTGCGGTGGAGGGTCCCGGTTTGGGGTACGGTTAGGGTTAGGGTTAGGTCCCAGGAGGCTCCAGGCGCCGAACCCACAGCAGGGCCGTGGTCTCCCCGAAGGGCTGAGTTGAGGGCACTAGGGACCGTGCCGGTCAGGATCCGTCTTTGGCTGCCAAGGCCACACACGTGATTGGGCCCCTGGTCGAGGAGGCCTCCGGAATCCTCTCGGCAGCTGCAGCAGGGCCTGGGATTCGGCATGGTGAGCTTCCAGGTTCCATGCCGAGTCAGCCTGCACCTCTTCCGGACGCCAGGCGCGTGGTGTTGTCCGACGTTGCCATTGGGTCCTCTTGGGGAGAGAGCCTTAGCTAGGGTTAGGGTTCGGTCCAGGGACGTCGCCAGGGCCGAAGCGGCTCCGGTCTCGTGATCTCCCTCGAGGGCTGAAGTCAGGGCCCATGCAGCAAGGCGGCTCAAGTGCAGGCTTAGGGTTCGAGGCCGGCTTAGGTGTCGGTGGAGGGTCCCCGTTCGGTGTCGGGTTAGGGTTAGGGTTAGGGCTAGGTCCCAGGAGGCTCGGGGCGCCGAACCCACCGCAGGGCAGTGGTCTCCCCGAAGGGCTGAGTTGAGGACACAAGGGACGGTGCCGGTCAGGATCCGGCTTTGGCTGCCAGGGCCACAGACGTCGATCGGCCCCCGTTCGAGGAGGCCTCCGGAATCCTCTCGCTCAGCTGCAGCCAGGCGGGGAAACCACATGGTGAGCTTCCAGGTTCCATGCCGAGTCAGCCTGCACCGCTGCCGGACCCCAGGCGCGTGGTGTTGTCAGACGTTGGCATTGGGTCCCCATGGGGAGGGAGCCTTAGCTAGGGTTAGGGTTCGGCCCAGGGACGTCGCCAGGGCTGAATCGACTCCAGTCTCGTGATCTCCCTCGAGGGCTGAAGTGAGGGCCCATGCCCGAAGGCGGCTCACTTGCAGGGTTAGGGTTCGAGGCAGGCTTAGGTTGCGGTGGAGGGTCCCGGTTCGGGGTACGGTTAGGGTTAGGGTTAGGTCCCAGGAGGCTCCAGGCGCCGAACCCACAGCAGGGCCGTGGTCTCCCCGAAGGGCTGAGTTGAGGGCACAAGGGACCGTGCCGGTCAGGATCCGTCTTTGGCTGCCAAGGCCACACACGTGATTGGGCCCCTGGTCGAGGAGGCCTCCGGAATCCTCTCGGCAGCTGCAGCCGGGCCTGGGATTCGGCATGGTGAGCTTCCAGGTTCCATGCCGAGTCAGCCTGCACCTCTTCCGGACGCCAGGCGCGTGGTGTTGTCCGACGTTGCCATTGGGTCCTCTTGGGGAGAGAGCCTTAGCTAGGGTTAGGGTTCGGTCCAGGGACGTCGCCAGGGCCGAAGCGGCTCCGGTCTCGTGATCTCCCTCGAGGGCTGAAGTGAGGGCCCATGCAGCAAGGCGGCTCAAGTGCAGGCTTAGGGTTCGAGGCCGGCTTAGGTGTCGGTGGAGGGTCCCCGTTCGGTGTCGGGTTAGGGTTAGGGTTAGGGTTAGGTCCCAGGAGGCTCGGGGCGCCGAACCCACCGCAGGGCAGTGGTCTCCCCGAAGGGCTGAGTTGAGGACACAAGGGACGGTGCCGGTCAGGATCCGGCTTTGGCTGCCAGGGCCACAGACGTCGATCGGCCCCCGTTCGAGGAGGCCTCCGGAATCCTCTCGCTCAGCTGCAGCCAGGCGGGGAAACCACATGGTGAGCTTCCAGGTTCCATGCCGAGTCAGCCTGCACCGCTGCCGGACCCCAGGCGCGTGGTGTTGTCAGACGTTGGCATTGGGTCCCCATGGGGAGGGAGCCTTAGCTAGGGTTAGGGTTCGGCCCAGGGACGTCGCCAGGGCTGAATCGACTCCAGTCTCGTGATCTCCCTCGAGGGCTGAAGTGAGGGCCCATGCCCGAAGGCGGCTCACTTGCAGGGTTAGGGTTCGAGGCAGGCTTAGGTTGCGGTGGAGGGTCCCGGTTCGGGGTACGGTTAGGGTTAGGGTTAGGTCCCAGGAGGCTCCAGGCGCCGAACCCACAGCAGGGCCGTGGTCTCCCCGAAGGGCTGAGTTGAGGGCACAAGGGACCGTGCCGGTCAGGATCCGTCTTTGGCTGCCAAGGCCACACACGTGATTGGGCCCCTGGTCGAGGAGGCCTCCGGAATCCTCTCGGCAGCTGCAGCCGGGCCTGGGATTCGGCATGGTGAGCTTCCAGGTTCCATGCCGAGTCAGCCTGCACCTCTTCCGGACGCCAGGCGCGTGGTGTTGTCCGACGTTGCCATTGGGTCCTCTTGGGGAGAGAGCCTTAGCTAGGGTTAGGGTTCGGTCCAGGGACGTCGCCAGGGCCGAAGCGGCTCCGGTCTCGTGATCTCCCTCGAGGGCTGAAGTGAGGGCCCATGCAGCAAGGCGGCTCAAGTGCAGGCTTAGGGTTCGAGGCCGGCTTAGGTGTCGGTGGAGGGTCCCCGTTCGGTGTCGGGTTAGGGTTAGGGTTAGGGCTAGGTCCCAGGAGGCTCGGGGCGCCGAACCCACCGCAGGGCAGTGGTCTCCCCGAAAGGCTGAGTTGAGGACACAAGGGACGGTGCCGGTCAGGATCCGGCTTTGGCTGCCAGGGCCACAGACGTCGATCGGCCCCCGTTCGAGGAGGCCTCCGGAATCCTCTCGCTCAGCTGCAGCCAGGCGGGGAAACCACATGGTGAGCTTCCAGGTTCCATGCCGAGTCAGCCTGCACCGCTGCCGGACCCCAGGCGCGTGGTGTTGTCAGACGTTGGCATTGGGTCCCCATGGGGAGGGAGCCTTAGCTAGGGTTAGGGTTCGGCCCAGGGACGTCGCCAGGGCTGAATCGACTCCAGTCTCGTGATCTCCCTCGAGGGCTGAAGTGAGGGCCCATGCCCGAAGGCGGCTCACTTGCAGGGTTAGGGTTCGAGGCAGGCTTAGGTTGCGGTGGAGGGTCCCGGTTCGGGGTACGGTTAGGGTTAGGGTTAGGTCCCAGGAGGCTCCAGGCGCCGAACCCACAGCAGGGCCGTGGTCTCCCCGAAGGGCTGAGTTGAGGGCACAAGGGACCGTGCCGGTCAGGATCCGTCTTTGGCTGCCAAGGCCACACACGTGATTGGGCCCCTGGTCGAGGAGGCCTCCGGAATCCTCTCGGCAGCTGCAGCCGGGCCTGGGATTCGGCATGGTGAGCTTCCAGGTTCCATGCCGAGTCAGCCTGCACCTCTTCCGGACGCCAGGCGCGTGGTGTTGTCCGACGTTGCCATTGGGTCCTCTTGGGGAGAGAGCCTTAGCTAGGGTTAGGGTTCGGTCCAGGGACGTCGCCAGGGCCGAAGCGGCTCCGGTCTCGTGATCTCCCTCGAGGGCTGAAGTGAGGGCCCATGCAGCAAGGCGGCTCAAGTGCAGGCTTAGGGTTCGAGGCCGGCTTAGGTGTCGGTGGAGGGTCCCCGTTCGGTGTCGGGTTAGGGTTAGGGTTAGGGTTAGGTCCCAGGAGGCTCGGGGCGCAGTGCAGTGGTCTCCCCGAAGGGCTGAGTTGAGGACACAAGGGACGGTGCCGGTCAGGATCCGGCTTTGGCTGCCAGGGCCACAGACGTCGATCGGCCCCCGTTCGAGGAGGCCTCCGGAATCCTCTCGCTCAGCTGCAGCCAGGCGGGGAAACCACATGGTGAGCTTCCAGGTTCCATGCCGAGTCAGCCTGCACCGCTGCCGGACCCCAGGCGCGTGGTGTTGTCAGACGTTGGCATTGGGTCCGCATGGGGAGGGAGCCTTAGCTAGGGTTAGGGTTCGGCCCAGGGACGTCGCCAGGGCTGAATCGACTCCAGTCTCGTGATCTCTCTCGAGGGCTGAAGTGAGGGCCCATGCCCGAAGGCGGCTCACTTGCAGGGTTAGGGTTCGAGGCAGGCTTAGGTTGCGGTGGAGGGTCCCGGTTCGGGGTACGGTTAGGGTTAGGGTTAGGTCCCAGGAGGCTCCAGGCGCCGAACCCACAGCAGGGCCGTGGTCTCCCCGAAGGGCTGAGTTGAGGGCACAAGGGACCGTGCCGGTCAGGATCCGTCTTTGGCTGCCAAGGCCACACACGTGATTGGGCCCCTGGTCGAGGAGGCCTCCGGAATCCTCTCGGCAGCTGCAGCCGGGCCTGGGATTCGGCATGGTGAGCTTCCAGGTTCCATGCCGAGTCAGCCTGCACCTCTTCCGGACGCCAGGCGCGTGGTGTTGTCCGACGTTGCCACTGGGTCCTCTTGGGGAGAGAGCCTTAGCTAGGGTTAGGGTTCGGTCCAGGGACGTCGCCAGGGCCGAAGCGGCTCCGGTCTCGTGATCTCCCTCGAGGGCTGAAGTGAGGGCCCATGCAGCAAGGCGGCTCAAGTGCAGGCTTAGGGTTCGAGGCCGGCTTAGGTGTCGGTGGAGGGTCCCCGTTCGGTGTCGGGTTAGGGTTAGGGTTAGGGCTAGGTCCCAGGAGGCTCGGGGCGCCGAACCCACCGCAGGGCAGTGGTCTCCCCGAAGGGCTGAGTTGAGGACACAAGGGACGGTGCCGGTCAGGATCCGGCTTTGGCTGCCAGGGCCACAGACGTCGATCGGCCCCCGTTCGAGGAGGCCTCCGGAATCCTCTCGCTCAGCTGCAGCCAGGCGGGGAAACCACATGGTGAGCTTCCAGGTTCCATGCCGAGTCAGCCTGCACCGCTGCCGGACCCCAGGCGCGTGGTGTTGTCAGACGTTGGCATTGGGTCCCCATGGGGAGGGAGCCTTAGCTAGGGTTAGGGTTCGGCCCAGGGACGTCGCCAGGGCTGAATCGACTCCAGTCTCGTGATCTCCCTCGAGGGCTGAAGTGAGGGCCCATGCCCGAAGGCGGCTCACTTGCAGGGTTAGGGTTCGAGGCAGGCTTAGGCTGCGGTGGAGGGTCCCGGTTTGGGGTACGGTTAGGGTTAGGGTTAGGTCCCAGGAGGCTCCAGGCGCCGAACCCACAGCAGGGCCGTGGTCTCCCCGAAGGGCTGAGTTGAGGGCACTAGGGACCGTGCCGGTCAGGATCCGTCTTTGGCTGCCAAGGCCACACACGTGATTGGGCCCCTGGTCGAGGAGGCCTCCGGAATCCTCTCGGCAGCTGCAGCAGGGCCTGGGATTCGGCATGGTGAGCTTCCAGGTTCCATGCCGAGTCAGCCTGCACCTCTTCCGGACGCCAGGCGCGTGGTGTTGTCCGACGTTGCCATTGGGTCCTCTTGGGGAGAGAGCCTTAGCTAGGGTTAGGGTTCGGTCCAGGGACGTCGCCAGGGCCGAAGCGGCTCCGGTCTCGTGATCTCCCTCGAGGGCTGAAGTGAGGGCCCATGCAGCAAGGCGGCTCAAGTGCAGGCTTAGGGTTCGAGGCCGGCTTAGGTGTCGGTGGAGGGTCCCCGTTCGGTGTCGGGTTAGGGTTAGGGTTAGGGCTAGGTCCCAGGAGGCTCGGGGCGCCGAACCCACCGCAGGGCAGTGGTCTCCCCGAAGGGCTGAGTTGAGGACACAAGGGACGGTGCCGGTCAGGATCCGGCTTTGGCTGCCAGGGCCACAGACGTCGATCGGCCCCCGTTCGAGGAGGCCTCCGGAATCCTCTCGCTCAGCTGCAGCCAGGCGGGGAAACCACATGGTGAGCTTCCAGGTTCCATGCCGAGTCAGCCTGCACCGCTGCCGGACCCCAGGCGCGTGGTGTTGTCAGACGTTGGCATTGGGTCCCCATGGGGAGGGAGCCTTAGCTAGGGTTAGGGTTCGGCCCAGGGACGTCGCCAGGGCTGAATCGACTCCAGTCTCGTGATCTCCCTCGAGGGCTGAAGTGAGGGCCCATGCCCGAAGGCGGCTCACTTGCAGGGTTAGGGTTCGAGGCAGGCTTAGGTTGCGGTGGAGGGTCCCGGTTCGGGGTACGGTTAGGGTTAGGGTTAGGTCCCAGGAGGCTCCAGGCGCCGAACCCACAGCAGGGCCGTGGTCTCCCCGAAGGGCTGAGTTGAGGGCACAAGGGACCGTGCCGGTCAGGATCCGTCTTTGGCTGCCAAGGCCACACACGTGATTGGGCCCCTGGTCGAGGAGGCCTCCGGAATCCTCTCGGCAGCTGCAGCCGGGCCTGGGATTCGGCATGGTGAGCTTCCAGGTTCCATGCCGAGTCAGCCTGCACCTCTTCCGGACGCCAGGCGCGTGGTGTTGTCCGACGTTGCCATTGGGTCCTCTTGGGGAGAGAGCCTTAGCTAGGGTTAGGGTTCGGTCCAGGGACGTCGCCAGGGCCGAAGCGGCTCCGGTCTCGTGATCTCCCTCGAGGGCTGAAGTGAGGGCCCATGCAGCAAGGCGGCTCAAGTGCAGGCTTAGGGTTCGAGGCCGGCTTAGGTGTCGGTGGAGGGTCCCCGTTCGGTGTCGGGTTAGGGTTAGGGTTAGGGCTAGGTCCCAGGAGGCTCGGGGCGCCGAACCCACCGCAGGGCAGTGGTCTCCCCGAAGGGCTGAGTTGAGGACACAAGGGACGGTGCCGGTCAGGATCCGGCTTTGGCTGCCAGGGCCACAGACGTCGATCGGCCCCCGTTCGAGGAGGCCTCCGGAATCCTCTCGCTCAGCTGCAGCCAGGCGGGGAAACCACATGGTGAGCTTCCAGGTTCCATGCCGAGTCAGCCTGCACCTCTTCCGGACGCCAGGCGCGTGGTGTTGTCCGACGTTGCCATTGGGTCCTCTTGGGGAGAGAGCCTTAGCTAGGGTTAGGGTTCGGTCCAGGGACGTCGCCAGGGCCGAAGCGGCTCCGGTCTCGTGATCTCCCTCGAGGGCTGAAGTGAGGGCCCATGCAGCAAGGCGGCTCAAGTGCAGGCTTAGGGTTCGAGGCCGGCTTAGGTGTCGGTGGAGGGTCCCCGTTCGGTGTCGGGTTAGGGTTAGGGTTAGGGCTAGGTCCCAGGAGGCTCGGGGCGCCGAACCCACCGCAGGGCAGTGGTCTCCCCGAAGGGCTGAGTTGAGGACACACGGGACGGTGCCGGTCAGGATCCGGCTTTGGCTGCCAGGGCCACAGACGTCGATCGGCCCCCGTTCGAGGAGGCCTCCGGAATCCTCTCGCTCAGCTGCAGCCAGGCGGGGAAACCACATGGTGAGCTTCCAGGTTCCATGCCGAGTCAGCCTGCACCGCTGCCGGACCCCAGGCGCGTGGTGTTGTCAGACGTTGGCATTGGGTCCCCATGGGGAGGGAGCCTTAGCTAGGGTTAGGGTTCGGCCCAGGGACGTCGCCAGGGCTGAATCGACTCCAGTCTCGTGATCTCCCTCGAGGGCTGAAGTGAGGGCCCATGCCCGAAGGCGGCTCACTTGCAGGGTTAGGGTTCGAGGCAGGCTTAGGTTGCGGTGGAGGGTCCCGGTTCGGGGTACGGTTAGGGTTAGGGTTAGGTCCCAGGAGGCTCCAGGCGCCGAACCCACAGCAGGGCCGTGGTCTCCCCGAAGGGCTGAGTTGAGGGCACAAGGGACCGTGCCGGTCAGGATCCGTCTTTGGCTGCCAAGGCCACACACGTGATTGGGCCCCTGGTCGAGGAGGCCTCCGGAATCCTCTCGGCAGCTGCAGCCGGGCCTGGGATTCGGCATGGTGAGCTTCCAGGTTCCATGCCGAGTCAGCCTGCACCTCTTCCGGACGCCAGGCGCGTGGTGTTGTCCGACGTTGCCATTGGGTCCTCTTGGGGAGAGAGCCTTAGCTAGGGTTAGGGTTCGGTCCAGGGACGTCGCCAGGGCCGAAGCGGCTCCGGTCTCGTGATCTCCCTCGAGGGCTGAAGTGAGGGCCCATGCAGCAAGGCGGCTCAAGTGCAGGCTTAGGGTTCGAGGCCGGCTTAGGTGTCGGTGGAGGGTCCCCGTTCGGTGTCGGGTTAGGGTTAGGGTTAGGGTTAGGTCCCAGGAGGCTCGGGGCGCAGTGCAGTGGTCTCCCCGAAGGGCTGAGTTGAGGACACAAGGGACGGTGCCGGTCAGGATCCGGCTTTGGCTGCCAGGGCCACAGACGTCGATCGGCCCCCGTTCGAGGAGGCCTCCGGAATCCTCTCGCTCAGCTGCAGCCAGGCGGGGAAACCACATGGTGAGCTTCCAGGTTCCATGCCGAGTCAGCCTGCACCGCTGCCGGACCCCAGGCGCGTGGTGTTGTCAGACGTTGGCATTGGGTCCGCATGGGGAGGGAGCCTTAGCTAGGGTTAGGGTTCGGCCCAGGGACGTCGCCAGGGCTGAATCGACTCCAGTCTCGTGATCTCTCTCGAGGGCTGAAGTGAGGGCCCATGCCCGAAGGCGGCTCACTTGCAGGGTTAGGGTTCGAGGCAGGCTTAGGTTGCGGTGGAGGGTCCCGGTTCGGGGTACGGTTAGGGTTAGGGTTAGGTCCCAGGAGGCTCCAGGCGCCGAACCCACAGCACGGCCGTGGTCTCCCCGAAGGGCTGAGTTGAGGGCACAAGGGACCGTGCCGGTCAGGATCCGTCTTTGGCTGCCAAGGCCACACACGTGATTGGGCCCCTGGTCGAGGAGGCCTCCGGAATCCTCTCGGCAGCTGCAGCCGGGCCTGGGATTCGGCATGGTGAGCTTCCAGGTTCCATGCCGAGTCAGCCTGCACCTCTTCCGGACGCCAGGCGCGTGGTGTTGTCCGACGTTGCCACTGGGTCCTCTTGGGGAGAGAGCCTTAGCTAGGGTTAGGGTTCGGTCCAGGGACGTCGCCAGGGCCGAAGCGGCTCCGGTCTCGTGATCTCCCTCGAGGGCTGAAGTGAGGGCCCATGCAGCAAGGCGGCTCAAGTGCAGGCTTAGGGTTCGAGGCCGGCTTAGGTGTCGGTGGAGGGTCCCCGTTCGGTGTCGGGTTAGGGTTAGGGTTAGGGTTAGGTCCCAGGAGGCTCGGGGCGCAGTGCAGTGGTCTCCCCGAAGGGCTGAGTTGAGGACACAAGGGACGGTGCCGGTCAGGATCCGGCTTTGGCTGCCAGGGCCACAGACGTCGATCGGCCCCCGTTCGAGGAGGCCTCCGGAATCCTCTCGCTCAGCTGCAGCCAGGCGGGGAAACCACATGGTGAGCTTCCAGGTTCCATGCCGAGTCAGCCTGCACCGCTGCCGGACCCCAGGCGCGTGGTGTTGTCAGACGTTGGCATTGGGTCCGCATGGGGAGGGAGCCTTAGCTAGGGTTAGGGTTCGGCCCAGGGACGTCGCCAGGGCTGAATCGACTCCAGTCTCGTGATCTCTCTCGAGGGCTGAAGTGAGGGCCCATGCCCGAAGGCGGCTCACTTGCAGGGTTAGGGTTCGAGGCAGGCTTAGGTTGCGGTGGAGGGTCCCGGTTCGGGGTACGGTTAGGGTTAGGGTTAGGTCCCAGGAGGCTCCAGGCGCCGAACCCACAGCACGGCCGTGGTCTCCCCGAAGGGCTGAGTTGAGGGCACAAGGGACCGTGCCGGTCAGGATCCGTCTTTGGCTGCCAAGGCCACACACGTGATTGGGCCCCTGGTCGAGGAGGCCTCCGGAATCCTCTCGGCAGCTGCAGCCGGGCCTGGGATTCGGCATGGTGAGCTTCCAGGTTCCATGCCGAGTCAGCCTGCACCTCTTCCGGACGCCAGGCGCGTGGTGTTGTCCGACGTTGCCACTGGGTCCTCTTGGGGAGAGAGCCTTAGCTAGGGTTAGGGTTCGGTCCAGGGACGTCGCCAGGGCCGAAGCGGCTCCGGTCTCGTGATCTCCCTCGAGGGCTGAAGTGAGGGCCCATGCAGCAAGGCGGCTCAAGTGCAGGCTTAGGGTTCGAGGCCGGCTTAGGTGTCGGTGGAGGGTCCCCGTTCGGTGTCGGGTTAGGGTTAGGGTTAGGGCTAGGTCCCAGGAGGCTCGGGGCGCCGAACCCACCGCAGGGCAGTGGTCTCCCCGAAGGGCTGAGTTGAGGACACAAGGGACGGTGCCGGTCAGGATCCGGCTTTGGCTGCCAGGGCCACAGACGTCGATCGGCCCCCGTTCGAGGAGGCCTCCGGAATCCTCTCGCTCAGCTGCAGCCAGGCGGGGAAACCACATGGTGAGCTTCCAGGTTCCATGCCGAGTCAGCCTGCACCGCTGCCGGACCCCAGGCGCGTGGTGTTGTCAGACGTTGGCATTGGGTCCCCATGGGGAGGGAGCCTTAGCTAGGGTTAGGGTTCGGCCCAGGGACGTCGCCAGGGCTGAATCGACTCCAGTCTCGTGATCTCCCTCGAGGGCTGAAGTGAGGGCCCATGCCCGAAGGCGGCTCACTTGCAGGGTTAGGGTTCGAGGCAGGCTTAGGCTGCGGTGGAGGGTCCCGGTTTGGGGTACGGGTAGGGTTAGGGTTAGGTCCCAGGAGGCTCCAGGCGCCGAACCCACAGCAGGGCCGTGGTCTCCCCGAAGGGCTGAGTTGAGGGCACTAGGGACCGTGCCGGTCAGGATCCGTCTTTGGCTGCCAAGGCCACACACGTGATTGGGCCCCTGGTCGAGGAGGCCTCCGGAATCCTCTCGGCAGCTGCAGCAGGGCCTGGGATTCGGCATGGTGAGCTTCCAGGTTCCATGCCGAGTCAGCCTGCACCTCTTCCGGACGCCAGGCGCGTGGTGTTGTCCGACGTTGCCATTGGGTCCTCTTGGGGAGAGAGCCTTAGCTAGGGTTAGGGTTCGGTCCAGGGACGTCGCCAGGGCCGAAGCGGCTCCGGTCTCGTGATCTCCCTCGAGGGCTGAAGTGAGGGCCCATGCAGCAAGGCGGCTCAAGTGCAGGCTTAGGGTTCGAGGCCGGCTTAGGTGTCGGTGGAGGGTCCCCGTTCGGTGTCGGGTTAGGGTTAGGGTTAGGGCTAGGTCCCAGGAGGCTCGGGGCGCCGAACCCACCGCAGGGCAGTGGTCTCCCCGAAGGGCTGAGTTGAGGACACAAGGGACGGTGCCGGTCAGGATCCGGCTTTGGCTGCCAGGGCCACAGACGTCGATCGGCCCCCGTTCGAGGAGGCCTCCGGAATCCTCTCGCTCAGCTGCAGCCAGGCGGGGAAACCACATGGTGAGCTTCCAGGTTCCATGCCGAGTCAGCCTGCACCGCTGCCGGACCCCAGGCGCGTGGTGTTGTCAGACGTTGGCATTGGGTCCCCATGGGGAGGGAGCCTTAGCTAGGGTTAGGGTTCGGCCCAGGGACGTCGCCAGGGCTGAATCGACTCCAGTCTCGTGATCTCCCTCGAGGGCTGAAGTGAGGGCCCATGCCCGAAGGCGGCTCACTTGCAGGGTTAGGGTTCGAGGCAGGCTTAGGTTGCGGTGGAGGGTCCCGGTTCGGGGTACGGTTAGGGTTAGGGTTAGGTCCCAGGAGGCTCCAGGCGCCGAACCCACAGCAGGGCCGTGGTCTCCCCGAAGGGCTGAGTTGAGGGCACAAGGGACCGTGCCGGTCAGGATCCGTCTTTGGCTGCCAAGGCCACACACGTGATTGGGCCCCTGGTCGAGGAGGCCTCCGGAATCCTCTCGGCAGCTGCAGCCGGGCCTGGGATTCGGCATGGTGAGCTTCCAGGTTCCATGCCGAGTCAGCCTGCACCTCTTCCGGACGCCAGGCGCGTGGTGTTGTCCGACGTTGCCATTGGGTCCTCTTGGGGAGAGAGCCTTAGCTAGGGTTAGGGTTCGGTCCAGGGACGTCGCCAGGGCCGAAGCGGCTCCGGTCTCGTGATCTCCCTCGAGGGCTGAAGTGAGGGCCCATGCAGCAAGGCGGCTCAAGTGCAGGCTTAGGGTTCGAGGCCGGCTTAGGTGTCGGTGGAGGGTCCCCGTTCGGTGTCGGGTTAGGGTTAGGGTTAGGTCCCAGGAGGCTCGGGGCGCCGAACCCACCGCAGGGCAGTGGTCTCCCCGAAGGGCTGAGTTGAGGACACACGGGACGGTGCCGGTCAGGATCCGGCTTTGGCTGCCAGGGCCACAGACGTCGATCGGCCCCCGTTCGAGGAGGCCTCCGGAATCCTCTCGCTCAGCTGCAGCCAGGCGGGGAAACCACATGGTGAGCTTCCAGGTTCCATGCCGAGTCAGCCTGCACCGCTGCCGGACCCCAGGCGCGTGGTGTTGTCAGACGTTGGCATTGGGTCCCCATGGGGAGGGAGCCTTAGCTAGGGTTAGGGTTCGGCCCAGGGACGTCGCCAGGGCTGAATCGACTCCAGTCTCGTGATCTCCCTCGAGGGCTGAAGTGAGGGCCCATGCCCGAAGGCGGCTCACTTGCAGGGTTAGGGTTCGAGGCAGGCTTAGGTTGCGGTGGAGGGTCCCGGTTCGGGGTACGGTTAGGGTTAGGGTTAGGTCCCAGGAGGCTCCAGGCGCCGAACCCACAGCACGGCCGTGGTCTCCCCGAAGGGCTGAGTTGAGGGCACAAGGGACCGTGCCGGTCAGGATCCGTCTTTGGCTGCCAAGGCCACACACGTGATTGGGCCCCTGGTCGAGGAGGCCTCCGGAATCCTCTCGGCAGCTGCAGCCGGGCCTGGGATTCGGCATGGTGAGCTTCCAGGTTCCATGCCGAGTCAGCCTGCACCTCTTCCGGACGCCAGGCGCGTGGTGTTGTCCGACGTTGCCATTGGGTCCTCTTGGGGAGAGAGCCTTAGCTAGGGTTAGGGTTCGGTCCAGGGACGTCGCCAGGGCCGAAGCGGCTCCGGTCTCGTGATCTCCCTCGAGGGCTGAAGTGAGGGCCCATGCAGCAAGGCGGCTCAAGTGCAGGCTTAGGGTTCGAGGCCGGCTTAGGTGTCGGTGGAGGGTCCCCGTTCGGTGTCGGGTTAGGGTTAGGGTTAGGGCTAGGTCCCAGGAGGCTCGGGGCGCCGAACCCACCGCAGGGCAGTGGTCTCCCCGAAGGGCTGAGTTGAGGACACAAGGGACGGTGCCGGTCAGGATCCGGCTTTGGCTGCCAGGGCCACAGACGTCGATCGGCCGCCGTTCGAGGAGGCCTCCGGAATCCTCTCGCTCAGCTGCAGCCAGGCGGGGAAACCACATGGTGAGCTTCCAGGTTCCATGCCGAGTCAGCCTGCACCGCTGCCGGACCCCAGGCGCGTGGTGTTGTCAGACGTTGGCATTGGGTCCCCATGGGGAGGGAGCCTTAGCTAGGGTTAGGGTTCGGCCCAGGGACGTCGCCAGGGCTGAATCGACTCCAGTCTCGTGATCTCCCTCGAGGGCTGAAGTGAGGGCCCATGCCCGAAGGCGGCTCACTTGCAGGGTTAGGGTTCGAGGCAGGCTTAGGTTGCGGTGGAGGGTCCCGGTTCGGGGTACGGTTAGGGTTAGGGTTAGGTCCCAGGAGGCTCCAGGCGCCGAACCCACAGCAGGGCCGTGGTCTCCCCGAAGGGCTGAGTTGAGGGCACAAGGGACCGTGCCGGTCAGGATCCGTCTTTGGCTGCCAAGGCCACACACGTGATTGGGCCCCTGGTCGAGGAGGCCTCCGGAATCCTCTCGGCAGCTGCAGCCGGGCCTGGGATTCGGCATGGTGAGCTTCCAGGTTCCATGCCGAGTCAGCCTGCACCTCTTCCGGACGCCAGGCGCGTGGTGTTGTCCGACGTTGCCATTGGGTCCTCTTGGGGAGAGAGCCTTAGCTAGGGTTAGGGTTCGGTCCAGGGACGTCGCCAGGGCCGAAGCGGCTCCGGTCTCGTGATCTCCCTCGAGGGCTGAAGTGAGGGCCCATGCAGCAAGGCGGCTCAAGTGCAGGCTTAGGGTTCGAGGCCGGCTTAGGTGTCGGTGGAGGGTCCCCGTTCGGTGTCGGGTTAGGGTTAGGGTTAGGGCTAGGTCCCAGGAGGCTCGGGGCGCCGAACCCACCGCAGGGCAGTGGTCTCCCCGAAGGGCTGAGTTGAGGACACAAGGGACGGTGCCGGTCAGGATCCGGCTTTGGCTGCCAGGGCCACAGACGTCGATCGGCCCCCGTTCGAGGAGGCCTCCGGAATCCTCTCGCTCAGCTGCAGCCAGGCGGGGAAACCACATGGTGAGCTTCCAGGTTCCATGCCGAGTCAGCCTGCACCGCTGCCGGACCCCAGGCGCGTGGTGTTGTCAGACGTTGGCATTGGGTCCCCATGGGGAGGGAGCCTTAGCTAGGGTTAGGTTTCGGCCCAGGGACGTCGCCAGGGCTGAATCGACTCCAGTCTCGTGATCTCCCTCGAGGGCTGAAGTGAGGGCCCATGCCCGAAGGCGGCTCACTTGCAGGGTTAGGGTTCGAGGCAGGCTTAGGTTGCGGTGGAGGGTCCCGGTTCGGGGTACGGTTAGGGTTAGGGTTAGGTCCCAGGAGGCTCCAGGCGCCGAACCCACAGCAGGGCCGTGGTCTCCCCGAAGGGCTGAGTTGAGGGCACAAGGGACCGTGCCGGTCAGGATCCGTCTTTGGCTGCCAAGGCCACACACGTGATTGGGCCCCTGGTCGAGGAGGCCTCCGGAATCCTCTCGGCAGCTGCAGCCGGGCCTGGGATTCGGCATGGTGAGCTTCCAGGTTCCATGCCGAGTCAGCCTGCACCTCTTCCGGACGCCAGGCGCGTGGTGATGTCCGACGTTGCCATTGGGTCCTCTTGGGGAGAGAGCCTTAGCTAGGGTTAGGGTTCGGTCCAGGGACGTCGCCAGGGCCGAAGCGGCTCCGGTCTCGTGATCTCCCTCGAGGGCTGAAGTGAGGGCCCATGCAGCAAGGCGGCTCAAGTGCAGGCTTAGGGTTCGAGGCCGGCTTAGGTGTCGGTGGAGGGTCCCCGTTCGGTGTCGGGTTAGGGTTAAGGTTAGGGCTAGGTCCCAGGAGGCTCGGGGCGCCGAACCCACCGCAGGGCAGTGGTCTCCCCGAAGGGCTGAGTTGAGGACACAAGGGACGGTGCCGGTCAGGATCCGGCTTTGGCTGCCAGGGCCACAGACGTCGATCAGCCCCCGTTCGAGGAGGCCTCCGGAATCCTCTCGCTCAGCTGCAGCCAGGCGGGGAAACCACATGGTGAGCTTCCAGGTTCCATGCCGAGTCAGCCTGCACCGCTGCCGGACCCCAGGCGCGTGGTGTTGTCAGACGTTGGCATTGGGTCCCCATGGGGAGGGAGCCTTAGCTAGGGTAAGGGTTCGGCCCAGGGACGTCGCCAGGGCTGAATCGACTCCAGTCTCGTGATCTCCCTCGAGGGCTGAAGTGAGGGCCCATGCCCGAAGGCGGCTCACTTGCAGGGTTAGGGTTCGAGGCAGGCTTCGGTTGCGGTGGAGGGTCCCGGTTCGGGGTACGCTTAGGGTTAGGGTTAGGTCCCAGGAGGCTCCAGGCGCCGAACCCACAGCAGGGCCGTGGTCTCCCCGAAGGGCTGAGTTGAGGGCACAAGGGACCGTGCCGGTCAGGATCCGTCTTTGGCTGCCAAGGCCACACACGTGATTGGGCCCCTGGTCGAGGAGGCCTCCGGAATCCTCTCGGCAGCTGCAGCCGGGCCTGGGATTCGGCATGGTGAGCTTCCAGGTTCCATGCCGAGTCAGCCTGCACCTCTTCCGGACGCCAGGCGCGTGGTGTTGTCCGACGTTGCCATTGGGTCCTCTTGGGGAGAGAGCCTTAGCTAGGGTTAGGGTTCGGTCCAGGGACGTCGCCAGGGCCGAAGCGGCTCCGGTCTCGTGATCTCCCTCGAGGGCTGAAGTGAGGGCCCATGCAGCAAGGCGGCTCAAGTGCAGGCTTAGGGTTCGAGGCCGGCTTAGGTGTCGGTGGAGGGTCCCCGTTCGGTGTCGGGTTAGGGTTAGGGTTAGGGCTAGGTCCCAGGAGGCTCGGGGCGCCGAACCCACCGCAGGGCAGTGGTCTCCCCGAAGGGCTGAGTTGAGGACACAAGGGACGGTGCCGGTCAGGATCCGGCTTTGGCTGCCAGGGCCACAGACGTCGATCGGCCCCCGTTCGAGGAGGCCTCCGGAATCCTCTCGCTCAGCTGCAGCCAGGCGGGGAAACCACATGGTGAGCTTCCAGGTTCCATGCCGAGTCAGCCTGCACCGCTGCCGGACCCCAGGCGCGTGGTGTTGTCAGACGTTGGCATTGGGTCCCCATGGGGAGGGAGCCTTAGCTAGGGTTAGGGTTCGGCCCAGGGACGTCGCCAGGGCTGAATCGACTCCAGTCTCGTGATCTCCCTCGAGGGCTGAAGTGAGGGCCCATGCCCGAAGGCGGCTCACTTGCAGGGTTAGGGTTCGAGGCAGGCTTAGGTTGCGGTGGAGGGTCCCGGTTCGGGGTACGGTTAGGGTTAGGGTTAGGTCCCAGGAGGCTCCAGGCGCCGAACCCACAGCAGGGCCGTGGTCTCCCCGAAGGGCTGAGTTGAGGGCACAAGGGACCGTGCCGGTCAGGATCCGTCTTTGGCTGCCAAGGCCACACACGTGATTGGGCCCCTGGTCGAGGAGGCCTCCGGAATCCTCTCGGCAGCTGCAGCCGGGCCTGGGATTCGGCATGGTGAGCTTCCAGGTTCCATGCCGAGTCAGCCTGCACCTCTTCCGGACGCCAGGCGCGTGGTGTTGTCCGACGTTGCCATTGGGTCCTCTTGGGGAGAGAGCCTTAGCTAGGGTTAGGGTTCGGTCCAGGGACGTCGCCAGGGCCGAAGCGGCTCCGGTCTCGTGATCTCCCTCGAGGGCTGAAGTGAGGGCCCATGTAGCAAGGCGGCTCAAGTGCAGGCTTAGGGTTCGAGGCCGGCTTAGGTGTCGGTGGAGGGTCCCCGTTCGGTGTCGGGTTAGGGTTAGGGTTAGGTCCCAGGAGGCTCCGGGCGCCGAACCCACCGCAGGGCAGTGGTCTCCCCGAAGGGCTGAGTTGAGGACACAAGGGACGGTGCCGGTCAGGATCCGGCTTTGGCTGCCAGGGCCACAGACGTCGATCGGCCCCCGTTCGAGGAGGCCTCCGGAATCCTCTCGCTCAGCTGCAGCCAGGCGGGGAAACCACATGGTGAGCTTCCAGGTTCCATGCCGAGTCAGCCTGCACCGCTGCCGGACCCCAGGCGCGTGGTGTTGTCAGACGTTGGCATTGGGTCCCCATGGGGAGGGAGCCTTAGCTAGGGTTAGGGTTCGGCCCAGGGACGTCGCCAGGGCTGAATCGACTCCAGTCTCGTGATCTCCCTCGAGGGCTGAAGTGAGGGCCCATGCCCGAAGGCGGCTCACTTGCAGGGTTAGGGTTCGAGGCAGGCTTAGGTTGCGGTGGAGGGTCCCGGTTCGGGGTACGGTTAGGGTTAGGGTTAGGTCCCAGGAGGCTCCAGGCGCCGAACCCACAGCAGGGCCGTGGTCTCCCCGAAGGGCTGAGTTGAGGGCACAAGGGACCGTGCCGGTCAGGATCCGTCTTTGGCTGCCAAGGCCACACACGTGATTGGGCCCCCGTTCGAGGAGGCCTCCGGAATCCTCTCGGCAGCTGCAGCCGGGCCTGGGATTCGGCATGGTGAGCTTCCAGGTTCCATGCCGAGTCAGCCTGCACCTCTTCCGGACGCCAGGCGCGTGGTGTTGTCCGACGTTGCCATTGGGTCCTCTTGGGGAGAGAGCCTTAGCTAGGGTTAGGGTTCGGTCCAGGGACGTCGCCAGGGCCGAAGCGGCTCCGGTCTCGTGATCTCCCTCGAGGGCTGAAGTGAGGGCCCATGCAGCAAGGCGGCTCAAGTGCAGGCTTAGGGTTCGAGGCCGGCTTAGGTGTCGGTGGAGGGTCCCCGTTCGGTGTCGGGTTAGGGTTAGGGTTAGGGTTAGGTCCCAGGAGGCTCGGGGCGCCGAACCCACCGCAGGGCAGTGGTCTCCCCGAAGGGCTGAGTTGAGGACACAAGGGACGGTGCCGGTCAGGATCCGGCTTTGGCTGCCAGGGCCACAGACGTCGATCGGCCCCCGTTCGAGGAGGCCTCCGGAATCCTCTCGCTCAGCTGCAGCCAAGCGGGGAAACCACATGGTGAGCTTCCAGGTTCCATGCCGAGTCAGCCTGCACCGCTGCCGGACCCCAGGCGCGTGGTGTTGTCAGACGTTGGCATTGGGTCCCCATGGGGAGGGAGCCTTAGCTAGGGTTAGGGTTCGGCCCAGGGACGTCGCCAGGGCTGAATCGACTCCAGTCTCGTGATCTCCCTCGAGGGCTGAAGTGAGGGCCCATGCCCGAAGGCGGCTCACTTGCAGGGTTAGGGTTCGAGGCAGGCTTAGGTTGCGGTGGAGGGTCCCGGTTCGGGGTACGGTTAGGGTTAGGGTTAGGTCCCAGGAGGCTCCAGGCGCCGAACCCACAGCACGGCCGTGGTCTCCCCGAAGGGCTGAGTTGAGGGCACAAGGGACCGTGCCGGTCAGGATCCGTCTTTGGCTGCCAAGGCCACACACGTGATTGGGCCCCTGGTCGAGGAGGCCTCCGGAATCCTCTCGGCAGCTGCAGCCGGGCCTGGGATTCGGCATGGTGAGCTTCCAGGTTCCATGCCGAGTCAGCCTGCACCTCTTCCGGACGCCAGGCGCGTGGTGTTGTCCGACGTTGCCATTGGGTCCTCTTGGGGAGAGAGCCTTAGCTAGGGTTAGGGTTCGGTCCAGGGACGTCGCCAGGGCCGAAGCGGCTCCGGTCTCGTGATCTCCCTCGAGGGCTGAAGTGAGGGCCCATGCAGCAAGGCAGCTCAAGTGCAGGCTTAGGGTTCGAGGCCGGCTTAGGTGTCGGTGGAGGGTCCCCGTTCGGTGTCGGGTTAGGGTTAGGGTTAGGGTTAGGTCCCAGGAGGCTCGGGGCGCCGAACCCACCGCAGGGCAGTGGTCTCCCCGAAGGGCTGAGTTGAGGACACAAGGGACGGTGCCGGTCAGGATCCGGCTTTGGCTGCCAGGGCCACAGACGTCGATCGGCCCCCGTTCGAGGAGGCCTCCGGAATCCTCTCGCTCAGCTGCAGCCAGGCGGGGAAACCACATGGTGAGCTTCCAGGTTCCATGCCGAGTCAGCCTGCACCGCTGCCGGACCCCAGGCGCGTGGTGTTGTCAGACGTTGGCATTGGGTCCCCATGGGGAGGGAGCCTTAGCTAGGGTTAGGGTTCGGCCCAGGGACGTCGCCAGGGCTGAATCGACTCCAGTCTCGTGATCTCCCTCGAGGGCTGAAGTGAGGGCCCATGCCCGAAGGCGGCTCACTTGCAGGGTTAGGGTTCGAGGCAGGCTTAGGTTGCGGTGGAGGGTCCCGGTTCGGGGTACGGTTAGGGTTAGGGTTAGGTCCCAGGAGGCTCCAGGCGCCGAACCCACAGCAGGGCCGTGGTCTCCCCGAAGGGCTGAGTTGAGGGCACAAGGGACCGTGCCGGTCAGGATCCGTCTTTGGCTGCCAAGGCCACACACGTGATTGGGCCCCTGGTCGAGGAGGCCTCCGGAATCCTCTCGGCAGCTGCAGCCGGGCCTGGGATTCGGCATGGTGAGCTTCCAGGTTCCATGCCGAGTCAGCCTGCACCTCTTCCGGACGCCAGGCGCGTGGTGTTGTCCGACGTTGCCATTGGGTCCTCTTGGGGAGAGAGCCTTAGCTAGGGTTAGGGTTCGGTCCAGGGACGTCGCCAGGGCCGAAGCGGCTCCGGTCTCGTGATCTCCCTCGAGGGCTGAAGTGAGGGCCCATGCAGCAAGGCGGCTCAAGTGCAGGCTTAGGGTTCGAGGCCGGCTTAGGTGTCGGTGGAGGGTCCCCGTTCGGTGTCGGGTTAGGGTTAGGGTTAGGGTTAGGTCCCAGGAGGCTCGGGGCGCCGAACCCACCGCAGGGCAGTGGTCTCCCCGAAGGGCTGAGTTGAGGACACAAGGGACGGTGCCGGTCAGGATCCGGCTTTGGCTGCCAGGGCCACAGACGTCGATCGGCCCCCGTTCGAGGAGGCCTCCGGAATCCTCTCGCTCAGCTGCAGCCAGGCGGGGAAACCACATGGTGAGCTTCCAGGTTCCATGCCGAGTCAGCCTGCACCGCTGCCGGACCCCAGGCGCGTGGTGTTGTCAGACGTTGGCATTGGGTCCCCATGGGGAGGGAGCCTTAGCTAGGGTTAGGGTTCGGCCCAGGGACGTCGCCAGGGCTGAATCGACTCCAGTCTCGTGATCTCCCTCGAGGGCTGAAGTGAGGGCCCATGCCCGAAGGCGGCTCACTTGCAGGGTTAGGGTTCGAGGCAGGCTTAGGTTGCGGTGGAGGGTCCCGGTTCGGGGTACGGTTAGGGTTAGGGTTAGGTCCCAGGAGGCTCCAGGCGCCGAACCCACAGCAGGGCCGTGGTCTCCCCGAAGGGCTGAGTTGAGGGCACAAGGGACCGTGCCGGTCAGGATCCGTCTTTGGCTGCCAAGGCCACACACGTGATTGGGCCCCTGGTCGAGGAGGCCTCCGGAATCCTCTCGGCAGCTGCAGCCGGGCCTGGGATTCGGCATGGTGAGCTTCCAGGTTCCATGCCGAGTCAGCCTGCACCTCTTCCGGACGCCAGGCGCGTGGTGTTGTCCGACGTTGCCATTGGGTCCTCTTGGGGAGAGAGCCTTAGCTAGGGTTAGGGTTCGGTCCAGGGACGTCGCCAGGGCCGAAGCGGCTCCGGTCTCGTGATCTCCCTCGAGGGCTGAAGTGAGGGCCCATGCAGCAAGGCGGCTCAAGTGCAGGCTTAGGGTTCGAGGCCGGCTTAGGTGTCGGTGGAGGGTCCCCGTTCGGTGTCGGGTTAGGGTTAGGGTTAGGGCTAGGTCCCAGGAGGCTCGGGGCGCCGAACCCACCGCAGGGCAGTGGTCTCCCCGAAAGGCTGAGTTGAGGACACAAGGGACGGTGCCGGTCAGGATCCGGCTTTGGCTGCCAGGGCCACAGACGTCGATCGGCCCCCGTTCGAGGAGGCCTCCGGAATCCTCTCGCTCAGCTGCAGCCAGGCGGGGAAACCACATGGTGAGCTTCCAGGTTCCATGCCGAGTCAGCCTGCACCGCTGCCGGACCCCAGGCGCGTGGTGTTGTCAGACGTTGGCATTGGGTCCCCATGGGGAGGGAGCCTTAGCTAGGGTTAGGGTTCGGCCCAGGGACGTCGCCAGGGCTGAATCGACTCCAGTCTCGTGATCTCCCTCGAGGGCTGAAGTGAGGGCCCATGCCCGAAGGCGGCTCACTTGCAGGGTTAGGGTTCGAGGCAGGCTTAGGTTGCGGTGGAGGGTCCCGGTTCGGGGTACGGTTAGGGTTAGGGTTAGGTCCCAGGAGGCTCCAGGCGCCGAACCCACAGCAGGGCCGTGGTCTCCCCGAAGGGCTGAGTTGAGGGCACAAGGGACCGTGCCGGTCAGGATCCGTCTTTGGCTGCCAAGGCCACACACGTGATTGGGCCCCTGGTCGAGGAGGCCTCCGGAATCCTCTCGGCAGCTGCAGCCGGGCCTGGGATTCGGCATGGTGAGCTTCCAGGTTCCATGCCGAGTCAGCCTGCACCTCTTCCGGACGCCAGGCGCGTGGTGTTGTCCGACGTTGCCATTGGGTCCTCTTGGGGAGAGAGCCTTAGCTAGGGTTAGGGTTCGGTCCAGGGACGTCGCCAGGGCCGAAGCGGCTCCGGTCTCGTGATCTCCCTCGAGGGCTGAAGTGAGGGCCCATGCAGCAAGGCGGCTCAAGTGCAGGCTTAGGGTTCGAGGCCGGCTTAGGTGTCGGTGGAGGGTCCCCGTTCGGTGTCGGGTTAGGGTTAGGGTTAGGGTTAGGTCCCAGGAGGCTCGGGGCGCAGTGCAGTGGTCTCCCCGAAGGGCTGAGTTGAGGACACAAGGGACGGTGCCGGTCAGGATCCGGCTTTGGCTGCCAGGGCCACAGACGTCGATCGGCCCCCGTTCGAGGAGGCCTCCGGAATCCTCTCGCTCAGCTGCAGCCAGGCGGGGAAACCACATGGTGAGCTTCCAGGTTCCATGCCGAGTCAGCCTGCACCGCTGCCGGACCCCAGGCGCGTGGTGTTGTCAGACGTTGGCATTGGGTCCCCATGGGGAGGGAGCCTTAGCTAGGGTAAGGGTTCGGCCCAGGGACGTCGCCAGGGCTGAATCGACTCCAGTCTCGTGATCTCCCTCGAGGGCTGAAGTGAGGGCCCATGCCCGAAGGCGGCTCACTTGCAGGGTTAGGGTTCGAGGCAGGCTTCGGTTGCGGTGGAGGGTCCCGGTTCGGGGTACGCTTAGGGTTAGGGTTAGGTCCCAGGAGGCTCCAGGCGCCGAACCCACAGCAGGGCCGTGGTCTCCCCGAAGGGCTGAGTTGAGGGCACAAGGGACCGTGCCGGTCAGGATCCGTCTTTGGCTGCCAAGGCCACACACGTGATTGGGCCCCTGGTCGAGGAGGCCTCCGGAATCCTCTCGGCAGCTGCAGCCGGGCCTGGGATTCGGCATGGTGAGCTTCCAGGTTCCATGCCGAGTCAGCCTGCACCTCTTCCGGACGCCAGGCGCGTGGTGATGTCCGACGTTGCCATTGGGTCCTCTTGGGGAGAGAGCCTTAGCTAGGGTTAGGGTTCGGTCCAGGGACGTCGCCAGGGCCGAAGCGGCTCCGGTCTCGTGATCTCCCTCGAGGGCTGAAGTGAGGGCCCATGCAGCAAGGCGGCTCAAGTGCAGGCTTAGGGTTCGAGGCCGGCTTAGGTGTCGGTGGAGGGTCCCCGTTCGGTGTCGGGTTAGGGTTAAGGTTAGGGCTAGGTCCCAGGAGGCTCGGGGCGCCGAACCCACCGCAGGGCAGTGGTCTCCCCGAAGGGCTGAGTTGAGGACACAAGGGACGGTGCCGGTCAGGATCCGGCTTTGGCTGCCAGGGCCACAGACGTCGATCAGCCCCCGTTCGAGGAGGCCTCCGGAATCCTCTCGCTCAGCTGCAGCCAGGCGGGGAAACCACATGGTGAGCTTCCAGGTTCCATGCCGAGTCAGCCTGCACCGCTGCCGGACCCCAGGCGCGTGGTGTTGTCAGACGTTGGCATTGGGTCCCCATGGGGAGGGAGCCTTAGCTAGGGTAAGGGTTCGGCCCAGGGACGTCGCCAGGGCTGAATCGACTCCAGTCTCGTGATCTCCCTCGAGGGCTGAAGTGAGGGCCCATGCCCGAAGGCGGCTCACTTGCAGGGTTAGGGTTCGAGGCAGGCTTCGGTTGCGGTGGAGGGTCCCGGTTCGGGGTACGCTTAGGGTTAGGGTTAGGTCCCAGGAGGCTCCAGGCGCCGAACCCACAGCAGGGCCGTGGTCTCCCCGAAGGGCTGAGTTGAGGGCACAAGGGACCGTGCCGGTCAGGATCCGTCTTTGGCTGCCAAGGCCACACACGTGATTGGGCCCCTGGTCGAGGAGGCCTCCGGAATCCTCTCGGCAGCTGCAGCCGGGCCTGGGATTCGGCATGGTGAGCTTCCAGGTTCCATGCCGAGTCAGCCTGCACCTCTTCCGGACGCCAGGCGCGTGGTGTTGTCCGACGTTGCCATTGGGTCCTCTTGGGGAGAGAGCCTTAGCTAGGGTTAGGGTTCGGTCCAGGGACGTCGCCAGGGCCGAAGCGGCTCCGGTCTCGTGATCTCCCTCGAGGGCTGAAGTGAGGGCCCATGCAGCAAGGCGGCTCAAGTGCAGGCTTAGGGTTCGAGGCCGGCTTAGGTGTCGGTGGAGGGTCCCCGTTCGGTGTCGGGTTAGGGTTAGGGTTAGGGCTAGGTCCCAGGAGGCTCGGGGCGCCGAACCCACCGCAGGGCAGTGGTCTCCCCGAAGGGCTGAGTTGAGGACACAAGGGACGGTGCCGGTCAGGATCCGGCTTTGGCTGCCAGGGCCACAGACGTCGATCGGCCCCCGTTCGAGGAGGCCTCCGGAATCCTCTCGCTCAGCTGCAGCCAGGCGGGGAAACCACATGGTGAGCTTCCAGGTTCCATGCCGAGTCAGCCTGCACCGCTGCCGGACCCCAGGCGCGTGGTGTTGTCAGACGTTGGCATTGGGTCCCCATGGGGAGGGAGCCTTAGCTAGGGTTAGGGTTCGGCCCAGGGACGTCGCCAGGGCTGAATCGACTCCAGTCTCGTGATCTCCCTCGAGGGCTGAAGTGAGGGCCCATGCCCGAAGGCGGCTCACTTGCAGGGTTAGGGTTCGAGGCAGGCTTAGGTTGCGGTGGAGGGTCCCGGTTCGGGGTACGGTTAGGGTTAGGGTTAGGTCCCAGGAGGCTCCAGGCGCCGAACCCACAGCAGGGCCGTGGTCTCCCCGAAGGGCTGAGTTGAGGGCACAAGGGACCGTGCCGGTCAGGATCCGTCTTTGGCTGCCAAGGCCACACACGTGATTGGGCCCCTGGTCGAGGAGGCCTCCGGAATCCTCTCGGCAGCTGCAGCCGGGCCTGGGATTCGGCATGGTGAGCTTCCAGGTTCCATGCCGAGTCAGCCTGCACCTCTTCCGGACGCCAGGCGCGTGGTGTTGTCCGACGTTGCCATTGGGTCCTCTTGGGGAGAGAGCCTTAGCTAGGGTTAGGGTTCGGTCCAGGGACGTCGCCAGGGCCGAAGCGGCTCCGGTCTCGTGATCTCCCTCGAGGGCTGAAGTGAGGGCCCATGTAGCAAGGCGGCTCAAGTGCAGGCTTAGGGTTCGAGGCCGGCTTAGGTGTCGGTGGAGGGTCCCCGTTCGGTGTCGGGTTAGGGTTAGGGTTAGGTCCCAGGAGGCTCCGGGCGCCGAACCCACCGCAGGGCAGTGGTCTCCCCGAAGGGCTGAGTTGAGGACACAAGGGACGGTGCCGGTCAGGATCCGGCTTTGGCTGCCAGGGCCACAGACGTCGATCGGCCCCCGTTCGAGGAGGCCTCCGGAATCCTCTCGCTCAGCTGCAGCCAGGCGGGGAAACCACATGGTGAGCTTCCAGGTTCCATGCCGAGTCAGCCTGCACCGCTGCCGGACCCCAGGCGCGTGGTGTTGTCAGACGTTGGCATTGGGTCCCCATGGGGAGGGAGCCTTAGCTAGGGTTAGGGTTCGGCCCAGGGACGTCGCCAGGGCTGAATCGACTCCAGTCTCGTGATCTCCCTCGAGGGCTGAAGTGAGGGCCCATGCCCGAAGGCGGCTCACTTGCAGGGTTAGGGTTCGAGGCAGGCTTAGGTTGCGGTGGAGGGTCCCGGTTCGGGGTACGGTTAGGGTTAGGGTTAGGTCCCAGGAGGCTCCAGGCGCCGAACCCACAGCAGGGCCGTGGTCTCCCCGAAGGGCTGAGTTGAGGGCACAAGGGACCGTGCCGGTCAGGATCCGTCTTTGGCTGCCAAGGCCACACACGTGATTGGGCCCCCGTTCGAGGAGGCCTCCGGAATCCTCTCGGCAGCTGCAGCCGGGCCTGGGATTCGGCATGGTGAGCTTCCAGGTTCCATGCCGAGTCAGCCTGCACCTCTTCCGGACGCCAGGCGCGTGGTGTTGTCCGACGTTGCCATTGGGTCCTCTTGGGGAGAGAGCCTTAGCTAGGGTTAGGGTTCGGTCCAGGGACGTCGCCAGGGCCGAAGCGGCTCCGGTCTCGTGATCTCCCTCGAGGGCTGAAGTGAGGGCCCATGCAGCAAGGCGGCTCAAGTGCAGGCTTAGGGTTCGAGGCCGGCTTAGGTGTCGGTGGAGGGTCCCCGTTCGGTGTCGGGTTAGGGTTAGGGTTAGGGTTAGGTCCCAGGAGGCTCGGGGCGCCGAACCCACCGCAGGGCAGTGGTCTCCCCGAAGGGCTGAGTTGAGGACACAAGGGACGGTGCCGGTCAGGATCCGGCTTTGGCTGCCAGGGCCACAGACGTCGATCGGCCCCCGTTCGAGGAGGCCTCCGGAATCCTCTCGCTCAGCTGCAGCCAAGCGGGGAAACCACATGGTGAGCTTCCAGGTTCCATGCCGAGTCAGCCTGCACCGCTGCCGGACCCCAGGCGCGTGGTGTTGTCAGACGTTGGCATTGGGTCCCCATGGGGAGGGAGCCTTAGCTAGGGTTAGGGTTCGGCCCAGGGACGTCGCCAGGGCTGAATCGACTCCAGTCTCGTGATCTCCCTCGAGGGCTGAAGTGAGGGCCCATGCCCGAAGGCGGCTCACTTGCAGGGTTAGGGTTCGAGGCAGGCTTAGGTTGCGGTGGAGGGTCCCGGTTCGGGGTACGGTTAGGGTTAGGGTTAGGTCCCAGGAGGCTCCAGGCGCCGAACCCACAGCAGGGCCGTGGTCTCCCCGAAGGGCTGAGTTGAGGGCACAAGGGACCGTGCCGGTCAGGATCCGTCTTTGGCTGCCAAGGCCACACACGTGATTGGGCCCCTGGTCGAGGAGGCCTCCGGAATCCTCTCGGCAGCTGCAGCAGGGCCTGGGATTCGGCATGGTGAGCTTCCAGGTTCCATGCCGAGTCAGCCTGCACCTCTTCCGGACGCCAGGCGCGTGGTGTTGTCCGACGTTGCCATTGGGTCCTCTTGGGGAGAGAGCCTTAGCTAGGGTTAGGGTTCGGTCCAGGGACGTCGCCAGGGCCGAAGCGGCTCCGGTCTCGTGATCTCCCTCGAGGGCTGAAGTGAGGGCCCATGCAGCAAGGCAGCTCAAGTGCAGGCTTAGGGTTCGAGGCCGGCTTAGGTGTCGGTGGAGGGTCCCCGTTCGGTGTCGGGTTAGGGTTAGGGTTAGGGTTAGGTCCCAGGAGGCTCGGGGCGCCGAACCCACCGCAGGGCAGTGGTCTCCCCGAAGGGCTGAGTTGAGGACACAAGGGACGGTGCCGGTCAGGATCCGGCTTTGGCTGCCAGGGCCACAGACGTCGATCGGCCCCCGTTCGAGGAGGCCTCCGGAATCCTCTCGCTCAGCTGCAGCCAGGCGGGGAAACCACATGGTGAGCTTCCAGGTTCCATGCCGAGTCAGCCTGCACCGCTGCCGGACCCCAGGCGCGTGGTGTTGTCAGACGTTGGCATTGGGTCCCCATGGGGAGGGAGCCTTAGCTAGGGTTAGGGTTCGGCCCAGGGACGTCGCCAGGGCTGAATCGACTCCAGTCTCGTGATCTCCCTCGAGGGCTGAAGTGAGGGCCCATGCCCGAAGGCGGCTCACTTGCAGGGTTAGGGTTCGAGGCAGGCTTAGGTTGCGGTGGAGGGTCCCGGTTCGGGGTACGGTTAGGGTTAGGGTTAGGTCCCAGGAGGCTCCAGGCGCCGAACCCACAGCAGGGCCGTGGTCTCCCCGAAGGGCTGAGTTGAGGGCACAAGGGACCGTGCCGGTCAGGATCCGTCTTTGGCTGCCAAGGCCACACACGTGATTGGGCCCCTGGTCGAGGAGGCCTCCGGAATCCTCTCGGCAGCTGCAGCCGGGCCTGGGATTCGGCATGGTGAGCTTCCAGGTTCCATGCCGAGTCAGCCTGCACCTCTTCCGGACGCCAGGCGCGTGGTGTTGTCCGACGTTGCCATTGGGTCCTCTTGGGGAGAGAGCCTTAGCTAGGGTTAGGGTTCGGTCCAGGGACGTCGCCAGGGCCGAAGCGGCTCCGGTCTCGTGATCTCCCTCGAGGGCTGAAGTGAGGGCCCATGCAGCAAGGCGGCTCAAGTGCAGGCTTAGGGTTCGAGGCCGGCTTAGGTGTCGGTGGAGGGTCCCCGTTCGGTGTCGGGTTAGGGTTAGGGTTAGGGTTAGGTCCCAGGAGGCTCGGGGCGCCGAACCCACCGCAGGGCAGTGGTCTCCCCGAAGGGCTGAGTTGAGGACACAAGGGACGGTGCCGGTCAGGATCCGGCTTTGGCTGCCAGGGCCACAGACGTCGATCGGCCCCCGTTCGAGGAGGCCTCCGGAATCCTCTCGCTCAGCTGCAGCCAGGCGGGGAAACCACATGGTGAGCTTCCAGGTTCCATGCCGAGTCAGCCTGCACCGCTGCCGGACCCCAGGCGCGTGGTGTTGTCAGACGTTGGCATTGGGTCCCCATGGGGAGGGAGCCTTAGCTAGGGTTAGGGTTCGGCCCAGGGACGTCGCCAGGGCTGAATCGACTCCAGTCTCGTGATCTCCCTCGAGGGCTGAAGTGAGGGCCCATGCCCGAAGGCGGCTCACTTGCAGGGTTAGGGTTCGAGGCAGGCTTAGGTTGCGGTGGAGGGTCCCGGTTCGGGGTACGGTTAGGGTTAGGGTTAGGTCCCAGGAGGCTCCAGGCGCCGAACCCACAGCAGGGCCGTGGTCTCCCCGAAGGGCTGAGTTGAGGGCACAAGGGACCGTGCCGGTCAGGATCCGTCTTTGGCTGCCAAGGCCACACACGTGATTGGGCCCCTGGTCGAGGAGGCCTCCGGAATCCTCTCGGCAGCTGCAGCCGGGCCTGGGATTCGGCATGGTGAGCTTCCAGGTTCCATGCCGAGTCAGCCTGCACCTCTTCCGGACGCCAGGCGCGTGGTGTTGTCCGACGTTGCCATTGGGTCCTCTTGGGGAGAGAGCCTTAGCTAGGGTTAGGGTTCGGTCCAGGGACGTCGCCAGGGCCGAAGCGGCTCCGGTCTCGTGATCTCCCTCGAGGGCTGAAGTGAGGGCCCATGCAGCAAGGCGGCTCAAGTGCAGGCTTAGGGTTCGAGGCCGGCTTAGGTGTCGGTGGAGGGTCCCCGTTCGGTGTCGGGTTAGGGTTAGGGTTAGGGCTAGGTCCCAGGAGGCTCGGGGCGCCGAACCCACCGCAGGGCAGTGGTCTCCCCGAAAGGCTGAGTTGAGGACACAAGGGACGGTGCCGGTCAGGATCCGGCTTTGGCTGCCAGGGCCACAGACGTCGATCGGCCCCCGTTCGAGGAGGCCTCCGGAATCCTCTCGCTCAGCTGCAGCCAGGCGGGGAAACCACATGGTGAGCTTCCAGGTTCCATGCCGAGTCAGCCTGCACCGCTGCCGGACCCCAGGCGCGTGGTGTTGTCAGACGTTGGCATTGGGTCCCCATGGGGAGGGAGCCTTAGCTAGGGTTAGGGTTCGGCCCAGGGACGTCGCCAGGGCTGAATCGACTCCAGTCTCGTGATCTCCCTCGAGGGCTGAAGTGAGGGCCCATGCCCGAAGGCGGCTCACTTGCAGGGTTAGGGTTCGAGGCAGGCTTAGGTTGCGGTGGAGGGTCCCGGTTCGGGGTACGGTTAGGGTTAGGGTTAGGTCCCAGGAGGCTCCAGGCGCCGAACCCACAGCAGGGCCGTGGTCTCCCCGAAGGGCTGAGTTGAGGGCACAAGGGACCGTGCCGGTCAGGATCCGTCTTTGGCTGCCAAGGCCACACACGTGATTGGGCCCCTGGTCGAGGAGGCCTCCGGAATCCTCTCGGCAGCTGCAGCCGGGCCTGGGATTCGGCATGGTGAGCTTCCAGGTTCCATGCCGAGTCAGCCTGCACCTCTTCCGGACGCCAGGCGCGTGGTGTTGTCCGACGTTGCCATTGGGTCCTCTTGGGGAGAGAGCCTTAGCTAGGGTTAGGGTTCGGTCCAGGGACGTCGCCAGGGCCGAAGCGGCTCCGGTCTCGTGATCTCCCTCGAGGGCTGAAGTGAGGGCCCATGCAGCAAGGCGGCTCAAGTGCAGGCTTAGGGTTCGAGGCCGGCTTAGGTGTCGGTGGAGGGTCCCAGTTCGGTGTCGGGTTAGGGTTAGGGTTAGGGTTAGGTCCCAGGAGGCTCGGGGCGCAGTGCAGTGGTCTCCCCGAAGGGCTGAGTTGAGGACACAAGGGACGGTGCCGGTCAGGATCCGGCTTTGGCTGCCAGGGCCACAGACGTCGATCGGCCCCCGTTCGAGGAGGCCTCCGGAATCCTCTCGCTCAGCTGCAGCCAGGCGGGGAAACCACATGGTGAGCTTCCAGGTTCCATGCCGAGTCAGCCTGCACCGCTGCCGGACCCCAGGCGCGTGGTGTTGTCAGACGTTGGCATTGGGTCCCCATGGGGAGGGAGCCTTAGCTAGGGTAAGGGTTCGGCCCAGGGACGTCGCCAGGGCTGAATCGACTCCAGTCTCGTGATCTCCCTCGAGGGCTGAAGTGAGGGCCCATGCCCGAAGGCGGCTCACTTGCAGGGTTAGGGTTCGAGGCAGGCTTCGGTTGCGGTGGAGGGTCCCGGTTCGGGGTACGCTTAGGGTTAGGGTTAGGTCCCAGGAGGCTCCAGGCGCCGAACCCACAGCAGGGCCGTGGTCTCCCCGAAGGGCTGAGTTGAGGGCACAAGGGACCGTGCCGGTCAGGATCCGTCTTTGGCTGCCAAGGCCACACACGTGATTGGGCCCCTGGTCGAGGAGGCCTCCGGAATCCTCTCGGCAGCTGCAGCCGGGCCTGGGATTCGGCATGGTGAGCTTCCAGGTTCCATGCCGAGTCAGCCTGCACCTCTTCCGGACGCCAGGCGCGTGGTGATGTCCGACGTTGCCATTGGGTCCTCTTGGGGAGAGAGCCTTAGCTAGGGTTAGGGTTCGGTCCAGGGACGTCGCCAGGGCCGAAGCGGCTCCGGTCTCGTGATCTCCCTCGAGGGCTGAAGTGAGGGCCCATGCAGCAAGGCGGCTCAAGTGCAGGCTTAGGGTTCGAGGCCGGCTTAGGTGTCGGTGGAGGGTCCCCGTTCGGTGTCGGGTTAGGGTTAAGGTTAGGGCTAGGTCCCAGGAGGCTCGGGGCGCCGAACCCACCGCAGGGCAGTGGTCTCCCCGAAGGGCTGAGTTGAGGACACAAGGGACGGTGCCGGTCAGGATCCGGCTTTGGCTGCCAGGGCCACAGACGTCGATCAGCCCCCGTTCGAGGAGGCCTCCGGAATCCTCTCGCTCAGCTGCAGCCAGGCGGGGAAACCACATGGTGAGCTTCCAGGTTCCATGCCGAGTCAGCCTGCACCGCTGCCGGACCCCAGGCGCGTGGTGTTGTCAGACGTTGGCATTGGGTCCCCATGGGGAGGGAGCCTTAGCTAGGGTAAGGGTTCGGCCCAGGGACGTCGCCAGGGCTGAATCGACTCCAGTCTCGTGATCTCCCTCGAGGGCTGAAGTGAGGGCCCATGCCCGAAGGCGGCTCACTTGCAGGGTTAGGGTTCGAGGCAGGCTTCGGTTGCGGTGGAGGGTCCCGGTTCGGGGTACGCTTAGGGTTAGGGTTAGGTCCCAGGAGGCTCCAGGCGCCGAACCCACAGCAGGGCCGTGGTCTCCCCGAAGGGCTGAGTTGAGGGCACAAGGGACCGTGCCGGTCAGGATCCGTCTTTGGCTGCCAAGGCCACACACGTGATTGGGCCCCTGGTCGAGGAGGCCTCCGGAATCCTCTCGGCAGCTGCAGCCGGGCCTGGGATTCGGCATGGTGAGCTTCCAGGTTCCATGCCGAGTCAGCCTGCACCTCTTCCGGACGCCAGGCGCGTGGTGTTGTCCGACGTTGCCATTGGGTCCTCTTGGGGAGAGAGCCTTAGCTAGGGTTAGGGTTCGGTCCAGGGACGTCGCCAGGGCCGAAGCGGCTCCGGTCTCGTGATCTCCCTCGAGGGCTGAAGTGAGGGCCCATGCAGCAAGGCGGCTCAAGTGCAGGCTTAGGGTTCGAGGCCGGCTTAGGTGTCGGTGGAGGGTCCCCGTTCGGTGTCGGGTTAGGGTTAGGGTTAGGGCTAGGTCCCAGGAGGCTCGGGGCGCCGAACCCACCGCAGGGCAGTGGTCTCCCCGAAGGGCTGAGTTGAGGACACAAGGGACGGTGCCGGTCAGGATCCGGCTTTGGCTGCCAGGGCCACAGACGTCGATCGGCCCCCGTTCGAGGAGGCCTCCGGAATCCTCTCGCTCAGCTGCAGCCAGGCGGGGAAACCACATGGTGAGCTTCCAGGTTCCATGCCGAGTCAGCCTGCACCGCTGCCGGACCCCAGGCGCGTGGTGTTGTCAGACGTTGGCATTGGGTCCCCATGGGGAGGGAGCCTTAGCTAGGGTTAGGGTTCGGCCCAGGGACGTCGCCAGGGCTGAATCGACTCCAGTCTCGTGATCTCCCTCGAGGGCTGAAGTGAGGGCCCATGCCCGAAGGCGGCTCACTTGCAGGGTTAGGGTTCGAGGCAGGCTTAGGTTGCGGTGGAGGGTCCCGGTTCGGGGTACGGTTAGGGTTAGGGTTAGGTCCCAGGAGGCTCCAGGCGCCGAACCCACAGCAGGGCC
Source organism: Panthera onca (assembly GCF_046562875.1). Taxonomy (NCBI): domain Eukaryota; kingdom Metazoa; phylum Chordata; class Mammalia; order Carnivora; family Felidae; genus Panthera; species Panthera onca. Next base: position 205,915,113 of record NC_138342.1, on the reverse strand, counting down.
GTGGTCTCCCCGAAGGGCTGAGTTGAGGGCACAAGGGACCGTGCCGGTCAGGATCCGTCTTTGGCTGCCAAGGCCACACACGTGATTGGGCCCCTGGTCGAGGAGGCCTCCGGAATCCTCTCGGCAGCTGCAGCCGGGCCTGGGATTCGGCATGGTGAGCTTCCAGGTTCCATGCCGAGTCAGCCTGCACCTCTTCCGGACGCCAGGCGCGTGGTGTTGTCCGACGTTGCCATTGGGTCCTCTTGGGGAGAGAGCCTTAGCTAGGGTTAGGGTTCGGTCCAGGGACGTCGCCAGGGCCGAAGCGGCTCCGGTCTCGTGATCTCCCTCGAGGGCTGAAGTGAGGGCCCATGTAGCAAGGCGGCTCAAGTGCAGGCTTAGGGTTCGAGGCCGGCTTAGGTGTCGGTGGAGGGTCCCCGTTCGGTGTCGGGTTAGGGTTAGGGTTAGGTCCCAGGAGGCTCCGGGCGCCGAACCCACCGCAGGGCAGTGGTCTCCCCGAAGGGCTGAGTTGAGGACACAAGGGACGGTGCCGGTCAGGATCCGGCTTTGGCTGCCAGGGCCACAGACGTCGATCGGCCCCCGTTCGAGGAGGCCTCCGGAATCCTCTCGCTCAGCTGCAGCCAGGCGGGGAAACCACATGGTGAGCTTCCAGGTTCCATGCCGAGTCAGCCTGCACCGCTGCCGGACCCCAGGCGCGTGGTGTTGTCAGACGTTGGCATTGGGTCCCCATGGGGAGGGAGCCTTAGCTAGGGTTAGGGTTCGGCCCAGGGACGTCGCCAGGGCTGAATCGACTCCAGTCTCGTGATCTCCCTCGAGGGCTGAAGTGAGGGCCCATGCCCGAAGGCGGCTCACTTGCAGGGTTAGGGTTCGAGGCAGGCTTAGGTTGCGGTGGAGGGTCCCGGTTCGGGGTACGGTTAGGGTTAGGGTTAGGTCCCAGGAGGCTCCAGGCGCCGAACCCACAGCAGGGCCGTGGTCTCCCCGAAGGGCTGAGTTGAGGGCACAAGGGACCGTGCCGGTCAGGATCCGTCTTTGGCTGCCAAGGCCACACACGTGATTGGGCCCCCGTTCGAGGAGGCCTCCGGAATCCTCTCGGCAGCTGCAGCCGGGCCTGGGATTCGGCATGGTGAGCTTCCAGGTTCCATGCCGAGTCAGCCTGCACCTCTTCCGGACGCCAGGCGCGTGGTGTTGTCCGACGTTGCCATTGGGTCCTCTTGGGGAGAGAGCCTTAGCTAGGGTTAGGGTTCGGTCCAGGGACGTCGCCAGGGCCGAAGCGGCTCCGGTCTCGTGATCTCCCTCGAGGGCTGAAGTGAGGGCCCATGCAGCAAGGCGGCTCAAGTGCAGGCTTAGGGTTCGAGGCCGGCTTAGGTGTCGGTGGAGGGTCCCCGTTCGGTGTCGGGTTAGGGTTAGGGTTAGGGTTAGGTCCCAGGAGGCTCGGGGCGCCGAACCCACCGCAGGGCAGTGGTCTCCCCGAAGGGCTGAGTTGAGGACACAAGGGACGGTGCCGGTCAGGATCCGGCTTTGGCTGCCAGGGCCACAGACGTCGATCGGCCCCCGTTCGAGGAGGCCTCCGGAATCCTCTCGCTCAGCTGCAGCCAAGCGGGGAAACCACATGGTGAGCTTCCAGGTTCCATGCCGAGTCAGCCTGCACCGCTGCCGGACCCCAGGCGCGTGGTGTTGTCAGACGTTGGCATTGGGTCCCCATGGGGAGGGAGCCTTAGCTAGGGTTAGGGTTCGGCCCAGGGACGTCGCCAGGGCTGAATCGACTCCAGTCTCGTGATCTCCCTCGAGGGCTGAAGTGAGGGCCCATGCCCGAAGGCGGCTCACTTGCAGGGTTAGGGTTCGAGGCAGGCTTAGGTTGCGGTGGAGGGTCCCGGTTCGGGGTACGGTTAGGGTTAGGGTTAGGTCCCAGGAGGCTCCAGGCGCCGAACCCACAGCAGGGCCGTGGTCTCCCCGAAGGGCTGAGTTGAGGGCACAAGGGACCGTGCCGGTCAGGATCCGTCTTTGGCTGCCAAGGCCACACACGTGATTGGGCCCCTGGTCGAGGAGGCCTCCGGAATCCTCTCGGCAGCTGCAGCAGGGCCTGGGATTCGGCATGGTGAGCTTCCAGGTTCCATGCCGAGTCAGCCTGCACCTCTTCCGGACGCCAGGCGCGTGGTGTTGTCCGACGTTGCCATTGGGTCCTCTTGGGGAGAGAGCCTTAGCTAGGGTTAGGGTTCGGTCCAGGGACGTCGCCAGGGCCGAAGCGGCTCCGGTCTCGTGATCTCCCTCGAGGGCTGAAGTGAGGGCCCATGCAGCAAGGCAGCTCAAGTGCAGGCTTAGGGTTCGAGGCCGGCTTAGGTGTCGGTGGAGGGTCCCCGTTCGGTGTCGGGTTAGGGTTAGGGTTAGGGTTAGGTCCCAGGAGGCTCGGGGCGCCGAACCCACCGCAGGGCAGTGGTCTCCCCGAAGGGCTGAGTTGAGGACACAAGGGACGGTGCCGGTCAGGATCCGGCTTTGGCTGCCAGGGCCACAGACGTCGATCGGCCCCCGTTCGAGGAGGCCTCCGGAATCCTCTCGCTCAGCTGCAGCCAGGCGGGGAAACCACATGGTGAGCTTCCAGGTTCCATGCCGAGTCAGCCTGCACCGCTGCCGGACCCCAGGCGCGTGGTGTTGTCAGACGTTGGCATTGGGTCCCCATGGGGAGGGAGCCTTAGCTAGGGTTAGGGTTCGGCCCAGGGACGTCGCCAGGGCTGAATCGACTCCAGTCTCGTGATCTCCCTCGAGGGCTGAAGTGAGGGCCCATGCCCGAAGGCGGCTCACTTGCAGGGTTAGGGTTCGAGGCAGGCTTAGGTTGCGGTGGAGGGTCCCGGTTCGGGGTACGGTTAGGGTTAGGGTTAGGTCCCAGGAGGCTCCAGGCGCCGAACCCACAGCAGGGCCGTGGTCTCCCCGAAGGGCTGAGTTGAGGGCACAAGGGACCGTGCCGGTCAGGATCCGTCTTTGGCTGCCAAGGCCACACACGTGATTGGGCCCCTGGTCGAGGAGGCCTCCGGAATCCTCTCGGCAGCTGCAGCCGGGCCTGGGATTCGGCATGGTGAGCTTCCAGGTTCCATGCCGAGTCAGCCTGCACCTCTTCCGGACGCCAGGCGCGTGGTGTTGTCCGACGTTGCCATTGGGTCCTCTTGGGGAGAGAGCCTTAGCTAGGGTTAGGGTTCGGTCCAGGGACGTCGCCAGGGCCGAAGCGGCTCCGGTCTCGTGATCTCCCTCGAGGGCTGAAGTGAGGGCCCATGCAGCAAGGCGGCTCAAGTGCAGGCTTAGGGTTCGAGGCCGGCTTAGGTGTCGGTGGAGGGTCCCCGTTCGGTGTCGGGTTAGGGTTAGGGTTAGGGTTAGGTCCCAGGAGGCTCGGGGCGCCGAACCCACCGCAGGGCAGTGGTCTCCCCGAAGGGCTGAGTTGAGGACACAAGGGACGGTGCCGGTCAGGATCCGGCTTTGGCTGCCAGGGCCACAGACGTCGATCGGCCCCCGTTCGAGGAGGCCTCCGGAATCCTCTCGCTCAGCTGCAGCCAGGCGGGGAAACCACATGGTGAGCTTCCAGGTTCCATGCCGAGTCAGCCTGCACCGCTGCCGGACCCCAGGCGCGTGGTGTTGTCAGACGTTGGCATTGGGTCCGCATGGGGAGGGAGCCTTAGCTAGGGTTAGGGTTCGGCCCAGGGACGTCGCCAGGGCTGAATCGACTCCAGTCTCGTGATCTCTCTCGAGGGCTGAAGTGAGGGCCCATGCCCGAAGGCGGCTCACTTGCAGGGTTAGGGTTCGAGGCAGGCTTAGGTGTCGGTGGAGGGTCCCCGTTCGGTGTCGGGTTAGGGTTAGGGTTAGGGCTAGGTCCCAGGAGGCTCGGGGCGCCGAACCCACCGCAGGGCAGTGGTCTCCCCGAAGGGCTGAGTTGAGGGCACAAGGGACCGTGCCGGTCAGGATCCGTCTTTGGCTGCCAAGGCCACACACGTGATTGGGCCCCTGGTCGAGGAGGCCTCCGGAATCCTCTCGGCAGCTGCAGCCGGGCCTGGGATTCGGCATGGTGAGCTTCCAGGTTCCATGCCGAGTCAGCCTGCACCTCTTCCGGACGCCAGGCGCGTGGTGTTGTCCGACGTTGCCACTGGGTCCTCTTGGGGAGAGAGCCTTAGCTAGGGTTAGGGTTCGGTCCAGGGACGTCGCCAGGGCCGAAGCGGCTCCGGTCTCGTGATCTCCCTCGAGGGCTGAAGTGAGGGCCCATGCAGCAAGGCGGCTCAAGTGCAGGCTTAGGGTTCGAGGCCGGCTTAGGTGTCGGTGGAGGGTCCCCGTTCGGTGTCGGGTTAGGGTTAGGGTTAGGGCTAGGTCCCAGGAGGCTCGGGGCGCCGAACCCACCGCAGGGCAGTGGTCTCCCCGAAGGGCTGAGTTGAGGACACAAGGGACGGTGCCGGTCAGGATCCGGCTTTGGCTGCCAGGGCCACAGACGTCGATCGGCCCCCGTTCGAGGAGGCCTCCGGAATCCTCTCGCTCAGCTGCAGCCAGGCGGGGAAACCACATGGTGAGCTTCCAGGTTCCATGCCGAGTCAGCCTGCACCGCTGCCGGACCCCAGGCGCGTGGTGTTGTCAGACGTTGGCATTGGGTCCCCATGGGGAGGGAGCCTTAGCTAGGGTTAGGGTTCGGCCCAGGGACGTCGCCAGGGCTGAATCGACTCCAGTCTCGTGATCTCCCTCGAGGGCTGAAGTGAGGGCCCATGCCCGAAGGCGGCTCACTTGCAGGGTTAGGGTTCGAGGCAGGCTTAGGCTGCGGTGGAGGGTCCCGGTTTGGGGTACGGTTAGGGTTAGGGTTAGGTCCCAGGAGGCTCCAGGCGCCGAACCCACAGCAGGGCCGTGGTCTCCCCGAAGGGCTGAGTTGAGGGCACTAGGGACCGTGCCGGTCAGGATCCGTCTTTGGCTGCCAAGGCCACACACGTGATTGGGCCCCTGGTCGAGGAGGCCTCCGGAATCCTCTCGGCAGCTGCAGCAGGGCCTGGGATTCGGCATGGTGAGCTTCCAGGTTCCATGCCGAGTCAGCCTGCACCTCTTCCGGACGCCAGGCGCGTGGTGTTGTCCGACGTTGCCATTGGGTCCTCTTGGGGAGAGAGCCTTAGCTAGGGTTAGGGTTCGGTCCAGGGACGTCGCCAGGGCCGAAGCGGCTCCGGTCTCGTGATCTCCCTCGAGGGCTGAAGTCAGGGCCCATGCAGCAAGGCGGCTCAAGTGCAGGCTTAGGGTTCGAGGCCGGCTTAGGTGTCGGTGGAGGGTCCCCGTTCGGTGTCGGGTTAGGGTTAGGGTTAGGGCTAGGTCCCAGGAGGCTCGGGGCGCCGAACCCACCGCAGGGCAGTGGTCTCCCCGAAGGGCTGAGTTGAGGACACAAGGGACGGTGCCGGTCAGGATCCGGCTTTGGCTGCCAGGGCCACAGACGTCGATCGGCCCCCGTTCGAGGAGGCCTCCGGAATCCTCTCGCTCAGCTGCAGCCAGGCGGGGAAACCACATGGTGAGCTTCCAGGTTCCATGCCGAGTCAGCCTGCACCGCTGCCGGACCCCAGGCGCGTGGTGTTGTCAGACGTTGGCATTGGGTCCCCATGGGGAGGGAGCCTTAGCTAGGGTTAGGGTTCGGCCCAGGGACGTCGCCAGGGCTGAATCGACTCCAGTCTCGTGATCTCCCTCGAGGGCTGAAGTGAGGGCCCATGCCCGAAGGCGGCTCACTTGCAGGGTTAGGGTTCGAGGCAGGCTTAGGTTGCGGTGGAGGGTCCCGGTTCGGGGTACGGTTAGGGTTAGGGTTAGGTCCCAGGAGGCTCCAGGCGCCGAACCCACAGCAGGGCCGTGGTCTCCCCGAAGGGCTGAGTTGAGGGCACAAGGGACCGTGCCGGTCAGGATCCGTCTTTGGCTGCCAAGGCCACACACGTGATTGGGCCCCTGGTCGAGGAGGCCTCCGGAATCCTCTCGGCAGCTGCAGCCGGGCCTGGGATTCGGCATGGTGAGCTTCCAGGTTCCATGCCGAGTCAGCCTGCACCTCTTCCGGACGCCAGGCGCGTGGTGTTGTCCGACGTTGCCATTGGGTCCTCTTGGGGAGAGAGCCTTAGCTAGGGTTAGGGTTCGGTCCAGGGACGTCGCCAGGGCCGAAGCGGCTCCGGTCTCGTGATCTCCCTCGAGGGCTGAAGTGAGGGCCCATGCAGCAAGGCGGCTCAAGTGCAGGCTTAGGGTTCGAGGCCGGCTTAGGTGTCGGTGGAGGGTCCCCGTTCGGTGTCGGGTTAGGGTTAGGGTTAGGTCCCAGGAGGCTCGGGGCGCCGAACCCACCGCAGGGCAGTGGTCTCCCCGAAGGGCTGAGTTGAGGACACACGGGACGGTGCCGGTCAGGATCCGGCTTTGGCTGCCAGGGCCACAGACGTCGATCGGCCCCCGTTCGAGGAGGCCTCCGGAATCCTCTCGCTCAGCTGCAGCCAGGCGGGGAAACCACATGGTGAGCTTCCAGGTTCCATGCCGAGTCAGCCTGCACCGCTGCCGGACCCCAGGCGCGTGGTGTTGTCAGACGTTGGCATTGGGTCCCCATGGGGAGGGAGCCTTAGCTAGGGTTAGGGTTCGGCCCAGGGACGTCGCCAGGGCTGAATCGACTCCAGTCTCGTGATCTCCCTCGAGGGCTGAAGTGAGGGCCCATGCCCGAAGGCGGCTCACTTGCAGGGTTAGGGTTCGAGGCAGGCTTAGGTTGCGGTGGAGGGTCCCGGTTCGGGGTACGGTTAGGGTTAGGGTTAGGTCCCAGGAGGCTCCAGGCGCCGAACCCACAGCACGGCCGTGGTCTCCCCGAAGGCCTGAGTTGAGGGCACAAGGGACCGTGCCGGTCAGGATCCGTCTTTGGCTGCCAAGGCCACACACGTGATTGGGCCCCTGGTCGAGGAGGCCTCTGGAATCCTCTCGGCAGCTGCAGCCGGGCCTGGGATTCGGCATGGTGAGCTTCCAGGTTCCATGCCGAGTCAGCCTGCACCTCTTCCGGACGCCAGGCGCGTGGTGTTGTCCGACGTTGCCATTGGGTCCTCTTGGGGAGAGAGCCTTAGCTAGGGTTAGGGTTCGGTCCAGGGACGTCGCCAGGGCCGAAGCGGCTCCGGTCTCGTGATCTCCCTCGAGGGCTGAAGTGAGGGCCCATGCAGCAAGGCGGCTCAAGTGCAGGCTTAGGGTTCGAGGCCGGCTTAGGTGTCGGTGGAGGGTCCCCGTTCGGTGTCGGGTTAGGGTTAGGGTTAGGGCTAGGTCCCAGGAGGCTCGGGGCGCCGAACCCACCGCAGGGCAGTGGTCTCCCCGAAGGGCTGAGTTGAGGACACAAGGGACGGTGCCGGTCAGGATCCGGCTTTGGCTGCCAGGGCCACAGACGTCGATCGGCCCCCGTTCGAGGAGGCCTCCGGAATCCTCTCGCTCAGCTGCAGCCAGGCGGGGAAACCACATGGTGAGCTTCCAGGTTCCATGCCGAGTCAGCCTGCACCGCTGCCGGACCCCAGGCGCGTGGTGTTGTCAGACGTTGGCATTGGGTCCCCATGGGGAGGGAGCCTTAGCTAGGGTTAGGGTTCGGCCCAGGGACGTCGCCAGGGCTGAATCGACTCCAGTCTCGTGATCTCCCTCGAGGGCTGAAGTGAGGGCCCATGCCCGAAGGCGGCTCACTTGCAGGGTTAGGGTTCGAGGCAGGCTTAGGTTGCGGTGGAGGGTCCCGGTTCGGGGTACGGTTAGGGTTAGGGTTAGGTCCCAGGAGGCTCCAGGCGCCGAACCCACAGCAGGGCCGTGGTCTCCCCGAAGGGCTGAGTTGAGGGCACAAGGGACCGTGCCGGTCAGGATCCGTCTTTGGCTGCCAAGGCCACACACGTGATTGGGCCCCTGGTCGAGGAGGCCTCCGGAATCCTCTCGGCAGCTGCAGCCGGGCCTGGGATTCGGCATGGTGAGCTTCCAGGTTCCATGCCGAGTCAGCCTGCACCTCTTCCGGACGCCAGGCGCGTGGTGTTGTCCGACGTTGCCATTGGGTCCTCTTGGGGAGAGAGCCTTAGCTAGGGTTAGGGTTCGGTCCAGGGACGTCGCCAGGGCCGAAGCGGCTCCGGTCTCGTGATCTCCCTCGAGGGCTGAAGTGAGGGCCCATGTAGCAAGGCGGCTCAAGTGCAGGCTTAGGGTTCGAGGCCGGCTTAGGTGTCGGTGGAGGGTCCCCGTTCGGTGTCGGGTTAGGGTTAGGGTTAGGTCCCAGGAGGCTCCGGGCGCCGAACCCACGGCAGGGCAGTGGTCTCCCCGAAGGGCTGAGTTGAGGACACAAGGGACGGTGCCGGTCAGGATCCGGCTTTGGCTGCCAGGGCCACAGACGTCGATCGGCCCCCGTTCGAGGAGGCCTCCGGAATCCTCTCGCTCAGCTGCAGCCAGGCGGGGAAACCACATGGTGAGCTTCCAGGTTCCATGCCGAGTCAGCCTGCACCGCTGCCGGACCCCAGGCGCGTGGTGTTGTCAGACGTTGGCATTGGGTCCCCATGGGGAGGGAGCCTTAGCTAGGGTTAGGGTTCGGCCCAGGGACGTCGCCAGGGCTGAATCGACTCCAGTCTCGTGATCTCCCTCGAGGGCTGAAGTGAGGGCCCATGCCCGAAGGCGGCTCACTTGCAGGGTTAGGGTTCGAGGCAGGCTTAGGTTGCGGTGGAGGGTCCCGGTTCGGGGTACGGTTAGGGTTAGGGTTAGGTCCCAGGAGGCTCCAGGCGCCGAACCCACAGCAGGGCCGTGGTCTCCCCGAAGGGCTGAGTTGAGGGCACAAGGGACCGTGCCGGTCAGGATCCGTCTTTGGCTGCCAAGGCCACACACGTGATTGGGCCCCCGTTCGAGGAGGCCTCCGGAATCCTCTCGGCAGCTGCAGCCGGGCCTGGGATTCGGCATGGTGAGCTTCCAGGTTCCATGCCGAGTCAGCCTGCACCTCTTCCGGACGCCAGGCGCGTGGTGTTGTCCGACGTTGCCATTGGGTCCTCTTGGGGAGAGAGCCTTAGCTAGGGTTAGGGTTCGGTCCAGGGACGTCGCCAGGGCCGAAGCGGCTCCGGTCTCGTGATCTCCCTCGAGGGCTGAAGTGAGGGCCCATGCAGCAAGGCGGCTCAAGTGCAGGCTTAGGGTTCGAGGCCGGCTTAGGTGTCGGTGGAGGGTCCCCGTTCGGTGTCGGGTTAGGGTTAGGGTTAGGTCCCAGGAGGCTCGGGGCGCCGAACCCACCGCAGGGCAGTGGTCTCCCCGAAGGGCTGAGTTGAGGACACACGGGACGGTGCCGGTCAGGATCCGGCTTTGGCTGCCAGGGCCACAGACGTCGATCGGCCCCCGTTCGAGGAGGCCTCCGGAATCCTCTCGCTCAGCTGCAGCCAGGCGGGGAAACCACATGGTGAGCTTCCAGGTTCCATGCCGAGTCAGCCTGCACCGCTGCCGGACCCCAGGCGCGTGGTGTTGTCAGACGTTGGCATTGGGTCCCCATGGGGAGGGAGCCTTAGCTAGGGTTAGGGTTCGGCCCAGGGACGTCGCCAGGGCTGAATCGACTCCAGTCTCGTGATCTCCCTCGAGGGCTGAAGTGAGGGCCCATGCCCGAAGGCGGCTCACTTGCAGGGTTAGGGTTCGAGGCAGGCTTAGGTTGCGGTGGAGGGTCCCGGTTCGGGGTACGGTTAGGGTTAGGGTTAGGTCCCAGGAGGCTCCAGGCGCCGAACCCACAGCACGGCCGTGGTCTCCCCGAAGGCCTGAGTTGAGGGCACAAGGGACCGTGCCGGTCAGGATCCGTCTTTGGCTGCCAAGGCCACACACGTGATTGGGCCCCTGGTCGAGGAGGCCTCCGGAATCCTCTCGGCAGCTGCAGCCGGGCCTGGGATTCGGCATGGTGAGCTTCCAGGTTCCATGCCGAGTCAGCCTGCACCTCTTCCGGACGCCAGGCGCGTGGTGTTGTCCGACGTTGCCATTGGGTCCTCTTGGGGAGAGAGCCTTAGCTAGGGTTAGGGTTCGGTCCAGGGACGTCGCCAGGGCCGAAGCGGCTCCGGTCTCGTGATCTCCCTCGAGGGCTGAAGTGAGGGCCCATGCAGCAAGGCGGCTCAAGTGCAGGCTTAGGGTTCGAGGCCGGCTTAGGTGTCGGTGGAGGGTCCCCGTTCGGTGTCGGGTTAGGGTTAGGGTTAGGGCTAGGTCCCAGGAGGCTCGGGGCGCCGAACCCACCGCAGGGCAGTGGTCTCCCCGAAGGGCTGAGTTGAGGACACAAGGGACGGTGCCGGTCAGGATCCGGCTTTGGCTGCCAGGGCCACAGACGTCGATCGGCCCCCGTTCGAGGAGGCCTCCGGAATCCTCTCGCTCAGCTGCAGCCAGGCGGGGAAACCACATGGTGAGCTTCCAGGTTCCATGCCGAGTCAGCCTGCACCGCTGCCGGACCCCAGGCGCGTGGTGTTGTCAGACGTTGGCATTGGGTCCCCATGGGGAGGGAGCCTTAGCTAGGGTTAGGGTTCGGCCCAGGGACGTCGCCAGGGCTGAATCGACTCCAGTCTCGTGATCTCCCTCGAGGGCTGAAGTGAGGGCCCATGCCCGAAGGCGGCTCACTTGCAGGGTTAGGGTTCGAGGCAGGCTTAGGTTGCGGTGGAGGGTCCCGGTTCGGGGTACGGTTAGGGTTAGGGTTAGGTCCCAGGAGGCTCCAGGCGCCGAACCCACAGCAGGGCCGTGGTCTCCCCGAAGGGCTGAGTTGAGGGCACAAGGGACCGTGCCGGTCAGGATCCGTCTTTGGCTGCCAAGGCCACACACGTGATTGGGCCCCTGGTCGAGGAGGCCTCCGGAATCCTCTCGGCAGCTGCAGCCGGGCCTGGGATTCGGCATGGTGAGCTTCCAGGTTCCATGCCGAGTCAGCCTGCACCTCTTCCGGACGCCAGGCGCGTGGTGTTGTCCGACGTTGCCATTGGGTCCTCTTGGGGAGAGAGCCTTAGCTAGGGTTAGGGTTCGGTCCAGGGACGTCGCCAGGGCCGAAGCGGCTCCGGTCTCGTGATCTCCCTCGAGGGCTGAAGTGAGGGCCCATGTAGCAAGGCGGCTCAAGTGCAGGCTTAGGGTTCGAGGCCGGCTTAGGTGTCGGTGGAGGGTCCCCGTTCGGTGTCGGGTTAGGGTTAGGGTTAGGTCCCAGGAGGCTCCGGGCGCCGAACCCACGGCAGGGCAGTGGTCTCCCCGAAGGGCTGAGTTGAGGACACAAGGGACGGTGCCGGTCAGGATCCGGCTTTGGCTGCCAGGGCCACAGACGTCGATCGGCCCCCGTTCGAGGAGGCCTCCGGAATCCTCTCGCTCAGCTGCAGCCAGGCGGGGAAACCACATGGTGAGCTTCCAGGTTCCATGCCGAGTCAGCCTGCACCGCTGCCGGACCCCAGGCGCGTGGTGTTGTCAGACGTTGGCATTGGGTCCCCATGGGGAGGGAGCCTTAGCTAGGGTTAGGGTTCGGCCCAGGGACGTCGCCAGGGCTGAATCGACTCCAGTCTCGTGATCTCCCTCGAGGGCTGAAGTGAGGGCCCATGCCCGAAGGCGGCTCACTTGCAGGGTTAGGGTTCGAGGCAGGCTTAGGTTGCGGTGGAGGGTCCCGGTTCGGGGTACGGTTAGGGTTAGGGTTAGGTCCCAGGAGGCTCCAGGCGCCGAACCCACAGCAGGGCCGTGGTCTCCCCGAAGGGCTGAGTTGAGGGCACAAGGGACCGTGCCGGTCAGGATCCGTCTTTGGCTGCCAAGGCCACACACGTGATTGGGCCCCCGTTCGAGGAGGCCTCCGGAATCCTCTCGGCAGCTGCAGCCGGGCCTGGGATTCGGCATGGTGAGCTTCCAGGTTCCATGCCGAGTCAGCCTGCACCTCTTCCGGACGCCAGGCGCGTGGTGTTGTCCGACGTTGCCATTGGGTCCTCTTGGGGAGAGAGCCTTAGCTAGGGTTAGGGTTCGGTCCAGGGACGTCGCCAGGGCCGAAGCGGCTCCGGTCTCGTGATCTCCCTCGAGGGCTGAAGTGAGGGCCCATGCAGCAAGGCGGCTCAAGTGCAGGCTTAGGGTTCGAGGCCGGCTTAGGTGTCGGTGGAGGGTCCCCGTTCGGTGTCGGGTTAGGGTTAGGGTTAGGGTTAGGTCCCAGGAGGCTCGGGGCGCCGAACCCACCGCAGGGCAGTGGTCTCCCCGAAGGGCTGAGTTGAGGACACAAGGGACGGTGCCGGTCAGGATCCGGCTTTGGCTGCCAGGGCCACAGACGTCGATCGGCCCCCGTTCGAGGAGGCCTCCGGAATCCACTCGCTCAGCTGCAGCCAGGCGGGGAAACCACATGGTGAGCTTCCAGGTTCCATGCCGAGTCAGCCTGCACCGCTGCCGAACCCCAGGCGCGTGGTGTTGTCAGACGTTGGCATTGGGTCCCCATGGGGAGGGAGCCTTAGCTAGGGTTAGGGTTCGGCCCAGGGACGTCGCCAGGGCTGAATCGACTCCAGTCTCGTGATCTCCCTCGAGGGCTGAAGTGAGGGCCCATGCCCGAAGGCGGCTCACTTGCAGGGTTAGGGTTCGAGGCAGGCTTAGGTTGCGGTGGAGGGTCCCGGTTCGGGGTACAGTTAGGGTTAGGGTTAGGTCCCAGGAGGCTCCAGGCGCCGAACCCACAGCAGGGCCGTGGTCTCCCCGAAGGGCTGAGTTGAGGGCACAAGGGACCGTGCCGGTCAGGATCCGTCTTTGGCTGCCAAGGCCACACACGTGATTGGGCCCCTGGTCGAGGAGGCCTCCGGAATCCTCTCGGCAGCTGCAGCCGGGCCTGGGATTCGGCATGGTGAGCTTCCAGGTTCCATGCCGAGTCAGCCTGCACCTCTTCCGGACGCCAGACGCGTGGTGTTGTCCGACGTTGCCATTGGGTCCTCTTGGGGAGAGAGCCTTAGCTAGGGTTAGGGTTCGGTCCAGGGACGGCGACAGGGCCGAAGCGGCTCCGGTCTCGTGATCTCCCTCGAGGGCTGAAGTGAGGGCCCATGCAGCAAGGCGGCTCAAGTGCAGGCTTAGGGTTCGAGGCCGGCTTAGGTGTCGGTGGAGGGTCCCCGTTCGGTGTCGGGTTAGGGTTAGGGTTAGGGTTAGGTCCCAGGAGGCTCGGGGCGCCGAACCCACCGCAGGGCAGTGGTCTCCCCGAAGGGCTGAGTTGAGGACACAAGGGACGGTGCCGGTCAGGATCCGGCTTTGGCTGCCAGGGCCACAGACGTCGATCGGCCCCCGTTCGAGGAGGCCTCCGGAATCCTCTCGCTCAGCTGCAGCCAGGCGGGGAAACCACATGGTGAGCTTCCAGGTTCCATGCCGAGTCAGCCTGCACCGCTGCCGGACCCCAGGCGCGTGGTGTTGTCAGACGTTGGCATTGGGTCCCCATGGGGAGGGAGCCTTAGCTAGGGTTAGGGTTCGGCCCAGGGACGTCGCCAGGGCTGAATCGACTCCAGTCTCGTGATCTCCCTCGAGGGCTGAAGTGAGGGCCCATGCCCGAAGGCGGCTCACTTGCAGGGTTAGGGTTCGAGGCAGGCTTAGGTTGCGGTGGAGGGTCCCGGTTCGGGGTACGGTTAGGGTTAGGGTTAGGTCCCAGGAGGCTCCAGGCGCCGAACCCACAGCAGGGCCGTGGTCTCCCCGAAGGGCTGAGTTGAGGGCACAAGGGACCGTGCCGGTCAGGATCCGTCTTTGGCTGCCAAGGCCACACACGTGATTGGGCCCCTGGTCGAGGAGGCCTCCGGAATCCTCTCGGCAGCTGCAGCCGGGCCTGGGATTCGGCATGGTGAGCTTCCAGGTTCCATGCCGAGTCAGCCTGCACCTCTTCCGGACGCCAGGCGCGTGGTGTTGTCCGACGTTGCCATTGGGTCCTCTTGGGGAGAGAGCCTTAGCTAGGGTTAGGGTTCGGTCCAGGGACGTCGCCAGGGCCGAAGCGGCTCCGGTCTCGTGATCTCCCTCGAGGGCTGAAGTGAGGGCCCATGCAGCAAGGCGGCTCAAGTGCAGGCTTAGGGTTCGAGGCCGGCTTAGGTGTCGGTGGAGGGTCCCCGTTCGGTGTCGGGTTAGGGTTAGGCTTAGGTCCCAGGAGGCTCGGGGCGCCGAACCCACCACAGGGCAGTGGTCTCCCCGAAGGGCTGAGTTGAGGACACAAGGGACGGTGCCGGTCAGGATCCGGCTTTGGCTGCCAGGGCCACAGACGTCGATCGGCCCCCGTTCGAGGAGGCCTCCGGAATCCTCTCGCTCAGCTGCAGCCAGGCGGGGAAACCACATGGTGAGCTTCCAGGTTCCATGCCGAGTCAGCCTGCACCGCTGCCGGACCCCAGGCGCGTGGTGTTGTCAGACGTTGGCATTGGGTCCCCATGGGGAGGGAGCCTTAGCTAGGGTTAGGGTTCGGCCCAGGGACGTCGCCAGGGCTGAATCGACTCCAGTCTCGTGATCTCCCTCGAGGGCTGAAGTGAGGGCCCATGCCCGAAGGCGGCTCACTTGCAGGGTTAGGGTTCGAGGCAGGCTTAGGTTGCGGTGGAGGGTCCCGGTTCGGGGTACGGTTAGGGTTAGGGTTAGGTCCCAGGAGGCTCCAGGCGCCGAACCCACAGCAGGGCCGTGGTCTCCCCGAAGGGCTGAGTTGAGGGCACAAGGGACCGTGCCGGTCAGGATCCGTCTTTGGCTGCCAAGGCCACACACGTGATTGGGCCCCTGGTCGAGGAGGCCTCCGGAATCCTCTCGGCAGCTGCAGCCGGGCCTGGGATTCGGCATGGTGAGCTTCCAGGTTCCATGCCGAGTCAGCCTGCACCTCTTCCGGACGCCAGGCGCGTGGTGTTGTCCGACGTTGCCATTGGGTCCTCTTTGGGAGAGAGCCTTAGCTAGGGTTAGGGTTCGGTCCAGGGACGTCGCCAGGTCCGAAGCGGCTCCGGTCTCGTGATCTCCCTCGAGGGCTGAAGTGAGGGCCCATGCAGCAAGGCGGCTCAAGTGCAGGCTTAGGGTTCGAGGCCGGCTTAGGTGTCGGTGGAGGGTCCCCGTTCGGTGTCGGGTTAGGGTTAGGCTTAGGTCCCAGGAGGCTCCGGGCGCCGAACCCACCGCAGGGCAGTGGTCTCCCCGAAGGGCTGAGTTGAGGACAGAAGGGACGGTGCCGGTCAGGATCCGGCTTTGGCTGCCAGGGCCACAGACGTCGATCGGCCCCCGTTCGAGGAGGCCTCCGGAATCCACTCGCTCAGCTGCAGCCAGGCGGGGAAACCACATGGTGAGCTTCCAGGTTCCATGCCGAGTCAGCCTGCACCGCTGCCGGACCCCAGGCGCGTGGTGTTGTCAGACGTTGGCATTGGGTCCCCATGGGGAGGGAGCCTTAGCTAGGGTTAGGGTTCGGCCCAGGGACGTCGCCAGGGCTGAATCGACTCCAGTCTCGTGATCTCCCTCGAGGGCTGAAGTGAGGGCCCATGCCCGAAGGCGGCTCACTTGCAGGGTTAGGGTTCGAGGCAGGCTTAGGTTGCGGTGGAGGGTCCCGGTTCGGGGTACGGTTAGGGTTAGGGTTAGGTCCCAGGAGGCTCCAGGCGCCGAACCCACAGCAGGGCCGTGGTCTCCCCGAAGGGCTGAGTTGAGGGCACAAGGGACCGTGCCGGTCAGGATCCGTCTTTGGCTGCCAAGGCCACACACGTGATTGGGCCCCTGGTCGAGGAGGCCTCCGGAATCCTCTCGGCAGCTGCAGCCGGGCCTGGGATTCGGCATGGTGAGCTTCCAGGTTCCATGCCGAGTCAGCCTGCACCTCTTCCGGACGCCAGGCGCGTGGTGTTGTCCGACGTTGCCATTGGGTCCTCTTGGGGAGAGAGCCTTAGCTAGGGTTAGGGTTCGGTCCAGGGACGTCGCCAGGGCCGAAGCGGCTCCGGTCTCGTGATCTCCCTCGAGGGCTGAAGTGAGGGCCCATGCAGCAAGGCGGCTCAAGTGCAGGCTTAGGGTTCGAGGCCGGCTTAGGTGTCGGTGGAGGGTCCCCGTTCGGTGTCGGGTTAGGGTTAGGGTTAGGGTTAGGTCCCAGGAGGCTCGGGGCGCCGAACCCACCGCAGGGCAGTGGTCTCCCCGAAGGGCTGAGTTGAGGACACAAGGGACGGTGCCGGTCAGGATCCGGCTTTGGCTGCCAGGGCCACAGACGTCGATCGGCCCCCGTTCGAGGAGGCCTCCGGAATCCTCTCGCTCAGCTGCAGCCAGGCGGGGAAACCACATGGTGAGCTTCCAGGTTCCATGCCGAGTCAGCCTGCACCGCTGCCGGACCCCAGGCGCGTGGTGTTGTCAGACGTTGGCATTGGGTCCCCATGGGGAGGGAGCCTTAGCTAGGGTTAGGGTTCGGCCCAGGGACGTCGCCAGGGCTGAATCGACTCCAGTCTCGTGATCTCCCTCGAGGGCTGAAGTGAGGGCCCATGCCCGAAGGCGGCTCACTTGCAGGGTTAGGGTTCGAGGCAGGCTTAGGTTGCGGTGGAGGGTCCCGGTTCGGGGTACGCTTAGGGTTAGGGTTAGGTCCCAGGAGGCTCCAGGCGCCGAACCCACAGCAGGGCCGTGGTCTCCCCGAAGGGCTGAGTTGAGGGCACAAGGGACCGTGCCGGTCAGGATCCGTCTTTGGCTGCCAAGGCCACACACGTGATTGGGCCCCTGGTCGAGGAGGCCTCCGGAATCCTCTCGGCAGCTGCAGCCGGGCCTGGGATTCGGCATGGTGAGCTTCCAGGTTCCATGCCGAGTCAGCCTGCACCTCTTCCGGACGCCAGGCGCGTGGTGTTGTCCGACGTTGCCATTGGGTCCTCTTGGGGAGAGAGCCTTAGCTAGGGTTAGGGTTCGGTCCAGGGACGTCGCCAGGGCCGAAGCGGCTCCGGTCTCGTGATCTCCCTCGAGGGCTGAAGTGAGGGCCCATGCAGCAAGGCGGCTCAAGTGCAGGCTTAGGGTTCGAGGCCGGCTTAGGTGTCGGTGGAGGGTCCCCGTTCGGTGTCGGGTTAGGGTTAGGGTTAGGGTTAGGTCCCAGGAGGCTCCGGGCGCCGAACCCACCGCAGGGCAGTGGTCTCCCCGAAGGGCTGAGTTGAGGACACAAGGGACGGTGCCGGTCAGGATCCGGCTTTGGCTGCCAGGGCCACAGACGTCGATCGGCCCCCGTTCGAGGAGGCCTCCGGAATCCACTCGCTCAGCTGCAGCCAGGCGGGGAAACCACATGGTGAGCTTCCAGGTTCCATGCCGAGTCAGCCTGCACCGCTGCCGGACCCCAGGCGCGTGGTGTTGTCAGACGTTGGCATTGGGTCCCCATGGGGAGGGAGCCTTAGCTAGGGTTAGGGTTCGGCCCAGGGACGTCGCCAGGGCTGAATCGACTCCAGTCTCGTGATCTCCCTCGAGGGCTGAAGTGAGGGCCCATGCCCGAAGGCGGCTCACTTGCAGGGTTAGGGTTCGAGGCAGGCTTAGGTTGCGGTGGAGGGTCCCGGTTCGGGGTACGGTTAGGGTTAGGGTTAGGTCCCAGGAGGCTCCAGGCGCCGAACCCACAGCAGGGCCGTGGTCTCCCCGAAGGGCTGAGTTGAGGGCACAAGGGACCGTGCCGGTCAGGATCCGTCTTTGGCTGCCAAGGCCACACACGTGATTGGGCCCCCGTTCGAGGAGGCCTCCGGAATCCTCTCGGCAGCTGCAGCCGGGCCTGGGATTCGGCATGGTGAGCTTCCAGGTTCCATGCCGAGTCAGCCTGCACCTCTTCCGGACGCCAGGCGCGTGGTGTTGTCCGACGTTGCCATTGGGTCCTCTTGGGGAGAGAGCCTTAGCTAGGGTTAGGGTTCGGTCCAGGGACGTCGCCAGGGCCGAAGCGGCTCCGGTCTCGTGATCTCCCTCGAGGGCTGAAGTGAGGGCCCATGCAGCAAGGCGGCTCAAGTGCAGGCTTAGGGTTCGAGGCCGGCTTAGGTGTCGGTGGAGGGTCCCCGTTCGGTGTCGGGTTAGGGTTAGGGTTAGGGTTAGGTCCCAGGAGGCTCGGGGCGCCGAACCCACCGCAGGGCAGTGGTCTCCCCGAAGGGCTGAGTTGAGGGCACAAGGGACCGTGCCGGTCAGGATCCGTCTTTGGCTGCCAAGGCCACACACGTGATTGGGCCCCCGTTCGAGGAGGCCTCCGGAATCCTCTCGGCAGCTGCAGCCGGGCCTGGGATTCGGCATGGTGAGCTTCCAGGTTCCATGCCGAGTCAGCCTGCACCTCTTCCGGACGCCAGGCGCGTGGTGTTGTCCGACGTTGCCATTGGGTCCTCTTGGGGAGAGAGCCTTAGCTAGGGTTAGGGTTCGGTCCAGGGACGTCGCCAGGGCCGAAGCGGCTCCGGTCTCGTGATCTCCCTCGAGGGCTGAAGTGAGGGCCCATGCAGCAAGGCGGCTCAAGTGCAGGCTTAGGGTTCGAGGCCGACTTAGGTGTCGGTGGAGGGTCCCCGTTCGGTGTCGGGTTAGGGTTAGGGTTAGGGTTAGGTCCCAGGAGGCTCCGGGCGCCGAACCCACCGCAGGGCAGTGGTCTCCCCGAAGGGCTGAGTTGAGGACACAAGGGACGGTGCCGGTCAGGATCCGGCTTTGGCTGCCAGGGCCACAGACGTCGATCGGCCCCCGTTCGAGGAGGCCTCCGGAATCCACTCGCTCAGCTGCAGCCAGGCGGGGAAACCACATGGTGAGCTTCCAGGTTCCATGCCGAGTCAGCCTGCACCGCTGCCGGACCCCAGGCGCGTGGTGTTGTCAGACGTTGGCATTGGGTCCCCATGGGGAGGGAGCCTTAGCTAGGGTTAGGGTTCGGCCCAGGGACGTCGCCAGGGCTGAATCGACTCCAGTCTCGTGATCTCCCTCGAGGGCTGAAGTGAGGGCCCATGCCCGAAGGCGGCTCACTTGCAGGGTTAGGGTTCGAGGCAGGCTTAGGTTGCGGTGGAGGGTCCCGGTTCGGGGTACGGTTAGGGTTAGGGTTAGGTCCCAGGAGGCTCCAGGCGCCGAACCCACAGCAGGGCCGTGGTCTCCCCGAAGGGCTGAGTTGAGGGCACAAGGGACCGTGCCGGTCAGGATCCGTCTTTGGCTGCCAAGGCCACACACGTGATTGGGCCCCCGTTCGAGGAGGCCTCCGGAATCCTCTCGGCAGCTGCAGCCGGGCCTGGGATTCGGCATGGTGAGCTTCCAGGTTCCATGCCGAGTCAGCCTGCACCTCTTCCGGACGCCAGGCGCGTGGTGTTGTCCGACGTTGCCATTGGGTCCTCTTGGGGAGAGAGCCTTAGCTAGGGTTAGGGTTCGGTCCAGGGACGTCGCCAGGGCCGAAGCGGCTCCGGTCTCGTGATCTCCCTCGAGGGCTGAAGTGAGGGCCCATGCAGCAAGGCGGCTCAAGTGCAGGCTTAGGGTTCGAGGCCGGCTTAGGTGTCGGTGGAGGGTCCCCGTTCGGTGTCGGGTTAGGGTTAGGGTTAGGTCCCAGGAGGCTCGGGGCGCCGAACCCACCGCAGGGCAGTGGTCTCCCCGAAGGGCTGAGTTGAGGACACAAGGGACGGTGCCGGTCAGGATCCGGCTTTGGCTGCCAGGGCCACAGACGTCGATCGGCCCCCGTTCGAGGAGGCCTCCGGAATCCACTCGCTCAGCTGCAGCCAGGCGGGGAAACCACATGGTGAGCTTCCAGGTTCCATGCCGAGTCAGCCTGCACCGCTGCCGGACCCCAGGCGCGTGGTGTTGTCAGACGTTGGCATTGGGTCCCCATGGGGAGGGAGCCTTAGCTAGGGTTAGGGTTCGGCCCAGGGACGTCGCCAGGGCTGAATCGACTCCAGTCTCGTGATCTCCCTCGAGGGCTGAAGTGAGGGCCCATGCCCGAAGGCGGCTCACTTGCAGGGTTAGGGTTCGAGGCAGGCTTAGGTTGCGGTGGAGGGTCCCGGTTCGGGGTACGCTTAGGGTTAGGGTTAGGTCCCAGGAGGCTCCAGGCGCCGAACCCACAGCAGGGCCGTGGTCTCCCCGAAGGGCTGAGTTGAGGGCACAAGGGACCGTGCCGGTCAGGATCCGTCTTTGGCTGCCAAGGCCACACACGTGATTGGGCCCCCGTTCGAGGAGGCCTCCGGAATCCTCTCGGCAGCTGCAGCCGGGCCTGGGATTCGGCATGGTGAGCTTCCAGGTTCCATGCCGAGTCAGCCTGCACCTCTTCCGGACGCCAGGCGCGTGGTGTTGTCCGACGTTGCCATTGGGTCCTCTTGGGGAGAGAGCCTTAGCTAGGGTTAGGGTTCGGTCCAGGGACGTCGCCAGGGCCGAAGCGGCTCCGGTCTCGTGATCTCCCTCGAGGGCTGAAGTGAGGGCCCATGCAGCAAGGCGGCTCAAGTGCAGGCTTAGGGTTCGAGGCCGGCTTAGGTGTCGGTGGAGGGTCCCCGTTCGGTGTCGGGTTAGGGTTAGGGTTAGGTCCCAGGAGGCTCGGGGCGCCGAACCCACCGCAGGGCAGTGGTCTCCCCGAAGGGCTGAGTTGAGGACACAAGGGACGGTGCCGGTCAGGATCCGGCTTTGGCTGCCAGGGCCACAGACGTCGATCGGCCCCCGTTCGAGGAGGCCTCCGGAATCCACTCGCTCAGCTGCAGCCAGGCGGGGAAACCACATGGTGAGCTTCCAGGTTCCATGCCGAGTCAGCCTGCACCGCTGCCGGACCCCAGGCGCGTGGTGTTGTCAGACGTTGGCATTGGGTCCCCATGGGGAGGGAGCCTTAGCTAGGGTTAGGGTTCGGCCCAGGGACGTCGCCAGGGCTGAATCGACTCCAGTCTCGTGATCTCCCTCGAGGGCTGAAGTGAGGGCCCATGCCCGAAGGCGGCTCACTTGCAGGGTTAGGGTTCGAGGCAGGCTTAGGTTGCGGTGGAGGGTCCCGGTTCGGGGTACGGTTAGGGTTAGGGTTAGGTCCCAGGAGGCTCCAGGCGCCGAACCCACAGCAGGGCCGTGGTCTCCCCGAAGGGCTGAGTTGAGGGCACAAGGGACCGTGCCGGTCAGGATCCGTCTTTGGCTGCCAAGGCCACACACGTGATTGGGCCCCTGGTCGAGGAGGCCTCCGGAATCCTCTCGGCAGCTGCAGCCGGGCCTGGGATTCGGCATGGTGAGCTTCCAGGTTCCATGCCGAGTCAGCCTGCACCTCTTCCGGACGCCAGGCGCGTGGTGTTGTCCGACGTTGCCATTGGGTCCTCTTGGGGAGAGAGCCTTAGCTAGGGTTAGGGTTCGGTCCAGGGACGTCGCCAGGGCCGAAGCGGCTCCGGTCTCGTGATCTCCCTCGAGGGCTGAAGTGAGGGCCCATGCAGCAAGGCGGCTCAAGTGCAGGCTTAGGGTTCGAGGCCGGCTTAGGTGTCGGTGGAGGGTCCCCGTTCGGTGTCGGGTTAGGGTTAGGGTTAGGTCCCAGGAGGCTCGGGGCGCCGAACCCACCGCAGGGCAGTGGTCTCCCCGAAGGGCTGAGTTGAGGACACACGGGACGGTGCCGGTCAGGATCCGGCTTTGGCTGCCAGGGCCACAGACGTCGATCGGCCCCCGTTCGAGGAGGCCTCCGGAATCCTCTCGCTCAGCTGCAGCCAGGCGGGGAAACCACATGGTGAGCTTCCAGGTTCCATGCCGAGTCAGCCTGCACCGCTGCCGGACCCCAGGCGCGTGGTGTTGTCAGACGTTGGCATTGGGTCCCCATGGGGAGGGAGCCATAGCTAGGGTTAGGGTTCGGCCCAGGGACGTCGCCAGGGCTGAATCGACTCCAGTCTCGTGATCTCCCTCGAGGGCTGAAGTGAGGGCCCATGCCCGAAGGCGGCTCACTTGCAGGGTTAGGGTTCGAGGCAGGCTTAGGTTGCGGTGGAGGGTCCCGGTTCGGGGTACGGTTAGGGTTAGGGTTAGGTCCCAGGAGGCTCCAGGCGCCGAACCCACAGCAGGGCCGTGGTCTCCCCGAAGGGCTGAGTTGAGGGCACAAGGGACCGTGCCGGTCAGGATCCGTCTTTGGCTGCCAAGGCCACACACGTGATTGGGCCCCCGTTCGAGGAGGCCTCCGGAATCCTCTCGGCAGCTGCAGCCGGGCCTGGGATTCGGCATGGTGAGCTTCCAGGTTCCATGCCGAGTCAGCCTGCACCTCTTCCGGACGCCAGGCGCGTGGTGTTGTCCGACGTTGCCATTGGGTCCTCTTGGGGAGAGAGCCTTAGCTAGGGTTAGGGTTCGGTCCAGGGACGTCGCCAGGGCCGAAGCGGCTCCGGTCTCGTGATCTCCCTCGAGGGCTGAAGTCAGGGCCCATGCAGCAAGGCGGCTCAAGTGCAGGCTTAGGGTTCGAGGCCGGCTTAGGTGTCGGTGGAGGGTCCCCGTTCGGTGTCGGGTTAGGGTTAGGGTTAGGTCCCAGGAGGCTCGGGGCGCCGAACCCACCGCAGGGCAGTGGTCTCCCCGAAGGGCTGAGTTGAGGACACAAGGGACGGTGCCGGTCAGGATCCGGCTTTGGCTGCCAGGGCCACAGACGTCGATCGGCCCCCGTTCGAGGAGGCCTCCGGAATCCTCTCGCTCAGCTGCAGCCAGGCGGGGAAACCACATGGTGAGCTTCCAGGTTCCATGCCGAGTCAGCCTGCACCGCTGCCGGACCCCAGGCGCGTGGTGTTGTCAGACGTTGGCATTGGGTCCCCATGGGGAGGGAGCCTTAGCTAGGGTTAGGGTTCGGCCCAGGGACGTCGCCAGGGCCGAATCGACTCCAGTCTCGTGATCTCCCTCGAGGGCTGAAGTGAGGGCCCATGCCCGAAGGCGGCTCACTTGCAGGGTTAGGGTTCGAGGCAGGCTTAGGTTGCGGTGGAGGGTCCCGGTTCGGGGTACGGTTAGGGTTAGGGTTAGGTCCCAGGAGGCTCCAGGCGCCGAACCCACAGCAGGGCCGTGGTCTCCCCGAAGGGCTGAGTTGAGGGCACAAGGGACCGTGCCGGTCAGGATCCGTCTTTGGCTGCCAAGGCCACACACGTGATTGGGCCCCTGGTCGAGGAGGCCTCCGGAATCCTCTCGGCAGCTGCAGCCGGGCCTGGGATTCGGCATGGTGAGCTTCCAGGTTCCATGCCGAGTCAGCCTGCACCTCTTCCGGACGCCAGGCGCGTGGTGTTGTCCGACGTTGCCATTGGGTCCTCTTGGGGAGAGAGCCTTAGCTAGGGTTAGGGTTCGGTCCAGGGACGTCGCCAGGGCCGAAGCGGCTCCGGTCTCGTGATCTCCCTCGAGGGCTGAAGTGAGGGCCCATGCAGCAAGGCGGCTCAAGTGCAGGCTTAGGGTTCGAGGCCGGCTTAGGTGTCGGTGGAGGGTCCCCGTTCGGTGTCGGGTTAGGGTTAGGGTTAGGGCTAGGTCCCAGGAGGCTCGGGGCGCCGAACCCACCGCAGGGCAGTGGTCTCCCCGAAGGGCTGAGTTGAGGACACAAGGGACGGTGCCGGTCAGGATCCGGCTTTGGCTGCCAGGGCCACAGACGTCGATCGGCCCCCGTTCGAGGAGGCCTCCGGAATCCTCTCGCTCAGCTGCAGCCAGGCGGGGAAACCACATGGTGAGCTTCCAGGTTCCATGCCGAGTCAGCCTGCACCGCTGCCGGACCCCAGGCGGGTGGTGTTGTCAGATGTTGGCATTGGGTCCCCATGGGGAGGGAGCCTTAGCTAGGGTTAGGGTTCGGCCCAGGGACGTCGCCAGGGCTGAATCGACTCCAGTCTCGTGATCTCCCTCGAGGGCTGAAGTGAGGGCCCATGCCCGAAGGCGGCTCACTTGCAGGGTTAGGGTTCGAGGCAGGCTTAGGTTGCGGTGGAGGGTCCCGGGTCGGGGTACGGTTAGGGTTAGGGTTAGGTCCCAGAAGGCTCCAGGCGCCGAACCCACAGCAGGGCCGTGGTCTCCCCGAAGGGCTGAGTTGAGGGCACAAGGGACCGTGCCGGTCAGGATCCGTCTTTGGCTGCCAAGACCACACACGTGATTGGGCCCCCGTTCGAGGAGGCCTCAGGAATCTTCTCGGCAGCTGCAGCCGGGCCTGGGATTCAGCATGGTGAGCTTCCAGTTTCCATGCCGAGTCAGCCTGCACCTCTTCCGGACGCCAGGCGCGTGGTGTTGTCCGACGTTGCCATTGGGTCCTCTTGGGGAGAGAGCCTTAGCTAGGGTTAGGGTTCGGTCCAGGGACGTCGCCAGGGCCGAAGCGGCTCCGGTCTCGTGATCTCCCTCGAGGGCTGAAGTGAGGGCCCATGCAGCAAGGCGGCTCAAGTGCAGGCTTAGGGTTCGAGGCCGGCTTAGGTGTCGGTGGAGGGTCCCCGTTCGGTGTCGGGTTAGGGTTAGGGTTAGGGTTAGGTCCCAGGAGGCTCGGGGCTCCGAACCCACGGCAGGGCAGTGGTCTCCCCGAAGGGCTGAGTTGAGGACACAAGGGACGGTGCCGGTCAGGATCCGGCTTTGGCTGCCAGGGCCACAGACGTCGATCGGCCCCCGTTCGAGGAGGCCTCCGGAATCCTCTCGCTCAGCTGCAGCCAGGCGGGGAAACCACATGGTGAGCTTCCAGGTTCCATGCCGAGTCAGCCTGCACCGCTGCCGGACCCCAGGCGCGTGGTGTTGTCAGACGTTGGCATTGGGTCCCCATGGGGAGGGAGCCTTAGCTAGGGTTAGGGTTCGGCCCAGGGACGTCGCCAGGGCTGAATCGACTCCAGTCTCGTGATCTCCCTCGAGGGCTGAAGTGAGGGCCCATGCCCGAAGGCGGCTCACTTGCAGGGTTAGGGTTCGAGGCAGGCTTAGGTTGCGGTGGAGGGTCCCGGTTCGGGGTACGGTTAGGGTTAGGGTTAGGTCCCAGGAGGCTCCAGGCGCCGAACCCACAGCAGGGCCGTGGTCTCCCCGAAGGGCTGAGTTGAGGGCACAAGGGACCGTGCCGGTCAGGATCCGTCTTTGGCTGCCAAGGCCACACACGTGATTGGGCCCCTGGTCGAGGAGGCCTCCGGAATCCTCTCGGCAGCTGCAGCCGGGCCTGGGATTCGGCATGGTGAGCTTCCAGGTTCCATGCCGAGTCAGCCTGCACCTCTTCCGGACGCCAGGCGCGTGGTGTTGTCCGACGTTGCCATTGGGTCCTCTTGGGGAGAGAGCCTTAGCTAGGGTTAGGGTTCGGTCCAGGGACGTCGCCAGGGCCGAAGCGGCTCCGGTCTCGTGATCTCCCTCGAGGGCTGAAGTGAGGGCCCATGCAGCAAGGCGGCTCAAGTGCAGGCTTAGGGTTCGAGGCCGGCTTAGGTGTCGGTGGAGGGTCCCCGTTCGGTGTCGGGTTAGGGTTAGGGTTAGGTCCCAGGAGGCTCGGGGCGCCGAACCCACCGCAGGGCAGTGGTCTCCCCGAAGGGCTGAGTTGAGGACACAAGGGACGGTGCCGGTCAGGATCCGGCTTTGGCTGCCAGGGCCACAGACGTCGATCGGCCCCCGTTCGAGGAGGCCTCCGGAATCCTCTCGCTCAGCTGCAGCCAGGCGGGGAAACCACATGGTGAGCTTCCAGATTCCATGCCGAGTCAGCCTGCACCGCTGCCGGACCCCAGGCGCGTGGTGTTGTCAGACGTTGGCATTGGGTCCCCATGGGGAGGGAGCCTTAGCTAGGGTTAGGGTTCGGCCCAGGGACGTCGCCAGGGCTGAATCGACTCCAGTCTCGTGATCTCCCTCGAGGGCTGAAGTGAGGGCCCATGCCCGAAGGCGGCTCACTTGCAGGGTTAGGGTTCGAGGCAGGCTTAGGTTGCGGTGGAGGGTCCCGGTTCGGGGTACGGTTAGGGTTAGGGTTAGGTCCCAGGAGGCTCCAGGCGCCGAACCCACAGCAGGGCCGTGGTCTCCCCGAAGGGCTGAGTTGAGGGCACAAGGGACCGTGCCGGTCAGGATCCGTCTTTGGCTGCCAAGGCCACACACGTGATTGGGCCCCTGGTCGAGGAGGCCTCCGGAATCCTCTCGGCAGCTGCAGCCGGGCCTGGGATTCGGCATGGTGAGCTTCCAGGTTCCATGCCGAGTCAGCCTGCACCTCTTCCGGACGCCAGGCGCGTGGTGTTGTCCGACGTTGCCATTGGGTCCTCTTGGGGAGAGAGCCTTAGCTAGGGTTAGGGTTCGGTCCAGGGACGTCGCCAGGGCCGAAGCGGCTCCGGTCTCGTGATCTCCCTCGAGGGCTGAAGTGAGGGCCCATGCAGCAAGGCGGCTCAAGTGCAGGCTTAGGGTTCGAGGCCGGCTTAGGTGTCGGTGGAGGGTCCCCGTTCGGTGTCGGGTTAGGGTTAGGGTTAGGGTTAGGTCCCAGGAGGCTCGGGGCGCCGAACCCACCGCAGGGCAGTGGTCTCCCCGAAGGGCTGAGTTGAGGACACAAGGGACGGTGCCGGTCAGGATCCGGCTTTGGCTGCCAGGGCCACAGACGTCGATCGGCCCCCGTTCGAGGAGGCCTCCGGAATCCTCTCGCTCAGCTGCAGCCAGGCGGGGAAACCACATGGTGAGCTTCCAGGTTCCATGCCGAGTCAGCCTGCACCGCTGCCGGACCCCAGGCGCGTGGTGTTGTCAGACGTTGGCATTGGGTCCCCATGGGGAGGGAGCCTTAGCTAGGGTTAGGGTTCGGCCCAGGGACGTCGCCAGGGCTGAATCGACTCCAGTCTCGTGATCTCCCTCGAGGGCTGAAGTGAGGGCCCATGCCCGAAGGCGGCTCACTTGCAGGGTTAGGGTTCGAGGCAGGCTTAGGTTGCGGTGGAGGGTCCCGGTTCGGGGTACGGTTAGGGTTAGGGTTAGGTCCCAGGAGGCTCCAGGCGCCGAACCCACAGCAGGGCCGTGGTCTCCCCGAAGGGCTGAGTTGAGGGCACAAGGGACCGTGCCGGTCAGGATCCGTCTTTGGCTGCCAAGGCCACACACGTGATTGGGCCCCTGGTCGAGGAGGCCTCCGGAATCCTCTCGGCAGCTGCAGCCGGGCCTGGGATTCGGCATGGTGAGCTTCCAGGTTCCATGCCGAGTCAGCCTGCACCTCTTCCGGACGCCAGGCGCGTGGTGTTGTCCGACGTTGCCATTGGGTCCTCTTGGGGAGAGAGCCTTAGCTAGGGTTAGGGTTCGGTCCAGGGACGTCGCCAGGGCCGAAGCGGCTCCGGTCTCGTGATCTCCCTCGAGGGCTGAAGTGAGGGCCCATGCAGCAAGGCGGCTTAAGTGCAGGCTTAGGGTTCGAGGCCGGCTTAGGTGTCGGTGGAGGGTCCCCGTTCGGTGTCGGGTTAGGGTTAGGGTTAGGGTTAGGTCCCAGGAGGCTCGGGGCGCCGAACCCACGGCAGGGCAGTGGTCTCCCCGAAGGGCTGAGTTGAGGACACAAGGGACGGTGCCGGTCAGGATCCGGCTTTGGCTGCCAGGGCCACAGACGTCGATCGGCCCCCGTTCGAGGAGGCCTCCGGAATCCTCTCGCTCAGCTGCAGCCAGGCGGGGAAACCACATGGTGAGCTTCCAGGTTCCATGCCGAGTCAGCCTGCACCGCTGCCGGACCCCAGGCGCGTGGTGTTGTCAGACGTTGGCATTGGGTCCCCATGGGGAGGGAGCCTTAGCTAGGGTTAGGGTTCGGCCCAGGGACGTCGCCAGGGCTGAATCGACTCCAGTCTCGTGATCTCCCTCGAGGGCTGAAGTGAGGGCCCATGCCCGAAGGCGGCTCACTTGCAGGGTTAGGGTTCGAGGCAGGCTTAGGTTGCGGTGGAGGGTCCCGGTTCGGGGTACGGTTAGGGTTAGGGTTAGGTCCCAGGAGGCTCCAGGCGCCGAACCCACAGCAGGGCCGTGGTCTCCCCGAAGGGCTGAGTTGAGGGCACAAGGGACCGTGCCGGTCAGGATCCGTCTTTGGCTGCCAAGGCCACACACGTGATTGGGCCCCTGGTCGAGGAGGCCTCCGGAATCCTCTCGTCAGCTGCAGCCGGGCCTGGGATTCAGCATGGTGAGCTTCCAGGTTCCATGCCGAGTCAGCCTGCACCTCTTCCGGACGCCAGGCGCGTGGTGTTGTCCGACGTTGCCATTGGGTCCTCTTGGGGAGAGAGCCTTAGCTAGGGTTAGGGTTCGGTCCAGGGACGTCGCCAGGGCCGAAGCGGCTCCGGTCTCGTGATCTCCCTCGAGGGCTGAAGTGAGGGCCCATGCAGCAAGGCGGCTCAAGTGCAGGCTTAGGGTTCGAGGCCGGCTTAGGTGTCGGTGGAGGGTCCCCGTTCGGTGTCGGGTTAGGGTTAGGGTTAGGTCCCAGGAGGCTCGGGGCGCCGAACCCACCGCAGGGCAGTGGTCTCCCCGAAGGGCTGAGTTGAGGACACAAGGGACGGTGCCGGTCAGGATCCGGCTTTGGCTGCCAGGGCCACAGACGTCGATCGGCCCCCGTTCGAGGAGGCCTCCGGAATCCTCTCGCTCAGCTGCAGCCAGGCGGGGAAACCACATGGTGAGCTTCCAGGTTCCATGCCGAGTCAGCCTGCACCGCTGCCGGACCCCAGGCGCGTGGTGTTGTCAGACGTTGGCATTGGGTCCCCATGGGGAGGGAGCCTTAGCTAGGGTTAGGGTTCGGCCCAGGGACGTCGCCAGGGCTGAATCGACTCCAGTCTCGTGATCTCCCTCGAGGGCTGAAGTGAGGGCCCATGCCCGAAGGCGGCTCACTTGCAGGGTTAGGGTTCGAGGCAGGCTTAGGTTGCGGTGGAGGGTCCCGGTTCGGGGTACGGTTAGGGTTAGGGTTAGGTCCCAGGAGGCTCCAGGCGCCGAACCCACAGCAGGGCCGTGGTCTCCCCGAAGGGCTGAGTTGAGGGCACAAGGGACCGTGCCGGTCAGGATCCGTCTTTGGCTGCCAAGGCCACACACGTGATTGGGCCCCTGGTCGAGGAGGCCTCCGGAATCCTCTCGGCAGCTGCAGCCGGGCCTGGGATTCGGCATGGTGAGCTTCCAGGTTCCATGCCGAGTCAGCCTGCACCTCTTCCGGACGCCAGGCGCGTGGTGTTGTCCGACGTTGCCATTGGGTCCTCTTGGGGAGAGAGCCTTAGCTAGGGTTAGGGTTCGGTCCAGGGACATCGCCAGGGCCGAAGCGGCTCCGGTCTCGTGATCTCCCTCGAGGGCTGAAGTGAGGGCCCATGCAGCAAGGCGGCTCAAGTGCAGGCTTAGGGTTCGAGGCCGGCTTAGGTGTCGGTGGAGGGTCCCCGTTCGGTGTCGGGTTAGGGTTAGGGTTAGGTCCCAGGAGGCTCGGGGCGCCGAACCCACCGCAGGGCAGTGGTCTCCCCGAAGGGCTGAGTTGAGGACACAAGGGACGGTGCCGGTCAGGATCCGGCTTTGGCTGCCAGAGCCACAGACGTCGATCAGCCCCCGTTCGAGGAGGCCTCCGGAATCCTCTCGCTCAGCTGCAGCCAGGCGGGGAAACCACATGGTGAGCTTCCAGGTTCCATGCCGAGTCAGCCTGCACCGCTGCCGGACCCCAGGCGCGTGGTGTTGTCCGATGTTGGCATTGGGTCCCCATGGGGAGGGAGCCTTAGCTAGGGTTAGGGTTCGGCCCAGGGACGTCGCCAGGGCTGAATCGACTCCAGTCTCGTGATCTCCCTCGAGGGCTGAAGTGAGGGCCCATGCCCGAAGGCGGCTCACTTGCAGGGTTAGGGTTCGAGGCAGGCTTAGGTTGCGGTGGAGGGTCCCGGGTCGGGGTACGGTTAGGGTTAGGGTTAGGTCCCAGAAGGCTCCAGGCGCCGAACCCACAGCAGGGCCGTGGTCTCCCCGAAGGGCTGAGTTGAGGGCACAAGGGACCGTGCCGGTCAGGATCCGTCTTTGGCTGCCAAGACCACACACGTGATTGGGCCCCCGTTCGAGGAGGCCTCAGGAATCTTCTCGGCAGCTGCAGCCGGGCCTGGGATTCAGCATGGTGAGCTTCCAGGTTCCATGCCGAGTCAGCCTGCACCTCTTCCGGACGCCAGGCGCGTGGTGTTGTCCGACGTTGCCATTGGGTCCTCTTGGGGAGAGAGCCTTAGCTAGGGTTAGGGTTCGGTCCAGGGACGTCGCCAGGGCCGAAGCGGCTCCGGTCTCGTGATCTCCCTCGAGGGCTGAAGTGAGGGCCCATGCAGCAAGGCGGCTCAAGTGCAGGCTTAGGGTTCGAGGCCGGCTTAGGTGTCGGTGGAGGGTCCCCGTTCGGTGTCGGGTTAGGGTTAGGGTTAGGGTTAGGTCCCAGGAGGCTCGGGGCTCCGAACCCACGGCAGGGCAGTGGTCTCCCCGAAGGGCTGAGTTGAGGACACAAGGGACGGTGCCGGTCAGGATCCGGCTTTGGCTGCCAGGGCCACAGACGTCGATCGGCCCCCGTTCGAGGAGGCCTCCGGAATCCTCTCGCTCAGCTGCAGCCAGGCGGGGAAACCACATGGTGAGCTTCCAGGTTCCATGCCGAGTCAGCCTGCACCGCTGCCGGACCCCAGGCGCGTGGTGTTGTCAGACGTTGGCATTGGGTCCCCATGGGGAGGGAGCCTTAGCTAGGGCTAGGGTTCGGCCCAGGGACGTCGCCAGGGCTGAATCGACTCCAGTCTCGTGATCTCCCTCGAGGGCTGAAGTGAGGGCCCATGCCCGAAGGCGGCTCACTTGCAGGGTTAGGGTTCGAGGCAGGCTTAGGTTGCGGTGGAGGGTCCCGGTTCGGGGTACGGTTAGGGTTAGGGTTAGGTCCCAGGAGGCTCCAGGCGCCGAACCCACAGCAGGGCCGTGGTCTCCCCGAAGGGCTGAGTTGAGGGCACAAGGGACCGTGCCGGTCAGGATCCGTCTTTGGCTGCCAAGGCCACACACGTGATTGGGCCCCTGGTCGAGGAGGCCTCCGGAATCCTCTCGGCAGCTGCAGCCGGGCCTGGGATTCGGCATGGTGAGCTTCCAGGTTCCATGCCGAGTCAGCCTGCACCTCTTCCGTACGCCAGGCGCGTGGTGTTGTCCGACGTTGCCATTGGGTCCTCTTGGGGAGAGAGCCTTAGCTAGGGTTAGGGTTCGGTCCAGGGACATCGCCAGGGCCGAAGCGGCTCCGGTCTCGTGATCTCCCTCGAGGGCTGAAGTGAGGGCCCATGCAGCAAGGCGGCTCAAGTGCAGGCTTAGGGTTCGAGGCCGGCTTAGGTGTCGGTGGAGGGTCCCCGTTCGGTGTCGGGTTAGGGTTAGGGTTAGGGTTAGGTCCCAGGAGGCTCGGGGCGCCGAACCCACGGCAGGGCAGTGGTCTCCCCGAAGGGCTGAGTTGAGGACACAAGGGACGGTGCCGGTCAGGATCCGGCTTTGGCTGCCAGGGCCACAGACGTCGATCGGCCCCCGTTCGAGGAGGCCTCCGGAATCCTCTCGCTCAGCTGCAGCCAGGCGGGGAAACCACATGGTGAGCTTCCAGGTTCCATGCCGAGTCAGCCTGCACCGCTGCCGGACCCCAGGCGCGTGGTGTTGTCAGACGTTGGCATTGGGTCCCCATGGGGAGGGAGCCTTAGCTAGGGTTAGGGTTCGGCCCAGGGACGTCGCCAGGGCTGAATCGACTCCAGTCTCGTGATCTCCCTCGAGGGCTGAAGTGAGGGCCCATGCCCGAAGGCGGCTCACTTGCAGGGTTAGGGTTCGAGGCAGGCTTAGGTTGCGGTGGAGGGTCCCGGTTCGGGGTACGGTTAGGGTTAGGGTTAGGTCCCAGGAGGCTCCAGGCGCCGAACCCACAGCAGGGCCGTGGTCTCCCCGAAGGGCTGAGTTGAGGGCACAAGGGACCGTGCCGGTCAGGATCCGTCTTTGGCTGCCAAGGCCACACACGTGATTGGGCCCCTGGTCGAGGAGGCCTCCGGAATCCTCTCGGCAGCTGCAGCCGGGCCTGGGATTCGGCATGGTGAGCTTCCAGGTTCCATGCCGAGTCAGCCTGCACCTCTTCCGGACGCCAGGCGCGTGGTGTTGTCCGACGTTGCCATTGGGTCCTCTTGGGGAGAGAGCCTTAGCTAGGGTTAGGGTTCGGTCCAGGGACGTCGCCAGGGCCGAAGCGGCTCCGGTCTCGTGATCTCCCTCGAGGGCTGAAGTGAGGGCCCATGCAGCAAGGCGGCTCAAGTGCAGGCTTAGGGTTCGAGGCCGGCTTAGGTGTCGGTGGAGGGTCCCCGTTCGGTGTCGGGTTAGGGTTAGGGTTAGGTCCCAGGAGGCTCGGGGCGCCGAACCCACCGCAGGGCAGTGGTCTCCCCGAAGGGCTGAGTTGAGGACACAAGGGACGGTGCCGGTCAGGATCCGGCTTTGGCTGCCAGGGCCACAGACGTCGATCGGCCCCCGTTCGAGGAGGCCTCCGGAATCCTCTCGCTCAGCTGCAGCCAGGCGGGGAAACCACATGGTGAGCTTCCAGGTTCCATGCCGAGTCAGCCTGCACCGCTGCCGGACCCCAGGCGCGTGGTGTTGTCAGACGTTGGCATTGGGTCCCCATGGGGAGGGAGCCTTAGCTAGGGTTAGGGTTCGGCCCAGGGACGTCGCCAGGGCTGAATCGACTCCAGTCTCGTGATCTCCCTCGAGGGCTGAAGTGAGGGCCCATGCCCGAAGGCGGCTCACTTGCAGGGTTAGGGTTCGAGGCAGGCTTAGGTTGCGGTGGAGGGTCCCGGTTCGGGGTACGCTTAGGGTTAGGGTTAGGTCCCAGGAGGCTCCAGGCGCCGAACCCACAGCAGGGCCGTGGTCTCCCCGAAGGGCTGAGTTGAGGGCACAAGGGACCGTGCCGGTCAGGATCCGTCTTTGGCTGCCAAGGCCACACACGTGATTGGGCCCCTGGTCGAGGAGGCCTCCGGAATCCTCTCGGCAGCTGCAGCCGGGCCTGGGATTCGGCATGGTGAGCTTCCAGGTTCCATGCCGAGTCAGCCTGCACCTCTTCCGGACGCCAGGCGCGTGGTGTTGTCCGACGTTGCCATTGGGTCCTCTTGGGGAGAGAG
Organism: Panthera onca; assembly: GCF_046562875.1. Lineage (NCBI taxonomy): Eukaryota > Metazoa > Chordata > Mammalia > Carnivora > Felidae > Panthera > Panthera onca. The sequence continues at coordinate 205,882,378 of NC_138342.1, read as the reverse complement.
CCTTAGCTAGGGTTAGGGTTCGGTCCAGGGACGTCGCCAGGGCCGAAGCGGCTCCGGTCTCGTGATCTCCCTCGAGGGCTGAAGTGAGGGCCCATGCAGCAAGGCGGCTCAAGTGCAGGCTTAGGGTTCGAGGCCGGCTTAGGTGTCGGTGGAGGGTCCCCGTTCGGTGTCGGGTTAGGGTTAGGGTTAGGGTTAGGTCCCAGGAGGCTCGGGGCGCCGAACCCACCGCAGGGCAGTGGTCTCCCCGAAGGGCTGAGTTGAGGACACAAGGGACGGTGCCGGTCAGGATCCGGCTTTGGCTGCCAGGGCCACAGACGTCGATCGGCCCCCGTTCGAGGAGGCCTCCGGAATCCTCTCGCTCAGCTGCAGCCAGGCGGGGAAACCACATGGTGAGCTTCCAGGTTCCATGCCGAGTCAGCCTGCACCGCTGCCGGACCCCAGGCGCGTGGTGTTGTCAGACGTTGGCATTGGGTCCCCATGGGGAGGGAGCCTTAGCTAGGGTTAGGGTTCGGCCCAGGGACGTCGCCAGGGCTGAATCGAATCCAGTCTCGTGATCTCCCTCGAGGGCTGAAGTGAGGGCCCATGCCCGAAGGCGGCTCACTTGCAGGGTTAGGGTTCGAGGCAGGCTTAGGTTGCGGTGGAGGGTCCCGGTTCGGGGTACGGTTAGGGTTAGGGTTAGGTCCCAGAAGGCTCCAGGCGCCGAACCCACAGCAGGGCCGTGGTCTCCCCGAAGGGCTGAGTTCAGGGCACAAGGGACCGTGCCGGTCAGGATCCGTCTTTGGCTGCCAAGACCACACACGTGATTGGGCCCCCGTTCGAGGAGGCCTCAGGAATCTTCTCGGCAGCTGCAGCCGGGCCTGGGATTCAGCATGGTGAGCTTCCAGGTTCCATGCCGAGTCAGCCTGCACCTCTTCCGGACGCCAGGCGCGTGGTGTTGTCCGACGTTGCCATTGGGTCCTCTTGGGGAGAGAGCCTTAGCTAGGGTTAGGGTTCGGTCCAGGGACGTCGCCAGGGCCGAAGCGGCTCCGGTCTCGTGATCTCCCTCGAGGGCTGAAGTGAGGGCCCATGCAGCAAGGCGGCTCAAGTGCAGGCTTAGGGTTCGAGGCCGGCTTAGGTGTCGGTGGAGGGTCCCCGTTCGGTGTCGGGTTAGGGTTAGGGTTAGGGTTAGGTCCCAGGAGGCTCGGGGCGCCGAACCCACCGCAGGGCAGTGGTCTCCCCGAAGGGCTGAGTTGAGGACACAAGGGACGGTGCCGGTCAGGATCCGGCTTTGGCTGCCAGGGCCACAGACGTCGATCGGCCCCCGTTCGAGGAGGCCTCCGGAATCCTCTCGCTCAGCTGCAGCCAGGCGGGGAAACCACATGGTGAGCTTCCAGGTTCCATGCCGAGTCAGCCTGCACCGCTGCCGGACCCCAGGCGCGTGGTGTTGTCAGACGTTGGCATTGGGTCCCCATGGGGAGGGAGCCTTAGCTAGGGTTAGGGTTCGGCCCAGGGACGTCGCCAGGGCTGAATCGACTCCAGTCTCGTGATCTCCCTCGAGGGCTGAAGTGAGGGCCCATGCCCGAAGGCGGCTCACTTGCAGGGTTAGGGTTCGAGGCAGGCTTAGGTTGCGGTGGAGGGTCCCGGTTCGGGGTACGGTTAGGGTTAGGGTTAGGTCCCAGGAGGCTCCAGGCGCCGAACCCACAGCAGGGCCGTGGTCTCCCCGAAGGGCTGAGTTGAGGGCACAAGGGACCGTGCCGGTCAGGATCCGTCTTTGGCTGCCAAGACCACACACGTGATTGGGCCCCCGTTCGAGGAGGCCTCAGGAATCTTCTCGGCAGCTGCAGCCGGGCCTGGGATTCGGCATGGTGAGCTTCCAGGTTCCATGCCGAGTCAGCCTGCACCTCTTCCGGACGCCAGGCGCGTGGTGTTGTCCGACGTTGCCATTGGGTCCTCTTGGGGAGAGAGCCTTAGCTAGGGTTAGGGTTCGGTCCAGGGACGTCGCCAGGGCCGAAGCGGCTCCGGTCTCGTGATCTCCCTCGAGGGCTGAAGTGAGGGCCCATGCAGCAAGGCGGCTCAAGTGCAGGCTTAGGGTTCGAGGCCGGCTTAGGTGTCGGTGGAGGGTCCCCGTTCGGTGTCGGGTTAGGGTTAGGGTTAGGGTTAGGTCCCAGGAGGCTCGGGGCGCCGAACCCACCGCAGGGCAGTGGTCTCCCCGAAGGGCTGAGTTGAGGACACAAGGGACGGTGCCGGTCAGGATCCGGCTTTGGCTGCCAGGGCCACAGACGTCGATCGGCCCCCGTTCGAGGAGGCCTCCGGAATCCTCTCGCTCAGCTGCAGCCAGGCGGGGAAACCACATGGTGAGCTTCCAGGTTCCATGCCGAGTCAGCCTGCACCGCTGCCGGACCCCAGGCGCGTGGTGTTGTCAGACGTTGGCATTGGGTCCCCACGGGGAGGGAGCCTTAGCTAGGGTTAGGGTTCGGCCCAGGGACGTCGCCAGGGCTGAATCGACTCCAGTCTCGTGATCTCCCTCGAGGGCTGAAGTGAGGGCCCATGCCCGAAGGCGGCTCACTTGCAGGGTTAGGGTTCGAGGCAGGCTTAGGTTGCGGTGGAGGGTCCCGGTTCGGGGTACGGTTAGGGTTAGGGTTAGGTCCCAGGAGGCTCCAGGAGCCGAACCCACAGCAGGGCCGTGGTCTCCCCGAAGGGCTGAGTTGAGGGCACAAGGGACCGTGCCGGTCAGGATCCGTCTTTGGCTGCCAAGGCCACACACGTGATTGGGCCCCTGGTCGAGGAGGCCTCCGGAATCCTCTCGGCAGCTGCAGCCGGGCCTGGGATTCGGCATGGTGAGCTTCCAGGTTCCATGCCGAGTCAGCCTGCACCTCTTCCGGACGCCAGGCGCGTGGTGTTGTCCGACGTTGCCATTGGGTCCTCTTGGGGAGAGAGCCTTAGCTAGGGTTAGGGTTCGGTCCAGGGACGTCGCCAGGGCCGAAGCGGCTCCGGTCTCGTGATCTCCCTCGAGGGCTGAAGTGAGGGCCCATGCAGCAAGGCGGCTCAAGTGCAGGCTTAGGGTTCGAGGCCGGCTTAGGTGTCGGTGGAGGGTCCCCGTTCGGTGTCGGGTTAGGGTTAGGGTTAGGGTTAGGTCCCAGGAGGCTCGGGGCGCCGAACCCACCGCAGGGCAGTGGTCTCCCCGAAGGGCTGAGTTGAGGACACAAGGGACGGTGCCGGTCAGGATCCGGCTTTGGCTGCCAGGGCCACAGACGTCGATCGGCCCCCGTTCGAGGAGGCCTCCGGAATCCTCTCGCTCAGCTGCAGCCAGGCGGGGAAACCACATGGTGAGCTTCCAGGTTCCATGCCGAGTCAGCCTGCACCGCTGCCGGACCCCAGGCGCGTGGTGTTGTCAGACGTTGGCATTGGGTCCCCATGGGGAGGGAGCCTTAGCTAGGGTTAGGGTTCGGCCCAGGGACGTCGCCAGGGCTGAATCGACTCCAGTCTCGTGATCTCCCTCGAGGGCTGAAGTGAGGGCCCATGCCCGAAGGCGGCTCACTTGCAGGGTTAGGGTTCGAGGCAGGCTTAGGTTGCGGTGGAGGGTCCCGGTTCGGGGTACGGTTAGGGTTAGGGTTAGGTCCCAGGAGGCTCCAGGCGCCGAACCCACAGCAGGGCCGTGGTCTCCCCGAAGGGCTGAGTTGAGGGCACAAGGGACCGTGCCGGTCAGGATCCGTCTTTGGCTGCCAAGACCACACACGTGATTGGGCCCCCGTTCGAGGAGGCCTCAGGAATCTTCTCGGCAGCTGCAGCCGGGCCTGGGATTCGGCATGGTGAGCTTCCAGGTTCCATGCCGAGTCAGCCTGCACCTCTTCCGGACGCCAGGCGCGTGGTGTTGTCCGACGTTGCCATTGGGTCCTCTTGGGGAGAGAGCCTTAGCTAGGGTTAGGGTTCGGTCCAGGGACGTCGCCAGGGCCGAAGCGGCTCCGGTCTCGTGATCTCCCTCGAGGGCTGAAGTGAGGGCCCATGCAGCAAGGCGGCTCAAGTGCAGGCTTAGGGTTCGAGGCCGGCTTAGGTGTCGGTGGAGGGTCCCCGTTCGGTGTCGGGTTAGGGTTAGGGTTAGGGTTAGGTCCCAGGAGGCTCGGGGCGCCGAACCCACCGCAGGGCAGTGGTCTCCCCGAAGGGCTGAGTTGAGGACACAAGGGACGGTGCCGGTCAGGATCCGGCTTTGGCTGCCAGGGCCACAGACGTCGATCGGCCCCCGTTCGAGGAGGCCTCCGGAATCCTCTCGCTCAGCTGCAGCCAGGCGGGGAAACCACATGGTGAGCTTCCAGGTTCCATGCCGAGTCAGCCTGCACCGCTGCCGGACCCCAGGCGCGTGGTGTTGTCAGACGTTGGCATTGGGTCCCCACGGGGAGGGAGCCTTAGCTAGGGTTAGGGTTCGGCCCAGGGACGTCGCCAGGGCTGAATCGACTCCAGTCTCGTGATCTCCCTCGAGGGCTGAAGTGAGGGCCCATGCCCGAAGGCGGCTCACTTGCAGGGTTAGGGTTCGAGGCAGGCTTAGGTTGCGGTGGAGGGTCCCGGTTCGGGGTACGGTTAGGGTTAGGGTTAGGTCCCAGGAGGCTCCAGGAGCCGAACCCACAGCAGGGCCGTGGTCTCCCCGAAGGGCTGAGTTGAGGGCACAAGGGACCGTGCCGGTCAGGATCCGTCTTTGGCTGCCAAGGCCACACACGTGATTGGGCCCCTGGTCGAGGAGGCCTCCGGAATCCTCTCGGCAGCTGCAGCCGGGCCTGGGATTCGGCATGGTGAGCTTCCAGGTTCCATGCCGAGTCAGCCTGCACCTCTTCCGGACGCCAGGCGCGTGGTGTTGTCCGACGTTGCCATTGGGTCCTCTTGGGGAGAGAGCCTTAGCTAGGGTTAGGGTTCGGTCCAGGGACGTCGCCAGGGCCGAAGCGGCTCCGGTCTCGTGATCTCCCTCGAGGGCTGAAGTGAGGGCCCATGCAGCAAGGCGGCTCAAGTGCAGGCTTAGGGTTCGAGGCCGGCTTAGGTGTCGGTGGAGGGTCCCCGTTCGGTGTCGGGTTAGGGTTAGGGTTAGGTCCCAGGAGGCTCGGGGCGCCGAACCCACCGCAGGGCAGTGGTCTCCCCGAAGGGCTGAGTTGAGGACACAAGGGACGGTGCCGGTCAGGATCCGGCTTTGGCTGCCAGGGCCACAGACGTCGATCGGCCCCCGTTCGAGGAGGCCTCCGGAATCCTCTCGCTCAGCTGCAGCCAGGCGGGGAAACCACATGGTGAGCTTCCAGGTTCCATGCCGAGTCAGCCTGCACCGCTGCCGGACCCCAGGCGCGTGGTGTTGTCAGACGTTGGCATTGGGTCCCCATGGGGAGGGAGCCTTAGCTAGGGTTAGGGTTCGGCCCAGGGACGTCGCCAGGGCTGAATCGACTCCAGTCTCGTGATCTCCCTCGAGGGCTGAAGTGAGGGCCCATGCCCGAAGGCGGCTCACTTGCAGGGTTAGGGTTCGAGGCAGGCTTAGGTTGCGGTGGAGGGTCCCGGTTCGGGGTACGCTTAGGGTTAGGGTTAGGTCCCAGGAGGCTCCAGGCGCCGAACCCACAGCAGGGCCGTGGTCTCCCCGAAGGGCTGAGTTGAGGGCACAAGGGACCGTGCCGGTCAGGATCCGTCTTTGGCTGCCAAGGCCACACACGTGATTGGGCCCCTGGTCGAGGAGGCCTCCGGAATCCTCTCGGCAGCTGCAGCCGGGCCTGGGATTCGGCATGGTGAGCTTCCAGGTTCCATGCCGAGTCAGCCTGCACCTCTTCCGGACGCCAGGCGCGTGGTGTTGTCCGACGTTGCCATTGGGTCCTCTTGGGGAGAGAGCCTTAGCTAGGGTTAGGGTTCGGTCCAGGGACGTCGCCAGGGCCGAAGCGGCTCCGGTCTCGTGATCTCCCTCGAGGGCTGAAGTGAGGGCCCATGCAGCAAGGCGGCTCAAGTGCAGGCTTAGGGTTCGAGGCCGGCTTAGGTGTCGGTGGAGGGTCCCCGTTCGGTGTCGGGTTAGGGTTAGGGTTAGGTCCCAGGAGGCTCGGGGCGCCGAACCCACCGCAGGGCAGTGGTCTCCCCGAAGGGCTGAGTTGAGGACACAAGGGACGGTGCCGGTCAGGATCCGGCTTTGGCTGCCAGGGCCACAGACGTCGATCGGCCCCCGTTCGAGGAGGCCTCCGGAATCCTCTCGCTCAGCTGCAGCCAGGCGGGGAAACCACATGGTGAGCTTCCAGGTTCCATGCCGAGTCAGCCTGCACCGCTGCCGGACCCCAGGCGCGTGGTGTTGTCAGACGTTGGCATTGGGTCCCCATGGGGAGGGAGCCTTAGCTAGGGTTAGGGTTCGGCCCAGGGACGTCGCCAGGGCTGAATCGACTCCAGTCTCGTGATCTCCCTCGAGGGCTGAAGTGAGGGCCCATGCCCGAAGGCGGCTCACTTGCAGGGTTAGGGTTCGAGGCAGGCTTAGGTTGCGGTGGAGGGTCCCGGTTCGGGGTACGGTTAGGGTTAGGGTTAGGTCCCAGGAGGCTCCAGGCGCCGAACCCACAGCAGGGCCGTGGTCTCCCCGAAGGGCTGAGTTGAGGGCACAAGGGACCGTGCCGGTCAGGATCCGTCTTTGGCTGCCAAGACCACACACGTGATTGGGCCCCCGTTCGAGGAGGCCTCAGGAATCTTCTCGGCAGCTGCAGCCGGGCCTGGGATTCAGCATGGTGAGCTTCCAGGTTCCATGCCGAGTCAGCCTGCACCTCTTCCGGACGCCAGGCGCGTGGTGTTGTCCGACGTTGCCATTGGGTCCTCTTGGGGAGAGAGCCTTAGCTAGGGTTAGGGTTCGGTCCAGGGACGTCGCCAGGGCCGAAGCGGCTCCGGTCTCGTGATCTCCCTCGAGGGCTGAAGTGAGGGCCCATGCAGCAAGGCGGCTCAAGTGCAGGCTTAGGGTTCGAGGCCGGCTTAGGTGTCGGTGGAGGGTCCCCGTTCGGTGTCGGGTTAGGGTTAGGGTTAGGGTTAGGTCCCAGGAGGCTCGGGGCGCCGAACCCACCGCAGGGCAGTGGTCTCCCCGAAGGGCTGAGTTGAGGACACAAGGGACGGTGCCGGTCAGGATCCGGCTTTGGCTGCCAGGGCCACAGACGTCGATCGGCCCCCGTTCGAGGAGGCCTCCGGAATCCTCTCGCTCAGCTGCAGCCAGGCGGGGAAACCACATGGTGAGCTTCCAGGTTCCATGCCGAGTCAGCCTGCACCGCTGCCGGACCCCAGGCGCGTGGTGTTGTCAGACGTTGGCATTGGGTCCCCATGGGGAGGGAGCCTTAGCTAGGGTTAGGGTTCGGCCCAGGGACGTCGCCAGGGCTGAATCGACTCCAGTCTCGTGATCTCCCTCGAGGGCTGAAGTGAGGGCCCATGCCCGAAGGCGGCTCACTTGCAGGGTTAGGGTTCGAGGCAGGCTTAGGTTGCGGTGGAGGGTCCCGGTTCGGGGTACGGTTAGGGTTAGGGTTAGGTCCCAGGAGGCTCCAGGCGCCGAACCCACAGCAGGGCCGTGGTCTCCCCGAAGGGCTGAGTTGAGGGCACAAGGGACCGTGCCGGTCAGGATCCGTCTTTGGCTGCCAAGACCACACACGTGATTGGGCCCCCGTTCGAGGAGGCCTCAGGAATCTTCTCGGCAGCTGCAGCCGGGCCTGGGATTCGGCATGGTGAGCTTCCAGGTTCCATGCCGAGTCAGCCTGCACCTCTTCCGGACGCCAGGCGCGTGGTGTTGTCCGACGTTGCCATTGGGTCCTCTTGGGGAGAGAGCCTTAGCTAGGGTTAGGGTTCGGTCCAGGGACGTCGCCAGGGCCGAAGCGGCTCCGGTCTCGTGATCTCCCTCGAGGGCTGAAGTGAGGGCCCATGCAGCAAGGCGGCTCAAGTGCAGGCTTAGGGTTCGAGGCCGGCTTAGGTGTCGGTGGAGGGTCCCCGTTCGGTGTCGGGTTAGGGTTAGGGTTAGGGTTAGGTCCCAGGAGGCTCGGGGCGCCGAACCCACCGCAGGGCAGTGGTCTCCCCGAAGGGCTGAGTTGAGGACACAAGGGACGGTGCCGGTCAGGATCCGGCTTTGGCTGCCAGGGCCACAGACGTCGATCGGCCCCCGTTCGAGGAGGCCTCCGGAATCCTCTCGCTCAGCTGCAGCCAGGCGGGGAAACCACATGGTGAGCTTCCAGGTTCCATGCCGAGTCAGCCTGCACCGCTGCCGGACCCCAGGCGCGTGGTGTTGTCAGACGTTGGCATTGGGTCCCTACGGGGAGGGAGCCTTAGCTAGGGTTAGGGTTCGGCCCAGGGACGTCGCCAGGGCTGAATCGACTCCAGTCTCGTGATCTCCCTCGAGGGCTGAAGTGAGGGCCCATGCCCGAAGGCGGCTCACTTGCAGGGTTAGGGTTCGAGGCAGGCTTAGGTTGCGGTGGAGGGTCCCGGTTCGGGGTACGGTTAGGGTTAGGGTTAGGTCCCAGGAGGCTCCAGGCGCCGAACCCACAGCAGGGCCGTGGTCTCCCCGAAGGGCTGAGTTGAGGGCACAAGGGACCGTGCCGGTCAGGATCCGTCTTTGGCTGCCAAGGCCACACACGTGATTGGGCCCCTGGTCGAGGAGGCCTCCGGAATCCTCTCGGCAGCTGCAGCCGGGCCTGGGATTCGGCATGGTGAGCTTCCAGGTTCCATGCCGAGTCAGCCTGCACCTCTTCCGGACGCCAGGCGCGTGGTGTTGTCCGACGTTGCCATTGGGTCCTCTTGGGGAGAGAGCCTTAGCTAGGGTTAGGGTTCGGTCCAGGGACGTCGCCAGGGCCGAAGCGGCTCCGGTCTCGTGATCTCCCTCGAGGGCTGAAGTGAGGGCCCATGCAGCAAGGCGGCTCAAGTGCAGGCTTAGGGTTCGAGGCCGGCTTAGGTGTCGGTGGAGGGTCCCCGTTCGGTGTCGGGTTAGGGTTAGGGTTAGGGTTAGGTCCCAGGAGGCTCCGGGCGCCGAACCCACGGCAGGGCAGTGGTCTCCCCGAAGGGCTGAGTTGAGGACACAAGGGACGGTGCCGGTCAGGATCCGGCTTTGGCTGCCAGGGCCACAGACGTCGATCGGCCCCCGTTCGAGGAGGCCTCCGGAATCCTCTCGCTCAGCTGCAGCCAGGCGGGGAAACCACATGGTGAGCTTCCAGGTTCCATGCCGAGTCAGCCTGCACCGCTGCCGGACCCCAGGCGCGTGGTGTTGTCAGACGTTGGCATTGGGTCCCCATGGGGAGGGAGCCTTAGCTAGGGTTAGGGTTCGGCCCAGGGACGTCGCCAGGGCTGAATCGACTCCAGTCTCGTGATCTCCCTCGAGGGCTGAAGTGAGGGCCCATGCCCGAAGGCGGCTCACTTGCAGGGTTAGGGTTCGAGGCAGGCTTAGGTTGCGGTGGAGGGTCCCGGTTCGGGGTACGGTTAGGGTTAGGGTTAGGTCCCAGGAGGCTCCAGGCGCCGAACCCACAGCAGGGCCGTGGTCTCCCCGAAGGGCTGAGTTGAGGGCACAAGGGACCGTGCCGGTCAGGATCCGTCTTTGGCTGCCAAGGCCACACACGTGATTGGGCCCCTGGTCGAGGAGGCCTCCGGAATCCTCTCGGCAGCTGCAGCCGGGCCTGGGATTCGGCATGGTGAGCTTCCAGGTTCCATGCCGAGTCAGCCTGCACCTCTTCCGGACGCCAGGCGCGTGGTGTTGTCCGACGTTGCCATTGGGTCCTCTTGGGGAGAGAGCCTTAGCTAGGGTTAGGGTTCGGTCCAGGGACGTCGCCAGGGCCGAAGCGGCTCCGGTCTCGTGATCTCCCTCGAGGGCTGAAGTGAGGGCCCATGCAGCAAGGCGGCTCAAGTGCAGGCTTAGGGTTCGAGGCCGGCTTAGGTGTCGGTGGAGGGTCCCCGTTCGGTGTCGGGTTAGGGTTAGGGTTAGGGTTAGGTCCCAGGAGGCTCGGGGCGCCGAACCCACCGCAGGGCAGTGGTCTCCCCGAAGGGCTGAGTTGAGGACACAAGGGACGGTGCCGGTCAGGATCCGGCTTTGGCTGCCAGGGCCACAGACGTCGATCGGCCCCCGTTCGAGGAGGCCTCCGGAATCCTCTCGCTCAGCTGCAGCCAGGCGGGGAAACCACATGGTGAGCTTCCAGGTTCCATGCCGAGTCAGCCTGCACCGCTGCCGGACCCCAGGCGCGTGGTGTTGTCAGACGTTGGCATTGGGTCCCCATGGGGAGGGAGCCTTAGCTAGGGTTAGGGTTCGGCCCAGGGACGTCGCCAGGGCTGAATCGACTCCAGTCTCGTGATCTCCCTCGAGGGCTGAAGTGAGGGCCCATGCCCGAAGGCGGCTCACTTGCAGGGTTAGGGTTCGAGGCAGGCTTAGGTTGCGGTGGAGGGTCCCGGTTCGGGGTACGCTTAGGGTTAGGGTTAGGTCCCAGGAGGCTCCAGGCGCCGAACCCACAGCAGGGCCGTGGTCTCCCCGAAGGGCTGAGTTGAGGGCACAAGGGACCGTGCCGGTCAGGATCCGTCTTTGGCTGCCAAGGCCACACACGTGATTGGGCCCCTGGTCGAGGAGGCCTCCGGAATCCTCTCGGCAGCTGCAGCCGGACCTGGGATTCGGCATGGTGAGCTTCCAGGTTCCATGCCGAGTCAGCCTGCACCTCTTCCGGACGCCAGGCGCGTGGTGTTGTCCGACGTTGCCATTGGGTCCTCTTGGGGAGAGAGCCTTAGCTAGGGTTAGGGTTCGGTCCAGGGACGTCGCCAGGGCCGAAGCGGCTCCGGTCTCGTGATCTCCCTCGAGGGCTGAAGTGAGGGCCCATGCAGCAAGGCGGCTCAAGTGCAGGCTTAGGGTTCGAGGCCGGCTTAGGTGTCGGTGGAGGGTCCCCGTTCGGTGTCGGGTTAGGGTTAGGGTTAGGGTTAGGTCCCAGGAGGCTCGGGGCGCCGAACCCACGGCAGGGCAGTGGTCTCCCCGAAGGGCTGAGTTGAGGACACAAGGGACGGTGCCGGTCAGGATCCGGCTTTGGCTGCCAGGGCCACAGACGTCGATCGGCCCCCGTTCGAGGAGGCCTCCGGAATCCTCTCGCTCAGCTGCAGCCAGGCGGGGAAACCACATGGTGAGCTTCCAGGTTCCATGCCGAGTCAGCCTGCACCGCTGCCGGACCCCAGGCGCGTGGTGTTGTCAGACGTTGGCATTGGGTCCCCATGGGGAGGGAGCCTTAGCTAGGGTTAGGGTTCGGCCCAGGGACGTCGCCAGGGCTGAATCGACTCCAGTCTCGTGATCTCCCTCGAGGGCTGAAGTGAGGGCCCATGCCCGAAGGCGGCTCACTTGCAGGGTTAGGGTTCGAGGCAGGCTTAGGTTGCGGTGGAGGGTCCCGGTTCGGGGTACGGTTAGGGTTAGGGTTAGGTCCCAGGAGGCTCCAGGCGCCGAACCCACAGCAGGGCCGTGGTCTCCCCGAAGGGCTGAGTTGAGGGCACAAGGGACCGTGCCGGTCAGGATCCGTCTTTGGCTGCCAAGGCCACACACGTGATTGGGCCCCTGGTCGAGGAGGCCTCCGGAATCCTCTCGGCAGCTGCAGCCGGGCCTGGGATTCGGCATGGTGAGCTTCCAGGTTCCATGCCGAGTCAGCCTGCACCTCTTCCGGACGCCAGGCGCGTGGTGTTGTCCGACGTTGCCATTGGGTCCTCTTGGGGAGAGAGCCTTAGCTAGGGTTAGGGTTCGGTCCAGGGACGTCGCCAGGGCCGAAGCGGCTCCGGTCTCGTGATCTCCCTCGAGGGCTGAAGTGAGGGCCCATGCAGCAAGGCGGCTCAAGTGCAGGCTTAGGGTTCGAGGCCGGCTTAGGTGTCGGTGGAGGGTCCCCGTTCGGTGTCGGGTTAGGGTTAGGGTTAGGGTTAGGTCCCAGGAGGCTCGGGGCGCCGAACCCACCGCAGGGCAGTGGTCTCCCCGAAGGGCTGAGTTGAGGACACAAGGGACGGTGCCGGTCAGGATCCGGCTTTGGCTGCCAGGGCCACAGACGTCGATCGGCCCCCGTTCGAGGAGGCCTCCGGAATCCTCTCGCTCAGCTGCAGCCAGGCGGGGAAACCACATGGTGAGCTTCCAGGTTCCATGCCGAGTCAGCCTGCACCGCTGCCGGACCCCAGGCGCGTGGTGTTGTCAGACGTTGGCATTGGGTCCCCATGGGGAGGGAGCCTTAGCTAGGGTTAGGGTTCGGCCCAGGGACGTCGCCAGGGCTGAATCGACTCCAGTCTCGTGATCTCCCTCGAGGGCTGAAGTGAGGGCCCATGCCCGAAGGCGGCTCACTTGCAGGGTTAGGGTTCGAGGCAGGCTTAGGTTGCGGTGGAGGGTCCCGGTTCGGGGTACGGTTAGGGTTAGGGTTAGGTCCCAGGAGGCTCCAGGCGCCGAACCCACAGCAGGGCCGTGGTCTCCCCGAAGGGCTGAGTTGAGGGCACAAGGGACCGTGCCGGTCAGGATCCGTCTTTGGCTGCCAAGGCCACACACGTGATTGGGCCCCTGGTCGAGGAGGCCTCCGGAATCCTCTCGGCAGCTGCAGCCGGGCCTGGGATTCGGCATGGTGAGCTTCCAGGTTCCATGCCGAGTCAGCCTGCACCTCTTCCGGACGCCAGGCGCGTGGTGTTGTCCGACGTTGCCATTGGGTCCTCTTGGGGAGAGAGCCTTAGCTAGGGTTAGGGTTCGGTCCAGGGACATCGCCAGGGCCGAAGCGGCTCCGGTCTCGTGATCTCCCTCGAGGGCTGAAGTGAGGGCCCATGCAGCAAGGCGGCTCAAGTGCAGGCTTAGGGTTCGAGGCCGGCTTAGGTGTCGGTGGAGGGTCCCCGTTCGGTGTCGGGTTAGGGTTAGGGTTAGGGTTAGGTCCCAGGAGGCTCGGGGCGCCGAACCCACCGCAGGGCAGTGGTCTCCCCGAAGGGCTGAGTTGAGGACACAAGGGACGGTGCCGGTCAGGATCCGGCTTTGGCTGCCAGGGCCACAGACGTCGATCGGCCCCCGTTCGAGGAGGCCTCCGGAATCCTCTCGCTCAGCTGCAGCCAGGCGGGGAAACCACATGGTGAGCTTCCAGGTTCCATGCCGAGTCAGCCTGCACCGCTGCCGGACCCCAGGCGCGTGGTGTTGTCAGACGTTGGCATTGGGTCCCCATGGGGAGGGAGCCTTAGCTAGGGTTAGGGTTCGGCCCAGGGACGTCGCCAGGGCTGAATCGACTCCAGTCTCGTGATCTCCCTCGAGGGCTGAAGTGAGGGCCCATGCCCGAAGGCGGCTCACTTGCAGGGTTAGGGTTCGAGGCAGGCTTAGGTTGCGGTGGAGGGTCCCGGTTCGGGGTACGGTTAGGGTTAGGGTTAGGTCCCAGGAGGCTCCAGGCGCCGAACCCACAGCAGGGCCGTGGTCTCCCCGAAGGGCTGAGTTGAGGGCACAAGGGACCGTGCCGGTCAGGATCCGTCTTTGGCTGCCAAGGCCACACACGTGATTGGGCCCCTGGTCGAGGAGGCCTCCGGAATCCTCTCGGCAGCTGCAGCCGGGCCTGGGATTCGGCATGGTGAGCTTCCAGGTTCCATGCCGAGTCAGCCTGCACCTCTTCCGGACGCCAGGCGCGTGGTGTTGTCCGACGTTGCCATTGGGTCCTCTTGGGGAGAGAGCCTTAGCTAGGGTTAGGGTTCGGTCCAGGGACGTCGCCAGGGCCGAAGCGGCTCCGGTCTCGTGATCTCCCTCGAGGGCTGAAGTGAGGGCCCATGCAGCAAGGCGGCTCAAGTGCAGGCTTAGGGTTCGAGGCCGGCTTAGGTGTCGGTGGAGGGTCCCCGTTCGGTGTCGGGTTAGGGTTAGGGTTAGGGTTAGGTCCCAGGAGGCTCGGGGCGCCGAACCCACGGCAGGGCAGTGGTCTCCCCGAAGGGCTGAGTTGAGGACACAAGGGACGGTGCCGGTCAGGATCCGGCTTTGGCTGCCAGGGCCACAGACGTCGATCGGCCCCCGTTCGAGGAGGCCTCCGGAATCCTCTCGCTCAGCTGCAGCCAGGCGGGGAAACCACATGGTGAGCTTCCAGGTTCCATGCCGAGTCAGCCTGCACCGCTGCCGGACCCCAGGCGCGTGGTGTTGTCAGACGTTGGCATTGGGTCCCCATGGGGAGGGAGCCTTAGCTAGGGTTAGGGTTCGGCCCAGGGACGTCGCCAGGGCTGAATCGACTCCAGTCTCGTGATCTCCCTCGAGGGCTGAAGTGAGGGCCCATGCCCGAAGGCGGCTCACTTGCAGGGTTAGGGTTCGAGGCAGGCTTAGGTTGCGGTGGAGGGTCCCGGTTCGGGGTACGGTTAGGGTTAGGGTTAGGTCCCAGGAGGCTCCAGGCGCCGAACCCACAGCAGGGCCGTGGTCTCCCCGAAGGGCTGAGTTGAGGGCACAAGGGACCGTGCCGGTCAGGATCCGTCTTTGGCTGCCAAGGCCACACACGTGATTGGGCCCCTGGTCGAGGAGGCCTCCGGAATCCTCTCGGCAGCTGCAGCCGGGCCTGGGATTCGGCATGGTGAGCTTCCAGGTTCCATGCCGAGTCAGCCTGCACCTCTTCCGGACGCCAGGCGCGTGGTGTTGTCCGACGTTGCCATTGGGTCCTCTTGGGGAGAGAGCCTTAGCTAGGGTTAGGGTTCGGTCCAGGGACGTCGCCAGGGCCGAAGCGGCTCCGGTCTCGTGATCTCCCTCGAGGGCTGAAGTGAGGGCCCATGCAGCAAGGCGGCTCAAGTGCAGGCTTAGGGTTCGAGGCCGGCTTAGGTGTCGGTGGAGGGTCCCCGTTCGGTGTCGGGTTAGGGTTAGGGTTAGGGTTAGGTCCCAGGAGGCTCGGGGCGCCGAACCCACCGCAGGGCAGTGGTCTCCCCGAAGGGCTGAGTTGAGGACACAAGGGACGGTGCCGGTCAGGATCCGGCTTTGGCTGCCAGGGCCACAGACGTCGATCGGCCCCCGTTCGAGGAGGCCTCCGGAATCCTCTCGCTCAGCTGCAGCCAGGCGGGGAAACCACATGGTGAGCTTCCAGGTTCCATGCCGAGTCAGCCTGCACCGCTGCCGGACCCCAGGCGCGTGGTGTTGTCAGACGTTGGCATTGGGTCCCCATGGGGAGGGAGCCTTAGCTAGGGTTAGGGTTCGGCCCAGGGACGTCGCCAGGGCTGAATCGACTCCAGTCTCGTGATCTCCCTCGAGGGCTGAAGTGAGGGCCCATGCCCGAAGGCGGCTCACTTGCAGGGTTAGGGTTCGAGGCAGGCTTAGGTTGCGGTGGAGGGTCCCGGTTCGGGGTACGGTTAGGGTTAGGGTTAGGTCCCAGGAGGCTCCAGGCGCCGAACCCACAGCAGGGCCGTGGTCTCCCCGAAGGGCTGAGTTGAGGGCACAAGGGACCGTGCCGGTCAGGATCCGTCTTTGGCTGCCAAGGCCACACACGTGATTGGGCCCCTGGTCGAGGAGGCCTCCGGAATCCTCTCGGCAGCTGCAGCCGGGCCTGGGATTCGGCATGGTGAGCTTCCAGGTTCCATGCCGAGTCAGCCTGCACCTCTTCCGGACGCCAGGCGCGTGGTGTTGTCCGACGTTGCCATTGGGTCCTCTTGGGGAGAGAGCCTTAGCTAGGGTTAGGGTTCGGTCCAGGGACATCGCCAGGGCCGAAGCGGCTCCGGTCTCGTGATCTCCCTCGAGGGCTGAAGTGAGGGCCCATGCAGCAAGGCGGCTCAAGTGCAGGCTTAGGGTTCGAGGCCGGCTTAGGTGTCGGTGGAGGGTCCCCGTTCGGTGTCGGGTTAGGGTTAGGGTTAGGTCCCAGGAGGCTCGGGGCGCCGAACCCACCGCAGGGCAGTGGTCTCCCCGAAGGGCTGAGTTGAGGACACAAGGGACGGTGCCGGTCAGGATCCGGCTTTGGCTGCCAGGGCCACAGACGTCGATCGGCCCCCGTTCGAGGAGGCCTCCGGAATCCTCTCGCTCAGCTGCAGCCAGGCGGGGAAACCACATGGTGAGCTTCCAGGTTCCATGCCGAGTCAGCCTGCACCGCTGCCGGACCCCAGGCGCGTGGTGTTGTCAGACGTTGGCATTGGGTCCCCATGGGGAGGGAGCCTTAGCTAGGGTTAGGGTTCGGCCCAGGGACGTCGCCAGGGCTGAATCGACTCCAGTCTCGTGATCTCCCTCGAGGGCTGAAGTGAGGGCCCATGCCCGAAGGCGGCTCACTTGCAGGGTTAGGGTTCGAGGCAGGCTTAGGTTGCGGTGGAGGGTCCCGGTTCGGGGTACGGTTAGGGTTAGGGTTAGGTCCCAGGAGGCTCCAGGCGCCGAACCCACAGCAGGGCCGTGGTCTCCCCGAAGGGCTGAGTTGAGGGCACAAGGGACCGTGCCGGTCAGGATCCGTCTTTGGCTGCCAAGGCCACACACGTGATTGGGCCCCTGGTCGAGGAGGCCTCCGGAATCCTCTCGGCAGCTGCAGCCGGGCCTGGGATTCGGCATGGTGAGCTTCCAGGTTCCATGCCGAGTCAGCCTGCACCTCTTCCGGACGCCAGGCGCGTGGTGTTGTCCGACGTTGCCATTGGGTCCTCTTGGGGAGAGAGCCTTAGCTAGGGTTAGGGTTCGGTCCAGGGACGTCGCCAGGGCCGAAGCGGCTCCGGTCTCGTGATCTCCCTCGAGGGCTGAAGTGAGGGCCCATGCAGCAAGGCGGCTCAAGTGCAGGCTTAGGGTTCGAGGCCGGCTTAGGTGTCGGTGGAGGGTCCCCGTTCGGTGTCGGGTTAGGGTTAGGGTTAGGGTTAGGTCCCAGGAGGCTCCGGGCGCCGAACCCACGGCAGGGCAGTGGTCTCCCCGAAGGGCTGAGTTGAGGACACAAGGGACGGTGCCGGTCAGGATCCGGCTTTGGCTGCCAGGGCCACAGACGTCGATCGGCCCCCGTTCGAGGAGGCCTCCGGAATCCTCTCGCTCAGCTGCAGCCAGGCGGGGAAACCACATGGTGAGCTTCCAGGTTCCATGCCGAGTCAGCCTGCACCGCTGCCGGACCCCAGGCGCGTGGTGTTGTCAGACGTTGGCATTGGGTCCCCATGGGGAGGGAGCCTTAGCTAGGGTTAGGGTTCGGCCCAGGAACGTCGCCAGGGCTGAATCGACTCCAGTCTCGTGATCTCCCTCGAGGGCTGAAGTGAGGGCCCATGCCCGAAGGCGGCTCACTTGCAGGGTTAGGGTTCGAGGCAGGCTTAGGTTGCGGTGGAGGGTCCCGGTTCGGGGTACGGTTAGGGTTAGGGTTAGGTCCCAGGAGGCTCCAGGCGCCGAACCCACAGCAGGGCCGTGGTCTCCCCGAAGGGCTGAGTTGAGGGCACAAGGGACCGTGCCGGTCAGGATCCGTCTTTGGCTGCCAAGGCCACACACGTGATTGGGCCCCTGGTCGAGGAGGCCTCCGGAATCCTCTCGGCAGCTGCAGCCGGGCCTGGGATTCGGCATGGTGAGCTTCCAGGTTCCATGCCGAGTCAGCATGCACCTCTTCCGGACGCCAGGCGCGTGTTGTTGTCCGACGTTGCCATTGGGTCCTCTTGGGGAGAGAGCCTTAGCTAGGGTTAGGGTTCGGTCCAGGGACATCGCCAGGGCCGAAGCGGCTCCGGTCTCGTGATCTCCCTCGAGGGCTGAAGTGAGGGCCCATGCAGCAAGGCGGCTCAAGTGCAGGCTTAGGGTTCGAGGCCGGCTTAGGTGTCGGTGGAGGGTCCCCGTTCGGTGTCGGGTTAGGGTTAGGGTTAGGGTTAGGTCCCAGGAGGCTCGGGGCGCCGAACCCACGGCAGGGCAGTGGTCTCCCCGAAGGGCTGAGTTGAGGACACAAGGGACGGTGCCGGTCAGGATCCGGCTTTGGCTGCCAGGGCCACAGACGTCGATCGGCCCCCGTTCGAGGAGGCCTCCGGAATCCTCTCGCTCAGCTGCAGCCAGGCGGGGAAACCACATGGTGAGCTTCCAGGTTCCATGCCGAGTCAGCCTGCACCGCTGCCGGACCCCAGGCGCGTGGTGTTGTCAGACGTTGGCATTGGGTCCCCATGGGGAGGGAGCCTTAGCTAGGGTTAGGGTTCGGCCCAGGGACGTCGCCAGGGCTGAATCGACTCCAGTCTCGTGATCTCCCTCGAGGGCTGAAGTGAGGGCCCATGCCCGAAGGCGGCTCACTTGCAGGGTTAGGGTTCGAGGCAGGCTTAGGTTGCGGTGGAGGGTCCCGGTTCGGGGTACGGTTAGGGTTAGGGTTAGGTCCCAGGAGGCTCCAGGCGCCGAACCCACAGCAGGGCCGTGGTCTCCCCGAAGGGCTGAGTTGAGGGCACAAGGGACCGTGCCGGTCAGGATCCGTCTTTGGCTGCCAAGGCCACACACGTGATTGGGCCCCTGGTCGAGGAGGCCTCCGGAATCCTCTCGGCAGCTGCAGCCGGGCCTGGGATTCGGCATGGTGAGCTTCCAGGTTCCATGCCGAGTCAGCCTGCACCTCTTCCGGACGCCAGGCGCGTGGTGTTGTCCGACGTTGCCATTGGGTCCTCTTGGGGAGAGAGCCTTAGCTAGGGTTAGGGTTCGGTCCAGGGACGTCGCCAGGGCCGAAGCGGCTCCGGTCTCGTGATCTCCCTCGAGGGCTGAAGTGAGGGCCCATGCAGCAAGGCGGCTCAAGTGCAGGCTTAGGGTTCGAGGCCGGCTTAGGTGTCGGTGGAGGGTCCCCGTTCGGTGTCGGGTTAGGGTTAGGGTTAGGGTTAGGTCCCAGGAGGCTCGGGGCGCCGAACCCACCGCAGGGCAGTGGTCTCCCCGAAGGGCTGAGTTGAGGACACAAGGGACGGTGCCGGTCAGGATCCGGCTTTGGCTGCCAGGGCCACAGACGTCGATCGGCCCCCGTTCGAGGAGGCCTCCGGAATCCTCTCGCTCAGCTGCAGCCAGGCGGGGAAACCACATGGTGAGCTTCCAGGTTCCATGCCGAGTCAGCCTGCACCGCTGCCGGACCCCAGGCGCGTGGTGTTGTCAGACGTTGGCATTGGGTCCCCATGGGGAGGGAGCCTTAGCTAGGGTTAGGGTTCGGCCCAGGGACGTCGCCAGGGCTGAATCGACTCCAGTCTCGTGATCTCCCTCGAGGGCTGAAGTGAGGGCCCATGCCCGAAGGCGGCTCACTTGCAGGGTTAGGGTTCGAGGCAGGCTTAGGTTGCGGTGGAGGGTCCCGGTTCGGGGTACGGTTAGGGTTAGGGTTAGGTCCCAGGAGGCTCCAGGCGCCGAACCCACAGCAGGGCCGTGGTCTCCCCGAAGGGCTGAGTTGAGGGCACAAGGGACCGTGCCGGTCAGGATCCGTCTTTGGCTGCCAAGGCCACACACGTGATTGGGCCCCTGGTCGAGGAGGCCTCCGGAAACCTCTCGGCAGCTGCAGCCGGGCCTGGGATTCGGCATGGTGAGCTTCCAGGTTCCATGCCGAGTCAGCCTGCACCTCTTCCGGACGCCAGGCGCGTGGTGTTGTCCGACGTTGCCATTGGGTCCTCTTGGGGAGAGAGCCTTAGCTAGGGTTAGGGTTCGGTCCAGGGACATCGCCAGGGCCGAAGCGGCTCCGGTCTCGTGATCTCCCTCGAGGGCTGAAGTGAGGGCCCATGCAGCAAGGCGGCTCAAGTGCAGGCTTAGGGTTCGAGGCCGGCTTAGGTGTCGGTGGAGGGTCCCCGTTCGGTGTCGGGTTAGGGTTAGGGTTAGGTCCCAGGAGGCTCGGGGCGCCGAACCCACCGCAGGGCAGTGGTCTCCCCGAAGGGCTGAGTTGAGGACACAAGGGACGGTGCCGGTCAGGATCCGGCTTTGGCTGCCAGGGCCACAGACGTCGATCGGCCCCCGTTCGAGGAGGCCTCCGGAATCCTCTCGCTCAGCTGCAGCCAGGCGGGGAAACCACATGGTGAGCTTCCAGGTTCCATGCCGAGTCAGCCTGCACCGCTGCCGGACCCCAGGCGCGTGGTGTTGTCAGACGTTGGCATTGGGTCCCCATGGGGAGGGAGCCTTAGCTAGGGTTAGGGTTCGGCCCAGGGACGTCGCCAGGGCTGAATCGACTCCAGTCTCGTGATCTCCCTCGAGGGCTGAAGTGAGGGCCCATGCCCGAAGGCGGCTCACTTGCAGGGTTAGGGTTCGAGGCAGGCTTAGGTTGCGGTGGAGGGTCCCGGGTCGGGGTACGGTTAGGGTTAGGGTTAGGTCCCAGGAGGCTCCAGGCGCCGAACCCACAGCAGAGCCGTGGTCTCCCCGAAGGGCTGAGTTGAGGGCACAAGGGACCGTGCCGGTCAGGATCCGTCTTTGGCTGCCAAGGCCACACACGTGATTGGGCCCCTGGTCGAGGAGGCCTCCGGAATCCTCTCGGCAGCTGCAGCCGGGCCTGGGATTCGGCATGGTGAGCTTCCAGGTTCCATGCCGAGTCAGCCTGCACCTCTTCCGGACGCCAGGCGCGTGGTGTTGTCCGACGTTGCCATTGGGTCCTCTTGGGGAGAGAGCCTTAGCTAGGGTTAGGGTTCGGTCCAGGGACGTCGCCAGGGCCGAAGCGGCTCCGGTCTCGTGATCTCCCTCGAGGGCTGAAGTGAGGGCCCATGCAGCAAGGCGGCTCAAGTGCAGGCTTAGGGTTCGAGGCCGGCTTAGGTGTCGGTGGAGGGTCCCCGTTCGGTGTCGGGTTAGGGTTAGGGTTAGGTCCCAGGAGGCTCGGGGCGCCGAACCCACCGCAGGGCAGTGGTCTCCCCGAAGGGCTGAGTTGAGGACACAAGGGACGGTGCCGGTCAGGATCCGGCTTTGGCTGCCAGGGCCACAGACGTCGATCGGCCCCCGTTCGAGGAGGCCTCCGGAATCCTCTCGCTCAGCTGCAGCCAGGCGGGGAAACCACATGGTGAGCTTCCAGGTTCCATGCCGAGTCAGCCTGCACCGCTGCCGGACCCCAGGCGCGTGGTGTTGTCAGACGTTGGCATTGGGTCCCCATGGGGAGGGAGCCTTAGCTAGGGTTAGGGTTCGGCCCAGGGACGTCGCCAGGGCTGAATCGACTCCAGTCTCGTGATCTCCCTCGAGGGCTGAAGTGAGGGCCCATGCCCGAAGGCGGCTCACTTGCAGGGTTAGGGTTCGAGGCAGGCTTAGGTTGCGGTGGAGGGTCCCGGTTCGGGGTACGGTTAGGGTTAGGGTTAGGTCCCAGAAGGCTCCAGGCGCCGAACCCACAGCAGGGCCGTGGTCTCCCCGAAGGGCTGAGTTGAGGGCACAAGGGACCGTGCCGGTCAGGATCCGTCTTTGGCTGCCAAGACCACACACGTGATTGGGCCCCCGTTCGAGGAGGCCTCAGGAATCTTCTCGGCAGCTGCAGCCGGGCCTGGGATTCAGCATGGTGAGCTTCCAGGTTCCATGCCGAGTCAGCCTGCACCTCTTCCGGACGCCAGGCGCGTGGTGTTGTCCGACGTTGCCATTGGGTCCTCTTGGGGAGAGAGCCTTAGCTAGGGTTAGGGTTCGGTCCAGGGACGTCGCCAGGGCCGAAGCGGCTCCGGTCTCGTGATCTCCCTCGAGGGCTGAAGTGAGGGCCCATGCAGCAAGGCGGCTCAAGTGCAGGCTTAGGGTTCGAGGCCGGCTTAGGTGTCGGTGGAGGGTCCCCGTTCGGTGTCGGGTTAGGGTTAGGGTTAGGGTTAGGTCCCAGGAGGCTCGGGGCGCCGAACCCACTGCAGGGCAGTGGTCTCCCCGAAGGGCTGAGTTGAGGACACAAGGGACGGTGCCGGTCAGGATCCGGCTTTGGCTGCCAGGGACACAGACGTCGATCGGCCCCCGTTCGAGGAGGCCTCCGGAATCCTCTCGCTCAGCTGCAGCCAGGCGGGGAAACCACATGGTGAGCTTCCAGGTTCCATGCCGAGTCAGTCTGCACCGCTGCCGGACCCCAGGCGCGTGGTGTTGTCAGACGTTGGCATTGGGTCCCCATGGGGAGGGAGCCTTAGCTAGGGTTAGGGTTCGGCCCAGGGACGTCGCCAGGGCTGAATCGACTCCAGTCTCGTGATCTCCCTCGAGGGCTGAAGTGAGGGCCCATGCCCGAAGGCGGCTCACTTGCAGGGTTAGGGTTCGAGGCAGGCTTAGGTTGCGGTGGAGGGTCCCGGTTCGGGGTACGGTTAGGGTTAGGGTTAGGTCCCAGGAGGCTCCAGGCGCCGAACCCACAGCAGGGCCGTGGTCTCCCCGAAGGGCTGAGTTGAGGGCACAAGGGACCGTGCCGGTCAGGATCCGTCTTTGGCTGCCAAGGCCACACACGTGATTGGGCCCCTGGTCGAGGAGGCCTCCGGAATCCTCTCGGCAGCTGCAGCCGGGCCTGGGATTCGGCATGGTGAGCTTCCAGGTTCCATGCCGAGTCAGCCTGCACCTCTTCCGGACGCCAGGCGCGTGGTGTTGTCCGACGTTGCCATTGGGTCCTCTTGGGGAGAGAGCCTTAGCTAGGGTTAGGGTTCGGTCCAGGGACGTCGCCAGGGCCGAAGCGGCTCCGGTCTCGTGATCTCCCTCGAGGGCTGAAGTGAGGGCCCATGCAGCAAGGCGGCTCAAGTGCAGGCTTAGGGTTCGAGGCCGGCTTAGGTGTCGGTGGAGGGTCCCCGTTCGGTGTCGGGTTAGGGTTAGGGTTAGGGTTAGGTCCCAGGAGGCTCGGGGCGCCGAACCCACCGCAGGGCAGTGGTCTCCCCGAAGGGCTGAGTTGAGGACACAAGGGACGGTGCCGGTCAGGATCCGGCTTTGGCTGCCAGGGCCACAGACGTCGATCGGCCCCCGTTCGAGGAGGCCTCCGGAATCCTCTCGCTCAGCTGCAGCCAGGCGGGGAAACCACATGGTGAGCTTCCAGGTTCCATGCCGAGTCAGCCTGCACCGCTGCCGGACCCCAGGCGCGTGGTGTTGTCAGACGTTGGCATTGGGTCCCCATGGGGAGGGAGCCTTAGCTAGGGTTAGGGTTCGGCCCAGGGACGTCGCCAGGGCTGAATCGACTCCAGTCTCGTGATCTCCCTCGAGGGCTGAAGTGAGGGCCCATGCCCGAAGGCGGCTCACTTGCAGGGTTAGGGTTCGAGGCAGGCTTAGGTTGCGGTGGAGGGTCCCGGTTCGGGGTACGGTTAGGGTTAGGGTTAGGTCCCAGGAGGCTCCAGGCGCCGAACCCACAGCAGGGCCGTGGTCTCCCCGAAGGGCTGAGTTGAGGGCACAAGGGACCGTGCCGGTCAGGATCCGTCTTTGGCTGCCAAGGCCACACACGTGATTGGGCCCCTGGTCGAGGAGGCCTCCGGAATCCTCTCGGCAGCTGCAGCCGGGCCTGGGATTCGGCATGGTGAGCTTCCAGGTTCCATGCCGAGTCAGCCTGCACCTCTTCCGGACGCCAGGCGCGTGGTGTTGTCCGACGTTGCCATTGGGTCCTCTTGGGGAGAGAGCCTTAGCTAGGGTTAGGGTTCGGTCCAGGGACATCGCCAGGGCCGAAGCGGCTCCGGTCTCGTGATCTCCCTCGAGGGCTGAAGTGAGGGCCCATGCAGCAAGGCGGCTCAAGTGCAGGCTTAGGGTTCGAGGCCGGCTTAGGTGTCGGTGGAGGGTCCCCGTTCGGTGTCGGGTTAGGGTTAGGGTTAGGGTTAGGTCCCAGGAGGCTCGGGGCGCCGAACCCACGGCAGGGCAGTGGTCTCCCCGAAGGGCTGAGTTGAGGACACAAGGGACGGTGCCGGTCAGGATCCGGCTTTGGCTGCCAGGGCCACAGACGTCGATCGGCCCCCGTTCGAGGAGGCCTCCGGAATCCTCTCGCTCAGCTGCAGCCAGGCGGGGAAACCACATGGTGAGCTTCCAGGTTCCATGCCGAGTCAGCCTGCACCGCTGCCGGACCCCAGGCGCGTGGTGTTGTCAGACGTTGGCATTGGGTCCCCATGGGGAGGGAGCCTTAGCTAGGGTTAGGGTTCGGCCCAGGGACGTCGCCAGGGCTGAATCGACTCCAGTCTCGTGATCTCCCTCGAGGGCTGAAGTGAGGGCCCATGCCCGAAGGCGGCTCACTTGCAGGGTTAGGGTTCGAGGCAGGCTTAGGTTGCGGTGGAGGGTCCCGGTTCGGGGTACGGTTAGGGTTAGGGTTAGGTCCCAGGAGGCTCCAGGCGCCGAACCCACAGCAGGGCCGTGGTCTCCCCGAAGGGCTGAGTTGAGGGCACAAGGGACCGTGCCGGTCAGGATCCGTCTTTGGCTGCCAAGGCCACACACGTGATTGGGCCCCTGGTCGAGGAGGCCTCCGGAATCCTCTCGGCAGCTGCAGCCGGGCCTGGGATTCGGCATGGTGAGCTTCCAGGTTCCATGCCGAGTCAGCCTGCACCTCTTCCGGACGCCAGGCGCGTGGTGTTGTCCGACGTTGCCATTGGGTCCTCTTGGGGAGAGAGCCTTAGCTAGGGTTAGGGTTCGGTCCAGGGACGTCGCCAGGGCCGAAGCGGCTCCGGTCTCGTGATCTCCCTCGAGGGCTGAAGTGAGGGCCCATGCAGCAAGGCGGCTCAAGTGCAGGCTTAGGGTTCGAGGCCGGCTTAGGTGTCGGTGGAGGGTCCCCGTTCGGTGTCGGGTTAGGGTTAGGGTTAGGTCCCAGGAGGCTCGGGGCGCCGAACCCACCGCAGGGCAGTGGTCTCCCCGAAGGGCTGAGTTGAGGACACAAGGGACGGTGCCGGTCAGGATCCGGCTTTGGCTGCCAGGGCCACAGACGTCGATCGGCCCCCGTTCGAGGAGGCCTCCGGAATCCTCTCGCTCAGCTGCAGCCAGGCGGGGAAACCACATGGTGAGCTTCCAGGTTCCATGCCGAGTCAGCCTGCACCGCTGCCGGACCCCAGGCGCGTGGTGTTGTCAGACGTTGGCATTGGGTCCCCATGGGGAGGGAGCCTTAGCTAGGGTTAGGGTTCGGCCCAGGGACGTCGCCAGGGCTGAATCGACTCCAGTCTCGTGATCTCCCTCGAGGGCTGAAGTGAGGGCCCATGCCCGAAGGCGGCTCACTTGCAGGGTTAGGGTTCGAGGCAGGCTTAGGTTGCGGTGGAGGGTCCCGGTTCGGGGTACGGTTAGGGTTAGGGTTAGGTCCCAGGAGGCTCCAGGCGCCGAACCCACAGCAGGGCCGTGGTCTCCCCGAAGGGCTGAGTTGAGGGCACAAGGGACCGTGCCGGTCAGGATCCGTCTTTGGCTGCCAAGGCCACACACGTGATTGGGCCCCTGGTCGAGGAGGCCTCCGGAATCCTCTCGGCAGCTGCAGCCGGGCCTGGGATTCGGCATGGTGAGCTTCCAGGTTCCATGCCGAGTCAGCCTGCACCTCTTCCGGACGCCAGGCGCGTGGTGTTGTCCGACGTTGCCATTGGGTCCTCTTGGGGAGAGAGCCTTAGCTAGGGTTAGGGTTCGGTCCAGGGACGTCGCCAGGGCCGAAGCGGCTCCGGTCTCGTGATCTCCCTCGAGGGCTGAAGTGAGGGCCCATGCAGCAAGGCGGCTCAAGTGCAGGCTTAGGGTTCGAGGCCGGCTTAGGTGTCGGTGGAGGGTCCCCGTTCGGTGTCGGGTTAGGGTTAGGGTTAGGGTTAGGTCCCAGGAGGCTCGGGGCGCCGAACCCACGGCAGGGCAGTGGTCTCCCCGAAGGGCTGAGTTGAGGACACAAGGGACGGTGCCGGTCAGGATCCGGCTTTGGCTGCCAGGGCCACAGACGTCGATCGGCCCCCGTTCGAGGAGGCCTCCGGAATCCTCTCGCTCAGCTGCAGCCAGGCGGGGAAACCACATGGTGAGCTTCCAGGTTCCATGCCGAGTCAGCCTGCACCGCTGCCGGACCCCAGGCGCGTGGTGTTGTCAGACGTTGGCATTGGGTCCCCATGGGGAGGGAGCCTTAGCTAGGGTTAGGGTTCGGCCCAGGGACGTCGCCAGGGCTGAATCGACTCCAGTCTCGTGATCTCCCTCGAGGGCTGAAGTGAGGGCCCATGCCCGAAGGCGGCTCACTTGCAGGGTTAGGGTTCGAGGCAGGCTTAGGTTGCGGTGGAGGGTCCCGGTTCGGGGTACGGTTAGGGTTAGGGTTAGGTCCCAGGAGGCTCCAGGCGCCGAACCCACAGCAGGGCCGTGGTCTCCCCGAAGGGCTGAGTTGAGGGCACAAGGGACCGTGCCGGTCAGGATCCGTCTTTGGCTGCCAAGGCCACACACGTGATTGGGCCCCTGGTCGAGGAGGCCTCCGGAATCCTCTCGGCAGCTGCAGCCGGGCCTGGGATTCGGCATGGTGAGCTTCCAGGTTCCATGCCGAGTCAGCCTGCACCTCTTCCGGACGCCAGGCGCGTGGTGTTGTCCGACGTTGCCATTGGGTCCTCTTGGGGAGAGAGCCTTAGCTAGGGTTAGGGTTCGGTCCAGGGACGTCGCCAGGGCCGAAGCGGCTCCGGTCTCGTGATCTCCCTCGAGGGCTGAAGTGAGGGCCCATGCAGCAAGGCGGCTCAAGTGCAGGCTTAGGGTTCGAGGCCGGCTTAGGTGTCGGTGGAGGGTCCCCGTTCGGTGTCGGGTTAGGGTTAGGGTTAGGTCCCAGGAGGCTCGGGGCGCCGAACCCACCGCAGGGCAGTGGTCTCCCCGAAGGGCTGAGTTGAGGACACAAGGGACGGTGCCGGTCAGGATCCGGCTTTGGCTGCCAGGGCCACAGACGTCGATCGGCCCCCGTTCGAGGAGGCCTCCGGAATCCTCTCGCTCAGCTGCAGCCAGGCGGGGAAACCACATGGTGAGCTTCCAGGTTCCATGCCGAGTCAGCCTGCACCGCTGCCGGACCCCAGGCGCGTGGTGTTGTCAGACGTTGGCATTGGGTCCCCATGGGGAGGGAGCCTTAGCTAGGGTTAGGGTTCGGCCCAGGGACGTCGCCAGGGCTGAATCGACTCCAGTCTCGTGATCTCCCTCGAGGGCTGAAGTGAGGGCCCATGCCCGAAGGCGGCTCACTTGCAGGGTTAGGGTTCGAGGCAGGCTTAGGTTGCGGTGGAGGGTCCCGGTTCGGGGTACGGTTAGGGTTAGGGTTAGGTCCCAGGAGGCTCCAGGCGCCGAACCCACAGCAGGGCCGTGGTCTCCCCGAAGGGCTGAGTTGAGGGCACAAGGGACCGTGCCGGTCAGGATCCGTCTTTGGCTGCCAAGGCCACACACGTGATTGGGCCCCTGGTCGAGGAGGCCTCCGGAATCCTCTCGGCAGCTGCAGCCGGGCCTGGGATTCGGCATGGTGAGCTTCCAGGTTCCATGCCGAGTCAGCCTGCACCTCTTCCGGACGCCAGGCGCGTGGTGTTGTCCGACGTTGCCATTGGGTCCTCTTGGGGAGAGAGCCTTAGCTAGGGTTAGGGTTCGGTCCAGGGACGTCGCCAGGGCCGAAGCGGCTCCGGTCTCGTGATCTCCCTCGAGGGCTGAAGTGAGGGCCCATGCAGCAAGGCGGCTCAAGTGCAGGCTTAGGGTTCGAGGCCGGCTTAGGTGTCGGTGGAGGGTCCCCGTTCGGTGTCGGGTTAGGGTTAGGGTTAGGGTTAGGTCCCAGGAGGCTCGGGGCGCCGAACCCACCGCAGGGCAGTGGTCTCCCCGAAGGGCTGAGTTGAGGACACAAGGGACGGTGCCGGTCAGGATCCGGCTTTGGCTGCCAGGGCCACAGACGTCGATCGGCCCCCGTTCGAGGAGGCCTCCGGAATCCTCTCGCTCAGCTGCAGCCAGGCGGGGAAACCACATGGTGAGCTTCCAGGTTCCATGCCGAGTCAGCCTGCACCGCTGCCGGACCCCAGGCGCGTGGTGTTGTCAGACGTTGGCATTGGGTCCCCATGGGGAGGGAGCCTTAGCTAGGGTTAGGGTTCGGCCCAGGGACGTCGCCAGGGCTGAATCGACTCCAGTCTCGTGATCTCCCTCGAGGGCTGAAGTGAGGGCCCATGCCCGAAGGCGGCTCACTTGCAGGGTTAGGGTTCGAGGCAGGCTTAGGTTGCGGTGGAGGGTCCCGGTTCGGGGTACGGTTAGGGTTAGGGTTAGGTCCCAGGAGGCTCCAGGCGCCGAACCCACAGCAGGGCCGTGGTCTCCCCGAAGGGCTGAGTTGAGGGCACAAGGGACCGTGCCGGTCAGGATCCGTCTTTGGCTGCCAAGGCCACACACGTGATTGGGCCCCTGGTCGAGGAGGCCTCCGGAATCCTCTCGGCAGCTGCAGCCGGGCCTGGGATTCGGCATGGTGAGCTTCCAGGTTCCATGCCGAGTCAGCCTGCACCTCTTCCGGACGCCAGGCGCGTGGTGTTGTCCGACGTTGCCATTGGGTCCTCTTGGGGAGAGAGCCTTAGCTAGGGTTAGGGTTCGGTCCAGGGACGTCGCCAGGGCCGAAGCGGCTCCGGTCTCGTGATCTCCCTCGAGGGCTGAAGTGAGGGCCCATGCAGCAAGGCGGCTCAAGTGCAGGCTTAGGGTTCGAGGCCGGCTTAGGTGTCGGTGGAGGGTCCCCGTTCGGTGTCGGGTTAGGGTTAGGGTTAGGTCCCAGGAGGCTCGGGGCGCCGAACCCACCGCAGGGCAGTGGTCTCCCCGAAGGGCTGAGTTGAGGACACAAGGGACGGTGCCGGTCAGGATCCGGCTTTGGCTGCCAGGGCCACAGACGTCGATCGGCCCCCGTTCGAGGAGGCCTCCGGAATCCTCTCGCTCAGCTGCAGCCAGGCGGGGAAACCACATGGTGAGCTTCCAGGTTCCATGCCGAGTCAGCCTGCACCGCTGCCGGACCCCAGGCGCGTGGTGTTGTCAGACGTTGGCATTGGGTCCCCATGGGGAGGGAGCCTTAGCTAGGGTTAGGGTTCGGCCCAGGGACGTCGCCAGGGCTGAATCGACTCCAGTCTCGTGATCTCCCTCGAGGGCTGAAGTGAGGGCCCATGCCCGAAGGCGGCTCACTTGCAGGGTTAGGGTTCGAGGCAGGCTTAGGTTGCGGTGGAGGGTCCCGGTTCGGGGTACGGTTAGGGTTAGGGTTAGGTCCCAGGAGGCTCCAGGCGCCGAACCCACAGCAGGGCCGTGGTCTCCCCGAAGGGCTGAGTTGAGGGCACAAGGGACCGTGCCGGTCAGGATCCGTCTTTGGCTGCCAAGGCCACACACGTGATTGGGCCCCTGGTCGAGGAGGCCTCCGGAATCCTCTCGGCAGCTGCAGCCGGGCCTGGGATTCGGCATGGTGAGCTTCCAGGTTCCATGCCGAGTCAGCCTGCACCTCTTCCGGACGCCAGGCGCGTGGTGTTGTCCGACGTTGCCATTGGGTCCTCTTGGGGAGAGAGCCTTAGCTAGGGTTAGGGTTCGGTCCAGGGACGTCGCCAGGGCCGAAGCGGCTCCGGTCTCGTGATCTCCCTCGAGGGCTGAAGTGAGGGCCCATGCAGCAAGGCGGCTCAAGTGCAGGCTTAGGGTTCGAGGCCGGCTTAGGTGTCGGTGGAGGGTCCCCGTTCGGTGTCGGGTTAGGGTTAGGGTTAGGGTTAGGTCCCAGGAGGCTCGGGGCGCCGAACCCACCGCAGGGCAGTGGTCTCCCCGAAGGGCTGAGTTGAGGACACAAGGGACGGTGCCGGTCAGGATCCGGCTTTGGCTGCCAGGGCCACAGACGTCGATCGGCCCCCGTTCGAGGAGGCCTCCGGAATCCTCTCGCTCAGCTGCAGCCAGGCGGGGAAACCACATGGTGAGCTTCCAGGTTCCATGCCGAGTCAGCCTGCACCGCTGCCGGACCCCAGGCGCGTGGTGTTGTCAGACGTTGGCATTGGGTCCCCATGGGGAGGGAGCCTTAGCTAGGGTTAGGGTTCGGCCCAGGGACGTCGCCAGGGCTGAATCGACTCCAGTCTCGTGATCTCCCTCGAGGGCTGAAGTGAGGGCCCATGCCCGAAGGCGGCTCACTTGCAGGGTTAGGGTTCGAGGCAGGCTTAGGTTGCGGTGGAGGGTCCCGGTTCGGGGTACGGTTAGGGTTAGGGTTAGGTCCCAGGAGGCTCCAGGCGCCGAACCCACAGCAGGGCCGTGGTCTCCCCGAAGGGCTGAGTTGAGGGCACAAGGGACCGTGCCGGTCAGGATCCGTCTTTGGCTGCCAAGGCCACACACGTGATTGGGCCCCTGGTCGAGGAGGCCTCCGGAATCCTCTCGGCAGCTGCAGCCGGGCCTGGGATTCGGCATGGTGAGCTTCCAGGTTCCATGCCGAGTCAGCCTGCACCTCTTCCGGACGCCAGGCGCGTGGTGTTGTCCGACGTTGCCATTGGGTCCTCTTGGGGAGAGAGCCTTAGCTAGGGTTAGGGTTCGGTCCAGGGACGTCGCCAGGGCCGAAGCGGCTCCGGTCTCGTGATCTCCCTCGAGGGCTGAAGTGAGGGCCCATGCAGCAAGGCGGCTCAAGTGCAGGCTTAGGGTTCGAGGCCGGCTTAGGTGTCGGTGGAGGGTCCCCGTTCGGTGTCGGGTTAGGGTTAGGGTTAGGTCCCAGGAGGCTCCGGGCGCCGAACCCACGGCAGGGCAGTGGTCTCCCCGAAGGGCTGAGTTGAGGACACAAGGGACGGTGCCGGTCAGGATCCGGCTTTGGCTGCCAGGGCCACAGACGTCGATCGGCCCCCGTTCGAGGAGGCCTCCGGAATCCTCTCGCTCAGCTGCAGCCAGGCGGGGAAACCACATGGTGAGCTTCCAGGTTCCATGCCGAGTCAGCCTGCACCGCTGCCGGACCCCAGGCGCGTGGTGTTGTCAGACGTTGGCATTGGGTCCCCATGGGGAGGGAGCCTTAGCTAGGGTTAGGGTTCGGCCCAGGGACGTCGCCAGGGCTGAATCGACTCCAGTCTCGTGATCTCCCTCGAGGGCTGAAGTGAGGGCCCATGCCCGAAGGCGGCTCACTTGCAGGGTTAGGGTTCGAGGCAGGCTTAGGTTGCGGTGGAGGGTCCCGGTTCGGGGTACGGTTAGGGTTAGGGTTAGGTCCCAGGAGGCTCCAGGCGCCGAACCCACAGCAGGGCCGTGGTCTCCCCGAAGGGCTGAGTTGAGGGCACAAGGGACCGTGCCGGTCAGGATCCGTCTTTGGCTGCCAAGGCCACACACGTGATTGGGCCCCTGGTCGAGGAGGCCTCCGGAATCCTCTCGGCAGCTGCAGCCGGGCCTGGGATTCGGCATGGTGAGCTTCCAGGTTCCATGCCGAGTCAGCCTGCACCTCTTCCGGACGCCAGGCGCGTGGTGTTGTCCGACGTTGCCATTGGGTCCTCTTGGGGAGAGAGCCTTAGCTAGGGTTAGGGTTCGGTCCAGGGACGTCGCCAGGGCCGAAGCGGCTCCGGTCTCGTGATCTCCCTCGAGGGCTGAAGTGAGGGCCCATGCAGCAAGGCGGCTCAAGTGCAGGCTTAGGGTTCGAGGCCGGCTTAGGTGTCGGTGGAGGGTCCCCGTTCGGTGTCGGGTTAGGGTTAGGGTTAGGGTTAGGTCCCAGGAGGCTCGGGGCGCCGAACCCACCGCAGGGCAGTGGTCTCCCCGAAGGGCTGAGTTGAGGACACAAGGGACGGTGCCGGTCAGGATCCGGCTTTGGCTGCCAGGGCCACAGACGTCGATCGGCCCCCGTTCGAGGAGGCCTCCGGAATCCTCTCGCTCAGCTGCAGCCAGGCGGGGAAACCACATGGTGAGCTTCCAGGTTCCATGCCGAGTCAGCCTGCACCGCTGCCGGACCCCAGGCGCGTGGTGTTGTCAGACGTTGGCATTGGGTCCCCATGGGGAGGGAGCCTTAGCTAGGGTTAGGGTTCGGCCCAGGGACGTCGCCAGGGCTGAATCGACTCCAGTCTCGTGATCTCCCTCGAGGGCTGAAGTGAGGGCCCATGCCCGAAGGCGGCTCACTTGCAGGGTTAGGGTTCGAGGCAGGCTTAGGTTGCGGTGGAGGGTCCCGGTTCGGGGTACGGTTAGGGTTAGGGTTAGGTCCCAGGAGGCTCCAGGCGCCGAACCCACAGCAGGGCCGTGGTCTCCCCGAAGGGCTGAGTTGAGGGCACAAGGGACCGTGCCGGTCAGGATCCGTCTTTGGCTGCCAAGGCCACACACGTGATTGGGCCCCTGGTCGAGGAGGCCTCCGGAATCCTCTCGGCAGCTGCAGCCGGGCCTGGGATTCGGCATGGTGAGCTTCCAGGTTCCATGCCGAGTCAGCCTGCACCTCTTCCGGACGCCAGGCGCGTGGTGTTGTCCGACGTTGCCATTGGGTCCTCTTGGGGAGAGAGCCTTAGCTAGGGTTAGGGTTCGGTCCAGGGACGTCGCCAGGGCCGAAGCGGCTCCGGTCTCGTGATCTCCCTCGAGGGCTGAAGTGAGGGCCCATGCAGCAAGGCGGCTCAAGTGCAGGCTTAGGGTTCGAGGCCGGCTTAGGTGTCGGTGGAGGGTCCCCGTTCGGTGTCGGGTTAGGGTTAGGGTTAGGGTTAGGTCCCAGGAGGCTCGGGGCGCCGAACCCACCGCAGGGCAGTGGTCTCCCCGAAGGGCTGAGTTGAGGACACAAGGGACGGTGCCGGTCAGGATCCGGCTTTGGCTGCCAGGGCCACAGACGTCGATCGGCCCCCGTTCGAGGAGGCCTCCGGAATCCTCTCGCTCAGCTGCAGCCAGGCGGGGAAACCACATGGTGAGCTTCCAGGTTCCATGCCGAGTCAGCCTGCACCGCTGCCGGACCCCAGGCGCGTGGTGTTGTCAGACGTTGGCATTGGGTCCCCATGGGGAGGGAGCCTTAGCTAGGGTTAGGGTTCGGCCCAGGGACGTCGCCAGGGCTGAATCGACTCCAGTCTCGTGATCTCCCTCGAGGGCTGAAGTGAGGGCCCATGCCCGAAGGCGGCTCACTTGCAGGGTTAGGGTTCGAGGCAGGCTTAGGTTGCGGTGGAGGGTCCCGGTTCGGGGTACGGTTAGGGTTAGGGTTAGGTCCCAGGAGGCTCCAGGCGCCGAACCCACAGCAGGGCCGTGGTCTCCCCGAAGGGCTGAGTTGAGGGCACAAGGGACCGTGCCGGTCAGGATCCGTCTTTGGCTGCCAAGACCACACACGTGATTGGGCCCCCGTTCGAGGAGGCCTCAGGAATCTTCTCGGCAGCTGCAGCCGGGCCTGGGATTCGGCATGGTGAGCTTCCAGGTTCCATGCCGAGTCAGCCTGCACCTCTTCCGGACGCCAGGCGCGTGGTGTTGTCCGACGTTGCCATTGGGTCCTCTTGGGGAGAGAGCCTTAGCTAGGGTTAGGGTTCGGTCCAGGGACGTCGCCAGGGCCGAAGCGGCTCCGGTCTCGTGATCTCCCTCGAGGGCTGAAGTGAGGGCCCATGCAGCAAGGCGGCTCAAGTGCAGGCTTAGGGTTCGAGGCCGGCTTAGGTGTCGGTGGAGGGTCCCCGTTCGGTGTCGGGTTAGGGTTAGGGTTAGGTCCCAGGAGGCTCCGGGCGCCGAACCCACGGCAGGGCAGTGGTCTCCCCGAAGGGCTGAGTTGAGGACACAAGGGACGGTGCCGGTCAGGATCCGGCTTTGGCTGCCAGGGCCACAGACGTCGATCGGCCCCCGTTCGAGGAGGCCTCCGGAATCCTCTCGCTCAGCTGCAGCCAGGCGGGGAAACCACATGGTGAGCTTCCAGGTTCCATGCCGAGTCAGCCTGCACCGCTGCCGGACCCCAGGCGCGTGGTGTTGTCAGACGTTGGCATTGGGTCCCCATGGGGAGGGAGCCTTAGCTAGGGTTAGGGTTCGGCCCAGGGACGTCGCCAGGGCTGAATCGACTCCAGTCTCGTGATCTCCCTCGAGGGCTGAAGTGAGGGCCCATGCCCGAAGGCGGCTCACTTGCAGGGTTAGGGTTCGAGGCAGGCTTAGGTTGCGGTGGAGGGTCCCGGTTCGGGGTACGGTTAGGGTTAGGGTTAGGTCCCAGGAGGCTCCAGGCGCCGAACCCACAGCAGGGCCGTGGTCTCCCCGAAGGGCTGAGTTGAGGGCACAAGGGACCGTGCCGGTCAGGATCCGTCTTTGGCTGCCAAGGCCACACACGTGATTGGGCCCCTGGTCGAGGAGGCCTCCGGAATCCTCTCGGCAGCTGCAGCCGGGCCTGGGATTCGGCATGGTGAGCTTCCAGGTTCCATGCCGAGTCAGCCTGCACCTCTTCCGGACGCCAGGCGCGTGGTGTTGTCCGACGTTGCCATTGGGTCCTCTTGGGGAGAGAGCCTTAGCTAGGGTTAGGGTTCGGTCCAGGGACGTCGCCAGGGCCGAAGCGGCTCCGGTCTCGTGATCTCCCTCGAGGGCTGAAGTGAGGGCCCATGCAGCAAGGCGGCTCAAGTGCAGGCTTAGGGTTCGAGGCCGGCTTAGGTGTCGGTGGAGGGTCCCCGTTCGGTGTCGGGTTAGGGTTAGGGTTAGGGTTAGGTCCCAGGAGGCTCGGGGCGCCGAACCCACCGCAGGGCAGTGGTCTCCCCGAAGGGCTGAGTTGAGGACACAAGGGACGGTGCCGGTCAGGATCCGGCTTTGGCTGCCAGGGCCACAGACGTCGATCGGCCCCCGTTCGAGGAGGCCTCCGGAATCCTCTCGCTCAGCTGCAGCCAGGCGGGGAAACCACATGGTGAGCTTCCAGGTTCCATGCCGAGTCAGCCTGCACCGCTGCCGGACCCCAGGCGCGTGGTGTTGTCAGACGTTGGCATTGGGTCCCCATGGGGAGGGAGCCTTAGCTAGGGTTAGGGTTCGGCCCAGGGACGTCGCCAGGGCTGAATCGACTCCAGTCTCGTGATCTCCCTCGAGGGCTGAAGTGAGGGCCCATGCCCGAAGGCGGCTCACTTGCAGGGTTAGGGTTCGAGGCAGGCTTAGGTTGCGGTGGAGGGTCCCGGTTCGGGGTACGGTTAGGGTTAGGGTTAGGTCCCAGGAGGCTCCAGGCGCCGAACCCACAGCAGGGCCGTGGTCTCCCCGAAGGGCTGAGTTGAGGGCACAAGGGACCGTGCCGGTCAGGATCCGTCTTTGGCTGCCAAGGCCACACACGTGATTGGGCCCCCGTTCGAGGAGGCCTCCGGAATCCTCTCGGCAGCTGCAGCCGGGCCTGGGATTCGGCATGGTGAGCTTCCAGGTTCCATGCCGAGTCAGCCTGCACCTCTTCCGGACGCCAGGCGCGTGGTGTTGTCCGACGTTGCCATTGGGTCCTCTTGGGGAGAGAGCCTTAGCTAGGGTTAGGGTTCGGTCCAGGGACGTCGCCAGGGCCGAAGCGGCTCCGGTCTCGTGATCTCCCTCGAGGGCTGAAGTGAGGGCCCATGCAGCAAGGCGGCTCAAGTGCAGGCTTAGGGTTCGAGGCCGGCTTAGGTGTCGGTGGAGGGTCCCCGTTCGGTGTCGGGTTAGGGTTAGGGTTAGGGTTAGGTCCCAGGAGGCTCCGGGCGCCGAACCCACGGCAGGGCAGTGGTCTCCCCGAAGGGCTGAGTTGAGGACACAAGGGACGGTGCCGGTCAGGATCCGGCTTTGGCTGCCAGGGCCACAGACGTCGATCGGCCCCCGTTCGAGGAGGCCTCCGGAATCCTCTCGCTCAGCTGCAGCCAGGCGGGGAAACCACATGGTGAGCTTCCAGGTTCCATGCCGAGTCAGCCTGCACCGCTGCCGGACCCCAGGCGCGTGGTGTTGTCAGACGTTGGCATTGGGTCCCCATGGGGAGGGAGCCTTAGCTAGGGTTAGGGTTCGGCCCAGGGACGTCGCCAGGGCTGAATCGACTCCAGTCTCGTGATCTCCCTCGAGGGCTGAAGTGAGGGCCCATGCCCGAAGGCGGCTCACTTGCAGGGTTAGGGTTCGAGGCAGGCTTAGGTTGCGGTGGAGGGTCCCGGTTCGGGGTACGGTTAGGGTTAGGGTTAGGTCCCAGGAGGCTCCAGGCGCCGAACCCACAGCAGGGCCGTGGTCTCCCCGAAGGGCTGAGTTGAGGGCACAAGGGACCGTGCCGGTCAGGATCCGTCTTTGGCTGCCAAGGCCACACACGTGATTGGGCCCCTGGTCGAGGAGGCCTCCGGAATCCTCTCGGCAGCTGCAGCCGGGCCTGGGATTCGGCATGGTGAGCTTCCAGGTTCCATGCCGAGTCAGCCTGCACCTCTTCCGGACGCCAGGCGCGTGGTGTTGTCCGACGTTGCCATTGGGTCCTCTTGGGGAGAGAGCCTTAGCTAGGGTTAGGGTTCGGTCCAGGGACGTCGCCAGGGCCGAAGCGGCTCCGGTCTCGTGATCTCCCTCGAGGGCTGAAGTGAGGGCCCATGCAGCAAGGCGGCTCAAGTGCAGGCTTAGGGTTCGAGGCCGGCTTAGGTGTCGGTGGAGGGTCCCCGTTCGGTGTCGGGTTAGGGTTAGGGTTAGGGTTAGGTCCCAGGAGGCTCCGGGCGCCGAACCCACGGCAGGGCAGTGGTCTCCCCGAAGGGCTGAGTTGAGGACACAAGGGACGGTGCCGGTCAGGATCCGGCTTTGGCTGCCAGGGCCACAGACGTCGATCGGCCCCCGTTCGAGGAGGCCTCCGGAATCCTCTCGCTCAGCAGCAGCCAGGCGGGGAAACCACATGGTGAGCTTCCAGGTTCCATGCCGAGTCAGCCTGCACCGCTGCCGGACCCCAGGCGCGTGGTGTTGTCAGACGTTGGCATTGGGTCCCCATGGGGAGGGAGCCTTAGCTAGGGTTAGGGTTCGGCCCAGGGACGTCGCCAGGGCTGAATCGACTCCAGTCTCGTGATCTCCCTCGAGGGCTGAAGTGAGGGCCCATGCCCGAAGGCGGCTCACTTGCAGGGTTAGGGTTCGAGGCAGGCTTAGGTTGCGGTGGAGGGTCCCGGTTCGGGGTACGGTTAGGGTTAGGGTTAGGTCCCAGGAGGCTCCAGGCGCCGAACCCACAGCAGGGCCGTGGTCTCCCCGAAGGGCTGAGTTGAGGGCACAAGGGACCGTGCCGGTCAGGATCCGTCTTTGGCTGCCAAGGCCACACACGTGATTGGGCCCCTGGTCGAGGAGGCCTCCGGAATCCTCTCGGCAGCTGCAGCCGGGCCTGGGATTCGGCATGGTGAGCTTCCAGGTTCCATGCCGAGTCAGCCTGCACCTCTTCCGGACGCCAGGCGCGTGGTGTTGTCCGACGTTGCCATTGGGTCCTCTTGGGGAGAGAGCCTTAGCTAGGGTTAGGGTTCGGTCCAGGGACGTCGCCAGGGCCGAAGCGGCTCCGGTCTCGTGATCTCCCTCAAGGGCTGAAGTGAGGGCCCATGCAGCAAGGCGGCTCAAGTGCAGGCTTAGGGTTCGAGGCCGGCTTAGGTGTCGGTGGAGGGTCCCCGTTCGGTGTCGGGTTAGGGTTAGGGTTAGGGTTAGGTCCCAGGAGGCTCGGGGCGCCGAACCCACCGCAGGGCAGTGGTCTCCCCGAAGGGCTGAGTTGAGGACACAAGGGACGGTGCCGGTCAGGATCCGGCTTTGGCTGCCAGGGCCACAGACGTCGATCGGCCCCCGTTCGAGGAGGCCTCCGGAATCCTCTCGCTCAGCTGCAGCCAGGCGGGGAAACCACATGGTGAGCTTCCAGGTTCCATGCCGAGTCAGCCTGCACCGCTGCCGGACCCCAGGCGCGTGGTGTTGTCAGACGTTGGCATTGGGTCCCCATGGGGAGGGAGCCTTAGCTAGGGTTAGGGTTCGGCCCAGGGACGTCGCCAGGGCTGAATCGACTCCAGTCTCGTGATCTCCCTCGAGGGCTGAAGTGAGGGCCCATGCCCGAAGGCGGCTCACTTGCAGGGTTAGGGTTCGAGGCAGGCTTAGGTTGCGGTGGAGGGTCCCGGTTCGGGGTACGGTTAGGGTTAGGGTTAGGTCCCAGGAGGCTCCAGGCGCCGAACCCACAGCAGGGCCGTGGTCTCCCCGAAGGGCTGAGTTGAGGGCACAAGGGACCGTGCCGGTCAGGATCCGTCTTTGGCTGCCAAGGCCACACACGTGATTGGGCCCCTGGTCGAGGAGGCCTCCGGAATCCTCTCGGCAGCTGCAGCCGGGCCTGGGATTCGGCATGGTGAGCTTCCAGGTTCCATGCCGAGTCAGCCTGCACCTCTTCCGGACGCCAGGCGCGTGGTGTTGTCCGACGTTGCCATTGGGTCCTCTTGGGGAGAGAGCCTTAGCTAGGGTTAGGGTTCGGTCCAGGGACATCGCCAGGGCCGAAGCGGCTCCGGTCTCGTGATCTCCCTCGAGGGCTGAAGTGAGGGCCCATGCAGCAAGGCGGCTCAAGTGCAGGCTTAGGGTTCGAGGCCGGCTTAGGTGTCGGTGGAGGGTCCCCGTTCGGTGTCGGGTTAGGGTTAGGGTTAGGTCCCAGGAGGCTCGGGGCGCCGAACCCACCGCAGGGCAGTGGTCTCCCCGAAGGGCTGAGTTGAGGACACAAGGGACGGTGCCGGTCAGGATCCGGCTTTGGCTGCCAGGGCCACAGACGTCGATCGGCCCCCGTTCGAGGAGGCCTCCGGAATCCTCTCGCTCAGCTGCAGCCAGGCGGGGAAACCACATGGTGAGCTTCCAGGTTCCATGCCGAGTCAGCCTGCACCGCTGCCGGACCCCAGGCGCGTGGTGTTGTCAGACGTTGGCATTGGGTCCCCATGGGGAGGGAGCCTTAGCTAGGGTTAGGGTTCGGCCCAGGGACGTCGCCAGGGCTGAATCGACTCCAGTCTCGTGATCTCCCTCGAGGGCTGAAGTGAGGGCCCATGCCCGAAGGCGGCTCACTTGCAGGGTTAGGGTTCGAGGCAGGCTTAGGTTGCGGTGGAGGGTCCCGGTTCGGGGTGCGGTTAGGGTTAGGGTTAGGTCCCAGGAGGCTCCAGGCGCCGAACCCACAGCAGGGCCGTGGTCTCCCCGAAGGGCTGAGTTGAGGGCACAAGGGACCGTGCCGGTCAGGATCCGTCTTTGGCTGCCAAGGCCACACACGTGATTGGGCCCCTGGTCGAGGAGGCCTCCGGAATCCTCTCGGCAGCTGCAGCCAGGCCTGGGATTCGGCATGGTGAGCTTCCAGGTTCCATGCCGAGTCAGCCTGCACCTCTTCCGGACGCCAGGCGCGTGTTGTTGTCCGACGTTGCCATTGGGTCCTCTTGGGGAGAGAGCCTTAGCTAGGGTTAGGGTTCGGTCCAGGGACGACGCCAGGGCCGAAGCGGCTCCGGTCTCGTGATCTCCCTCGAGGGCTGAAGTGAGGGCCCATGCAGCAATGCGGCTCAAGTGCAGGCTTAGGGTTCGAGGCCGGCTTAGGTGTCGGTGGAGTGTCCCCGTTCGGTGTCGGGTTAGGGTTAGGGTTAGGGTTAGGTCCCAGGAGGCTCGGGGCGCCGAACCCACGGCAGGGCAGTGGTCTCCCCGAAGGGCTGAGTTGAGGACACAAGGGACGGTGCCGGTCAGGATCCGGCTTTGGCTGCCAGGGCCACAGACGTCGTTCGGCCCCCGTTCGAGGAGGCCTCCGGAATCCTCTCGCTCAGCTGCAGCCAGGCGGGGAAACCACATGGTGAGCTTCCAGGTTCCATGCCGAGTCAGCCTGCACCGCTGCCGGACCCCAGGCGCGTGGTGTTGTCAGACGTTGGCATTGGGTCCCCATGGGGAGGGAGCCTTAGCTAGGGTTAGGGTTCGGCCCAGGGACGTCGCCAGGGCTGAATCGACTCCAGTCTCGTGATCTCCCTCGAGGGCTGAAGTGAGGGCCCATGCCCGAAGGCGGCTCACTTGCAGGGTTAGGGTTCGAGGCAGGCTTAGGTTGCGGTGGAGGGTCCCGGTTCGGGGTACGGTTAGGGTTAGGGTTAGGTCCCAGGAGGCTCCAGGCGCCGAACCCACAGCAGGGCCGTGGTCTCCCCGAAGGGCTGAGTTGAGGGCACAAGGGACCGTGCCGGTCAGGATCCGTCTTTGGCTGCCAAGGCCACACACGTGATTGGGCCCCTGGTCGAGGAGGCCTCCGGAATCCTCTCGGCAGCTGCAGCCGGGCCTGGGATTCGGCATGGTGAGCTTCCAGGTTCCATGCCGAGTCAGCCTGCACCTCTTCCGGACGCCAGGCGCGTGGTGTTGTCCGACGTTGCCATTGGGTCCTCTTGGGGAGAGAGCCTTAGCTAGGGTTAGGGTTCGGTCCAGGGACGTCGCCAGGGCCGAAGCGGCTCCGGTCTCGTGATCTCCCTCGAGGGCTGAAGTGAGGGCCCATGCAGCAAGGCGGCTCAAGTGCAGGCTTAGGGTTCGAGGCAGGCTTAGGTTGCGGTGGAGGGTCCCGGTTCGGGGTACGGTTAGGGTTAGGGTTAGGTCCCAGGAGGCTCCAGGCGCCGAACCCACAGCAGGGCCGTGGTCTCCCCGAAGGGCTGAGTTGAGGGCACAAGGGACCGTGCCGGTCAGGATCCGTCTTTGGCTGCCAAGGCCACACACGTGATTGGGCCCCTGGTCGAGGAGGCCTCCGGAATCCTCTCGGCAGCTGCAGCCAGGCCTGGGATTCGGCATGGTGAGCTTCCAGGTTCCATGCCGAGTCAGCCTGCACCTCTTCCGGACGCCAGGCGCGTGTTGTTGTCCGACGTTGCCATTGGGTCCTCTTGGGGAGAGAGCCTTAGCTAGGGTTAGGGTTCGGTCCAGGGACATCGCCAGGGCCGTAGCGGCTCCGGTCTCGTGATCTCCCTCGAGGGCTGAAGTGAGGGCCCATGCAGCAAGGCGGCTCAAGTGCAGGCTTAGGGTTCGAGGCCGGCTTAGGTGTCGGTGGAGGGTCCCTGTTCGGTGTCGGGTTAGGGTTAGGGTTAGGTCCCAGGAGGCTCGGGGCGCCGAACCCACCGCAGGGCAGTGGTCTCCCCGAAGGGCTGAGTTGAGGACACAAGGGACGGTGCCGGTCAGGATCCGGCTTTGGCTGCCAGGGCCACAGACGTCGATCGGCCCCCGTTCGAGGAGGCCTCCGGAATCCTCTCGCTCAGCAGCAGCCAGGCGGGGAAACCACATGGTGAGCTTCCAGGTTCCATGCCGAGTCAGCCTGCACCGCTGCCGGACCCCAGGCGCGTGGTGTTGACAGACGTTGGCATTGGGTCCCCATGGGGAGGGAGCCTTAGCTAGGGTTAGGGTTCGGCCCAGGGACGTCGCCAGGGCTGAATCGACTCCAGTCTCGTGATCTCCCTCGAGGGCTGAAGTGAGGGCCCATGCCCGTAGGCGTCTCACTTGCAGGGTTAGGGTTCGAGGCAGGCTTAGGTTGCGGTGGAGGGTCCCGGGTCGGGGTACGGTTAGGGTTAGGGTTAGGTCCCAGGAGGCTCCAGGCGCCGAACCCACAGCAGGGCCGTGGTCTCCCCGAAGGGCTGAGTTGAGGGCACAAGGGACCGTGCCGGTCAGGATCCGTCTTTGGCTGCCAAGGCCACACACGTGATTGGGCCCCTGGTCGAGGAGGCCTCCGGAATCCTCTCGGCAGCTGCAGCCGGGCCTGGGATTCGGCATGGTGAGCTTCCAGGTTCCATGCCGAGTCAGCCTGCACCTCTTCCGGACGCCAGGCGCGTGGTGTTGTCCGACGTTGCCATTGGGTCCTCTTGGGGAGAGAGCCTTAGCTAGGGTTAGGGTTCGGTCCAGGGACGTCGCCAGGGCCGAAGCGGCTCCGGTCTCGTGATCTCCCTCAAGGGCTGAAGTGAGGGCCCATGCAGCAAGGCGGCTCAAGTGCAGGCTTAGGGTTCGAGGCCGGCTTAGGTGTCGGTGGAGGGTCCCCGTTCGGTGTCGGGTTAGGGTTAGGGTTAGGGTTAGGTCCCAGGAGGCTCGGGGCGCCGAACCCACCGCAGGGCAGTGGTCTCCCCGAAGGGCTGAGTTGAGGACACAAGGGACGGTGCCGGTCAGGATCCGGCTTTGGCTGCCAGGGCCACAGACGTCGATCGGCCCCCGTTCGAGGAGGCCTCCGGAATCCTCTCGCTCAGCTGCAGCCAGGCGGGGAAACCACATGGTGAGCTTCCAGGTTCCATGCCGAGTCAGCCTGCACCGCTGCCGGACCCCAGGCGCGTGGTGTTGTCAGACGTTGGCATTGGGTCCCCATGGGGAGGGAGCCTTAGCTAGGGTTAGGGTTCGGCCCAGGGACGTCGCCAGGGCTGAATCGACTCCAGTCTCGTGATCTCCCTCGAGGGCTGAAGTGAGGGCCCATGCCCGAAGGCGGCTCACTTGCAGGGTTAGGGTTCGAGGCAGGCTTAGGTTGCGGTGGAGGGTCCCGGTTCGGGGTACGGTTAGGGTTAGGGTTAGGTTCCAGGAGGCTCCAGGCGCCGAACCCACAGCAGGGCCGTGGTCTCCCCGAAGGGCTGAGTTGAGGGCACAAGGGACCGTGCCGGTCAGGATCCGTCTTTGGCTGCCAAGGCCACACACGTGATTGGGCCCCTGGTCGAGGAGGCCTCCGGAATCCTCTCGGCAGCTGCAGCCGGGCCTGGGATTCGGCATGGTGAGCTTCCAGGTTCCATGCCAAGTCAGCCTGCACCTCTTCCGGACGCCAGGCGCGTGGTGTTGTCCGACGTTGCCATTGGGTCCTCTTGGGGAGAGAGCCTTAGCTAGGGTTAGGGTTCGGTCCAGGGACGACGCCAGGGCCGAAGCGGCTCCGGTCTCGTGATCTCCCTCGAGGGCTGAAGTGAGGGCCCATGCAGCAAGGCGGCTCAAGTGCAGGCTTAGGGTTCGAGGCCGGCTTAGGTGTCGGTGGAGGGTCCCCGTTCGGTGTCGGGTTAGGGTTAGGGTTAGGTCCCAGGAGGCTCGGGGCGCCGAACCCACCGCAGGGCAGTGGTCTCCCCGAAGGGCTGAGTTGAGGACACAAGGGACGGTGCCGGTCAGGATCCGGCTTTGGCTGCCAGGGCCACAGACGTCGATCGGCCCCCGTTCGAGGAGGCCTCCGGAATCCTCTCGCTCAGCTGCAGCCAGGCGGGGAAACCACATGGTGAGCTTCCAGGTTCCATGCCGAGTCAGTCTGCACCGCTGCCGGACCCCAGGCGCGTGGTGTTGTCAGACGTTGGCATTGGGTCCCCATGGGGAGGGAGCCTTAGCTAGGGTTAGGGTTCGGCCCAGGGACGTCGCCAGGGCTGAATCGACTCCAGTCTCGTGATCTCCCTCGAGGGCTGAAGTGAGGGCCCATGCCCGAAGGCGGCTCACTTGCAGGGTTAGGGTTCGAGGCAGGCTTAGGTTGCGGTGGAGGGTCCCGGTTCGGGGTACGGTTAGGGTTAGGGTTAGGTCCCAGGAGGCTCCAGGCGCCGAACCCACAGCAGGGCCGTGGTCTCCCCGAAGGGCTGAGTTGAGGGCACAAGGGACCGTGCCGGTCAGGATCCGTCTTTGGCTGCCAAGGCCACACACGTGATTGGGCCCCTGGTCGAGGAGGCCTCCGGAATCCTCTCGGCAGCTGCAGCCAGGCCTGGGATTCGGCATGGTGAGCTTCCAGGTTCCATGCCGAGTCAGCCTGCACCTCTTCCGGACGCCAGGCGCGTGTTGTTGTCCGACGTTGCCATTGGGTCCTCTTGGGGAGAGAGCCTTAGCTAGGGTTAGGGTTCGGTCCAGGGACGACGCCAGGGCCGAAGCGGCTCCGGTCTCGTGATCTCCCTCGAGGGCTGAAGTGAGGGCCCATGCAGCAATGCGGCTCAAGTGCAGGCTTAGGGTTCGAGGCCGGCTTAGGTGTCGGTGGAGGGTCCCCGTTCGGTGTCGGGTTAGGGTTAGGGTTAGGGTTAGGTCCCAGGAGGCTCGGGGCGCCGAACCCACGGCAGGGCAGTGGTCTCCCCGAAGGGCTGAGTTGAGGACACAAGGGACGGTGCCGGTCAGGATCCGGCTTTGGCTGCCAGGGCCACAGACGTCGTTCGGCCCCCGTTCGAGGAGGCCTCCGGAATCCTCTCGCTCAGCTGCAGCCAGGCGGGGAAACCACATGGTGAGCTTCCAGGTTCCATGCCGAGTCAGCCTGCACCGCTGCCGGACCCCAGGCGCGTGGTGTTGTCAGACGTTGGCATTGGGTCCCCATGGGGAGGGAGCCTTAGCTAGGGTTAGGGTTCGGCCCAGGGACGTCGCCAGGGCTGAATCGACTCCAGTCTCGTGATCTCCCTCGAGGGCTGAAGTGAGGGCCCATGCCCGAAGGCGGCTCACTTGCAGGGTTAGGGTTCGAGGCAGGCTTAGGTTGCGGTGGAGGGTCCCGGTTCGGGGTACGGTTAGGGTTAGGGTTAGGTCCCAGGAGGCTCCAGGCGCCGAACCCACAGCAGGGCCGTGGTCTCCCCGAAGGGCTGAGTTGAGGGCACAAGGGACCGTGCCGGTCAGGATCCGTCTTTGGCTGCCAAGGCCACACACGTGATTGGGCCCCTGGTCGAGGAGGCCTCCGGAATCCTCTCGGCAGCTGCAGCCGGGCCTGGGATTCGGCATGGTGAGCTTCCAGGTTCCATGCCGAGTCAGCCTGCACCTCTTCCGGACGCCAGGCGCGTGGTGTTGTCCGACGTTGCCATTGGGTCCTCTTGGGGAGAGAGCCTTAGCTAGGGTTAGGGTTCGGTCCAGGGACGTCGCCAGGGCCGAAGCGACTCCGGTCTCGTGATCTCCCTCGAGGGCTGAAGTGAGGGCCCATGCAGCAAGGCGGCTCAAGTGCAGGCTTAGGGTTCGAGGCAGGCTTAGGTTGCGGTGGAGGGTCCCGGTTCGGGGTACGGTTAGGGTTAGGGTTAGGTCCCAGGAGGCTCCAGGCGCCGAACCCACAGCAGGGCCGTGGTCTCCCCGAAGGGCTGAGTTGAGGGCACAAGGGACCGTGCCGGTCAGGATCCGTCTTTGGCTGCCAAGGCCACACACGTGATTGGGCCCCTGGTCGAGGAGGCCTCCGGAATCCTCTCGGCAGCTGCAGCCAGGCCTGGGATTCGGCATGGTGAGCTTCCAGGTTCCATGCCGAGTCAGCCTGCACCTCTTCCGGACGCCAGGCGCGTGTTGTTGTCCGACGTTGCCATTGGGTCCTCTTGGGGAGAGAGCCTTAGCTAGGGTTAGGGTTCGGTCCAGGGACATCGCCAGGGCCGTAGCGGCTCCGGTCTCGTGATCTCCCTCGAGGGCTGAAGTGAGGGCCCATGCAGCAAGGCGGCTCAAGTGCAGGCTTAGGGTTCGAGGCCGGCTTAGGTGTCGGTGGAGGGTCCCTGTTCGGTGTCGGGTTAGGGTTAGGGTTAGGTCCCAGGAGGCTCGGGGCGCCGAACCCACCGCAGGGCAGTGGTCTCCCCGAAGGGCTGAGTTGAGGACACAAGGGACGGTGCCGGTC
This sequence comes from Panthera onca, assembly GCF_046562875.1. NCBI lineage: Eukaryota > Metazoa > Chordata > Mammalia > Carnivora > Felidae > Panthera > Panthera onca. The sequence goes on along the minus strand of NC_138342.1, from coordinate 205,837,472 downwards.
AGGATCCGGCTTTGGCTGCCAGGGCCACAGACGTCGATCGGCCCCCGTTCGAGGAGGCCTCCGGAATCCTCTCGCTCAGCAGCAGCCAGGCGGGGAAACCACATGGTGAGCTTCCAGGTTCCATGCCGAGTCAGCCTGCACCGCTGCCGGACCCCAGGCGCGTGGTGTTGTCAGACGTTGGCATTGGGTCCCCATGGGGAGGGAGCCTTAGCTAGGGTTAGGGTTCGGCCCAGGGACGTCGCCAGGGCTGAATCGACTCCAGTCTCGTGATCTCCCTCGAGGGCTGAAGTGAGGGCCCATGCCCGTAGGCGTCTCACTTGCAGGGTTAGGGTTCGAGGCAGGCTTAGGTTGCGGTGGAGGGTCCCGGTTCGGGGTACGGTTAGGGTTAGGGTTAGGTCCCAGGAGGCTCCAGGCGCCGAACCCACAGCAGGGCCGTGGTCTCCCCGAAGGGCTGAGTTGAGGGCACAAGGGACCGTGCCGGTCAGGATCCGTCTTTGGCTGCCAAGGCCACACACGTGATTGGGCCCCTGGTCGAGGAGGCCTCCGGAATCCTCTCGGCAGCTGCAGCCGGGCCTGGGATTCGGCATGGTGAGCTTCCAGGTTCCATGCCGAGTCAGCCTGCACCTCTTCCGGACGCCAGGCGCGTGGTATTGTCCGACGTTGCCATTGGGTCCTCTTGGGGAGAGAGCCTTAGCTAGGGTTAGGGTTCGGTCCAGGGACGACGCCAGGGCCGAAGCGGCTCCGGTCTCGTGATCTCCCTCGAGGGCTGAAGTGAGGGCCCATGCAGCAATGCGGCTCAAGTGCAGGCTTAGGGTTCGAGGCCGGCTTAGGTGTCGGTGGAGGGTCCCCGTTCGGTGTCGGGTTAGGGTTAGGGTTAGGGTTAGGTCCCAGGAGGCTCGGGGCGCCGAACCCACGGCAGGGCAGTGGTCTCCCCGAAGGGCTGAGTTGAGGACACAAGGGACGGTGCCGGTCAGGATCCGGCTTTGGCTGCCAGGGCCACAGACGTCGTTCGGCCCCCGTTCGAGGAGGCCTCCGGAATCCTCTCGCTCAGCTGCAGCCAGGCGGGGAAACCACATGGTGAGCTTCCAGGTTCCATGCTGAGTCAGCCTGCACCGCTGCCGGACCCCAGGCGCGTGGTGTTGTCAGACGTTGGCATTGGGTCCCCATGGGGAGGGAGCCTTAGCTAGGGTTAGGGTTCGGCCCAGGGACGTCGCCAGGGCTGAATCGACTCCAGTCTCGTGATCTCCCTCGAGGGCTGAAGTGAGGGCCCATGCCCGAAGGCGGCTCACTTGCAGGGTTAGGGTTCGAGGCAGGCTTAGGTTGCGGTGGAGGGTCCCGGTTCGGGGTACGGTTAGGGTTAGGGTTAGGTCCCAGGAGGCTCCAGGCGCCGAACCCACAGAAGGGCCGTGGTCTCCCCGAAGGGCTGAGTTGAGGGCACAAGGGACCGTGCCGGTCAGGATCCGTCTTTGGCTGCCAAGGCCACACACGTGATTGGGCCCCTGGTCGAGGAGGCCTCCGGAATCCTCTCGGCAGCTGCAGCCGGGCCTGGGATTCGGCATGGTGAGCTTCCAGGTTCCATGCCGAGTCAGCCTGCACCTCTTCCGGACGCCAGGCGCGTGGTGTTGTCCGACGTTGCCATTGGGTCCTCTTGGGGAGAGAGCCTTAGCTAGGGTTAGGGTTCGGTCCAGGGACGTCGCCAGGGCCGAAGCGGCTCCGGTCTCGTGATCTCCCTCGAGGGCTGAAGTGAGGGCCCATGCAGCAAGGCGGCTCAAGTGCAGGCTTAGGGTTCGAGGCCGGCTTAGGTGTCGGTGGAGGGTCCCCGTTCGGTGTCGGGTTAGGGTTAGGGTTAGGGTTAGGTCCCAGGAGGCTCGGGGCGCCGAACCCACGGCAGGGCAGTGGTCTCCCCGAAGGGCTGAGTTGAGGACACAAGGGACGGTGCCGGTCAGGATCCGGCTTTGGCTGCCAGGGCCACAGACGTCGATCGGCCCCCGTTCGAGGAGGCCTCCGGAATCCTCTCGCTCAGCTGCAGCCAGGCGGGGAAACCACATGGTGAGCTTCCAGGTTCCATGCCGAGTCAGCCTGCACCGCTGCCGGACCCCAGGCGCGTGGTGTTGTCAGACGTTGGCATTGGGTCCCCATGGGGAGGGAGCCTTAGCTAGGGTTAGGGTTCGGCCCAGGGACGTCGCCAGGGCTGAATCGACTCCAGTCTCGTGATCTCCCTCGAGGGCTGAAGTGAGGGCCCATGCCCGAAGGCGGCTCACTTGCAGGGTTAGGGTTCGAGGCAGGCTTAGGTTGCGGTGGAGGGTCCCGGTTCGGGGTACGGTTAGGGTTAGGGTTAGGTCCCAGGAGGCTCCAGGCGCCGAACCCACAGCAGGGCCGTGGTCTCCCCGAAGGGCTGAGTTGAGGGCACAAGGGACCGTGCCGGTCAGGATCCGTCTTTGGCTGCCAAGGCCACACACGTGATTGGGCCCCTGGTCGAGGAGGCCTCCGGAATCCTCTCGGCAGCTGCAGCCGGGCCTGGGATTCGGCATGGTGAGCTTCCAGGTTCCATGCCGAGTCAGCCTGCACCTCTTCCGGACGCCAGGCGCGTGGTGTTGTCCGACGTTGCCATTGGGTCCTCTTGGGGAGAGAGCCTTAGCTAGGGTTAGGGTTCGGTCCAGGGACATCGCCAGGGCCGAAGCGGCTCCGGTCTCGTGATCTCCCTCGAGGGCTGAAGTGAGGGCCCATGCAGCAAGGCGGCTCAAGTGCAGGCTTAGGGTTCGAGGCCGGCTTAGGTGTCGGTGGAGGGTCCCCGTTCGGTGTCGGGTTAGGGTTAGGGTTAGGTCCCAGGAGGCTCGGGGCGCCGAACCCACCGCAGGGCAGTGGTCTCCCCGAAGGGCTGAGTTGAGGACACAAGGGACGGTGCCGGTCAGGATCCGGCTTTGGCTGCCAGGGCCACAGACGTCGATCGGCCCCCGTTCGAGGAGGCCTCCGGAATCCTCTCGCTCAGCTGCAGCCAGGCGGGGAAACCACATGGTGAGCTTCCAGGTTCCATGCCGAGTCAGTCTGCACCGCTGCCGGACCCCAGGCGCGTGGTGTTGTCAGACGTTGGCATTGGGTCCCCATGGGGAGGGAGCCTTAGCTAGGGTTAGGGTTCGGCCCAGGGACGTCGCCAGGGCTGAATCGACTCCAGTCTCGTGATCTCCCTCGAGGGCTGAAGTGAGGGCCCATGCCCGAAGGCGGCTCACTTGCAGGGTTAGGGTTCGAGGCAGGCTTAGGTTGCGGTGGAGGGTCCCGGTTCGGGGTACGGTTAGGGTTAGGGTTAGGTCCCAGGAGGCTCCAGGCGCCGAACCCACAGCAGGGCCGTGGTCTCCCCGAAGGGCTGAGTTGAGGGCACAAGGGACCGTGCCGGTCAGGATCCGTCTTTGGCTGCCAAGGCCACACACGTGATTGGGCCCCTGGTCGAGGAGGCCTCCGGAATCCTCTCGGCAGCTGCAGCCAGGCCTGGGATTCGGCATGGTGAGCTTCCAGGTTCCATGCCGAGTCAGCCTGCACCTCTTCCGGACGCCAGGCGCGTGTTGTTGTCCGACGTTGCCATTGGGTCCTCTTGGGGAGAGAGCCTTAGCTAGGGTTAGGGTTCGGTCCAGGGACGACGCCAGGGCCGAAGCGGCTCCGGTCTCGTGATCTCCCTCGAGGGCTGAAGTGAGGGCCCATGCAGCAATGCGGCTCAAGTGCAGGCTTAGGGTTCGAGGCCGGCTTAGGTGTCGGTGGAGGGTCCCCGTTCGGTGTCGGGTTAGGGTTAGGGTTAGGGTTAGGTCCCAGGAGGCTCGGGGCGCCGAACCCACGGCAGGGCAGTGGTCTCCCCGAAGGGCTGAGTTGAGGACACAAGGGACGGTGCCGGTCAGGATCCGGCTTTGGCTGCCAGGGCCACAGACGTCGTTCGGCCCCCGTTCGAGGAGGCCTCCGGAATCCTCTCGCTCAGCTGCAGCCAGGCGGGGAAACCACATGGTGAGCTTCCAGGTTCCATGCCGAGTCAGCCTGCACCGCTGCCGGACCCCAGGCGCGTGGTGTTGTCAGACGTTGGCATTGGGTCCCCATGGGGAGGGAGCCTTAGCTAGGGTTAGGGTTCGGCCCAGGGACGTCGCCAGGGCTGAATCGACTCCAGTCTCGTGATCTCCCTCGAGGGCTGAAGTGAGGGCCCATGCCCGAAGGCGGCTCACTTGCAGGGTTAGGGTTCGAGGCAGGCTTAGGTTGCGGTGGAGGGTCCCGGTTCGGGGTACGGTTAGGGTTAGGGTTAGGTCCCAAGAGGCTCCAGGCGCCGAACCCACAGCAGGGCCGTGGTCTCCCCGAAGGGCTGAGTTGAGGGCACAAGGGACCGTGCCGGTCAGGATCCGTCTTTGGCTGCCAAGGCCACACACGTGATTGGGCCCCTGGTCGAGGAGGCCTCCGGAATCCTCTCGGCAGCTGCAGCCGGGCCTGGGATTCGGCATGGTGAGCTTCCAGGTTCCATGCCGAGTCAGCCTGCACCTCTTCCGGACGCCAGGCGCGTGGTGTTGTCCGACGTTGCCATTGGGTCCTCTTGGGGAGAGAGCCTTAGCTAGGGTTAGGGTTCGGTCCAGGGACGTCGCCAGGGCCGAAGCGGCTCCGGTCTCGTGATCTCCCTCGAGGGCTGAAGTGAGGGCCCATGCAGCAAGGCGGCTCAAGTGCAGGCTTAGGGTTCGAGGCCGGCTTAGGTGTCGGTGGAGGGTCCCCGTTCGGTGTCGGGTTAGGGTTAGGGTTAGGTCCCAGGAGGCTCGGGGCGCCGAACCCACCGCAGGGCAGTGGTCTCCCCGAAGGGCTGAGTTGAGGACACAAGGGACGGTGCCGGTCAGGATCCGGCTTTGGCTGCCAGGGCCACAGACGTCGATCGGCCCCCGTTCGAGGAGGCCTCCGGAATCCTCTCGCTCAGCTGCAGCCAGGCGGGGAAACCACATGGTGAGCTTCCAGGTTCCATGCCGAGTCAGCCTGCACCGCTGCCGGACCCCAGGCGCGTGGTGTTGTCAGACGTTGGCATTGGGTCCCCATGGGGAGGGAGCCTTAGCTAGGGTTAGGGTTCGGCCCAGGGACGTCGCCAGGGCTGAATCGACTCCAGTCTCGTGATCTCCCTCGAGGGCTGAAGTGAGGGCCCATGCCCGAAGGCGGCTCACTTGCAGGGTTAGGGTTCGAGGCAGGCTTAGGTTGCGGTGGAGGGTCCCGGTTCGGGGTACGGTTAGGGTTAGGGTTAGGTCCCAGGAGGCTCCAGGCGCCGAACCCACAGCAGGGCCGTGGTCTCCCCGAAGGGCTGAGTTGAGGGCACAAGGGACCGTGCCGGTCAGGATCCGTCTTTGGCTGCCAAGGCCACACACGTGATTGGGCCCCTGGTCGAGGAGGCCTCCGGAATCCTCTCGGCAGCTGCAGCCGGGCCTGGGATTCGGCATGGTGAGCTTCCAGGTTCCATGCCGAGTCAGCCTGCACCTCTTCCGGACGCCAGGCGCGTGGTGTTGTCCGACGTTGCCATTGGGTCCTCTTGGGGAGAGAGCCTTAGCTAGGGTTAGGGTTCGGTCCAGGGACATCGCCAGGGCCGAAGCGGCTCCGGTCTCGTGATCTCCCTCGAGGGCTGAAGTGAGGGCCCATGCAGCAAGGCGGCTCAAGTGCAGGCTTAGGGTTCGAGGCCGGCTTAGGTGTCGGTGGAGGGTCCCCGTTCGGTGTCGGGTTAGGGTTAGGGTTAGGGTTAGGTCCCAGGAGGCTCGGGGCGCCGAACCCACCGCAGGGCAGTGGTCTCCCCGAAGGGCTGAGTTGAGGACACAAGGGACGGTGCCGGTCAGGATCCGGCTTTGGCTGCCAGGGCCACAGACGTCGATCGGCCCCCGTTCGAGGAGGCCTCCGGAATCCTCTCGCTCAGCTGCAGCCAGGCGGGGAAACCACATGGTGAGCTTCCAGGTTCCATGCCGAGTCAGCCTGCACCGCTGCCGGACCCCAGGCGCGTGGTGTTGTCAGACGTTGGCATTGGGTCCCCATGGGGAGGGAGCCTTAGCTAGGGTTAGGGTTCGGCCCAGGGACGTCGCCAGGGCTGAATCGACTCCAGTCTCGTGATCTCCCTCGAGGGCTGAAGTGAGGGCCCATGCCCGAAGGCGGCTCACTTGCAGGGTTAGGGTTCGAGGCAGGCTTAGGTTGCGGTGGAGGGTCCCGGTTCGGGGTACGGTTAGGGTTAGGGTTAGGTCCCAGGAGGCTCCAGGCGCCGAACCCACAGCAGGGCCGTGGTCTCCCCGAAGGGCTGAGTTGAGGGCACAAGGGACCGTGCCGGTCAGGATCCGTCTTTGGCTGCCAAGGCCACACACGTGATTGGGCCCCTGGTCGAGGAGGCCTCCGGAATCCTCTCGGCAGCTGCAGCCGGGCCTGGGATTCGGCATGGTGAGCTTCCAGGTTCCATGCCGAGTCAGCCTGCACCTCTTCCGGACGCCAGGCGCGTGTTGTTGTCCGACGTTGCCATTGGGTCCTCTTGGGGAGAGAGCCTTAGCTAGGGTTAGGGTTCGGTCCAGGGACGTCGCCAGGGCCGAAGCGGCTCCGGTCTCGTGATCTCCCTCGAGGGCTGAAGTGAGGGCCCATGCAGCAAGGCGGCTCAAGTGCAGGCTTAGGGTTCGAGGCCGGCTTAGGTGTCGGTGGAGGGTCCCCGTTCGGTGTCGGGTTAGGGTTAGGGTTAGGGTTAGGTCCCAGGAGGCTCCGGGCGCCGAACCCACGGCAGGGCAGTGGTCTCCCCGAAGGGCTGAGTTGAGGACACAAGGGACGGTGCCGGTCAGGATCCGGCTTTGGCTGCCAGGGCCACAGACGTCGATCGGCCCCCGTTCGAGGAGGCCTCCGGAATCCTCTCGCTCAGCTGCAGCCAGGCGGGGAAACCACATGGTGAGCTTCCAGGTTCCATGCCGAGTCAGCCTGCACCGCTGCCGGACCCCAGGCGCGTGGTGTTGTCAGACGTTGGCATTGGGTCCCCATGGGGAGGGAGCCTTAGCTAGGGTTAGGGTTCGGCCCAGGGACGTCGCCAGGGCTGAATCGACTCCAGTCTCGTGATCTCCCTCGAGGGCTGAAGTGAGGGCCCATGCCCGAAGGCGGCTCACTTGCAGGGTTAGGGTTCGAGGCAGGCTTAGGTTGCGGTGGAGGGTCCCGGTTCGGGGTACGGTTAGGGTTAGGGTTAGGTCCCAGGAGGCTCCAGGCGCCGAACCCACAGCAGGGCCGTGGTCTCCCCGAAGGGCTGAGTTGAGGGCACAAGGGACCGTGCCGGTCAGGATCCGTCTTTGGCTGCCAAGGCCACACACGTGATTGGGCCCCTGGTCGAGGAGGCCTCCGGAATCCTCTCGGCAGCTGCAGCCGGGCCTGGGATTCGGCATGGTGAGCTTCCAGGTTCCATGCCGAGTCAGCCTGCACCTCTTCCGGACGCCAGGCGCGTGGTGTTGTCCGACGTTGCCATTGGGTCCTCTTGGGGAGAGAGCCTTAGCTAGGGTTAGGGTTCGGTCCAGGGACGTCGCCAGGGCCGAAGCGGCTCCGGTCTCGTGATCTCCCTCGAGGGCTGAAGTGAGGGCCCATGCAGCAAGGCGGCTCAAGTGCAGGCTTAGGGTTCGAGGCCGGCTTAGGTGTCGGTGGAGGGTCCCCGTTCGGTGTCGGGTTAGGGTTAGGGTTAGGTCCCAGGAGGCTCGGGGCGCCGAACCCACCGCAGGGCAGTGGTCTCCCCGAAGGGCTGAGTTGAGGACACAAGGGACGGTGCCGGTCAGGATCCGGCTTTGGCTGCCAGGGCCACAGACGTCGATCGGCCCCCGTTCGAGGAGGCCTCCGGAATCCTCTCGCTCAGCAGCAGCCAGGCGGGGAAACCACATGGTGAGCTTCCAGGTTCCATGCCGAGTCAGCCTGCACCGCTGCCGGACCCCAGGCGCGTGGTGTTGTCAGACGTTGGCATTGGGTCCCCATGGGGAGGGAGCCTTAGCTAGGGTTAGGGTTCGGCCCAGGGACGTCGCCAGGGCTGAATCGACTCCAGTCTCGTGATCTCCCTCGAGGGCTGAAGTGAGGGCCCATGCCCGAAGGCGGCTCACTTGCAGGGTTAGGGTTCGAGGCAGGCTTAGGTTGCGGTGGAGGGTCCCGGTTCGGGGTACGGTTAGGGTTAGGGTTAGGTCCCAGGAGGCTCCAGGCGCCGAACCCACAGCAGGGCCGTGGTCTCCCCGAAGGGCTGAGTTGAGGGCACAAGGGACCGTGCCGGTCAGGATCCGTCTTTGGCTGCCAAGGCCACACACGTGATTGGGCCCCTGGTCGAGGAGGCCTCCGGAATCCTCTCGGCAGCTGCAGCCGGGCCTGGGATTCGGCATGGTGAGCTTCCAGGTTCCATGCCGAGTCAGCCTGCACCTCTTCCGGACGCCAGGCGCGTGGTGTTGTCCGACGTTGCCATTGGGTCCTCTTGGGGAGAGAGCCTTAGCTAGGGTTAGGGTTCGGTCCAGGGACGTCGCCAGGGCCGAAGCGGCTCCGGTCTCGTGATCTCCCTCGAGGGCTGAAGTGAGGGCCCATGCAGCAAGGCGGCTCAAGTGCAGGCTTAGGGTTCGAGGCCGGCTTAGGTGTCGGTGGAGGGTCCCCGTTCGGTGTCGGGTTAGGGTTAGGGTTAGGTCCCAGGAGGCTCGGGGCGCCGAACCCACCGCAGGGCAGTGGTCTCCCCGAAGGGCTGAGTTGAGGACACAAGGGACGGTGCCGGTCAGGATCCGGCTTTGGCTGCCAGGGCCACAGACGTCGATCGGCCCCCGTTCGAGGAGGCCTCCGGAATCCTCTCGCTCAGCAGCAGCCAGGCGGGGAAACCACATGGTGAGCTTCCAGGTTCCATGCCGAGTCAGCCTGCACCGCTGCCGGACCCCAGGCGCGTGGTGTTGTCAGACGTTGGCATTGGGTCCCCATGGGGAGGGAGCCTTAGCTAGGGTTAGGGTTCGGCCCAGGGACGTCGCCAGGGCTGAATCGACTCCAGTCTCGTGATCTCCCTCGAGGGCTGAAGTGAGGGCCCATGCCCGAAGGCGGCTCACTTGCAGGGTTAGGGTTCGAGGCAGGCTTAGGTTGCGGTGGAGGGTCCCGGTTCGGGGTACGGTTAGGGTTAGGGTTAGGTCCCAGGAGGCTCCAGGCGCCGAACCCACAGCAGGGCCGTGGTCTCCCCGAAGGGCTGAGTTGAGGGCACAAGGGACCGTGCCGGTCAGGATCCGTCTTTGGCTGCCAAGGCCACACACGTGATTGGGCCCCTGGTCGAGGAGGCCTCCGGAATCCTCTCGGCAGCTGCAGCCGGGCCTGGGATTCGGCATGGTGAGCTTCCAGGTTCCATGCCGAGTCAGCCTGCACCTCTTCCGGACGCCAGGCGCGTGGTGTTGTCCGACGTTGCCATTGGGTCCTCTTGGGGAGAGAGCCTTAGCTAGGGTTAGGGTTCGGTCCAGGGACGTCGCCAGGGCCGAAGCGGCTCCGGTCTCGTGATCTCCCTCGAGGGCTGAAGTGAGGGCCCATGCAGCAAGGCGGCTCAAGTGCAGGCTTAGGGTTCGAGGCCGGCTTAGGTGTCGGTGGAGGGTCCCCGTTCGGTGTCGGGTTAGGGTTAGGGTTAGGTCCCAGGAGGCTCGGGGCGCCGAACCCACCGCAGGGCAGTGGTCTCCCCGAAGGGCTGAGTTGAGGACACAAGGGACGGTGCCGGTCAGGATCCGGCTTTGGCTGCCAGGGCCACAGACGTCGATCGGCCCCCGTTCGAGGAGGCCTCCGGAATCCTCTCGCTCAGCTGCAGCCAGGCGGGGAAACCACATGGTGAGCTTCCAGGTTCCATGCCGAGTCAGCCTGCACCACTGCCGGACCCCAGGCGCGTGGTGTTGTCAGACGTTGGCATTGGGTCCCCATGGGGAGGGAGCCTTAGCTAGGGTTAGGGTTCGGCCCAGGGACGTCGCCAGGGCTGAATCGACTCCAGTCTCGTGATCTCCCTCGAGGGCTGAAGTGAGGGCCCATGCCCGAAGGCGGCTCACTTGCAGGGTTAGGGTTCGAGGCAGGCTTAGGTTGCGGTGGAGGGTCCCGGTTCGGGGTACGGTTAGGGTTAGGGTTAGGTCCCAGGAGGCTCCAGGCGCCGAACCCACAGCAGGGCCGTGGTCTCCCCGAAGGGCTGAGTTGAGGGCACAAGGGACCGTGCCGGTCAGGATCCGTCTTTGGCTGCCAAGGCCACACACGTGATTGGGCCCCTGGTCGAGGAGGCCTCCGGAATCCTCTCGGCAGCTGCAGCCGGGCCTGGGATTCGGCATGGTGAGCTTCCAGGTTCCATGCCGAGTCAGCCTGCACCTCTTCCGGACGCCAGGCGCGTGGTGTTGTCCGACGTTGCCATTGGGTCCTCTTGGGGAGAGAGCCTTAGCTAGGGTTAGGGTTCGGTCCAGGGACGTCGCCAGGGCCGAAGCGGCTCCGGTCTCGTGATCTCCCTCGAGGGCTGAAGTGAGGGCCCATGCAGCAAGGCGGCTCAAGTGCAGGCTTAGGGTTCGAGGCCGGCTTAGGTGTCGGTGGAGGGTCCCCGTTCGGTGTCGGGTTAGGGTTAGGGTTAGGGTTAGGTCCCAGGAGGCTCCGGGCGCCGAACCCACGGCAGGGCAGTGGTCTCCCCGAAGGGCTGAGTTGAGGACACAAGGGACGGTGCCGGTCAGGATCCGGCTTTGGCTGCCAGGGCCACAGACGTCGATCGGCCCCCGTTCGAGGAGGCCTCCGGAATCCTCTCGCTCAGCTGCAGCCAGGCGGGGAAACCACATGGTGAGCTTCCAGGTTCCATGCCGAGTCAGCCTGCACCGCTGCCGGACCCCAGGCGCGTGGTGTTGTCAGACGTTGGCATTGGGTCCCCATGGGGAGGGAGCCTTAGCTAGGGTTAGGGTTCGGCCCAGGGACGTCGCCAGGGCTGAATCGACTCCAGTCTCGTGATCTCCCTCGAGGGCTGAAGTGAGGGCCCATGCCCGAAGGCGGCTCACTTGCAGGGTTAGGGTTCGAGGCAGGCTTAGGTTGCGGTGGAGGGTCCCGGTTCGGGGTACGGTTAGGGTTAGGGTTAGGTCCCAGGAGGCTCCAGGCGCCGAACCCACAGCAGGGCCGTGGTCTCCCCGAAGGGCTGAGTTGAGGGCACAAGGGACCGTGCCGGTCAGGATCCGTCTTTGGCTGCCAAGGCCACACACGTGATTGGGCCCCTGGTCGAGGAGGCCTCCGGAATCCTCTCGGCAGCTGCAGCCGGGCCTGGGATTCGGCATGGTGAGCTTCCAGGTTCCATGCCGAGTCAGCCTGCACCTCTTCCGGACGCCAGGCGCGTGGTGTTGTCCGACGTTGCCATTGGGTCCTCTTGGGGAGAGAGCCTTAGCTAGGGTTAGGGTTCGGTCCAGGGACGTCGCCAGGGCCGAAGCGGCTCCGGTCTCGTGATCTCCCTCGAGGGCTGAAGTGAGGGCCCATGCAGCAAGGCGGCTCAAGTGCAGGCTTAGGGTTCGAGGCCGGCTTAGGTGTCGGTGGAGGGTCCCTGTTCGGTGTCGGGTTAGGGTTAGGGTTAGGTCCCAGGAGGCTCGGGGCGCCGAACCCACGGCAGGGCAGTGGTCTCCCCGAAGGGCTGAGTTGAGGACACAAGGGACGGTGCCGGTCAGGATCCGGCTTTGGCTGCCAGGGCCACAGACGTCGATCGGCCCCCGTTCGAGGAGGCCTCCGGAATCCTCTCGCTCAGCAGCAGCCAGGCGGGGAAACCACATGGTGAGCTTCCAGGTTCCATGCCGAGTCAGCCTGCACCGCTGCCGGACCCCAGGCGCGTGGTGTTGTCAGACGTTGGCATTGGGTCCCCATGGGGAGGGAGCCTTAGCTAGGGTTAGGGTTCGGCCCAGGGACGTCGCCAGGGCTGAATCGACTCCAGTCTCGTGATCTCCCTCGAGGGCTGAAGTGAGGGCCCATGCCCGAAGGCGGCTCACTTGCAGGGTTAGGGTTCGAGGCAGGCTTAGGTTGCGGTGGAGGGTCCCGGTTCGGGGTACGGTTAGGGTTAGGGTTAGGTCCCAGGAGGCTCCAGGCGCCGAACCCACAGCAGGGCCGTGGTCTCCCCGAAGGGCTGAGTTGAGGGCACAAGGGACCGTGCCGGTCAGGATCCGTCTTTGGCTGCCAAGGCCACACACGTGATTGGGCCCCTGGTCGAGGAGGCCTCCGGAATCCTCTCGGCAGCTGCAGCCGGGCCTGGGATTCGGCATGGTGAGCTTCCAGGTTCCATGCCGAGTCAGCCTGCACCTCTTCCGGACGCCAGGCGCGTGGTGTTGTCCGACGTTGCCATTGGGTCCTCTTGGGGAGAGAGCCTTAGCTAGGGTTAGGGTTCGGTCCAGGGACGTCGCCAGGGCCGAAGCGGCTCCGGTCTCGTGATCTCCCTCGAGGGCTGAAGTGAGGGCCCATGCAGCAAGGCGGCTCAAGTGCAGGCTTAGGGTTCGAGGCCGGCTTAGGTGTCGGTGGAGGGTCCCCGTTCGGTGTCGGGTTAGGGTTAGGGTTAGGTCCCAGGAGGCTCGGGGCGCCGAACCCACCGCAGGGCAGTGGTCTCCCCGAAGGGCTGAGTTGAGGACACAAGGGACGGTGCCGGTCAGGATCCGGCTTTGGCTGCCAGGGCCACAGACGTCGATCGGCCCCCGTTCGAGGAGGCCTCCGGAATCCTCTCGCTCAGCTGCAGCCAGGCGGGGAAACCACATGGTGAGCTTCCAGGTTCCATGCCGAGTCAGCCTGCACCGCTGCCGGACCCCAGGCGCGTGGTGTTGTCAGACGTTGGCATTGGGTCCCCATGGGGAGGGAGCCTTAGCTAGGGTTAGGGTTCGGCCCAGGGACGTCGCCAGGGTTGAATCGACTCCAGTCTCGTGATCTCCCTCGAGGGCTGAAGTGAGGGCCCATGCCCGAAGGCGGCTCACTTGCAGGGTTAGGGTTCGAGGCAGGCTTAGGTTGCGGTGGAGGGTCCCGGTTCGGGGTACGGTTAGGGTTAGGGTTAGGTCCCAGGAGGCTCCAGGCGCCGAACCCACAGCAGGGCCGTGGTCTCCCCGAAGGGCTGAGTTGAGGGCACAAGGGACCGTGCCGGTCAGGATCCGTCTTTGGCTGCCAAGGCCACACACGTGATTGGGCCCCTGGTCGAGGAGGCCTCCGGAATCCTCTCGGCAGCTGCAGCCGGGCCTGGGATTCGGCATGGTGAGCTTCCAGGTTCCATGCCGAGTCAGCCTGCACCTCTTCCGGACGCCAGGCGCGTGGTGTTGTCCGACGTTGCCATTGGGTCCTCTTGGGGAGAGAGCCTTAGCTAGGGTTAGGGTTCGGTCCAGGGACGTCGCCAGGGCCGAAGCGGCTCCGGTCTCGTGATCTCCCTCGAGGGCTGAAGTGAGGGCCCATGCAGCAAGGCGGCTCAAGTGCAGGCTTAGGGTTCGAGGCCGGCTTAGGTGTCGGTGGAGGGTCCCCGTTCGGTGTCGGGTTAGGGTTAGGGTTAGGGTTAGGTCCCAGGAGGCTCCGGGCGCCGAACCCACCGCAGGGCAGTGGTCTCCCCGAAGGGCTGAGTTGAGGACACAAGGGACGGTGCCGGTCAGGATCCGGCTTTGGCTGCCAGGGCCACAGACGTCGATCGGCCCCCGTTCGAGGAGGCCTCCGGAATCCTCTCGCTCAGCTGCAGCCAGGCGGGGAAACCACATGGTGAGCTTCCAGGTTCCATGCCGAGTCAGCCTGCACCGCTGCCGGACCCCAGGCGCGTGGTGTTGTCAGACGTTGGCATTGGGTCCCCATGGGGAGGGAGCCTTAGCTAGGGTTAGGGTTCGGCCAAGGGACGTCGCCAGGGCTGAATCGACTCCAGTCTCGTGATCTCCCTCGAGGGCTGAAGTGAGGGCCCATGCCCGTAGGCGTCTCACTTGCAGGGTTAGGGTTCGAGGCAGGCTTAGGTTGCGGTGGAGGGTCCCGGTTCGGGGTACGGTTAGGGTTAGGGTTAGGTCCCAGGAGGCTCCAGGCGCCGAACCCACAGCAGAGCCGTGGTCTCCCCGAAGGGCTGAGTTGAGGGCACAAGGGACCGTGCCGGTCAGGATCCGTCTTTGGCTGCCAAGGCCACACACGTGATTGGGCCCCTCGTCGAGGAGGCCTCCGGAATCCTCTCGGCAGCTGCAGCCGGGCCTGGGATTCGGCATGGTGAGCTTCCAGGTTCCATGCCGAGTCAGCCTGCACCTCTTCCGGACGCCAGGCGCGTGGTGTTGTCCGACGTTGCCATTGGGTCCTCTTGGGGAGAGAGCCTTAGCTAGGGTTAGGGTTCGGTCCAGGGACGACGCCAGGGCCGAAGCGGCTCCGGTCTCGTGATCTCCCTCGAGGGCTGAAGTGAGGGCCCATGCAGCAAGGCGGCTCAAGTGCAGGCTTAGGGTTCGAGGCCGGCTTAGGTGTCGGTGGAGGGTCCCCGTTCGGTGTCGGGTTAGGGTTAGGGTTAGGGTTAGGTCCCAGGAGGCTCGGGGCGCCGAACCCACCGCAGGGCAGTGGTCTCCCCGAAGGGCTGAGTTGAGGACACAAGGGACGGTGCCGGTCAGGATCCGGCTTTGGCTGCCAGGGCCACAGACGTCGATCGGCCCCCGTTCGAGGAGGCCTCCGGAATCCTCTCGCTCAGCAGCAGCCAGGCGGGGAAACCACATGGTGAGCTTCCAGGTTCCATGCCGAGTCAGCCTGCACCGCTGCCGGACCCCAGGCGCGTGGTGTTGTCAGACGTTGGCATTGGGTCCCCATGGGGAGGGAGCCTTAGCTAGGGTTAGGGTTCGGCCCAGGGACGTCGCCAGGGCTGAATCGACTCCAGTCTCGTGATCTCCCTCGAGGGCTGAAGTGAGGGCCCATGCCCGAAGGCGGCTCACTTGCAGGGTTAGGGTTCGAGGCAGGCTTAGGTTGCGGTGGAGGGTCCCGGTTCGGGGTACGGTTAGGGTTAGGGTTAGGTCCCAGGAGGCTCCAGGCGCCGAACCCACAGCAGGGCCGTGGTCTCCCCGAAGGGCTGAGTTGAGGGCACAAGGGACCGTGCCGGTCAGGATCCGTCTTTGGCTGCCAAGGCCACACACGTGATTGGGCCCCTGGTCGAGGAGGCCTCCGGAATCCTCTCGGCAGCTGCAGCCGGGCCTGGGATTCGGCATGGTGAGCTTCCAGGTTCCATGCCGAGTCAGCCTGCACCTCTTCCGGACGCCAGGCGCGTGGTGTTGTCCGACGTTGCCATTGGGTCCTCTTGGGGAGAGAGCCTTAGCTAGGGTTAGGGTTCGGTCCAGGGACGTCGCCAGGGCCGAAGCGGCTCCGGTCTCGTGATCTCCCTCGAGGGCTGAAGTGAGGGCCCATGCAGCAAGGCGGCTCAAGTGCAGGCTTAGGGTTCGAGACCGGCTTAGGTGTCGGTGGAGGGTCCCCGTTCGGTGTCGGGTTAGGGTTAGGGTTAGGGTTAGGTCCCAGGAGGCTCGGGGCGCCGAACCCACGGCAGGGCAGTGGTCTCCCCGAAGGGCTGAGTTGAGGACACAAGGGACGGTGCCGGTCAGGATCCGGCTTTGGCTGCCAGGGCCACAGACGTCGATCGGCCCCCGTTCGAGGAGGCCTCCGGAATCCTCTCGCTCAGCTGCAGCCAGGCGGGGAAACCACATGGTGAGCTTCCAGGTTCCATGCCGAGTCAGCCTGCACCGCTGCCGGACCCCAGGCCCGTGGTGTTGTCAGACGTTGGCATTGGGTCCCCATGGGGAGGGAGCCTTAGCTAGGGTTAGGGTTCGGCCCAGGGACGTCGCCAGGGCTGAATCGACTCCAGTCTCGTGATCTCCCTCGAGGGCTGAAGTGAGGGCCCATGCCCGAAGGCGGCTCACTTGCAGGGTTAGGGTTCGAGGCAGGCTTAGGTTGCGGTGGAGGGTCCCGGTTCGGGGTACGGTTAGGGTTAGGGTTAGGTCCCAGGAGGCTCCAGGCGCCGAACCCACAGCAGGGCCGTGGTCTCCCCGAAGGGCTGAGTTGAGGGCACAAGGGACCGTGCCGGTCAGGATCCGTCTTTGGCTGCCAAGGCCACACACGTGATTGGGCCCCTGGTCGAGGAGGCCTCCGGAATCCTCTCGGCAGCTGCAGCCGGGCCTGGGATTAGGCATGGTGAGCTTCCAGGTTCCATGCCGAGTCAGCCTGCACCTCTTCCGGACGCCAGGCGCGTGGTGTTGTCCGACGTTGCCATTGGGTCCTCTTGGGGAGAGAGCCTTAGCTAGGGTTAGGGTTCGGTCCAGGGACGTCGCCAGGGCCGAAGCGGCTCCGGTCTCGTGATCTCCCTCGAGGGCTGAAGTGAGGGCCCATGCAGCAAGGCGGCTCAAGTGCAGGCTTAGGGTTCGAGGCCGGCTTAGGTGTCGGTGGAGGGTCCCTGTTCGGTGTCGGGTTAGGGTTAGGGTTAGGTCCCAGGAGGCTCGGGGCGCCGAACCCACGGCAGGGCAGTGGTCTCCCCGAAGGGCTGAGTTGAGGACACAAGGGACGGTGCCGGTCAGGATCCGGCTTTGGCTGCCAGGGCCACAGACGCCGATCGGCCCCCGTTCGAGGAGGCCTCCGGAATCCTCTCGCTCAGCAGCAGCCAGGCGGGGAAACCACATGGTGAGCTTCCAGGTTCCATGCCGAGTCAGCCTGCACCGCTGCCGGACCCCAGGCGCGTGGTGTTGTCAGACGTTGGCATTGGGTCCCCATGGGGAGGGAGCCTTAGCTAGGGTTAGGGTTCGGCCCAGGGACGTCGCCAGGGCTGAATCGACTCTAGTCTCGTGATCTCCCTCGAGGGCTGAAGTGAGGGCCCATGCCCGAAGGCGGCTCACTTGCAGGGTTAGGGTTCGAGGCAGGCTTAGGTTGCGGTGGAGGGTCCCGGTTCGGGGTACGGTTAGGGTTAGGGTTAGGTCCCAGGAGGCTCCAGGCGCCGAACCCACAGCAGGGCCGTGGTCTCCCCGAAGGGCTGAGTTGAGGGCACAAGGGACCGTGCCGGTCAGGATCCGTCTTTGGCTGCCAAGGCCACACACGTGATTGGGCCCCTGGTCGAGGAGGCCTCCGGAATCCTCTCGGCAGCTGCAGCCGGGCCTGGGATTCGGCATGGTGAGCTTCCAGGTTCCATGCCGAGTCAGCCTGCACCTCTTCCGGACGCCAGGCGCGTGGTGTTGTCCGACGTTGCCATTGGGTCCTCTTGGGGAGAGAGCCTTAGCTAGGGTTAGGGTTCGGTCCAGGGACGTCGCCAGGGCCGAAGCGGCTCCGGTCTCGTGATCTCCCTCGAGGGCTGAAGTGAGGGCCCATGCAGCAAGGCGGCTCAAGTGCAGGCTTAGGGTTCGAGGCCGGCTTAGGTGTCGGTGGAGGGTCCCCGTTCGGTGTCGGGTTAGGGTTAGGGTTAGGGTTAGGTCCCAGGAGGCTCGGGGCGCCGAACCCACCGCAGGGCAGTGGTCTCCCCGAAGGGCTGAGTTGAGGACACAAGGGACGGTGCCGGTCAGGATCCGGCTTTGGCTGCCAGGGCCACAGACGTCGATCGGCCCCCGTTCGAGGAGGCCTCCGGAATCCTCTCGCTCAGCTGCAGCCAGGCGGGGAAACCACATGGTGAGCTTCCAGGTTCCATGCCGAGTCAGCCTGCACCGCTGCCGGACCCCAGGCGCGTGGTGTTGTCAGACGTTGGCATTGGGTCCCCATGGGGAGGGAGCCTTAGCTAGGGTTAGGGTTCGGCCCAGGGACGTCGCCAGGGCTGAATCGACTCCAGTCTCGTGATCTCCCTCGAGGGCTGAAGTGAGGGCCCATGCCCGAAGGCGGCTCACTTGCAGGGTTAGGGTTCGAGGCAGGCTTAGGTTGCGGTGGAGGGTCCCGGTTCGGGGTACGGTTAGGGTTAGGGTTAGGTCCCAGGAGGCTCCAGGCGCCGAACCCACAGCAGGGCCGTGGTCTCCCCGAAGGGCTGAGTTGAGGGCACAAGGGACCGTGCCGGTCAGGATCCGTCTTTGGCTGCCAAGGCCACACACGTGATTGGGCCCCTGGTCGAGGAGGCCTCCGGAATCCTCTCGGCAGCTGCAGCCGGGCCTGGGATTCGGCATGGTGAGCTTCCAGGTTCCATGCCGAGTCAGCCTGCACCTCTTCCGGACGCCAGGCGCGTGGTGTTGTCCGACGTTGCCATTGGGTCCTCTTGGGGAGAGAGCCTTAGCTAGGGTTAGGGTTCGGTCCAGGGATGTCGCCAGGGCCGAAGCGACTCCGGTCTCGTGATCTCCCTCGAGGGCTGAAGTGAGGGCCCATGCAGCAAGGCGGCTCAAGTGCAGGCTTAGGGTTCGAGGCCGGCTTAGGTGTCGGTGGAGGGTCCCCGTTCGGTGTCGGGTTAGGGTTAGGGTTAGGTCCCAGGAGGCTCGGGGCGCCGAACCCACGGCAGGGCAGTGGTCTCCCCGAAGGGCTGAGTTGAGGACACAAGGGACGGTGCCGGTCAGGATCCGGCTTTGGCTGCCAGGGCCACAGACGTCGATCGGCCCCCGTTCGAGGAGGCCTCCGGAATCCTCTCGCTCAGCTGCAGCCAGGCGGGGAAACCACATGGTGAGCTTCCAGGTTCCATGCCGAGTCAGCCTGCACCGCTGCCGGACCCCAGGCGCGTGGTGTTGTCAGACGTTGGCATTGGGTCCCCATGGGGAGGGAGCCTTAGCTAGGGTTAGGGTTCGGCCCAGGGACGTCGCCAGGGCTGAATCGACTCCAGTCTCGTGATCTCCCTCGAGGGCTGAAGTGAGGGCCCATGCCCGAAGGCGGCTCACTTGCAGGGTTAGGGTTCGAGGCAGGCTTAGGTTGCGGTGGAGGGTCCCGGTTCGGGGTACGGTTAGGGTTAGGGTTAGGTCCCAGGAGGCTCCAGGCGCCGAACCCACAGCAGGGCCGTGGTCTCCCCGAAGGGCTGAGTTGAGGGCACAAGGGACCGTGCCGGTCAGGATCCGTCTTTGGCTGCCAAGGCCACACACGTGATTGGGCCCCTGGTCGAGGAGGCCTCCGGAATCCTCTCGGCAGCTGCAGCCGGGCCTGGGATTCGGCATGGTGAGCTTCCAGGTTCCATGCCGAGTCAGCCTGCACCTCTTCCGGACGCCAGGCGCGTGTTGTTGTCCGACGTTGCCATTGGGTCCTCTTGGGGAGAGAGCCTTAGCTAGGGTTAGGGTTCGGTCCAGGGACGACGCCAGGGCCAAAGCGGCTCCGGTCTCGTGATCTCCCTCGAGGGCTGAAGTGAGGGCCCATGCAGCAATGCGGCTCAAGTGCAGGCTTAGGGTTCGAGGCCGGCTTAGGTGTCGGTGGAGGGTCCCCGTTCGGTGTCGGGTAGGGTTATCGTTAGGTCCCAGGAGGTTCGGGGCGCCGAACCCACCGCAGGGCAGTGGTCTCCCCAAAGGGCTGAGTTGAGGACACAAGGGACGGTGCCGGTCAGGATCCGGCTTTGGCTGCCAGGGCCACAGACGTCGATCGGCCCCCGTTCGAGGAGGCCTCCGGAATCCTCTCGCTCAGCTGCAGCCAGGCGGGGAAACCACATGGTGAGCTTCCAGGTTCCATGCCGAGTCAGCCTGCACCGCTGCCGGACCTCAGGCGCGTGGTGTTGTCAGACGTTGGCATTGGGTCCCCATGGGGAGGGAGCCTTAGCTAGGGTTAGGGTTCGGCCCAGGGACGTCGCCAGGGCTGAATCGACTCCAGTCTCGTGATCTCCCTCGAGGGCTGAAGTGAGGGCCCATGCCCGAAGGCGGCTCACTTGCAGGGTTAGGGTTCGAGGCAGGCTTAGGTTGCGGTGGAGGGTCCCGGTTCGGGGTACGGTTAGGGTTAGGGTTAGGTCCCAGGAGGCTCCAGGCGCCGAACCCACAGCAGGGCCGTGGTCTCCCCGAAGGGCTGAGTTGAGGGCACAAGGGACCGTGCCGGTCAGGATCCGTCTTTGGCTGCCAAGGCCACACACGTGATTGGGCCCCTGGTCGAGGAGGCCTCCGGAATCCTCTCGGCAGCTGCAGCCGGGCCTGGGATTCGGCATGGTGAGCTTCCAGGTTCCATGCCGAGTCAGCCTGCACCTCTTCCGGACGCCAGGCGCGTGGTGTTGTCCGACGTTGCCATTGGGTCATCTTGGGGAGAGAGCCTTAGCTAGGGTTAGGGTTCGGTCCAGCGACGTCGCCAGGGCCGAAGCGGCTCCGGTCTCGTGATCTCCCTCGAGGGCTGAAGTGAGGGCCCATGCAGCAAGGCGGCTCAAGTGCAGGCTTAGGGTTCGAGGCCGGCTTAGGTGTCGGTGGAGGGTCCCCGTTCGGTGTCGGGTTAGGGTTAGGGTTAGGGTTAGGTCCCAGGAGGCTCGGGGCGCCGAACCCACCGCAGGGCAGTGGTCTCCCCGAAGGGCTGAGTTGAGGACACAAGGGACGGTGCCGGTCAGGATCCGGCTTTGGCTGCCAGGGCCACAGACGTCGATCGGCCCCCGTTCGAGGAGGCCTCCGGAATCCTCTCGCTCAGCTGCAGCCAGGCGGGGAAACCACATGGTGAGCTTCCAGGTTCCATGCCGAGTCAGCCTGCACCGCTGCCGGACCCCAGGCGCGTGGTGTTGTCAGACGTTGGCATTGGGTCCCCATGGGGAGGGAGCCTTAGCTAGGGTTAGGGTTCGGCCCAGGGACGTCGCCAGGGCTGAATCGACTCCAGTCTCGTGATCTCCCTCGAGGGCTGAAGTGAGGGCCCATGCCCGAAGGCGGCTCACTTGCAGGGTTAGGGTTCGAGGCAGGCTTAGGTTGCGGTGGAGGGTCCCGGTTCGGGGTACGGTTAGGGTTAGGGTTAGGTCCCAGGAGGCTCCAGGCGCCGAACCCACAGCAGGGCCGTGGTCTCCCCGAAGGGCTGAGTTGAGGGCACAAGGGACCGTGCCGGTCAGGATCCGTCTTTGGCTGCCAAGGCCACACACGTGATTGGGCCCCTGGTCGAGGAGGCCTCCGGAATCCTCTCGGCAGCTGCAGCCGGGCCTGGGATTCGGCATGGTGAGCTTCCAGGTTCCATGCCGAGTCAGCCTGCACCTCTTCCGGACGCCAGGCGCGTGGTGTTGTCCGACGTTGCCATTGGGTCCTCTTGGGGAGAGAGCCTTAGCTAGGGTTAGGGTTCGGTCCAGGGACGTCGCCAGGGCCGAAGCGGCTCCGGTCTCGTGATCTCCCTCGAGGGCTGAAGTGAGGGCCCATGCAGCAAGGCGGCTCAAGTGCAGGCTTAGGGTTCGAGGCCGGCTTAGGTGTCGGTGGAGGGTCCCCGTTCGGTGTCGGGTTAGGGTTAGGGTTAGGGTTAGGTCCCAGGAGGCTCGGGGCGCCGAACCCACCGCAGGGCAGTGGTCTCCCCGAAGGGCTGAGTTGAGGACACAAGGGACGGTGCCGGTCAGGATCCGGCTTTGGCTGCCAGGGCCACAGACGTCGATCGGCCCCCGTTCGAGGAGGCCTCCGGAATCCTCTCGCTCAGCTGCAGCCAGGCGGGGAAACCACATGGTGAGCTTCCAGGTTCCATGCCGAGTCAGCCTGCACCGCTGCCGGACCCCAGGCGCGTGGTGTTGTCAGACGTTGGCATTGGGTCCCCATGGGGAGGGAGCCTTAGCTAGGGTTAGGGTTCGGCCCAGGGACGTCGCCAGGGCTGAATCGACTCCAGTCTCGTGATCTCCCTCGAGGGCTGAAGTGAGGGCCCATGCCCGAAGGCGGCTCACTTGCAGGGTTAGGGTTCGAGGCAGGCTTAGGTTGCGGTGGAGGGTCCCGGTTCGGGGTACGGTTAGGGTTAGGGTTAGGTCCCAGGAGGCTCCAGGCGCCGAACCCACAGCAGGGCCGTGGTCTCCCCGAAGGGCTGAGTTGAGGGCACAAGGGACCGTGCCGGTCAGGATCCGTCTTTGGCTGCCAAGGCCACACACGTGATTGGGCCCCTGGTCGAGGAGGCCTCCGGAATCCTCTCGGCAGCTGCAGCCGGGCCTGGGATTCGGCATGGTGAGCTTCCAGGTTCCATGCCGAGTCAGCCTGCACCTCTTCCGGACGCCAGGCGCGTGGTGTTGTCCGACGTTGCCATTGGGTCCTCTTGGGGAGAGAGCCTTAGCTAGGGTTAGGGTTCGGTCCAGGGATGTCGCCAGGGCCGAAGCGACTCCGGTCTCGTGATCTCCCTCGAGGGCTGAAGTGAGGGCCCATGCAGCAAGGCGGCTCAAGTGCAGGCTTAGGGTTCGAGGCCGGCTTAGGTGTCGGTGGAGGGTCCCCGTTCGGTGTCGGGTTAGGGTTAGGGTTAGGTCCCAGGAGGCTCGGGGCGCCGAACCCACGGCAGGGCAGTGGTCTCCCCGAAGGGCTGAGTTGAGGACACAAGGGACGGTGCCGGTCAGGATCCGGCTTTGGCTGCCAGGGCCACAGACGTCGATCGGCCCCCGTTCGAGGAGGCCTCCGGAATCCTCTCGCTCAGCTGCAGCCAGGCGGGGAAACCACATGGTGAGCTTCCAGGTTCCATGCCGAGTCAGCCTGCACCGCTGCCGGACCCCAGGCGCGTGGTGTTGTCAGACGTTGGCATTGGGTCCCCATGGGGAGGGAGCCTTAGCTAGGGTTAGGGTTCGGCCCAGGGACGTCGCCAGGGCTGAATCGACTCCAGTCTCGTGATCTCCCTCGAGGGCTGAAGTGAGGGCCCATGCCCGAAGGCGGCTCACTTGCAGGGTTAGGGTTCGAGGCAGGCTTAGGTTGCGGTGGAGGGTCCCGGTTCGGGGTACGGTTAGGGTTAGGGTTAGGTCCCAGGAGGCTCCAGGCGCCGAACCCACAGCAGGGCCGTGGTCTCCCCGAAGGGCTGAGTTGAGGGCACAAGGGACCGTGCCGGTCAGGATCCGTCTTTGGCTGCCAAGGCCACACACGTGATTGGGCCCCTGGTCGAGGAGGCCTCCGGAATCCTCTCGGCAGCTGCAGCCGGGCCTGGGATTCGGCATGGTGAGCTTCCAGGTTCCATGCCGAGTCAGCCTGCACCTCTTCCGGACGCCAGGCGCGTGTTGTTGTCCGACGTTGCCATTGGGTCCTCTTGGGGAGAGAGCCTTAGCTAGGGTTAGGGTTCGGTCCAGGGACGACGCCAGGGCCAAAGCGGCTCCGGTCTCGTGATCTCCCTCGAGGGCTGAAGTGAGGGCCCATGCAGCAATGCGGCTCAAGTGCAGGCTTAGGGTTCGAGGCCGGCTTAGGTGTCGGTGGAGGGTCCCCGTTCGGTGTCGGGTAGGGTTATCGTTAGGCCCCAGGAGGTTCGGGGCGCCGAACCCACCGCAGGGCAGTGGTCTCCCCAAAGGGCTGAGTTGAGGACACAAGGGACGGTGCCGGTCAGGATCCGGCTTTGGCTGCCAGGGCCACAGACGTCGATCGGCCCCCGTTCGAGGAGGCCTCCGGAATCCTCTCGCTCAGCTGCAGCCAGGCGGGGAAACCACATGGTGAGCTTCCAGGTTCCATGCCGAGTCAGCCTGCACCGCTGCCGGACCCCAGGCGCGTGGTGTTGTCAGACGTTGGCATTGGGTCCCCATGGGGAGGGAGCCTTAGCTAGGGTTAGGGTTCGGCCCAGGGACGTCGCCAGGGCTGAATCGACTCCAGTCTCGTGATCTCCCTCGAGGGCTGAAGTGAGGGCCCATGCCCGAAGGCGGCTCACTTGCAGGGTTAGGGTTCGAGGCAGGCTTAGGTTGCGGTGGAGGGTCCCGGTTCGGGGTACGGTTAGGGTTAGGGTTAGGTCCCAGGAGGCTCCAGGCGCCGAACCCACAGCAGGGCCGTGGTCTCCCCGAAGGGCTGAGTTGAGGGCACAAGGGACCGTGCCGGTCAGGATCCGTCTTTGGCTGCCAAGGCCACACACGTGATTGGGCCCCTGGTCGAGGAGGCCTCCGGAATCCTCTCGGCAGCTGCAGCCGGGCCTGGGATTCGGCATGGTGAGCTTCCAGGTTCCATGCCGAGTCAGCCTGCACCTCTTCCGGACGCCAGGCGCGTGGTGTTGTCCGACGTTGCCATTGGGTCCTCTTGGGGAGAGAGCCTTAGCTAGGGTTAGGGTTCGGTCCAGGGACGTCGCCAGGGCCGAAGCGGCTCCGGTCTCGTGATCTCCCTCGAGGGCTGAAGTGAGGGCCCATGCAGCAAGGCGGCTCAAGTGCAGGCTTAGGGTTCGAGGCCGGCTTAGGTGTCGGTGGAGGGTCCCCGTTCGGTGTCGGGTTAGGGTTAGGGTTAGGTCCCAGGAGGCTCGGGGCGCCGAACCCACCGCAGGGCAGTGGTCTCCCCGAAGGGCTGAGTTGAGGACACAAGGGACGGTGCCGGTCAGGATCCGGCTTTGGCTGCCAGGGCCACAGACGTCGATCGGCCCCCGTTCGAGGAGGCCTCCGGAATCCTCTCGCTCAGCTGCAGCCAGGCGGGGAAACCACATGGTGAGCTTCCAGGTTCCATGCCGAGTCAGCCTGCACCGCTGCCGGACCCCAGGCGCGTGGTGTTGTCAGACGTTGGCATTGGGTCCCCATGGGGAGGGAGCCTTAGCTA
Source organism: Panthera onca (assembly GCF_046562875.1). NCBI lineage: Eukaryota > Metazoa > Chordata > Mammalia > Carnivora > Felidae > Panthera > Panthera onca. The sequence continues at coordinate 205,813,038 of NC_138342.1, read as the reverse complement.
GGGTTAGGGTTCGGCCCAGGGACGTCGCCAGGGCTGAATCGACTCCAGTCTCGTGATCTCCCTCGAGGGCTGAAGTGAGGGCCCATGCCCGAAGGCGGCTCACTTGCAGGGTTAGGGTTCGAGGCAGGCTTAGGTTGCGGTGGAGGGTCCCGGTTCGGGGTACGGTTAGGGTTAGGGTTAGGTCCCAGGAGGCTCCAGGCGCCGAACCCACAGCAGGGCCGTGGTCTCCCCGAAGGGCTGAGTTGAGGGCACAAGGGACCGTGCCGGTCAGGATCCGTCTTTGGCTGCCAAGGCCACACACGTGATTGGGCCCCTGGTCGAGGAGGCCTCCGGAATCCTCTCGGCAGCTGCAGCCGGGCCTGGGATTCGGCATGGTGAGCTTCCAGGTTCCATGCCGAGTCAGCCTGCACCTCTTCCGGACGCCAGGCGCGTGGTGTTGTCCGACGTTGCCATTGGGTCCTCTTGGGGAGAGAGCCTTAGCTAGGGTTAGGGTTCGGTCCAGGGACGTCGCCAGGGCCGAAGCGGCTCCGGTCTCGTGATCTCCCTCGAGGGCTGAAGTGAGGGCCCATGCAGCAAGGCGGCTCAAGTGCAGGCTTAGGGTTCGAGGCCGGCTTAGGTGTCGGTGGAGGGTCCCTGTTCGGTGTCGGGTTAGGGTTAGGGTTAGGTCCCAGGAGGCTCGGGGCGCCGAACCCACGGCAGGGCAGTGGTCTCCCCGAAGGGCTGAGTTGAGGACACAAGGGACGGTGCCGGTCAGGATCCGGCTTTGGCTGCCAGGGCCACAGACGCCGATCGGCCCCCGTTCGAGGAGGCCTCCGGAATCCTCTCGCTCAGCAGCAGCCAGGCGGGGAAACCACATGGTGAGCTTCCAGGTTCCATGCCGAGTCAGCCTGCACCGCTGCCGGACCCCAGGCGCGTGGTGTTGTCAGACGTTGGCATTGGGTCCCCATGGGGAGGGAGCCTTAGCTAGGGTTAGGGTTCGGCCCAGGGACGTCGCCAGGGCTGAATCGACTCCAGTCTCGTGATCTCCCTCGAGGGCTGAAGTGAGGGCCCATGCCCGAAGGCGGCTCACTTGCAGGGTTAGGGTTCGAGGCAGGCTTAGGTTGCGGTGGAGGGTCCCGGTTCGGGGTACGGTTAGGGTTAGGGTTAGGTCCCAGGAGGCTCCAGGCGCCGAACCCACAGCAGGGCCGTGGTCTCCCCGAAGGGCTGAGTTGAGGGCACAAGGGACCGTGCCGGTCAGGATCCGTCTTTGGCTGCCAAGGCCACACACGTGATTGGGCCCCTGGTCGAGGAGGCCTCCGGAATCCTCTCGGCAGCTGCAGCCGGGCCTGGGATTCGGCATGGTGAGCTTCCAGGTTCCATGCCGAGTCAGCCTGCACCTCTTCCGGACGCCAGGCGCGTGGTGTTGTCCGACGTTGCCATTGGGTCCTCTTGGGGAGAGAGCCTTAGCTAGGGTTAGGGTTCGGTCCAGGGACGTCGCCAGGGCCGAAGCGGCTCCGGTCTCGTGATCTCCCTCGAGGGCTGAAGTGAGGGCCCATGCAGCAAGGCGGCTCAAGTGCAGGCTTAGGGTTCGAGGCCGGCTTAGGTGTCGGTGGAGGGTCCCCGTTCGGTGTCGGGTTAGGGTTAGGGTTAGGGTTAGGTCCCAGGAGGCTCGGGGCGCCGAACCCACCGCAGGGCAGTGGTCTCCCCGAAGGGCTGAGTTGAGGACACAAGGGACGGTGCCGGTCAGGATCCGGCTTTGGCTGCCAGGGCCACAGACGTCGATCGGCCCCCGTTCGAGGAGGCCTCCGGAATCCTCTCGCTCAGCTGCAGCCAGGCGGGGAAACCACATGGTGAGCTTCCAGGTTCCATGCCGAGTCAGCCTGCACCGCTGCCGGACCCCAGGCGCGTGGTGTTGTCAGACGTTGGCATTGGGTCCCCATGGGGAGGGAGCCTTAGCTAGGGTTAGGGTTCGGCCCAGGGACGTCGCCAGGGCTGAATCGACTCCAGTCTCGTGATCTCCCTCGAGGGCTGAAGTGAGGGCCCATGCCCGAAGGCGGCTCACTTGCAGGGTTAGGGTTCGAGGCAGGCTTAGGTTGCGGTGGAGGGTCCCGGTTCGGGGTACGGTTAGGGTTAGGGTTAGGTCCCAGGAGGCTCCAGGCGCCGAACCCACAGCAGGGCCGTGGTCTCCCCGAAGGGCTGAGTTGAGGGCACAAGGGACCGTGCCGGTCAGGATCCGTCTTTGGCTGCCAAGGCCACACACGTGATTGGGCCCCTGGTCGAGGAGGCCTCCGGAATCCTCTCGGCAGCTGCAGCCGGGCCTGGGATTCGGCATGGTGAGCTTCCAGGTTCCATGCCGAGTCAGCCTGCACCTCTTCCGGACGCCAGGCGCGTGGTGTTGTCCGACGTTGCCATTGGGTCCTCTTGGGGAGAGAGCCTTAGCTAGGGTTAGGGTTCGGTCCAGGGATGTCGCCAGGGCCGAAGCGACTCCGGTCTCGTGATCTCCCTCGAGGGCTGAAGTGAGGGCCCATGCAGCAAGGCGGCTCAAGTGCAGGCTTAGGGTTCGAGGCCGGCTTAGGTGTCGGTGGAGGGTCCCCGTTCGGTGTCGGGTTAGGGTTAGGGTTAGGTCCCAGGAGGCTCGGGGCGCCGAACCCACCGCAGGGCAGTGGTCTCCCCGAAGGGCTGAGTTGAGGACACAAGGGACGGTGCCGGTCAGGATCCGGCTTTGGCTGCCAGGGCCACAGACGTCGATCGGCCCCCGTTCGAGGAGGCCTCCGGAATCCTCTCGCTCAGCTGCAGCCAGGCGGGGAAACCACATGGTGAGCTTCCAGGTTCCATGCCGAGTCAGCCTGCACCGCTGCCGGACCCCAGGCGCGTGGTGTTGTCAGACGTTGGCATTGGGTCCCCATGGGGAGGGAGCCTTAGCTAGGGTTAGGGTTCGGCCCAGGGACGTCGCCAGGGCTGAATCGACTCCAGTCTCGTGATCTCCCTCGAGGGCTGAAGTGAGGGCCCATGCCCGAAGGCGGCTCACTTGCAGGGTTAGGGTTCGAGGCAGGCTTAGGTTGCGGTGGAGGGTCCCGGTTCGGGGTACGGTTAGGGTTAGGGTTAGGTCCCAGGAGGCTCCAGGCGCCGAACCCACAGCAGGGCCGTGGTCTCCCCGAAGGGCTGAGTTGAGGGCACAAGGGACCGTGCCGGTCAGGATCCGTCTTTGGCTGCCAAGGCCACACACGTGATTGGGCCCCTGGTCGAGGAGGCCTCCGGAATCCTCTCGGCAGCTGCAGCCGGGCCTGGGATTCGGCATGGTGAGCTTCCAGGTTCCATGCCGAGTCAGCCTGCACCTCTTCCGGACGCCAGGCGCGTGTTGTTGTCCGACGTTGCCATTGGGTCCTCTTGGGGAGAGAGCCTTAGCTAGGGTTAGGGTTCGGTCCAGGGACGACGCCAGGGCCAAAGCGGCTCCGGTCTCGTGATCTCCCTCGAGGGCTGAAGTGAGGGCCCATGCAGCAATGCGGCTCAAGTGCAGGCTTAGGGTTCGAGGCCGGCTTAGGTGTCGGTGGAGGGTCCCCGTTCGGTGTCGGGTAGGGTTATCGTTACGTCCCAGGAGGTTCGGGGCGCCGAACCCACCGCAGGGCAGTGGTCTCCCCAAAGGGCTGAGTTGAGGACACAAGGGACGGTGCCGGTCAGGATCCGGCTTTGGCTGCCAGGGCCACAGACGTCGATCGGCCCCCGTTCGAGGAGGCCTCCGGAATCCTCTCGCTCAGCTGCAGCCAGGCGGGGAAACCACATGGTGAGCTTCCAGGTTCCATGCCGAGTCAGCCTGCACCGCTGCCGGACCTCAGGCGCGTGGTGTTGTCAGACGTTGGCATTGGGTCCCCATGGGGAGGGAGCCTTAGCTAGGGTTAGGGTTCGGCCCAGGGACGTCGCCAGGGCTGAATCGACTCCAGTCTCGTGATCTCCCTCGAGGGCTGAAGTGAGGGCCCATGCCCGAAGGCGGCTCACTTGCAGGGTTAGGGTTCGAGGCAGGCTTAGGTTGCGGTGGAGGGTCCCGGTTCGGGGTACGGTTAGGGTTAGGGTTAGGTCCCAGGAGGCTCCAGGCGCCGAACCCACAGCAGGGCCGTGGTCTCCCCGAAGGGCTGAGTTGAGGGCACAAGGGACCGTGCCGGTCAGGATCCGTCTTTGGCTGCCAAGGCCACACACGTGATTGGGCCCCTGGTCGAGGAGGCCTCCGGAATCCTCTCGGCAGCTGCAGCCGGGCCTGGGATTCGGCATGGTGAGCTTCCAGGTTCCATGCCGAGTCAGCCTGCACCTCTTCCGGACGCCAGGCGCGTGGTGTTGTCCGACGTTGCCATTGGGTCATCTTGGGGAGAGAGCCTTAGCTAGGGTTAGGGTTCGGTCCAGCGACGTCGCCAGGGCCGAAGCGGCTCCGGTCTCGTGATCTCCCTCGAGGGCTGAAGTGAGGGCCCATGCAGCAAGGCGGCTCAAGTGCAGGCTTAGGGTTCGAGGCCGGCTTAGGTGTCGGTGGAGGGTCCCCGTTCGGTGTCGGGTTAGGGTTAGGGTTAGGGTTAGGTCCCAGGAGGCTCGGGGCGCCGAACCCACCGCAGGGCAGTGGTCTCCCCGAAGGGCTGAGTTGAGGACACAAGGGACGGTGCCGGTCAGGATCCGGCTTTGGCTGCCAGGGCCACAGACGTCGATCGGCCCCCGTTCGAGGAGGCCTCCGGAATCCTCTCGCTCAGCTGCAGCCAGGCGGGGAAACCACATGGTGAGCTTCCAGGTTCCATGCCGAGTCAGCCTGCACCGCTGCCGGACCCCAGGCGCGTGGTGTTGTCAGACGTTGGCATTGGGTCCCCATGGGGAGGGAGCCTTAGCTAGGGTTAGGGTTCGGCCCAGGGACGTCGCCAGGGCTGAATCGACTCCAGTCTCGTGATCTCCCTCGAGGGCTGAAGTGAGGGCCCATGCCCGAAGGCGGCTCACTTGCAGGGTTAGGGTTCGAGGCAGGCTTAGGTTGCGGTGGAGGGTCCCGGTTCGGGGTACGGTTAGGGTTAGGGTTAGGTCCCAGGAGGCTCCAGGCGCCGAACCCACAGCAGGGCCGTGGTCTCCCCGAAGGGCTGAGTTGAGGGCACAAGGGACCGTGCCGGTCAGGATCCGTCTTTGGCTGCCAAGGCCACACACGTGATTGGGCCCCTGGTCGAGGAGGCCTCCGGAATCCTCTCGGCAGCTGCAGCCGGGCCTGGGATTCGGCATGGTGAGCTTCCAGGTTCCATGCCGAGTCAGCCTGCACCTCTTCCGGACGCCAGGCGCGTGGTGTTGTCCGACGTTGCCATTGGGTCCTCTTGGGGAGAGAGCCTTAGCTAGGGTTAGGGTTCGGTCCAGGGACGTCGCCAGGGCCGAAGCGGCTCCGGTCTCGTGATCTCCCTCGAGGGCTGAAGTGAGGGCCCATGCAGCAAGGCGGCTCAAGTGCAGGCTTAGGGTTCGAGGCCGGCTTAGGTGTCGGTGGAGGGTCCCCGTTCGGTGTCGGGTTAGGGTTAGGGTTAGGGTTAGGTCCCAGGAGGCTCGGGGCGCCGAACCCACCGCAGGGCAGTGGTCTCCCCGAAGGGCTGAGTTGAGGACACAAGGGACGGTGCCGGTCAGGATCCGGCTTTGGCTGCCAGGGCCACAGACGTCGATCGGCCCCCGTTCGAGGAGGCCTCCGGAATCCTCTCGCTCAGCTGCAGCCAGGCGGGGAAACCACATGGTGAGCTTCCAGGTTCCATGCCGAGTCAGCCTGCACCGCTGCCGGACCCCAGGCGCGTGGTGTTGTCAGACGTTGGCATTGGGTCCCCATGGGGAGGGAGCCTTAGCTAGGGTTAGGGTTCGGCCCAGGGACGTCGCCAGGGCTGAATCGACTCCAGTCTCGTGATCTCCCTCGAGGGCTGAAGTGAGGGCCCATGCCCGAAGGCGGCTCACTTGCAGGGTTAGGGTTCGAGGCAGGCTTAGGTTGCGGTGGAGGGTCCCGGTTCGGGGTACGGTTAGGGTTAGGGTTAGGTCCCAGGAGGCTCCAGGCGCCGAACCCACAGCAGGGCCGTGGTCTCCCCGAAGGGCTGAGTTGAGGGCACAAGGGACCGTGCCGGTCAGGATCCGTCTTTGGCTGCCAAGGCCACACACGTGATTGGGCCCCTGGTCGAGGAGGCCTCCGGAATCCTCTCGGCAGCTGCAGCCGGGCCTGGGATTCGGCATGGTGAGCTTCCAGGTTCCATGCCGAGTCAGCCTGCACCTCTTCCGGACGCCAGGCGCGTGGTGTTGTCCGACGTTGCCATTGGGTCCTCTTGGGGAGAGAGCCTTAGCTAGGGTTAGGGTTCGGTCCAGGGATGTCGCCAGGGCCGAAGCGACTCCGGTCTCGTGATCTCCCTCGAGGGCTGAAGTGAGGGCCCATGCAGCAAGGCGGCTCAAGTGCAGGCTTAGGGTTCGAGGCCGGCTTAGGTGTCGGTGGAGGGTCCCCGTTCGGTGTCGGGTTAGGGTTAGGGTTAGGTCCCAGGAGGCTCGGGGCGCCGAACCCACGGCAGGGCAGTGGTCTCCCCGAAGGGCTGAGTTGAGGACACAAGGGACGGTGCCGGTCAGGATCCGGCTTTGGCTGCCAGGGCCACAGACGTCGATCGGCCCCCGTTCGAGGAGGCCTCCGGAATCCTCTCGCTCAGCTGCAGCCAGGCGGGGAAACCACATGGTGAGCTTCCAGGTTCCATGCCGAGTCAGCCTGCACCGCTGCCGGACCCCAGGCGCGTGGTGTTGTCAGACGTTGGCATTGGGTCCCCATGGGGAGGGAGCCTTAGCTAGGGTTAGGGTTCGGCCCAGGGACGTCGCCAGGGCTGAATCGACTCCAGTCTCGTGATCTCCCTCGAGGGCTGAAGTGAGGGCCCATGCCCGAAGGCGGCTCACTTGCAGGGTTAGGGTTCGAGGCAGGCTTAGGTTGCGGTGGAGGGTCCCGGTTCGGGGTACGGTTAGGGTTAGGGTTAGGTCCCAGGAGGCTCCAGGCGCCGAACCCACAGCAGGGCCGTGGTCTCCCCGAAGGGCTGAGTTGAGGGCACAAGGGACCGTGCCGGTCAGGATCCGTCTTTGGCTGCCAAGGCCACACACGTGATTGGGCCCCTGGTCGAGGAGGCCTCCGGAATCCTCTCGGCAGCTGCAGCCGGGCCTGGGATTCGGCATGGTGAGCTTCCAGGTTCCATGCCGAGTCAGCCTGCACCTCTTCCGGACGCCAGGCGCGTGTTGTTGTCCGACGTTGCCATTGGGTCCTCTTGGGGAGAGAGCCTTAGCTAGGGTTAGGGTTCGGTCCAGGGACGACGCCAGGGCCAAAGCGGCTCCGGTCTCGTGATCTCCCTCGAGGGCTGAAGTGAGGGCCCATGCAGCAATGCGGCTCAAGTGCAGGCTTAGGGTTCGAGGCCGGCTTAGGTGTCGGTGGAGGGTCCCCGTTCGGTGTCGGGTAGGGTTATCGTTAGGTCCCAGGAGGTTCGGGGCGCCGAACCCACCGCAGGGCAGTGGTCTCCCCAAAGGGCTGAGTTGAGGACACAAGGGACGGTGCCGGTCAGGATCCGGCTTTGGCTGCCAGGGCCACAGACGTCGATCGGCCCCCGTTCGAGGAGGCCTCCGGAATCCTCTCGCTCAGCTGCAGCCAGGCGGGGAAACCACATGGTGAGCTTCCAGGTTCCATGCCGAGTCAGCCTGCACCGCTGCCGGACCCCAGGCGCGTGGTGTTGTCAGACGTTGGCATTGGGTCCCCATGGGGAGGGAGCCTTAGCTAGGGTTAGGGTTCGGCCCAGGGACGTCGCCAGGGCTGAATCGACTCCAGTCTCGTGATCTCCCTCGAGGGCTGAAGTGAGGGCCCATGCCCGAAGGCGGCTCACTTGCAGGGTTAGGGTTCGAGGCAGGCTTAGGTTGCGGTGGAGGGTCCCGGTTCGGGGTACGGTTAGGGTTAGGGTTAGGTCCCAGGAGGCTCCAGGCGCCGAACCCACAGCAGGGCCGTGGTCTCCCCGAAGGGCTGAGTTGAGGGCACAAGGGACCGTGCCGGTCAGGATCCGTCTTTGGCTGCCAAGGCCACACACGTGATTGGGCCCCTGGTCGAGGAGGCCTCCGGAATCCTCTCGGCAGCTGCAGCCGGGCCTGGGATTCGGCATGGTGAGCTTCCAGGTTCCATGCCGAGTCAGCCTGCACCTCTTCCGGACGCCAGGCGCGTGGTGTTGTCCGACGTTGCCATTGGGTCCTCTTGGGGAGAGAGCCTTAGCTAGGGTTAGGGTTCGGTCCAGCGACGTCGCCAGGGCCGAAGCGGCTCCGGTCTCGTGATCTCCCTCGAGGGCTGAAGTGAGGGCCCATGCAGCAAGGCGGCTCAAGTGCAGGCTTAGGGTTCGAGGCCGGCTTAGGTGTCGGTGGAGGGTCCCCGTTCGGTGTCGGGTTAGGGTTAGGGTTAGGTCCCAGGAGGCTCGGGGCGCCGAACCCACCGCAGGGCAGTGGTCTCCCCGAAGGGCTGAGTTGAGGACACAAGGGACGGTGCCGGTCAGGATCCGGCTTTGGCTGCCAGGGCCACAGACGTCGATCGGCCCCCGTTCGAGGAGGCCTCCGGAATCCTCTCGCTCAGCTGCAGCCAGGCGGGGAAACCACATGGTGAGCTTCCAGGTTCCATGCCGAGTCAGCCTGCACCGCTGCCGGACCCCAGGCGCGTGGTGTTGTCAGACGTTGGCATTGGGTCCCCATGGGGAGGGAGCCTTAGCTAGGGTTAGGGTTCGGCCCAGGGACGTCGCCAGGGCTGAATCGACTCCAGTCTCGTGATCTCCCTCGAGGGCTGAAGTGAGGGCCCATGCCCGAAGGCGGCTCACTTGCAGGGTTAGGGTTCGAGGCAGGCTTAGGTTGCGGTGGAGGGTCCCGGTTCGGGGTACGGTTAGGGTTAGGGTTAGGTCCCAGGAGGCTCCAGGCGCCGAACCCACAGCAGGGCCGTGGTCTCCCCGAAGGGCTGAGTTGAGGGCACAAGGGACCGTGCCGGTCAGGATCCGTCTTTGGCTGCCAAGGCCACACACGTGATTGGGCCCCTGGTCGAGGAGGCCTCCGGAATCCTCTCGGCAGCTGCAGCCGGGCCTGGGATTCGGCATGGTGAGCTTCCAGGTTCCATGCCGAGTCAGCCTGCACCTCTTCCGGACGCCAGGCGCGTGGTGTTGTCCGACGTTGCCATTGGGTCATCTTGGGGAGAGAGCCTTAGCTAGGGTTAGGGTTCGGTCCAGCGACGTCGCCAGGGCCGAAGCGGCTCCGGTCTCGTGATCTCCCTCGAGGGCTGAAGTGAGGGCCCATGCAGCAAGGCGGCTCAAGTGCAGGCTTAGGGTTCGAGGCCGGCTTAGGTGTCGGTGGAGGGTCCCCGTTCGGTGTCGGGTTAGGGTTAGGGTTAGGGTTAGGTCCCAGGAGGCTCGGGGCGCCGAACCCACCGCAGGGCAGTGGTCTCCCCGAAGGGCTGAGTTGAGGACACAAGGGACGGTGCCGGTCAGGATCCGGCTTTGGCTGCCAGGGCCACAGACGTCGATCGGCCCCCGTTCGAGGAGGCCTCCGGAATCCTCTCGCTCAGCTGCAGCCAGGCGGGGAAACCACATGGTGAGCTTCCAGGTTCCATGCCGAGTCAGCCTGCACCGCTGCCGGACCCCAGGCGCGTGGTGTTGTCAGACGTTGGCATTGGGTCCCCATGGGGAGGGAGCCTTAGCTAGGGTTAGGGTTCGGCCCAGGGACGTCGCCAGGGCTGAATCGACTCCAGTCTCGTGATCTCCCTCGAGGGCTGAAGTGAGGGCCCATGCCCGAAGGCGGCTCACTTGCAGGGTTAGGGTTCGAGGCAGGCTTAGGTTGCGGTGGAGGGTCCCGGTTCGGGGTACGGTTAGGGTTAGGGTTAGGTCCCAGGAGGCTCCAGGCGCCGAACCCACAGCAGGGCCGTGGTCTCCCCGAAGGGCTGAGTTGAGGGCACAAGGGACCGTGCCGGTCAGGATCCGTCTTTGGCTGCCAAGGCCACACACGTGATTGGGCCCCTGGTCGAGGAGGCCTCCGGAATCCTCTCGCTCAGCAGCAGCCAGGCGGGGAAACCACATGGTGAGCTTCCAGGTTCCATGCCGAGTCAGCCTGCACCGCTGCCGGACCCCAGGCGCGTGGTGTTGTCAGACGTTGGCATTGGGTCCCCATGGGGAGGGAGCCTTAGCTAGGGTTAGGGTTCGGCCCAGGGACGTCGCCAGGGCTGAATCGACTCCAGTCTCGTGATCTCCCTCGAGGGCTGAAGTGAGGGCCCATGCCCGAAGGCGGCTCACTTGCAGGGTTAGGGTTCGAGGCAGGCTTAGGTTGCGGTGGAGGGTCCCGGTTCGGGGTACGGTTAGGGTTAGGGTTAGGTCCCAGGAGGCTCCAGGCGCCGAACCCACAGCAGGGCCGTGGTCTCCCCGAAGGGCTGAGTTGAGGGCACAAGGGACCGTGCCGGTCAGGATCCGTCTTTGGCTGCCAAGGCCACACACGTGATTGGGCCCCTGGTCGAGGAGGCCTCCGGAATCCTCTCGGCAGCTGCAGCCGGGCCTGGGATTCGGCATGGTGAGCTTCCAGGTTCCATGCCGAGTCAGCCTGCACCTCTTCCGGACGCCAGGCGCGTGGTGTTGTCCGACGTTGCCATTGGGTCCTCTTGGGGAGAGAGCCTTAGCTAGGGTTAGGGTTCGGTCCAGGGACGTCGCCAGGGCCGAAGCGGCTCCGGTCTCGTGATCTCCCTCGAGGGCTGAAGTGACGGCCCATGCAGCAAGGCGGCTCAAGTGCAGGCTTAGGGTTCGAGACCGGCTTAGGTGTCGGTGGAGGGTCCCCGTTCGGTGTCGGGTTAGGGTTAGGGTTAGGGTTAGGTCCCAGGAGGCTCCGGGCGCCGAACCCACCGCAGGGCAGTGGTCTCCCCGAAGGGCTGAGTTGAGGACACAAGGGACGGTGCCGGTCAGGATCCGGCTTTGGCTGCCAGGGCCACAGACGTCGATCGGCCCCCGTTCGAGGAGGCCTCCGGAATCCTCTCGCTCAGCTGCAGCCAGGCGGGGAAACCACATGGTGAGCTTCCAGGTTCCATGCCGAGTCAGCCTGCACCGCTGCCGGACCCCAGGCCCGTGGTGTTGTCAGACGTTGGCATTGGGTCCCCATGGGGAGGGAGCCTTAGCTAGGGTTAGGGTTCGGCCCAGGGACGTCGCCAGGGCTGAATCGACTCCAGTCTCGTGATCTCCCTCGAGGGCTGAAGTGAGGGCCCATGCCCGAAGGCGGCTCACTTGCAGGGTTAGGGTTCGAGGCAGGCTTAGGTTGCGGTGGAGGGTCCCGGTTCGGGGTACGGTTAGGGTTAGGGTTAGGTCCCAGGAGGCTCCAGGCGCCGAACCCACAGCAGGGCCGTGGTCTCCCCGAAGGGCTGAGTTGAGGGCACAAGGGACCGTGCCGGTCAGGATCCGTCTTTGGCTGCCAAGGCCACACACGTGATTGGGCCCCTGGTCGAGGAGGCCTCCGGAATCCTCTCGGCAGCTGCAGCCGGGCCTGGGATTCGGCATGGTGAGCTTCCAGGTTCCATGCCGAGTCAGCCTGCACCTCTTCCGGACGCCAGGCGCGTGGTGTTGTCCGACGTTGCCATTGGGTCCTCTTGGGGAGAGAGCCTTAGCTAGGGTTAGGGTTCGGTCCAGGGACGTCGCCAGGGCCGAAGCGGCTCCGGTCTCGTGATCTCCCTCGAGGGCTGAAGTGAGGGCCCATGCAGCAAGGCGGCTCAAGTGCAGGCTTAGGGTTCGAGGCCGGCTTAGGTGTCGGTGGAGGGTCCCTGTTCGGTGTCGGGTTAGGGTTAGGGTTAGGTCCCAGGAGGCTCGGGGCGCCGAACCCACGGCAGGGCAGTGGTCTCCCCGAAGGGCTGAGTTGAGGACACAAGGGACGGTGCCGGTCAGGATCCGGCTTTGGCTGCCAGGGCCACAGACGCCGATCGGCCCCCGTTCGAGGAGGCCTCCGGAATCCTCTCGCTCAGCAGCAGCCAGGCGGGGAAACCACATGGTGAGCTTCCAGGTTCCATGCCGAGTCAGCCTGCACCGCTGCCGGACCCCAGGCGCGTGGTGTTGTCAGACGTTGGCATTGGGTCCCCATGGGGAGGGAGCCTTAGCTAGGGTTAGGGTTCGGCCCAGGGACGTCGCCAGGGCTGAATCGACTCCAGTCTCGTGATCTCCCTCGAGGGCTGAAGTGAGGGCCCATGCCCGAAGGCGGCTCACTTGCAGGGTTAGGGTTCGAGGCAGGCTTAGGTTGCGGTGGAGGGTCCCGGTTCGGGGTACGGTTAGGGTTAGGGTTAGGTCCCAGGAGGCTCCAGGCGCCGAACCCACAGCAGGGCCGTGGTCTCCCCGAAGGGCTGAGTTGAGGGCACAAGGGACCGTGCCGGTCAGGATCCGTCTTTGGCTGCCAAGGCCACACACGTGATTGGGCCCCTGGTCGAGGAGGCCTCCGGAATCCTCTCGGCAGCTGCAGCCGGGCCTGGGATTCGGCATGGTGAGCTTCCAGGTTCCATGCCGAGTCAGCCTGCACCTCTTCCGGACGCCAGGCGCGTGGTGTTGTCCGACGTTGCCATTGGGTCCTCTTGGGGAGAGAGCCTTAGCTAGGGTTAGGGTTCGGTCCAGGGACGTCGCCAGGGCCGAAGCGGCTCCGGTCTCGTGATCTCCCTCGAGGGCTGAAGTGAGGGCCCATGCAGCAAGGCGGCTCAAGTGCAGGCTTAGGGTTCGAGGCCGGCTTAGGTGTCGGTGGAGGGTCCCCGTTCGGTGTCGGGTTAGGGTTAGGGTTAGGGTTAGGTCCCAGGAGGCTCGGGGCGCCGAACCCACCGCAGGGCAGTGGTCTCCCCGAAGGGCTGAGTTGAGGACACAAGGGACGGTGCCGGTCAGGATCCGGCTTTGGCTGCCAGGGCCACAGACGTCGATCGGCCCCCGTTCGAGGAGGCCTCCGGAATCCTCTCGCTCAGCTGCAGCCAGGCGGGGAAACCACATGGTGAGCTTCCAGGTTCCATGCCGAGTCAGCCTGCACCGCTGCCGGACCCCAGGCGCGTGGTGTTGTCAGACGTTGGCATTGGGTCCCCATGGGGAGGGAGCCTTAGCTAGGGTTAGGGTTCGGCCCAGGGACGTCGCCAGGGCTGAATCGACTCCAGTCTCGTGATCTCCCTCGAGGGCTGAAGTGAGGGCCCATGCCCGAAGGCGGCTCACTTGCAGGGTTAGGGTTCGAGGCAGGCTTAGGTTGCGGTGGAGGGTCCCGGTTCGGGGTACGGTTAGGGTTAGGGTTAGGTCCCAGGAGGCTCCAGGCGCCGAACCCACAGCAGGGCCGTGGTCTCCCCGAAGGGCTGAGTTGAGGGCACAAGGGACCGTGCCGGTCAGGATCCGTCTTTGGCTGCCAAGGCCACACACGTGATTGGGCCCCTGGTCGAGGAGGCCTCCGGAATCCTCTCGGCAGCTGCAGCCGGGCCTGGGATTCGGCATGGTGAGCTTCCAGGTTCCATGCCGAGTCAGCCTGCACCTCTTCCGGACGCCAGGCGCGTGGTGTTGTCCGACGTTGCCATTGGGTCCTCTTGGGGAGAGAGCCTTAGCTAGGGTTAGGGTTCGGTCCAGGGATGTCGCCAGGGCCGAAGCGACTCCGGTCTCGTGATCTCCCTCGAGGGCTGAAGTGAGGGCCCATGCAGCAAGGCGGCTCAAGTGCAGGCTTAGGGTTCGAGGCCGGCTTAGGTGTCGGTGGAGGGTCCCCGTTCGGTGTCGGGTTAGGGTTAGGGTTAGGTCCCAGGAGGCTCGGGGCGCCGAACCCACCGCAGGGCAGTGGTCTCCCCGAAGGGCTGAGTTGAGGACACAAGGGACGGTGCCGGTCAGGATCCGGCTTTGGCTGCCAGGGCCACAGACGTCGATCGGCCCCCGTTCGAGGAGGCCTCCGGAATCCTCTCGCTCAGCTGCAGCCAGGCGGGGAAACCACATGGTGAGCTTCCAGGTTCCATGCCGAGTCAGCCTGCACCGCTGCCGGACCCCAGGCGCGTGGTGTTGTCAGACGTTGGCATTGGGTCCCCATGGGGAGGGAGCCTTAGCTAGGGTTAGGGTTCGGCCCAGGGACGTCGCCAGGGCTGAATCGACTCCAGTCTCGTGATCTCCCTCGAGGGCTGAAGTGAGGGCCCATGCCCGAAGGCGGCTCACTTGCAGGGTTAGGGTTCGAGGCAGGCTTAGGTTGCGGTGGAGGGTCCCGGTTCGGGGTACGGTTAGGGTTAGGGTTAGGTCCCAGGAGGCTCCAGGCGCCGAACCCACAGCAGGGCCGTGGTCTCCCCGAAGGGCTGAGTTGAGGGCACAAGGGACCGTGCCGGTCAGGATCCGTCTTTGGCTGCCAAGGCCACACACGTGATTGGGCCCCTGGTCGAGGAGGCCTCCGGAATCCTCTCGGCAGCTGCAGCCGGGCCTGGGATTCGGCATGGTGAGCTTCCAGGTTCCATGCCGAGTCAGCCTGCACCTCTTCCGGACGCCAGGCGCGTGTTGTTGTCCGACGTTGCCATTGGGTCCTCTTGGGGAGAGAGCCTTAGCTAGGGTTAGGGTTCGGTCCAGGGACGACGCCAGGGCCAAAGCGGCTCCGGTCTCGTGATCTCCCTCGAGGGCTGAAGTGAGGGCCCATGCAGCAATGCGGCTCAAGTGCAGGCTTAGGGTTCGAGGCCGGCTTAGGTGTCGGTGGAGGGTCCCCGTTCGGTGTCGGGTAGGGTTATCGTTACGTCCCAGGAGGTTCGGGGCGCCGAACCCACCGCAGGGCAGTGGTCTCCCCAAAGGGCTGAGTTGAGGACACAAGGGACGGTGCCGGTCAGGATCCGGCTTTGGCTGCCAGGGCCACAGACGTCGATCGGCCCCCGTTCGAGGAGGCCTCCGGAATCCTCTCGCTCAGCTGCAGCCAGGCGGGGAAACCACATGGTGAGCTTCCAGGTTCCATGCCGAGTCAGCCTGCACCGCTGCCGGACCTCAGGCGCGTGGTGTTGTCAGACGTTGGCATTGGGTCCCCATGGGGAGGGAGCCTTAGCTAGGGTTAGGGTTCGGCCCAGGGACGTCGCCAGGGCTGAATCGACTCCAGTCTCGTGATCTCCCTCGAGGGCTGAAGTGAGGGCCCATGCCCGAAGGCGGCTCACTTGCAGGGTTAGGGTTCGAGGCAGGCTTAGGTTGCGGTGGAGGGTCCCGGTTCGGGGTACGGTTAGGGTTAGGGTTAGGTCCCAGGAGGCTCCAGGCGCCGAACCCACAGCAGGGCCGTGGTCTCCCCGAAGGGCTGAGTTGAGGGCACAAGGGACCGTGCCGGTCAGGATCCGTCTTTGGCTGCCAAGGCCACACACGTGATTGGGCCCCTGGTCGAGGAGGCCTCCGGAATCCTCTCGGCAGCTGCAGCCGGGCCTGGGATTCGGCATGGTGAGCTTCCAGGTTCCATGCCGAGTCAGCCTGCACCTCTTCCGGACGCCAGGCGCGTGGTGTTGTCCGACGTTGCCATTGGGTCATCTTGGGGAGAGAGCCTTAGCTAGGGTTAGGGTTCGGTCCAGCGACGTCGCCAGGGCCGAAGCGGCTCCGGTCTCGTGATCTCCCTCGAGGGCTGAAGTGAGGGCCCATGCAGCAAGGCGGCTCAAGTGCAGGCTTAGGGTTCGAGGCCGGCTTAGGTGTCGGTGGAGGGTCCCCGTTCGGTGTCGGGTTAGGGTTAGGGTTAGGGTTAGGTCCCAGGAGGCTCGGGGCGCCGAACCCACCGCAGGGCAGTGGTCTCCCCGAAGGGCTGAGTTGAGGACACAAGGGACGGTGCCGGTCAGGATCCGGCTTTGGCTGCCAGGGCCACAGACGTCGATCGGCCCCCGTTCGAGGAGGCCTCCGGAATCCTCTCGCTCAGCTGCAGCCAGGCGGGGAAACCACATGGTGAGCTTCCAGGTTCCATGCCGAGTCAGCCTGCACCGCTGCCGGACCCCAGGCGCGTGGTGTTGTCAGACGTTGGCATTGGGTCCCCATGGGGAGGGAGCCTTAGCTAGGGTTAGGGTTCGGCCCAGGGACGTCGCCAGGGCTGAATCGACTCCAGTCTCGTGATCTCCCTCGAGGGCTGAAGTGAGGGCCCATGCCCGAAGGCGGCTCACTTGCAGGGTTAGGGTTCGAGGCAGGCTTAGGTTGCGGTGGAGGGTCCCGGTTCGGGGTACGGTTAGGGTTAGGGTTAGGTCCCAGGAGGCTCCAGGCGCCGAACCCACAGCAGGGCCGTGGTCTCCCCGAAGGGCTGAGTTGAGGGCACAAGGGACCGTGCCGGTCAGGATCCGTCTTTGGCTGCCAAGGCCACACACGTGATTGGGCCCCTGGTCGAGGAGGCCTCCGGAATCCTCTCGGCAGCTGCAGCCGGGCCTGGGATTAGGCATGGTGAGCTTCCAGGTTCCATGCCGAGTCAGCCTGCACCTCTTCCGGACGCCAGGCGCGTGGTGTTGTCCGACGTTGCCATTGGGTCCTCTTGGGGAGAGAGCCTTAGCTAGGGTTAGGGTTCGGTCCAGGGACGTCGCCAGGGCCGAAGCGGCTCCGGTCTCGTGATCTCCCTCGAGGGCTGAAGTGAGGGCCCATGCAGCAAGGCGGCTCAAGTGCAGGCTTAGGGTTCGAGGCCGGCTTAGGTGTCGGTGGAGGGTCCCTGTTCGGTGTCGGGTTAGGGTTAGGGTTAGGTCCCAGGAGGCTCGGGGCGCCGAACCCACGGCAGGGCAGTGGTCTCCCCGAAGGGCTGAGTTGAGGACACAAGGGACGGTGCCGGTCAGGATCCGGCTTTGGCTGCCAGGGCCACAGACGCCGATCGGCCCCCGTTCGAGGAGGCCTCCGGAATCCTCTCGCTCAGCAGCAGCCAGGCGGGGAAACCACATGGTGAGCTTCCAGGTTCCATGCCGAGTCAGCCTGCACCGCTGCCGGACCCCAGGCGCGTGGTGTTGTCAGACGTTGGCATTGGGTCCCCATGGGGAGGGAGCCTTAGCTAGGGTTAGGGTTCGGCCCAGGGACGTCGCCAGGGCTGAATCGACTCCAGTCTCGTGATCTCCCTCGAGGGCTGAAGTGAGGGCCCATGCCCGAAGGCGGCTCACTTGCAGGGTTAGGGTTCGAGGCAGGCTTAGGTTGCGGTGGAGGGTCCCGGTTCGGGGTACGGTTAGGGTTAGGGTTAGGTCCCAGGAGGCTCCAGGCGCCGAACCCACAGCAGGGCCGTGGTCTCCCCGAAGGGCTGAGTTGAGGGCACAAGGGACCGTGCCGGTCAGGATCCGTCTTTGGCTGCCAAGGCCACACACGTGATTGGGCCCCTGGTCGAGGAGGCCTCCGGAATCCTCTCGGCAGCTGCAGCCGGGCCTGGGATTCGGCATGGTGAGCTTCCAGGTTCCATGCCGAGTCAGCCTGCACCTCTTCCGGACGCCAGGCGCGTGGTGTTGTCCGACGTTGCCATTGGGTCCTCTTGGGGAGAGAGCCTTAGCTAGGGTTAGGGTTCGGTCCAGGGACGTCGCCAGGGCCGAAGCGGCTCCGGTCTCGTGATCTCCCTCGAGGGCTGAAGTGAGGGCCCATGCAGCAAGGCGGCTCAAGTGCAGGCTTAGGGTTCGAGGCCGGCTTAGGTGTCGGTGGAGGGTCCCCGTTCGGTGTCGGGTTAGGGTTAGGGTTAGGGTTAGGTCCCAGGAGGCTCGGGGCGCCGAACCCACCGCAGGGCAGTGGTCTCCCCGAAGGGCTGAGTTGAGGACACAAGGGACGGTGCCGGTCAGGATCCGGCTTTGGCTGCCAGGGCCACAGACGTCGATCGGCCCCCGTTCGAGGAGGCCTCCGGAATCCTCTCGCTCAGCTGCAGCCAGGCGGGGAAACCACATGGTGAGCTTCCAGGTTCCATGCCGAGTCAGCCTGCACCGCTGCCGGACCCCAGGCGCGTGGTGTTGTCAGACGTTGGCATTGGGTCCCCATGGGGAGGGAGCCTTAGCTAGGGTTAGGGTTCGGCCCAGGGACGTCGCCAGGGCTGAATCGACTCCAGTCTCGTGATCTCCCTCGAGGGCTGAAGTGAGGGCCCATGCCCGAAGGCGGCTCACTTGCAGGGTTAGGGTTCGAGGCAGGCTTAGGTTGCGGTGGAGGGTCCCGGTTCGGGGTACGGTTAGGGTTAGGGTTAGGTCCCAGGAGGCTCCAGGCGCCGAACCCACAGCAGGGCCGTGGTCTCCCCGAAGGGCTGAGTTGAGGGCACAAGGGACCGTGCCGGTCAGGATCCGTCTTTGGCTGCCAAGGCCACACACGTGATTGGGCCCCTGGTCGAGGAGGCCTCCGGAATCCTCTCGGCAGCTGCAGCCGGGCCTGGGATTCGGCATGGTGAGCTTCCAGGTTCCATGCCGAGTCAGCCTGCACCTCTTCCGGACGCCAGGCGCGTGGTGTTGTCCGACGTTGCCATTGGGTCCTCTTGGGGAGAGAGCCTTAGCTAGGGTTAGGGTTCGGTCCAGGGATGTCGCCAGGGCCGAAGCGACTCCGGTCTCGTGATCTCCCTCGAGGGCTGAAGTGAGGGCCCATGCAGCAAGGCGGCTCAAGTGCAGGCTTAGGGTTCGAGGCCGGCTTAGGTGTCGGTGGAGGGTCCCCGTTCGGTGTCGGGTTAGGGTTAGGGTTAGGTCCCAGGAGGCTCGGGGCGCCGAACCCACGGCAGGGCAGTGGTCTCCCCGAAGGGCTGAGTTGAGGACACAAGGGACGGTGCCGGTCAGGATCCGGCTTTGGCTGCCAGGGCCACAGACGTCGATCGGCCCCCGTTCGAGGAGGCCTCCGGAATCCTCTCGCTCAGCTGCAGCCAGGCGGGGAAACCACATGGTGAGCTTCCAGGTTCCATGCCGAGTCAGCCTGCACCGCTGCCGGACCCCAGGCGCGTGGTGTTGTCAGACGTTGGCATTGGGTCCCCATGGGGAGGGAGCCTTAGCTAGGGTTAGGGTTCGGCCCAGGGACGTCGCCAGGGCTGAATCGACTCCAGTCTCGTGATCTCCCTCGAGGGCTGAAGTGAGGGCCCATGCCCGAAGGCGGCTCACTTGCAGGGTTAGGGTTCGAGGCAGGCTTAGGTTGCGGTGGAGGGTCCCGGTTCGGGGTACGGTTAGGGTTAGGGTTAGGTCCCAGGAGGCTCCAGGCGCCGAACCCACAGCAGGGCCGTGGTCTCCCCGAAGGGCTGAGTTGAGGGCACAAGGGACCGTGCCGGTCAGGATCCGTCTTTGGCTGCCAAGGCCACACACGTGATTGGGCCCCTGGTCGAGGAGGCCTCCGGAATCCTCTCGGCAGCTGCAGCCGGGCCTGGGATTCGGCATGGTGAGCTTCCAGGTTCCATGCCGAGTCAGCCTGCACCTCTTCCGGACGCCAGGCGCGTGTTGTTGTCCGACGTTGCCATTGGGTCCTCTTGGGGAGAGAGCCTTAGCTAGGGTTAGGGTTCGGTCCAGGGACGACGCCAGGGCCAAAGCGGCTCCGGTCTCGTGATCTCCCTCGAGGGCTGAAGTGAGGGCCCATGCAGCAATGCGGCTCAAGTGCAGGCTTAGGGTTCGAGGCCGGCTTAGGTGTCGGTGGAGGGTCCCCGTTCGGTGTCGGGTAGGGTTATCGTTAGGTCCCAGGAGGTTCGGGGCGCCGAACCCACCGCAGGGCAGTGGTCTCCCCAAAGGGCTGAGTTGAGGACACAAGGGACGGTGCCGGTCAGGATCCGGCTTTGGCTGCCAGGGCCACAGACGTCGATCGGCCCCCGTTCGAGGAGGCCTCCGGAATCCTCTCGCTCAGCTGCAGCCAGGCGGGGAAACCACATGGTGAGCTTCCAGGTTCCATGCCGAGTCAGCCTGCACCGCTGCCGGACCTCAGGCGCGTGGTGTTGTCAGACGTTGGCATTGGGTCCCCATGGGGAGGGAGCCTTAGCTAGGGTTAGGGTTCGGCCCAGGGACGTCGCCAGGGCTGAATCGACTCCAGTCTCGTGATCTCCCTCGAGGGCTGAAGTGAGGGCCCATGCCCGAAGGCGGCTCACTTGCAGGGTTAGGGTTCGAGGCAGGCTTAGGTTGCGGTGGAGGGTCCCGGTTCGGGGTACGGTTAGGGTTAGGGTTAGGTCCCAGGAGGCTCCAGGCGCCGAACCCACAGCAGGGCCGTGGTCTCCCCGAAGGGCTGAGTTGAGGGCACAAGGGACCGTGCCGGTCAGGATCCGTCTTTGGCTGCCAAGGCCACACACGTGATTGGGCCCCTGGTCGAGGAGGCCTCCGGAATCCTCTCGGCAGCTGCAGCCGGGCCTGGGATTCGGCATGGTGAGCTTCCAGGTTCCATGCCGAGTCAGCCTGCACCTCTTCCGGACGCCAGGCGCGTGGTGTTGTCCGACGTTGCCATTGGGTCATCTTGGGGAGAGAGCCTTAGCTAGGGTTAGGGTTCGGTCCAGCGACGTCGCCAGGGCCGAAGCGGCTCCGGTCTCGTGATCTCCCTCGAGGGCTGAAGTGAGGGCCCATGCAGCAAGGCGGCTCAAGTGCAGGCTTAGGGTTCGAGGCCGGCTTAGGTGTCGGTGGAGGGTCCCCGTTCGGTGTCGGGTTAGGGTTAGGGTTAGGGTTAGGTCCCAGGAGGCTCGGGGCGCCGAACCCACCGCAGGGCAGTGGTCTCCCCGAAGGGCTGAGTTGAGGACACAAGGGACGGTGCCGGTCAGGATCCGGCTTTGGCTGCCAGGGCCACAGACGTCGATCGGCCCCCGTTCGAGGAGGCCTCCGGAATCCTCTCGCTCAGCTGCAGCCAGGCGGGGAAACCACATGGTGAGCTTCCAGGTTCCATGCCGAGTCAGCCTGCACCGCTGCCGGACCCCAGGCGCGTGGTGTTGTCAGACGTTGGCATTGGGTCCCCATGGGGAGGGAGCCTTAGCTAGGGTTAGGGTTCGGCCCAGGGACGTCGCCAGGGCTGAATCGACTCCAGTCTCGTGATCTCCCTCGAGGGCTGAAGTGAGGGCCCATGCCCGAAGGCGGCTCACTTGCAGGGTTAGGGTTCGAGGCAGGCTTAGGTTGCGGTGGAGGGTCCCGGTTCGGGGTACGGTTAGGGTTAGGGTTAGGTCCCAGGAGGCTCCAGGCGCCGAACCCACAGCAGGGCCGTGGTCTCCCCGAAGGGCTGAGTTGAGGGCACAAGGGACCGTGCCGGTCAGGATCCGTCTTTGGCTGCCAAGGCCACACACGTGATTGGGCCCCTGCTCGAGGAGGCCTCCGGAATCCTCTCGGCAGCTGCAGCCGGGCCTGGGATTCGGCATGGTGAGCTTCCAGGTTCCATGCCGAGTCAGCCTGCACCTCTTCCGGACGCCAGGCGCGTGGTGTTGTCCGACGTTGCCATTGGGTCATCTTGGGGAGAGAGCCTTAGCTAGGGTTAGGGTTCGGTCCAGCGACGTCGCCAGGGCCGAAGCGGCTCCGGTCTCGTGATCTCCCTCGAGGGCTGAAGTGAGGGCCCATGCAGCAAGGCGGCTCAAGTGCAGGCTTAGGGTTCGAGGCCGGCTTAGGTGTCGGTGGAGGGTCCCCGTTCGGTGTCGGGTTAGGGTTAGGGTTAGGGTTAGGTCCCAGGAGGCTCGGGGCGCCGAACCCACCGCAGGGCAGTGGTCTCCCCGAAGGGCTGAGTTGAGGACACAAGGGACGGTGCCGGTCAGGATCCGGCTTTGGCTGCCAGGGCCACAGACGTCGATCGGCCCCCGTTCGAGGAGGCCTCCGGAATCCTCTCGCTCAGCTGCAGCCAGGCGGGGAAACCACATGGTGAGCTTCCAGGTTCCATGCCGAGTCAGCCTGCACCGCTGCCGGACCCCAGGCGCGTGGTGTTGTCAGACGTTGGCATTGGGTCCCCATGGGGAGGGAGCCTTAGCTAGGGTTAGGGTTCGGCCCAGGGACGTCGCCAGGGCTGAATCGACTCCAGTCTCGTGATCTCCCTCGAGGGCTGAAGTGAGGGCCCATGCCCGAAGGCGGCTCACTTGCAGGGTTAGGGTTCGAGGCAGGCTTAGGTTGCGGTGGAGGGTCCCGGTTCGGGGTACGGTTAGGGTTAGGGTTAGGTCCCAGGAGGCTCCAGGCGCCGAACCCACAGCAGGGCCGTGGTCTCCCCGAAGGGCTGAGTTGAGGGCACAAGGGACCGTGCCGGTCAGGATCCGTCTTTGGCTGCCAAGGCCACACACGTGATTGGGCCCCTGGTCGAGGAGGCCTCCGGAATCCTCTCGGCAGCTGCAGCCGGGCCTGGGATTAGGCATGGTGAGCTTCCAGGTTCCATGCCGAGTCAGCCTGCACCTCTTCCGGACGCCAGGCGCGTGGTGTTGTCCGACGTTGCCATTGGGTCCTCTTGGGGAGAGAGCCTTAGCTAGGGTTAGGGTTCGGTCCAGGGACGTCGCCAGGGCCGAAGCGGCTCCGGTCTCGTGATCTCCCTCGAGGGCTGAAGTGAGGGCCCATGCAGCAAGGCGGCTCAAGTGCAGGCTTAGGGTTCGAGGCCGGCTTAGGTGTCGGTGGAGGGTCCCTGTTCGGTGTCGGGTTAGGGTTAGGGTTAGGTCCCAGGAGGCTCGGGGCGCCGAACCCACGGCAGGGCAGTGGTCTCCCCGAAGGGCTGAGTTGAGGACACAAGGGACGGTGCCGGTCAGGATCCGGCTTTGGCTGCCAGGGCCACAGACGCCGATCGGCCCCCGTTCGAGGAGGCCTCCGGAATCCTCTCGCTCAGCAGCAGCCAGGCGGGGAAACCACATGGTGAGCTTCCAGGTTCCATGCCGAGTCAGCCTGCACCGCTGCCGGACCCCAGGCGCGTGGTGTTGTCAGACGTTGGCATTGGGTCCCCATGGGGAGGGAGCCTTAGCTAGGGTTAGGGTTCGGCCCAGGGACGTCGCCAGGGCTGAATCGACTCCAGTCTCGTGATCTCCCTCGAGGGCTGAAGTGAGGGCCCATGCCCGAAGGCGGCTCACTTGCAGGGTTAGGGTTCGAGGCAGGCTTAGGTTGCGGTGGAGGGTCCCGGTTCGGGGTACGGTTAGGGTTAGGGTTAGGTCCCAGGAGGCTCCAGGCGCCGAACCCACAGCAGGGCCGTGGTCTCCCCGAAGGGCTGAGTTGAGGGCACAAGGGACCGTGCCGGTCAGGATCCGTCTTTGGCTGCCAAGGCCACACACGTGATTGGGCCCCTGGTCGAGGAGGCCTCCGGAATCCTCTCGGCAGCTGCAGCCGGGCCTGGGATTCGGCATGGTGAGCTTCCAGGTTCCATGCCGAGTCAGCCTGCACCTCTTCCGGACGCCAGGCGCGTGGTGTTGTCCGACGTTGCCATTGGGTCCTCTTGGGGAGAGAGCCTTAGCTAGGGTTAGGGTTCGGTCCAGGGACGTCGCCAGGGCCGAAGCGGCTCCGGTCTCGTGATCTCCCTCGAGGGCTGAAGTGAGGGCCCATGCAGCAAGGCGGCTCAAGTGCAGGCTTAGGGTTCGAGGCCGGCTTAGGTGTCGGTGGAGGGTCCCCGTTCGGTGTCGGGTTAGGGTTAGGGTTAGGGTTAGGTCCCAGGAGGCTCGGGGCGCCGAACCCACCGCAGGGCAGTGGTCTCCCCGAAGGGCTGAGTTGAGGACACAAGGGACGGTGCCGGTCAGGATCCGGCTTTGGCTGCCAGGGCCACAGACGTCGATCGGCCCCCGTTCGAGGAGGCCTCCGGAATCCTCTCGCTCAGCTGCAGCCAGGCGGGGAAACCACATGGTGAGCTTCCAGGTTCCATGCCGAGTCAGCCTGCACCGCTGCCGGACCCCAGGCGCGTGGTGTTGTCAGACGTTGGCATTGGGTCCCCATGGGGAGGGAGCCTTAGCTAGGGTTAGGGTTCGGCCCAGGGACGTCGCCAGGGCTGAATCGACTCCAGTCTCGTGATCTCCCTCGAGGGCTGAAGTGAGGGCCCATGCCCGAAGGCGGCTCACTTGCAGGGTTAGGGTTCGAGGCAGGCTTAGGTTGCGGTGGAGGGTCCCGGTTCGGGGTACGGTTAGGGTTAGGGTTAGGTCCCAGGAGGCTCCAGGCGCCGAACCCACAGCAGGGCCGTGGTCTCCCCGAAGGGCTGAGTTGAGGGCACAAGGGACCGTGCCGGTCAGGATCCGTCTTTGGCTGCCAAGGCCACACACGTGATTGGGCCCCTGGTCGAGGAGGCCTCCGGAATCCTCTCGGCAGCTGCAGCCGGGCCTGGGATTCGGCATGGTGAGCTTCCAGGTTCCATGCCGAGTCAGCCTGCACCTCTTCCGGACGCCAGGCGCGTGGTGTTGTCCGACGTTGCCATTGGGTCCTCTTGGGGAGAGAGCCTTAGCTAGGGTTAGGGTTCGGTCCAGGGATGTCGCCAGGGCCGAAGCGACTCCGGTCTCGTGATCTCCCTCGAGGGCTGAAGTGAGGGCCCATGCAGCAAGGCGGCTCAAGTGCAGGCTTAGGGTTCGAGGCCGGCTTAGGTGTCGGTGGAGGGTCCCCGTTCGGTGTCGGGTTAGGGTTAGGGTTAGGTCCCAGGAGGCTCGGGGCGCCGAACCCACGGCAGGGCAGTGGTCTCCCCGAAGGGCTGAGTTGAGGACACAAGGGACGGTGCCGGTCAGGATCCGGCTTTGGCTGCCAGGGCCACAGACGTCGATCGGCCCCCGTTCGAGGAGGCCTCCGGAATCCTCTCGCTCAGCTGCAGCCAGGCGGGGAAACCACATGGTGAGCTTCCAGGTTCCATGCCGAGTCAGCCTGCACCGCTGCCGGACCCCAGGCGCGTGGTGTTGTCAGACGTTGGCATTGGGTCCCCATGGGGAGGGAGCCTTAGCTAGGGTTAGGGTTCGGCCCAGGGACGTCGCCAGGGCTGAATCGACTCCAGTCTCGTGATCTCCCTCGAGGGCTGAAGTGAGGGCCCATGCCCGAAGGCGGCTCACTTGCAGGGTTAGGGTTCGAGGCAGGCTTAGGTTGCGGTGGAGGGTCCCGGTTCGGGGTACGGTTAGGGTTAGGGTTAGGTCCCAGGAGGCTCCAGGCGCCGAACCCACAGCAGGGCCGTGGTCTCCCCGAAGGGCTGAGTTGAGGGCACAAGGGACCGTGTCGGTCAGGATCCGTCTTTGGCTGCCAAGGCCACACACGTGATTGGGCCCCTGGTCGAGGAGGCCTCCGGAATCCTCTCGGCAGCTGCAGCCGGGCCTGGGATTCGGCATGGTGAGCTTCCAGGTTCCATGCCGAGTCAGCCTGCACCTCTTCCGGACGCCAGGCGCGTGTTGTTGTCCGACGTTGCCATTGGGTCCTCTTGGGGAGAGAGCCTTAGCTAGGGTTAGGGTTCGGTCCAGGGACGACGCCAGGGCCAAAGCGGCTCCGGTCTCGTGATCTCCCTCGAGGGCTGAAGTGAGGGCCCATGCAGCAATGCGGCTCAAGTGCAGGCTTAGGGTTCGAGGCCGGCTTAGGTGTCGGTGGAGGGTCCCCGTTCGGTGTCGGGTAGGGTTATCGTTAGGTCCCAGGAGGTTCGGGGCGCCGAACCCACCGCAGGGCAGTGGTCTCCCCAAAGGGCTGAGTTGAGGACACAAGGGACGGTGCCGGTCAGGATCCGGCTTTGGCTGCCAGGGCCACAGACGTCGATCGGCCCCCGTTCGAGGAGGCCTCCGGAATCCTCTCGCTCAGCTGCAGCCAGGCGGGGAAACCACATGGTGAGCTTCCAGGTTCCATGCCGAGTCAGCCTGCACCGCTGCCGGACCTCAGGCGCGTGGTGTTGTCAGACGTTGGCATTGGGTCCCCATGGGGAGGGAGCCTTAGCTAGGGTTAGGGTTCGGCCCAGGGACGTCGCCAGGGCTGAATCGACTCCAGTCTCGTGATCTCCCTCGAGGGCTGAAGTGAGGGCCCATGCCCGAAGGCGGCTCACTTGCAGGGTTAGGGTTCGAGGCAGGCTTAGGTTGCGGTGGAGGGTCCCGGTTCGGGGTACGGTTAGGGTTAGGGTTAGGTCCCAGGAGGCTCCAGGCGCCGAACCCACAGCAGGGCCGTGGTCTCCCCGAAGGGCTGAGTTGAGGGCACAAGGGACCGTGCCGGTCAGGATCCGTCTTTGGCTGCCAAGGCCACACACGTGATTGGGCCCCTGGTCGAGGAGGCCTCCGGAATCCTCTCGGCAGCTGCAGCCGGGCCTGGGATTCGGCATGGTGAGCTTCCAGGTTCCATGCCGAGTCAGCCTGCACCTCTTCCGGACGCCAGGCGCGTGGTGTTGTCCGACGTTGCCATTGGGTCATCTTGGGGAGAGAGCCTTAGCTAGGGTTAGGGTTCGGTCCAGCGACGTCGCCAGGGCCGAAGCGGCTCCGGTCTCGTGATCTCCCTCGAGGGCTGAAGTGAGGGCCCATGCAGCAAGGCGGCTCAAGTGCAGGCTTAGGGTTCGAGGCCGGCTTAGGTGTCGGTGGAGGGTCCCCGTTCGGTGTCGGGTTAGGGTTAGGGTTAGGGTTAGGTCCCAGGAGGCTCGGGGCGCCGAACCCACCGCAGGGCAGTGGTCTCCCCGAAGGGCTGAGTTGAGGACACAAGGGACGGTGCCGGTCAGGATCCGGCTTTGGCTGCCAGGGCCACAGACGTCGATCGGCCCCCGTTCGAGGAGGCCTCCGGAATCCTCTCGCTCAGCTGCAGCCAGGCGGGGAAACCACATGGTGAGCTTCCAGGTTCCATGCCGAGTCAGCCTGCACCGCTGCCGGACCCCAGGCGCGTGGTGTTGTCAGACGTTGGCATTGGGTCCCCATGGGGAGGGAGCCTTAGCTAGGGTTAGGGTTCGGCCCAGGGACGTCGCCAGGGCTGAATCGACTCCAGTCTCGTGATCTCCCTCGAGGGCTGAAGTGAGGGCCCATGCCCGAAGGCGGCTCACTTGCAGGGTTAGGGTTCGAGGCAGGCTTAGGTTGCGGTGGAGGGTCCCGGTTCGGGGTACGGTTAGGGTTAGGGTTAGGTCCCAGGAGGCTCCAGGCGCCGAACCCACAGCAGGGCCGTGGTCTCCCCGAAGGGCTGAGTTGAGGGCACAAGGGACCGTGCCGGTCAGGATCCGTCTTTGGCTGCCAAGGCCACACACGTGATTGGGCCCCTGGTCGAGGAGGCCTCCGGAATCCTCTCGGCAGCTGCAGCCGGGCCTGGGATTCGGCATGGTGAGCTTCCAGGTTCCATGCCGAGTCAGCCTGCACCTCTTCCGGACGCCAGGCGCGTGGTGTTGTCCGACGTTGCCATTGGGTCATCTTGGGGAGAGAGCCTTAGCTAGGGTTAGGGTTCGGTCCAGCGACGTCGCCAGGGCCGAAGCGGCTCCGGTCTCGTGATCTCCCTCGAGGGCTGAAGTGAGGGCCCATGCAGCAAGGCGGCTCAAGTGCAGGCTTAGGGTTCGAGGCCGGCTTAGGTGTCGGTGGAGGGTCCCCGTTCGGTGTCGGGTTAGGGTTAGGGTTAGGGTTAGGTCCCAGGAGGCTCGGGGCGCCGAACCCACCGCAGGGCAGTGGTCTCCCCGAAGGGCTGAGTTGAGGACACAAGGGACGGTGCCGGTCAGGATCCGGCTTTGGCTGCCAGGGCCACAGACGTCGATCGGCCCCCGTTCGAGGAGGCCTCCGGAATCCTCTCGCTCAGCTGCAGCCAGGCGGGGAAACCACATGGTGAGCTTCCAGGTTCCATGCCGAGTCAGCCTGCACCGCTGCCGGACCCCAGGCGCGTGGTGTTGTCAGACGTTGGCATTGGGTCCCCATGGGGAGGGAGCCTTAGCTAGGGTTAGGGTTCGGCCCAGGGACGTCGCCAGGGCTGAATCGACTCCAGTCTCGTGATCTCCCTCGAGGGCTGAAGTGAGGGCCCATGCCCGAAGGCGGCTCACTTGCAGGGTTAGGGTTCGAGGCAGGCTTAGGTTGCGGTGGAGGGTCCCGGTTCGGGGTACGGTTAGGGTTAGGGTTAGGTCCCAGGAGGCTCCAGGCGCCGAACCCACAGCAGGGCCGTGGTCTCCCCGAAGGGCTGAGTTGAGGGCACAAGGGACCGTGCCGGTCAGGATCCGTCTTTGGCTGCCAAGGCCACACACGTGATTGGGCCCCTGGTCGAGGAGGCCTCCGGAATCCTCTCGGCAGCTGCAGCCGGGCCTGGGATTAGGCATGGTGAGCTTCCAGGTTCCATGCCGAGTCAGCCTGCACCTCTTCCGGACGCCAGGCGCGTGGTGTTGTCCGACGTTGCCATTGGGTCCTCTTGGGGAGAGAGCCTTAGCTAGGGTTAGGGTTCGGTCCAGGGACGTCGCCAGGGCCGAAGCGGCTCCGGTCTCGTGATCTCCCTCGAGGGCTGAAGTGAGGGCCCATGCAGCAAGGCGGCTCAAGTGCAGGCTTAGGGTTCGAGGCCGGCTTAGGTGTCGGTGGAGGGTCCCTGTTCGGTGTCGGGTTAGGGTTAGGGTTAGGTCCCAGGAGGCTCGGGGCGCCGAACCCACGGCAGGGCAGTGGTCTCCCCGAAGGGCTGAGTTGAGGACACAAGGGACGGTGCCGGTCAGGATCCGGCTTTGGCTGCCAGGGCCACAGACGCCGATCGGCCCCCGTTCGAGGAGGCCTCCGGAATCCTCTCGCTCAGCAGCAGCCAGGCGGGGAAACCACATGGTGAGCTACCAGGTTCCATGCCGAGTCAGCCTGCACCGCTGCCGGACCCCAGGCGCTTGGTGTTGTCAGACGTTGGCATTGGGTCCCCATGGGGAGGGAGCCTTAGCTAGGGTTAGGGTTCGGCCCAGGGACGTCGCCAGGGCTGAATCGACTCCAGTCTCGTGATCTCCCTCGAGGGCTGAAGTGAGGGCCCATGCAGCAAGGCGGCTCAAGTGCAGGCTTAGGGTTCGAGGCCGGCTTAGGTGTCGGTGGAGGGTCCCCGTTCGGTGTCGGGTTAGGGTTAGGGTTAGGGTTAGGTCCCAGGAGGCTCGGGGCGCCGAACCCACCGCAGGGCAGTGGTCTCCCCGAAGGGCTGAGTTGAGGACACAAGGGACGGTGCCGGTCAGGATCCGGCTTTGGCTGCCAGGGCCACAGACGTCGATCGGCCCCCGTTCGAGGAGGCCTCCGGAATCCTCTCGCTCAGCTGCAGCCAGGCGGGGAAACCACATGGTGAGCTTCCAGGTTCCATGCCGAGTCAGCCTGCACCGCTGCCGGACCCCAGGCGCGTGGTGTTGTCAGACGTTGGCATTGGGTCCCCATGGGGAGGGAGCCTTAGCTAGGGTTAGGGTTCGGCCCAGGGACGTCGCCAGGGCTGAATCGACTCCAGTCTCGTGATCTCCCTCGAGGGCTGAAGTGAGGGCCCATGCCCGAAGGCGGCTCACTTGCAGGGTTAGGGTTCGAGGCAGGCTTAGGTTGCGGTGGAGGGTCCCGGTTCGGGGTACGGTTAGGGTTAGGGTTAGGTCCCAGGAGGCTCCAGGCGCCGAACCCACAGCAGGGCCGTGGTCTCCCCGAAGGGCTGAGTTGAGGGCACAAGGGACCGTGCCGGTCAGGATCCGTCTTTGGCTGCCAAGGCCACACACGTGATTGGGCCCCTGGTCGAGGAGGCCTCCGGAATCCTCTCGGCAGCTGCAGCCGGGCCTGGGATTCGGCATGGTGAGCTTCCAGGTTCCATGCCGAGTCAGCCTGCACCTCTTCCGGACGCCAGGCGCGTGGTGTTGTCCGACGTTGCCATTGGGTCATCTTGGGGAGAGAGCCTTAGCTAGGGTTAGGGTTCGGTCCAGCGACGTCGCCAGGGCCGAAGCGGCTCCGGTCTCGTGATCTCCCTCGAGGGCTGAAGTGAGGGCCCATGCAGCAAGGCGGCTCAAGTGCAGGCTTAGGGTTCGAGGCCGGCTTAGGTGTCGGTGGAGGGTCCCCGTTCGGTGTCGGGTTAGGGTTAGGGTTAGGGTTAGGTCCCAGGAGGCTCGGGGCGCCGAACCCACCGCAGGGCAGTGGTCTCCCCGAAGGGCTGAGTTGAGGACACAAGGGACGGTGCCGGTCAGGATCCGGCTTTGGCTGCCAGGGCCACAGACGTCGATCGGCCCCCGTTCGAGGAGGCCTCCGGAATCCTCTCGCTCAGCTGCAGCCAGGCGGGGAAACCACATGGTGAGCTTCCAGGTTCCATGCCGAGTCAGCCTGCACCGCTGCCGGACCCCAGGCGCGTGGTGTTGTCAGACGTTGGCATTGGGTCCCCATGGGGAGGGAGCCTTAGCTAGGGTTAGGGTTCGGCCCAGGGACGTCGCCAGGGCTGAATCGACTCCAGTCTCGTGATCTCCCTCGAGGGCTGAAGTGAGGGCCCATGCCCGAAGGCGGCTCACTTGCAGGGTTAGGGTTCGAGGCAGGCTTAGGTTGCGGTGGAGGGTCCCGGTTCGGGGTACGGTTAGGGTTAGGGTTAGGTCCCAGGAGGCTCCAGGCGCCGAACCCACAGCAGGGCCGTGGTCTCCCCGAAGGGCTGAGTTGAGGGCACAAGGGACCGTGCCGGTCAGGATCCGTCTTTGGCTGCCAAGGCCACACACGTGATTGGGCCCCTGGTCGAGGAGGCCTCCGGAATCCTCTCGGCAGCTGCAGCCGGGCCTGGGATTAGGCATGGTGAGCTTCCAGGTTCCATGCCGAGTCAGCCTGCACCTCTTCCGGACGCCAGGCGCGTGGTGTTGTCCGACGTTGCCATTGGGTCCTCTTGGGGAGAGAGCCTTAGCTAGGGTTAGGGTTCGGTCCAGGGACGTCGCCAGGGCCGAAGCGGCTCCGGTCTCGTGATCTCCCTCGAGGGCTGAAGTGAGGGCCCATGCAGCAAGGCGGCTCAAGTGCAGGCTTAGGGTTCGAGGCCGGCTTAGGTGTCGGTGGAGGGTCCCTGTTCGGTGTCGGGTTAGGGTTAGGGTTAGGTCCCAGGAGGCTCGGGGCGCCGAACCCACGGCAGGGCAGTGGTCTCCCCGAAGGGCTGAGTTGAGGACACAAGGGACGGTGCCGGTCAGGATCCGGCTTTGGCTGCCAGGGCCACAGACGCCGATCGGCCCCCGTTCGAGGAGGCCTCCGGAATCCTCTCGCTCAGCAGCAGCCAGGCGGGGAAACCACATGGTGAGCTTCCAGGTTCCATGCCGAGTCAGCCTGCACCGCTGCCGGACCCCAGGCGCTTGGTGTTGTCAGACGTTGGCATTGGGTCCCCATGGGGAGGGAGCCTTAGCTAGGGTTAGGGTTCGGCCCAGGGACGTCGCCAGGGCTGAATCGACTCCAGTCTCGTGATCTCCCTCGAGGGCTGAAGTGAGGGCCCATGCCCGAAGGCGGCTCACTTGCAGGGTTAGGGTTCGAGGCAGGCTTAGGTTGCGGTGGAGGGTCCCGGTTCGGGGTACGGTTAGGGTTAGGGTTAGGTCCCAGGAGGCTCCAGGCGCCGAACCCACAGCAGGGCCGTGGTCTCCCCGAAGGGCTGAGTTGAGGGCACAAGGGACCGTGCCGGTCAGGATCCGTCTTTGGCTGCCAAGGCCACACACGTGATTGGGCCCCTGGTCGAGGAGGCCTCCGGAATCCTCTCGGCAGCTGCAGCCGGGCCTGGGATTCGGCATGGTGAGCTTCCAGGTTCCATGCCGAGTCAGCCTGCACCTCTTCCGGACGCCAGGCGCGTGGTGTTGTCCGACGTTGCCATTGGGTCATCTTGGGGAGAGAGCCTTAGCTAGGGTTAGGGTTCGGTCCAGCGACGTCGCCAGGGCCGAAGCGGCTCCGGTCTCGTGATCTCCCTCGAGGGCTGAAGTGAGGGCCCATGCAGCAAGGCGGCTCAAGTGCAGGCTTAGGGTTCGAGGCCGGCTTAGGTGTCGGTGGAGGGTCCCCGTTCGGTGTCGGGTTAGGGTTAGGGTTAGGGTTAGGTCCCAGGAGGCTCGGGGCGCCGAACCCACCGCAGGGCAGTGGTCTCCCCGAAGGGCTGAGTTGAGGACACAAGGGACGGTGCCGGTCAGGATCCGGCTTTGGCTGCCAGGGCCACAGACGTCGATCGGCCCCCGTTCGAGGAGGCCTCCGGAATCCTCTCGCTCAGCTGCAGCCAGGCGGGGAAACCACATGGTGAGCTTCCAGGTTCCATGCCGAGTCAGCCTGCACCGCTGCCGGACCCCAGGCGCGTGGTGTTGTCAGACGTTGGCATTGGGTCCCCATGGGGAGGGAGCCTTAGCTAGGGTTAGGGTTCGGCCCAGGGACGTCGCCAGGGCTGAATCGACTCCAGTCTCGTGATCTCCCTCGAGGGCTGAAGTGAGGGCCCATGCCCGAAGGCGGCTCACTTGCAGGGTTAGGGTTCGAGGCAGGCTTAGGTTGCGGTGGAGGGTCCCGGTTCGGGGTACGGTTAGGGTTAGGGTTAGGTCCCAGGAGGCTCCAGGCGCCGAACCCACAGCAGGGCCGTGGTCTCCCCGAAGGGCTGAGTTGAGGGCACAAGGGACCGTGCCGGTCAGGATCCGTCTTTGGCTGCCAAGGCCACACACGTGATTGGGCCCCTGGTCGAGGAGGCCTCCGGAATCCTCTCGGCAGCTGCAGCCGGGCCTGGGATTCGGCATGGTGAGCTTCCAGGTTCCATGCCGAGTCAGCCTGCACCTCTTCCGGACGCCAGGCGCGTGGTGTTGTCCGACGTTGCCATTGGGTCATCTTGGGGAGAGAGCCTTAGCTAGGGTTAGGGTTCGGTCCAGCGACGTCGCCAGGGCCGAAGCGGCTCCGGTCTCGTGATCTCCCTCGAGGGCTGAAGTGAGGGCCCATGCAGCAAGGCGGCTCAAGTGCAGGCTTAGGGTTCGAGGCCGGCTTAGGTGTCGGTGGAGGGTCCCCGTTCGGTGTCGGGTTAGGGTTAGGGTTAGGGTTAGGTCCCAGGAGGCTCGGGGCGCCGAACCCACCGCAGGGCAGTGGTCTCCCCGAAGGGCTGAGTTGAGGACACAAGGGACGGTGCCGGTCAGGATCCGGCTTTGGCTGCCAGGGCCACAGACGTCGATCGGCCCCCGTTCGAGGAGGCCTCCGGAATCCTCTCGCTCAGCTGCAGCCAGGCGGGGAAACCACATGGTGAGCTTCCAGGTTCCATGCCGAGTCAGCCTGCACCGCTGCCGGACCCCAGGCGCGTGGTGTTGTCAGACGTTGGCATTGGGTCCCCATGGGGAGGGAGCCTTAGCTAGGGTTAGGGTTCGGCCCAGGGACGTCGCCAGGGCTGAATCGACTCCAGTCTCGTGATCTCCCTCGAGGGCTGAAGTGAGGGCCCATGCCCGAAGGCGGCTCACTTGCAGGGTTAGGGTTCGAGGCAGGCTTAGGTTGCGGTGGAGGGTCCCGGTTCGGGGTACGGTTAGGGTTAGGGTTAGGTCCCAGGAGGCTCCAGGCGCCGAACCCACAGCAGGGCCGTGGTCTCCCCGAAGGGCTGAGTTGAGGGCACAAGGGACCGTGCCGGTCAGGATCCGTCTTTGGCTGCCAAGGCCACACACGTGATTGGGCCCCTGGTCGAGGAGGCCTCCGGAATCCTCTCGGCAGCTGCAGCCGGGCCTGGGATTCGGCATGGTGAGCTTCCAGGTTCCATGCCGAGTCAGCCTGCACCTCTTCCGGACGCCAGGCGCGTGGTGTTGTCCGACGTTGCCATTGGGTCATCTTGGGGAGAGAGCCTTAGCTAGGGTTAGGGTTCGGTCCAGCGACGTCGCCAGGGCCGAAGCGGCTCCGGTCTCGTGATCTCCCTCGAGGGCTGAAGTGAGGGCCCATGCAGCAAGGCGGCTCAAGTGCAGGCTTAGGGTTCGAGGCCGGCTTAGGTGTCGGTGGAGGGTCCCCGTTCGGTGTCGGGTTAGGGTTAGGGTTAGGGTTAGGTCCCAGGAGGCTCGGGGCGCCGAACCCACCGCAGGGCAGTGGTCTCCCCGAAGGGCTGAGTTGAGGACACAAGGGACGGTGCCGGTCAGGATCCGGCTTTGGCTGCCAGGGCCACAGACGTCGATCGGCCCCCGTTCGAGGAGGCCTCCGGAATCCTCTCGCTCAGCTGCAGCCAGGCGGGGAAACCACATGGTGAGCTTCCAGGTTCCATGCCGAGTCAGCCTGCACCGCTGCCGGACCCCAGGCGCGTGGTGTTGTCAGACGTTGGCATTGGGTCCCCATGGGGAGGGAGCCTTAGCTAGGGTTAGGGTTCGGCCCAGGGACGTCGCCAGGGCTGAATCGACTCCAGTCTCGTGATCTCCCTCGAGGGCTGAAGTGAGGGCCCATGCCCGAAGGCGGCTCACTTGCAGGGTTAGGGTTCGAGGCAGGCTTAGGTTGCGGTGGAGGGTCCCGGTTCGGGGTACGGTTAGGGTTAGGGTTAGGTCCCAGGAGGCTCCAGGCGCCGAACCCACAGCAGGGCCGTGGTCTCCCCGAAGGGCTGAGTTGAGGGCACAAGGGACCGTGCCGGTCAGGATCCGTCTTTGGCTGCCAAGGCCACACACGTGATTGGGCCCCTGGTCGAGGAGGCCTCCGGAATCCTCTCGGCAGCTGCAGCCGGGCCTGGGATTCGGCATGGTGAGCTTCCAGGTTCCATGCCGAGTCAGCCTGCACCTCTTCCGGACGCCAGGCGCGTGGTGTTGTCCGACGTTGCCATTGGGTCATCTTGGGGAGAGAGCCTTAGCTAGGGTTAGGGTTCGGTCCAGCGACGTCGCCAGGGCCGAAGCGGCTCCGGTCTCGTGATCTCCCTCGAGGGCTGAAGTGAGGGCCCATGCAGCAAGGCGGCTCAAGTGCAGGCTTAGGGTTCGAGGCCGGCTTAGGTGTTGGTGGAGGGTCCCCGTTCGGTGTCGGGTTAGGGTTAGGGTTAGGGTTAGGTCCCAGGAGGCTCGGGGCGCCGAACCCACCGCAGGGCAGTGGTCTCCCCGAAGGGCTGAGTTGAGGACACAAGGGACGGTGCCGGTCAGGATCCGGCTTTGGCTGCCAGGGCCACAGACGTCGATCGGCCCCCGTTCGAGGAGGCCTCCGGAATCCTCTCGCTCAGCTGCAGCCAGGCGGGGAAACCACATGGTGAGCTTCCAGGTTCCATGCCGAGTCAGCCTGCACCGCTGCCGGACCCCAGGCGCGTGGTGTTGTCAGACGTTGGCATTGGGTCCCCATGGGGAGGGAGCCTTAGCTAGGGTTAGGGTTCGGCCCAGGGACGTCGCCAGGGCTGAATCGACTCCAGTCTCGTGATCTCCCTCGAGGGCTGAAGTGAGGGCCCATGCCCGAAGGCGGCTCACTTGCAGGGTTAGGGTTCGAGGCAGGCTTAGGTTGCGGTGGAGGGTCCCGGTTCGGGGTACGGTTAGGGTTAGGGTTAGGTCCCAGGAGGCTCCAGGCGCCGAACCCACAGCAGGGCCGTGGTCTCCCCGAAGGGCTGAGTTGAGGGCACAAGGGACCGTGCCGGTCAGGATCCGTCTTTGGCTGCCAAGGCCACACACGTGATTGGGCCCCTGGTCGAGGAGGCCTCCGGAATCCTCTCGGCAGCTGCAGCCGGGCCTGGGATTAGGCATGGTGAGCTTCCAGGTTCCATGCCGAGTCAGCCTGCACCTCTTCCGGACGCCAGGCGCGTGGTGTTGTCCGACGTTGCCATTGGGTCCTCTTGGGGAGAGAGCCTTAGCTAGGGTTAGGGTTCGGTCCAGGGACGTCGCCAGGGCCGAAGCGGCTCCGGTCTCGTGATCTCCCTCGAGGGCTGAAGTGAGGGCCCATGCAGCAAGGCGGCTCAAGTGCAGGCTTAGGGTTCGAGGCCGGCTTAGGTGTCGGTGGAGGGTCCCTGTTCGGTGTCGGGTTAGGGTTAGGGTTAGGTCCCAGGAGGCTCGGGGCGCCGAACCCACGGCAGGGCAGTGGTCTCCCCGAAGGGCTGAGTTGAGGACACAAGGGACGGTGCCGGTCAGGATCCGGCTTTGGCTGCCAGGGCCACAGACGCCGATCGGCCCCCGTTCGAGGAGGCCTCCGGAATCCTCTCGCTCAGCAGCAGCCAGGCGGGGAAACCACATGGTGAGCTTCCAGGTTCCATGCCGAGTCAGCCTGCACCGCTGCCGGACCCCAGGCGCGTGGTGTTGTCAGACGTTGGCATTGGGTCCCCATGGGGAGGGAGCCTTAGCTAGGGTTAGGGTTCGGCCCAGGGACGTCGCCAGGGCTGAATCGACTCCAGTCTCGTGATCTCCCTCGAGGGCTGAAGTGAGGGCCCATGCCCGAAGGCGGCTCACTTGCAGGGTTAGGGTTCGAGGCAGGCTTAGGTTGCGGTGGAGGGTCCCGGTTCGGGGTACGGTTAGGGTTAGGGTTAGGTCCCAGGAGGCTCCAGGCGCCGAACCCACAGCAGGGCCGTGGTCTCCCCGAAGGGCTGAGTTGAGGGCACAAGGGACCGTGCCGGTCAGGATCCGTCTTTGGCTGCCAAGGCCACACACGTGATTGGGCCCCTGGTCGAGGAGGCCTCCGGAATCCTCTCGGCAGCTGCAGCCGGGCCTGGGATTCGGCATGGTGAGCTTCCAGGTTCCATGCCGAGTCAGCCTGCACCTCTTCCGGACGCCAGGCGCGTGGTGTTGTCCGACGTTGCCATTGGGTCATCTTGGGGAGAGAGCCTTAGCTAGGGTTAGGGTTCGGTCCAGCGACGTCGCCAGGGCCGAAGCGGCTCCGGTCTCGTGATCTCCCTCGAGGGCTGAAGTGAGGGCCCATGCAGCAAGGCGGCTCAAGTGCAGGCTTAGGGTTCGAGGCCGGCTTAGGTGTCGGTGGAGGGTCCCCGTTCGGTGTCGGGTTAGGGTTAGGGTTAGGGTTAGGTCCCAGGAGGCTCGGGGCGCCGAACCCACGGCAGGGCAGTGGTCTCCCCGAAGGGCTGAGTTGAGGACACAAGGGACGGTGCCGGTCAGGATCCGGCTTTGGCTGCCAGGGCCACAGACGTCGATCGGCCCCCGTTCGAGGAGGCCTCCGGAATCCTCTCGCTCAGCTGCAGCCAGGCGGGGAAACCACATGGTGAGCTTCCAGGTTCCATGCCGAGTCAGCCTGCACCGCTGCCGGACCCCAGGCGCGTGGTGTTGTCAGACGTTGGCATTGGGTCCCCATGGGGAGGGAGCCTTAGCTAGGGTTAGGGTTCGGCCCAGGGACGTCGCCAGGGCTGAATCGACTCCAGTCTCGTGATCTCCCTCGAGGGCTGAAGTGAGGGCCCATGCCCGAAGGCGGCTCACTTGCAGGGTTAGGGTTCGAGGCAGGCTTAGGTTGCGGTGGAGGGTCCCGGTTCGGGGTACGGTTAGGGTTAGGGTTAGGTCCCAGGAGGCTCCAGGCGCCGAACCCACAGCAGGGCCGTGGTCTCCCCGAAGGGCTGAGTTGAGGGCACAAGGGACCGTGTCGGTCAGGATCCGTCTTTGGCTGCCAAGGCCACACACGTGATTGGGCCCCTGGTCGAGGAGGCCTCCGGAATCCTCTCGGCAGCTGCAGCCGGGCCTGGGATTCGGCATGGTGAGCTTCCAGGTTCCATGCCGAGTCAGCCTGCACCTCTTCCGGACGCCAGGCGCGTGTTGTTGTCCGACGTTGCCATTGGGTCCTCTTGGGGAGAGAGCCTTAGCTAGGGTTAGGGTTCGGTCCAGGGACGACGCCAGGGCCAAAGCGGCTCCGGTCTCGTGATCTCCCTCGAGGGCTGAAGTGAGGGCCCATGCAGCAATGCGGCTCAAGTGCAGGCTTAGGGTTCGAGGCCGGCTTAGGTGTCGGTGGAGGGTCCCCGTTCGGTGTCGGGTAGGGTTATCGTTAGGTCCCAGGAGGTTCGGGGCGCCGAACCCACCGCAGGGCAGTGGTCTCCCCAAAGGGCTGAGTTGAGGACACAAGGGACGGTGCCGGTCAGGATCCGGCTTTGGCTGCCAGGGCCACAGACGTCGATCGGCCCCCGTTCGAGGAGGCCTCCGGAATCCTCTCGCTCAGCTGCAGCCAGGCGGGGAAACCACATGGTGAGCTTCCAGGTTCCATGCCGAGTCAGCCTGCACCGCTGCCGGACCTCAGGCGCGTGGTGTTGTCAGACGTTGGCATTGGGTCCCCATGGGGAGGGAGCCTTAGCTAGGGTTAGGGTTCGGCCCAGGGACGTCGCCAGGGCTGAATCGACTCCAGTCTCGTGATCTCCCTCGAGGGCTGAAGTGAGGGCCCATGCCCGAAGGCGGCTCACTTGCAGGGTTAGGGTTCGAGGCAGGCTTAGGTTGCGGTGGAGGGTCCCGGTTCGGGGTACGGTTAGGGTTAGGGTTAGGTCCCAGGAGGCTCCAGGCGCCGAACCCACAGCAGGGCCGTGGTCTCCCCGAAGGGCTGAGTTGAGGGCACAAGGGACCGTGCCGGTCAGGATCCGTCTTTGGCTGCCAAGGCCACACACGTGATTGGGCCCCTGGTCGAGGAGGCCTCCGGAATCCTCTCGGCAGCTGCAGCCGGGCCTGGGATTCGGCATGGTGAGCTTCCAGGTTCCATGCCGAGTCAGCCTGCACCTCTTCCGGACGCCAGGCGCGTGGTGTTGTCCGACGTTGCCATTGGGTCATCTTGGGGAGAGAGCCTTAGCTAGGGTTAGGGTTCGGTCCAGCGACGTCGCCAGGGCCGAAGCGGCTCCGGTCTCGTGATCTCCCTCGAGGGCTGAAGTGAGGGCCCATGCAGCAAGGCGGCTCAAGTGCAGGCTTAGGGTTCGAGGCCGGCTTAGGTGTCGGTGGAGGGTCCCCGTTCGGTGTCGGGTTAGGGTTAGGGTTAGGGTTAGGTCCCAGGAGGCTCGGGGCGCCGAACCCACCGCAGGGCAGTGGTCTCCCCGAAGGGCTGAGTTGAGGACACAAGGGACGGTGCCGGTCAGGATCCGGCTTTGGCTGCCAGGGCCACAGACGTCGATCGGCCCCCGTTCGAGGAGGCCTCCGGAATCCTCTCGCTCAGCTGCAGCCAGGCGGGGAAACCACATGGTGAGCTTCCAGGTTCCATGCCGAGTCAGCCTGCACCGCTGCCGGACCCCAGGCGCGTGGTGTTGTCAGACGTTGGCATTGGGTCCCCATGGGGAGGGAGCCTTAGCTAGGGTTAGGGTTCGGCCCAGGGACGTCGCCAGGGCTGAATCGACTCCAGTCTCGTGATCTCCCTCGAGGGCTGAAGTGAGGGCCCATGCCCGAAGGCGGCTCACTTGCAGGGTTAGGGTTCGAGGCAGGCTTAGGTTGCGGTGGAGGGTCCCGGTTCGGGGTACGGTTAGGGTTAGGGTTAGGTCCCAGGAGGCTCCAGGCGCCGAACCCACAGCAGGGCCGTGGTCTCCCCGAAGGGCTGAGTTGAGGGCACAAGGGACCGTGCCGGTCAGGATCCGTCTTTGGCTGCCAAGGCCACACACGTGATTGGGCCCCTGGTCGAGGAGGCCTCCGGAATCCTCTCGGCAGCTGCAGCCGGGCCTGGGATTCGGCATGGTGAGCTTCCAGGTTCCATGCCGAGTCAGCCTGCACCTCTTCCGGACGCCAGGCGCGTGGTGTTGTCCGACGTTGCCATTGGGTCATCTTGGGGAGAGAGCCTTAGCTAGGGTTAGGGTTCGGTCCAGCGACGTCGCCAGGGCCGAAGCGGCTCCGGTCTCGTGATCTCCCTCGAGGGCTGAAGTGAGGGCCCATGCAGCAAGGCGGCTCAAGTGCAGGCTTAGGGTTCGAGGCCGGCTTAGGTGTCGGTGGAGGGTCCCCGTTCGGTGTCGGGTTAGGGTTAGGGTTAGGGTTAGGTCCCAGGAGGCTCGGGGCGCCGAACCCACCGCAGGGCAGTGGTCTCCCCGAAGGGCTGAGTTGAGGACACAAGGGACGGTGCCGGTCAGGATCCGGCTTTGGCTGCCAGGGCCACAGACGTCGATCGGCCCCCGTTCGAGGAGGCCTCCGGAATCCTCTCGCTCAGCTGCAGCCAGGCGGGGAAACCACATGGTGAGCTTCCAGGTTCCATGCCGAGTCAGCCTGCACCGCTGCCGGACCCCAGGCGCGTGGTGTTGTCAGACGTTGGCATTGGGTCCCCATGGGGAGGGAGCCTTAGCTAGGGTTAGGGTTCGGCCCAGGGACGTCGCCAGGGCTGAATCGACTCCAGTCTCGTGATCTCCCTCGAGGGCTGAAGTGAGGGCCCATGCCCGAAGGCGGCTCACTTGCAGGGTTAGGGTTCGAGGCAGGCTTAGGTTGCGGTGGAGGGTCCCGGTTCGGGGTACGGTTAGGGTTAGGGTTAGGTCCCAGGAGGCTCCAGGCGCCGAACCCACAGCAGGGCCGTGGTCTCCCCGAAGGGCTGAGTTGAGGGCACAAGGGACCGTGCCGGTCAGGATCCGTCTTTGGCTGCCAAGGCCACACACGTGATTGGGCCCCTGGTCGAGGAGGCCTCCGGAATCCTCTCGGCAGCTGCAGCCGGGCCTGGGATTAGGCATGGTGAGCTTCCAGGTTCCATGCCGAGTCAGCCTGCACCTCTTCCGGACGCCAGGCGCGTGGTGTTGTCCGACGTTGCCATTGGGTCCTCTTGGGGAGAGAGCCTTAGCTAGGGTTAGGGTTCGGTCCAGGGACGTCGCCAGGGCCGAAGCGGCTCCGGTCTCGTGATCTCCCTCGAGGGCTGAAGTGAGGGCCCATGCAGCAAGGCGGCTCAAGTGCAGGCTTAGGGTTCGAGGCCGGCTTAGGTGTCGGTGGAGGGTCCCTGTTCGGTGTCGGGTTAGGGTTAGGGTTAGGTCCCAGGAGGCTCGGGGCGCCGAACCCACGGCAGGGCAGTGGTCTCCCCGAAGGGCTGAGTTGAGGACACAAGGGACGGTGCCGGTCAGGATCCGGCTTTGGCTGCCAGGGCCACAGACGCCGATCGGCCCCCGTTCGAGGAGGCCTCCGGAATCCTCTCGCTCAGCAGCAGCCAGGCGGGGAAACCACATGGTGAGCTTCCAGGTTCCATGCCGAGTCAGCCTGCACCGCTGCCGGACCCCAGGCGCGTGGTGTTGTCAGACGTTGGCATTGGGTCCCCATGGGGAGGGAGCCTTAGCTAGGGTTAGGGTTCGGCCCAGGGACGTCGCCAGGGCTGAATCGACTCCAGTCTCGTGATCTCCCTCGAGGGCTGAAGTGAGGGCCCATGCCCGAAGGCGGCTCACTTGCAGGGTTAGGGTTCGAGGCAGGCTTAGGTTGCGGTGGAGGGTCCCGGTTCGGGGTACGGTTAGGGTTAGGGTTAGGTCCCAGGAGGCTCCAGGCGCCGAACCCACAGCAGGGCCGTGGTCTCCCCGAAGGGCTGAGTTGAGGGCACAAGGGACCGTGCCGGTCAGGATCCGTCTTTGGCTGCCAAGGCCACACACGTGATTGGGCCCCTGGTCGAGGAGGCCTCCGGAATCCTCTCGGCAGCTGCAGCCGGGCCTGGGATTCGGCATGGTGAGCTTCCAGGTTCCATGCCGAGTCAGCCTGCACCTCTTCCGGACGCCAGGCGCGTGTTGTTGTCCGACGTTGCCATTGGGTCATCTTGGGGAGAGAGCCTTAGCTAGGGTTAGGGTTCGGTCCAGCGACGTCGCCAGGGCCGAAGCGGCTCCGGTCTCGTGATCTCCCTCGAGGGCTGAAGTGAGGGCCCATGCAGCAAGGCGGCTCAAGTGCAGGCTTAGGGTTCGAGGCCGGCTTAGGTGTCGGTGGAGGGTCCCCGTTCGGTGTCGGGTTAGGGTTAGGGTTAGGGTTAGGTCCCAGGAGGCTCGGGGCGCCGAACCCACCGCAGGGCAGTGGTCTCCCCGAAGGGCTGAGTTGAGGACACAAGGGACGGTGCCGGTCAGGATCCGGCTTTGGCTGCCAGGGCCACAGACGTCGATCGGCCCCCGTTCGAGGAGGCCTCCGGAATCCTCTCGCTCAGCTGCAGCCAGGCGGGGAAACCACATGGTGAGCTTCCAGGTTCCATGCCGAGTCAGCCTGCACCGCTGCCGGACCCCAGGCGCGTGGTGTTGTCAGACGTTGGCATTGGGTCCCCATGGGGAGGGAGCCTTAGCTAGGGTTAGGGTTCGGCCCAGGGACGTCGCCAGGGCTGAATCGACTCCAGTCTCGTGATCTCCTTCGAGGGCTGAAGTGAGGGCCCATGCCCGAAGGCGGCTCACTTGCAGGGTTAGGGTTCGAGGCAGGCTTAGGTTGCGGTGGAGGGTCCCGGTTCGGGGTACGGTTAGGGTTAGGGTTAGGTCCCAGGAGGCTCCAGGCGCCGAA
Organism: Panthera onca; assembly: GCF_046562875.1. Classification (NCBI taxonomy): domain Eukaryota; kingdom Metazoa; phylum Chordata; class Mammalia; order Carnivora; family Felidae; genus Panthera; species Panthera onca. The sequence continues at coordinate 205,771,162 of NC_138342.1, read as the reverse complement.
CCCACAGCAGGGCCGTGGTCTCCCCGAAGGGCTGAGTTGAGGGCACAAGGGACCGTGCCGGTCAGGATCCGTCTTTGGCTGCCAAGGCCACACACGTGATTGGGCCCCTGGTCGAGGAGGCCTCCGGAATCCTCTCGGCAGCTGCAGCCGGGCCTGGGATTCGGCATGGTGAGCTTCCAGGTTCCATGCCGAGTCAGCCTGCACCTCTTCCGGACGCCAGGCGCGTGGTGTTGTCCGACGTTGCCATTGGGTCATCTTGGGGAGAGAGCCTTAGCTAGGGTTAGGGTTCGGTCCAGCGACGTCGCCAGGGCCGAAGCGGCTCCGGTCTCGTGATCTCCCTCGAGGGCTGAAGTGAGGGCCCATGCAGCAAGGCGGCTCAAGTGCAGGCTTAGGGTTCGAGGCCGGCTTAGGTGTCGGTGGAGGGTCCCCGTTCGGTGTCGGGTTAGGGTTAGGGTTAGGGTTAGGTCCCAGGAGGCTCGGGGCGCCGAACCCACCGCAGGGCAGTGGTCTCCCCGAAGGGCTGAGTTGAGGACACAAGGGACGGTGCCGGTCAGGATCCGGCTTTGGCTGCCAGGGCCACAGACGTCGATCGGCCCCCGTTCGAGGAGGCCTCCGGAATCCTCTCGCTCAGCTGCAGCCAGGCGGGGAAACCACATGGTGAGCTTCCAGGTTCCATGCCGAGTCAGCCTGCACCGCTGCCGGACCCCAGGCGCGTGGTGTTGTCAGACGTTGGCATTGGGTCCCCATGGGGAGGGAGCCTTAGCTAGGGTTAGGGTTCGGCCCAGGGACGTCGCCAGGGCTGAATCGACTCCAGTCTCGTGATCTCCCTCGAGGGCTGAAGTGAGGGCCCATGCCCGAAGGCGGCTCACTTGCAGGGTTAGGGTTCGAGGCAGGCTTAGGTTGCGGTGGAGGGTCCCGGTTCGGGGTACGGTTAGGGTTAGGGTTAGGTCCCAGGAGGCTCCAGGCGCCGAACCCACAGCAGGGCCGTGGTCTCCCCGAAGGGCTGAGTTGAGGGCACAAGGGACCGTGCCGGTCAGGATCCGTCTTTGGCTGCCAAGGCCACACACGTGATTGGGCCCCTGGTCGAGGAGGCCTCCGGAATCCTCTCGGCAGCTGCAGCCGGGCCTGGGATTCGGCATGGTGAGCTTCCAGGTTCCATGCCGAGTCAGCCTGCACCTCTTCCGGACGCCAGGCGCGTGGTGTTGTCCGACGTTGCCATTGGGTCATCTTGGGGAGAGAGCCTTAGCTAGGGTTAGGGTTCGGTCCAGCGACGTCGCCAGGGCCGAAGCGGCTCCGGTCTCGTGATCTCCCTCGAGGGCTGAAGTGAGGGCCCATGCAGCAAGGCGGCTCAAGTGCAGGCTTAGGGTTCGAGGCCGGCTTAGGTGTCGGTGGAGGGTCCCCGTTCGGTGTCGGGTTAGGGTTAGGGTTAGGGTTAGGTCCCAGGAGGCTCGGGGCGCCGAACCCACCGCAGGGCAGTGGTCTCCCCGAAGGGCTGAGTTGAGGACACAAGGGACGGTGCCGGTCAGGATCCGGCTTTGGCTGCCAGGGCCACAGACGTCGATCGGCCCCCGTTCGAGGAGGCCTCCGGAATCCTCTCGCTCAGCTGCAGCCAGGCGGGGAAACCACATGGTGAGCTTCCAGGTTCCATGCCGAGTCAGCCTGCACCGCTGCCGGACCCCAGGCGCGTGGTGTTGTCAGACGTTGGCATTGGGTCCCCATGGGGAGGGAGCCTTAGCTAGGGTTAGGGTTCGGCCCAGGGACGTCGCCAGGGCTGAATCGACTCCAGTCTCGTGATCTCCCTCGAGGGCTGAAGTGAGGGCCCATGCCCGAAGGCGGCTCACTTGCAGGGTTAGGGTTCGAGGCAGGCTTAGGTTGCGGTGGAGGGTCCCGGTTCGGGGTACGGTTAGGGTTAGGGTTAGGTCCCAGGAGGCTCCAGGCGCCGAACCCACAGCAGGGCCGTGGTCTCCCCGAAGGGCTGAGTTGAGGGCACAAGGGACCGTGCCGGTCAGGATCCGTCTTTGGCTGCCAAGGCCACACACGTGATTGGGCCCCTGGTCGAGGAGGCCTCCGGAATCCTCTCGGCAGCTGCAGCCGGGCCTGGGATTCGGCATGGTGAGCTTCCAGGTTCCATGCCGAGTCAGCCTGCACCTCTTCCGGACGCCAGGCGCGTGGTGTTGTCCGACGTTGCCATTGGGTCATCTTGGGGAGAGAGCCTTAGCTAGGGTTAGGGTTCGGTCCAGCGACGTCGCCAGGGCCGAAGCGGCTCCGGTCTCGTGATCTCCCTCGAGGGCTGAAGTGAGGGCCCATGCAGCAAGGCGGCTCAAGTGCAGGCTTAGGGTTCGAGGCCGGCTTAGGTGTCGGTGGAGGGTCCCCGTTCGGTGTCGGGTTAGGGTTAGGGTTAGGGTTAGGTCCCAGGAGGCTCGGGGCGCCGAACCCACCGCAGGGCAGTGGTCTCCCCGAAGGGCTGAGTTGAGGACACAAGGGACGGTGCCGGTCAGGATCCGGCTTTGGCTGCCAGGGCCACAGACGTCGATCGGCCCCCGTTCGAGGAGGCCTCCGGAATCCTCTCGCTCAGCTGCAGCCAGGCGGGGAAACCACATGGTGAGCTTCCAGGTTCCATGCCGAGTCAGCCTGCACCGCTGCCGGACCCCAGGCGCGTGGTGTTGTCAGACGTTGGCATTGGGTCCCCATGGGGAGGGAGCCTTAGCTAGGGTTAGGGTTCGGCCCAGGGACGTCGCCAGGGCTGAATCGACTCCAGTCTCGTGATCTCCCTCGAGGGCTGAAGTGAGGGCCCATGCCCGAAGGCGGCTCACTTGCAGGGTTAGGGTTCGAGGCAGGCTTAGGTTGCGGTGGAGGGTCCCGGTTCGGGGTACGGTTAGGGTTAGGGTTAGGTCCCAGGAGGCTCCAGGCGCCGAACCCACAGCAGGGCCGTGGTCTCCCCGAAGGGCTGAGTTGAGGGCACAAGGGACCGTGCCGGTCAGGATCCGTCTTTGGCTGCCAAGGCCACACACGTGATTGGGCCCCTGGTCGAGGAGGCCTCCGGAATCCTCTCGGCAGCTGCAGCCGGGCCTGGGATTAGGCATGGTGAGCTTCCAGGTTCCATGCCGAGTCAGCCTGCACCTCTTCCGGACGCCAGGCGCGTGGTGTTGTCCGACGTTGCCATTGGGTCCTCTTGGGGAGAGAGCCTTAGCTAGGGTTAGGGTTCGGTCCAGGGACGTCGCCAGGGCCGAAGCGGCTCCGGTCTCGTGATCTCCCTCGAGGGCTGAAGTGAGGGCCCATGCAGCAAGGCGGCTCAAGTGCAGGCTTAGGGTTCGAGGCCGGCTTAGGTGTCGGTGGAGGGTCCCTGTTCGGTGTCGGGTTAGGGTTAGGGTTAGGTCCCAGGAGGCTCGGGGCGCCGAACCCACGGCAGGGCAGTGGTCTCCCCGAAGGGCTGAGTTGAGGACACAAGGGACGGTGCCGGTCAGGATCCGGCTTTGGCTGCCAGGGCCACAGACGCCGATCGGCCCCCGTTCGAGGAGGCCTCCGGAATCCTCTCGCTCAGCAGCAGCCAGGCGGGGAAACCACATGGTGAGCTTCCAGGTTCCATGCCGAGTCAGCCTGCACCGCTGCCGGACCCCAGGCGCGTGGTGTTGTCAGACGTTGGCATTGGGTCCCCATGGGGAGGGAGCCTTAGCTAGGGTTAGGGTTCGGCCCAGGGACGTCGCCAGGGCTGAATCGACTCCAGTCTCGTGATCTCCCTCGAGGGCTGAAGTGAGGGCCCATGCCCGAAGGCGGCTCACTTGCAGGGTTAGGGTTCGAGGCAGGCTTAGGTTGCGGTGGAGGGTCCCGGTTCGGGGTACGGTTAGGGTTAGGGTTAGGTCCCAGGAGGCTCCAGGCGCCGAACCCACAGCAGGGCCGTGGTCTCCCCGAAGGGCTGAGTTGAGGGCACAAGGGACCGTGCCGGTCAGGATCCGTCTTTGGCTGCCAAGGCCACACACGTGATTGGGCCCCTGGTCGAGGAGGCCTCCGGAATCCTCTCGGCAGCTGCAGCCGGGCCTGGGATTCGGCATGGTGAGCTTCCAGGTTCCATGCCGAGTCAGCCTGCACCTCTTCCGGACGCCAGGCGCGTGGTGTTGTCCGACGTTGCCATTGGGTCATCTTGGGGAGAGAGCCTTAGCTAGGGTTAGGGTTCGGTCCAGCGACGTCGCCAGGGCCGAAGCGGCTCCGGTCTCGTGATCTCCCTCGAGGGCTGAAGTGAGGGCCCATGCAGCAAGGCGGCTCAAGTGCAGGCTTAGGGTTCGAGGCCGGCTTAGGTGTCGGTGGAGGGTCCCCGTTCGGTGTCGGGTTAGGGTTAGGGTTAGGGTTAGGTCCCAGGAGGCTCGGGGCGCCGAACCCACCGCAGGGCAGTGGTCTCCCCGAAGGGCTGAGTTGAGGACACAAGGGACGGTGCCGGTCAGGATCCGGCTTTGGCTGCCAGGGCCACAGACGTCGATCGGCCCCCGTTCGAGGAGGCCTCCGGAATCCTCTCGCTCAGCTGCAGCCAGGCGGGGAAACCACATGGTGAGCTTCCAGGTTCCATGCCGAGTCAGCCTGCACCGCTGCCGGACCCCAGGCGCGTGGTGTTGTCAGACGTTGGCATTGGGTCCCCATGGGGAGGGAGCCTTAGCTAGGGTTAGGGTTCGGCCCAGGGACGTCGCCAGGGCTGAATCGACTCCAGTCTCGTGATCTCCCTCGAGGGCTGAAGTGAGGGCCCATGCCCGAAGGCGGCTCACTTGCAGGGTTAGGGTTCGAGGCAGGCTTAGGTTGCGGTGGAGGGTCCCGGTTCGGGGTACGGTTAGGGTTAGGGTTAGGTCCCAGGAGGCTCCAGGCGCCGAACCCACAGCAGGGCCGTGGTCTCCCCGAAGGGCTGAGTTGAGGGCACAAGGGACCGTGCCGGTCAGGATCCGTCTTTGGCTGCCAAGGCCACACACGTGATTGGGCCCCTGGTCGAGGAGGCCTCCGGAATCCTCTCGCTCAGCAGCAGCCAGGCGGGGAAACCACATGGTGAGCTTCCAGGTTCCATGCCGAGTCAGCCTGCACCGCTGCCGGACCCCAGGCGCGTGGTGTTGTCAGACGTTGGCATTGGGTCCCCATGGGGAGGGAGCCTTAGCTAGGGTTAGGGTTCGGCCCAGGGACGTCGCCAGGGCTGAATCGACTCCAGTCTCGTGATCTCCCTCGAGGGCTGAAGTGAGGGCCCATGCCCGAAGGCGGCTCACTTGCAGGGTTAGGGTTCGAGGCAGGCTTAGGTTGCGGTGGAGGGTCCCGGTTCGGGGTACGGTTAGGGTTAGGGTTAGGTCCCAGGAGGCTCCAGGCGCCGAACCCACAGCAGGGCCGTGGTCTCCCCGAAGGGCTGAGTTGAGGGCACAAGGGACCGTGCCGGTCAGGATCCGTCTTTGGCTGCCAAGGCCACACACGTGATTGGGCCCCTGGTCGAGGAGGCCTCCGGAATCCTCTCGGCAGCTGCAGCCGGGCCTGGGATTCGGCATGGTGAGCTTCCAGGTTCCATGCCGAGTCAGCCTGCACCTCTTCCGGACGCCAGGCGCGTGGTGTTGTCCGACGTTGCCATTGGGTCCTCTTGGGGAGAGAGCCTTAGCTAGGGTTAGGGTTCGGTCCAGGGACGTCGCCAGGGCCGAAGCGGCTCCGGTCTCGTGATCTCCCTCGAGGGCTGAAGTGACGGCCCATGCAGCAAGGCGGCTCAAGTGCAGGCTTAGGGTTCGAGACCGGCTTAGGTGTCGGTGGAGGGTCCCCGTTCGGTGTCGGGTTAGGGTTAGGGTTAGGGTTAGGTCCCAGGAGGCTCCGGGCGCCGAACCCACGGCAGGGCAGTGGTCTCCCCGAAGGGCTGAGTTGAGGACACAAGGGACGGTGCCGGTCAGGATCCGGCTTTGGCTGCCAGGGCCACAGACGTCGATCGGCCCCCGTTCGAGGAGGCCTCCGGAATCCTCTCGCTCAGCTGCAGCCAGGCGGGGAAACCACATGGTGAGCTTCCAGGTTCCATGCCGAGTCAGCCTGCACCGCTGCCGGACCCCAGGCCCGTGGTGTTGTCAGACGTTGGCATTGGGTCCCCATGGGGAGGGAGCCTTAGCTAGGGTTAGGGTTCGGCCCAGGGACGTCGCCAGGGCTGAATCGACTCCAGTCTCGTGATCTCCCTCGAGGGCTGAAGTGAGGGCCCATGCCCGAAGGCGGCTCACTTGCAGGGTTAGGGTTCGAGGCAGGCTTAGGTTGCGGTGGAGGGTCCCGGTTCGGGGTACGGTTAGGGTTAGGGTTAGGTCCCAGGAGGCTCCAGGCGCCGAACCCACAGCAGGGCCGTGGTCTCCCCGAAGGGCTGAGTTGAGGGCACAAGGGACCGTGCCGGTCAGGATCCGTCTTTGGCTGCCAAGGCCACACACGTGATTGGGCCCCTGGTCGAGGAGGCCTCCGGAATCCTCTCGGCAGCTGCAGCCGGGCCTGGGATTAGGCATGGTGAGCTTCCAGGTTCCATGCCGAGTCAGCCTGCACCTCTTCCGGACGCCAGGCGCGTGGTGTTGTCCGACGTTGCCATTGGGTCCTCTTGGGGAGAGAGCCTTAGCTAGGGTTAGGGTTCGGTCCAGGGACGTCGCCAGGGCCGAAGCGGCTCCGGTCTCGTGATCTCCCTCGAGGGCTGAAGTGAGGGCCCATGCAGCAAGGCGGCTCAAGTGCAGGCTTAGGGTTCGAGGCCGGCTTAGGTGTCGGTGGAGGGTCCCTGTTCGGTGTCGGGTTAGGGTTAGGGTTAGGTCCCAGGAGGCTCGGGGCGCCGAACCCACGGCAGGGCAGTGGTCTCCCCGAAGGGCTGAGTTGAGGACACAAGGGACGGTGCCGGTCAGGATCCGGCTTTGGCTGCCAGGGCCACAGACGCCGATCGGCCCCCGTTCGAGGAGGCCTCCGGAATCCTCTCGCTCAGCAGCAGCCAGGCGGGGAAACCACATGGTGAGCTTCCAGGTTCCATGCCGAGTCAGCCTGCACCGCTGCCGGACCCCAGGCGCGTGGTGTTGTCAGACGTTGGCATTGGGTCCCCATGGGGAGGGAGCCTTAGCTAGGGTTAGGGTTCGGCCCAGGGACGTCGCCAGGGCTGAATCGACTCCAGTCTCGTGATCTCCCTCGAGGGCTGAAGTGAGGGCCCATGCCCGAAGGCGGCTCACTTGCAGGGTTAGGGTTCGAGGCAGGCTTAGGTTGCGGTGGAGGGTCCCGGTTCGGGGTACGGTTAGGGTTAGGGTTAGGTCCCAGGAGGCTCCAGGCGCCGAACCCACAGCAGGGCCGTGGTCTCCCCGAAGGGCTGAGTTGAGGGCACAAGGGACCGTGCCGGTCAGGATCCGTCTTTGGCTGCCAAGGCCACACACGTGATTGGGCCCCTGGTCGAGGAGGCCTCCGGAATCCTCTCGGCAGCTGCAGCCGGGCCTGGGATTCGGCATGGTGAGCTTCCAGGTTCCATGCCGAGTCAGCCTGCACCTCTTCCGGACGCCAGGCGCGTGGTGTTGTCCGACGTTGCCATTGGGTCCTCTTGGGGAGAGAGCCTTAGCTAGGGTTAGGGTTCGGTCCAGGGACGTCGCCAGGGCCGAAGCGGCTCCGGTCTCGTGATCTCCCTCGAGGGCTGAAGTGAGGGCCCATGCAGCAAGGCGGCTCAAGTGCAGGCTTAGGGTTCGAGGCCGGCTTAGGTGTCGGTGGAGGGTCCCCGTTCGGTGTCGGGTTAGGGTTAGGGTTAGGGTTAGGTCCCAGGAGGCTCGGGGCGCCGAACCCACCGCAGGGCAGTGGTCTCCCCGAAGGGCTGAGTTGAGGACACAAGGGACGGTGCCGGTCAGGATCCGGCTTTGGCTGCCAGGGCCACAGACGTCGATCGGCCCCCGTTCGAGGAGGCCTCCGGAATCCTCTCGCTCAGCTGCAGCCAGGCGGGGAAACCACATGGTGAGCTTCCAGGTTCCATGCCGAGTCAGCCTGCACCGCTGCCGGACCCCAGGCGCGTGGTGTTGTCAGACGTTGGCATTGGGTCCCCATGGGGAGGGAGCCTTAGCTAGGGTTAGGGTTCGGCCCAGGGACGTCGCCAGGGCTGAATCGACTCCAGTCTCGTGATCTCCCTCGAGGGCTGAAGTGAGGGCCCATGCCCGAAGGCGGCTCACTTGCAGGGTTAGGGTTCGAGGCAGGCTTAGGTTGCGGTGGAGGGTCCCGGTTCGGGGTACGGTTAGGGTTAGGGTTAGGTCCCAGGAGGCTCCAGGCGCCGAACCCACAGCAGGGCCGTGGTCTCCCCGAAGGGCTGAGTTGAGGGCACAAGGGACCGTGCCGGTCAGGATCCGTCTTTGGCTGCCAAGGCCACACACGTGATTGGGCCCCTGGTCGAGGAGGCCTCCGGAATCCTCTCGGCAGCTGCAGCCGGGCCTGGGATTCGGCATGGTGAGCTTCCAGGTTCCATGCCGAGTCAGCCTGCACCTCTTCCGGACGCCAGGCGCGTGGTGTTGTCCGACGTTGCCATTGGGTCCTCTTGGGGAGAGAGCCTTAGCTAGGGTTAGGGTTCGGTCCAGGGATGTCGCCAGGGCCGAAGCGACTCCGGTCTCGTGATCTCCCTCGAGGGCTGAAGTGAGGGCCCATGCAGCAAGGCGGCTCAAGTGCAGGCTTAGGGTTCGAGGCCGGCTTAGGTGTCGGTGGAGGGTCCCCGTTCGGTGTCGGGTTAGGGTTAGGGTTAGGTCCCAGGAGGCTCGGGGCGCCGAACCCACCGCAGGGCAGTGGTCTCCCCGAAGGGCTGAGTTGAGGACACAAGGGACGGTGCCGGTCAGGATCCGGCTTTGGCTGCCAGGGCCACAGACGTCGATCGGCCCCCGTTCGAGGAGGCCTCCGGAATCCTCTCGCTCAGCTGCAGCCAGGCGGGGAAACCACATGGTGAGCTTCCAGGTTCCATGCCGAGTCAGCCTGCACCGCTGCCGGACCCCAGGCGCGTGGTGTTGTCAGACGTTGGCATTGGGTCCCCATGGGGAGGGAGCCTTAGCTAGGGTTAGGGTTCGGCCCAGGGACGTCGCCAGGGCTGAATCGACTCCAGTCTCGTGATCTCCCTCGAGGGCTGAAGTGAGGGCCCATGCCCGAAGGCGGCTCACTTGCAGGGTTAGGGTTCGAGGCAGGCTTAGGTTGCGGTGGAGGGTCCCGGTTCGGGGTACGGTTAGGGTTAGGGTTAGGTCCCAGGAGGCTCCAGGCGCCGAACCCACAGCAGGGCCGTGGTCTCCCCGAAGGGCTGAGTTGAGGGCACAAGGGACCGTGCCGGTCAGGATCCGTCTTTGGCTGCCAAGGCCACACACGTGATTGGGCCCCTGGTCGAGGAGGCCTCCGGAATCCTCTCGGCAGCTGCAGCCGGGCCTGGGATTCGGCATGGTGAGCTTCCAGGTTCCATGCCGAGTCAGCCTGCACCTCTTCCGGACGCCAGGCGCGTGTTGTTGTCCGACGTTGCCATTGGGTCCTCTTGGGGAGAGAGCCTTAGCTAGGGTTAGGGTTCGGTCCAGGGACGACGCCAGGGCCAAAGCGGCTCCGGTCTCGTGATCTCCCTCGAGGGCTGAAGTGAGGGCCCATGCAGCAATGCGGCTCAAGTGCAGGCTTAGGGTTCGAGGCCGGCTTAGGTGTCGGTGGAGGGTCCCCGTTCGGTGTCGGGTAGGGTTATCGTTACGTCCCAGGAGGTTCGGGGCGCCGAACCCACCGCAGGGCAGTGGTCTCCCCAAAGGGCTGAGTTGAGGACACAAGGGACGGTGCCGGTCAGGATCCGGCTTTGGCTGCCAGGGCCACAGACGTCGATCGGCCCCCGTTCGAGGAGGCCTCCGGAATCCTCTCGCTCAGCTGCAGCCAGGCGGGGAAACCACATGGTGAGCTTCCAGGTTCCATGCCGAGTCAGCCTGCACCGCTGCCGGACCTCAGGCGCGTGGTGTTGTCAGACGTTGGCATTGGGTCCCCATGGGGAGGGAGCCTTAGCTAGGGTTAGGGTTCGGCCCAGGGACGTCGCCAGGGCTGAATCGACTCCAGTCTCGTGATCTCCCTCGAGGGCTGAAGTGAGGGCCCATGCCCGAAGGCGGCTCACTTGCAGGGTTAGGGTTCGAGGCAGGCTTAGGTTGCGGTGGAGGGTCCCGGTTCGGGGTACGGTTAGGGTTAGGGTTAGGTCCCAGGAGGCTCCAGGCGCCGAACCCACAGCAGGGCCGTGGTCTCCCCGAAGGGCTGAGTTGAGGGCACAAGGGACCGTGCCGGTCAGGATCCGTCTTTGGCTGCCAAGGCCACACACGTGATTGGGCCCCTGGTCGAGGAGGCCTCCGGAATCCTCTCGGCAGCTGCAGCCGGGCCTGGGATTCGGCATGGTGAGCTTCCAGGTTCCATGCCGAGTCAGCCTGCACCTCTTCCGGACGCCAGGCGCGTGGTGTTGTCCGACGTTGCCATTGGGTCATCTTGGGGAGAGAGCCTTAGCTAGGGTTAGGGTTCGGTCCAGCGACGTCGCCAGGGCCGAAGCGGCTCCGGTCTCGTGATCTCCCTCGAGGGCTGAAGTGAGGGCCCATGCAGCAAGGCGGCTCAAGTGCAGGCTTAGGGTTCGAGGCCGGCTTAGGTGTCGGTGGAGGGTCCCCGTTCGGTGTCGGGTTAGGGTTAGGGTTAGGGTTAGGTCCCAGGAGGCTCGGGGCGCCGAACCCACCGCAGGGCAGTGGTCTCCCCGAAGGGCTGAGTTGAGGACACAAGGGACGGTGCCGGTCAGGATCCGGCTTTGGCTGCCAGGGCCACAGACGTCGATCGGCCCCCGTTCGAGGAGGCCTCCGGAATCCTCTCGCTCAGCTGCAGCCAGGCGGGGAAACCACATGGTGAGCTTCCAGGTTCCATGCCGAGTCAGCCTGCACCGCTGCCGGACCCCAGGCGCGTGGTGTTGTCAGACGTTGGCATTGGGTCCCCATGGGGAGGGAGCCTTAGCTAGGGTTAGGGTTCGGCCCAGGGACGTCGCCAGGGCTGAATCGACTCCAGTCTCGTGATCTCCCTCGAGGGCTGAAGTGAGGGCCCATGCCCGAAGGCGGCTCACTTGCAGGGTTAGGGTTCGAGGCAGGCTTAGGTTGCGGTGGAGGGTCCCGGTTCGGGGTACGGTTAGGGTTAGGGTTAGGTCCCAGGAGGCTCCAGGCGCCGAACCCACAGCAGGGCCGTGGTCTCCCCGAAGGGCTGAGTTGAGGGCACAAGGGACCGTGCCGGTCAGGATCCGTCTTTGGCTGCCAAGGCCACACACGTGATTGGGCCCCTGGTCGAGGAGGCCTCCGGAATCCTCTCGGCAGCTGCAGCCGGGCCTGGGATTCGGCATGGTGAGCTTCCAGGTTCCATGCCGAGTCAGCATGCACCTCTTCCGGACGCCAGGCGCGTGTTGTTGTCCGACGTTGCCATTGGGTCCTCTTGGGGAGAGAGCCTTAGCTAGGGTTAGGGTTCGGTCCAGGGACGACGCCAGGGCCGAAGCGGCTCCGGTCTCGTGATCTCCCTCGAGGGCTGAAGTGAGGGCCCATGCAGCAAGGCGGCTCAAGTGCAGGCTTAGGGTTCGAGGCCGGCTTAGGTGTCGTGGAGGGTCCCCGTTCGGTGTCGGGGTAGGGTTAGGGTTAGGTCCCAGGAGGCTCGGGGCGCCGAACTCACCGCAGGGCAGTGGTCTCCCCGAAGGGCTGAGTTGAGGACACAAGGGACGGTGCCGGTCAGGATCCGGCTTTGGCTGCCAGGGCCACAGACGTCGATCGGCCCCCGTTCGAGGAGGCCTCCGGAATCCTCTCGCTCAGCTGCAGCCAGGCGGGGAAACCACATGGTGAGCTTCCAGGTTCCATGCCGAGTCAGCCTGCACCGCTGCCGGACCCCAGGCGCGTGGTGTTGTCAGACGTTGGCATTGGGTCCCCATGGGGAGGGAGCCTTAGCTAGGGTTAGGGTTCGGCCCAGGGACGTCGCCAGGGCTGAATCGACTCCAGTCTCGTGATCTCCCTCGAGGGCTGAAGTGAGGGCCCATGCCCGTAGGCGTCTCACTTGCAGGGTTAGGGTTCGAGGCAGGCTTAGGTTGCGGTGGAGGGTCCCGGTTCGGGGTACGGTTAGGGTTAGGGTTAGGTCCCAGGAGGCTCCAGGCGCCGAACCCACAGCAGGGCCGTGGTCTCCCCGAAGAGCTGAGTTGAGGGCACAAGGGACCGTGCCGGTCAGGATCCGTCTTTGGCTGCCAAGGCCACACACGTGATTGGGCCCCTGGTCGAGGAGGCCTCCGGAATCCTCTCGGCAGCTGCAGCCGGGCCTGGGATTCGGCATGGTGAGCTTCCAGGTTCCATGCCGAGTCAGCATGCACCTCTTCCGGACGCCAGGCGCGTGTTGTTGTCCGACGTTGCCATTGGGTCCTCTTGGGGAGAGAGCCTTAGCTAGGGTTAGGGTTCGGTCCAGGGACGACGCCAGGGCCGAAGCGGCTCCGGTCTCGTGATCTCCCTCGAGGGCTGAAGTGAGGGCCCATGCAGCAATGCGGCTCAAGTGCAGGCTTAGGGTTCGAGGCCGGCTTAGGTGTCGGTGGAGAGTCCCCGTTCGGTGTCGGGTTAGGGTTAGGGTTAGGGTTAGGTCCCAGGAGGCTCGGGGCGCCGAACCCACCGCAGGGCAGTGGTCTCCCCGAAGGGCTGAGTTGAGGACACAAGGGACGGTGCCGGTCAGGATCCGGCTTTGGCTGCCAGGGCCACAGACGTCGATCGGCCCCCGTTCGAGGAGGCCTCCGGAATCCTCTCGCTCAGCTGCAGCCAGGCGGGGAAACCACATGGTGAGCTTCCAGGTTCCATGCCGAGTCAGCCTGCACCGCTGCCGGACCCCAGGCGCGTGGTGTTGTCAGACGTTGGCATTGGGTCCCCATGGGGAGGGAGCCTTAGCTAGGGTTAGGGTTCGGCCCAGGGACGTCGCCAGGGCTGAATCGACTCCAGTCTCGTGATCTCCCTCGAGGGCTGAAGTGAGGGCCCATGCCCGAAGGCGGCTCACTTGCAGGGTTAGGGTTCGAGGCAGGCTTAGGTTGCGGTGGAGGGTCCCGGTTCGGGGTACGGTTAGGGTTAGGGTTAGGTCCCAGGAGGCTCCAGGCGCCGAACCCACAGCAGGGCCGTGGTCTCCCCGAAGGGCTGAGTTGAGGGCACAAGGGACCGTGCCGGTCAGGATCCGTCTTTGGCTGCCAAGGCCACACACGTGATTGGGCCCCTGGTCGAGGAGGCCTCCGGAATCCTCTCGGCAGCTGCAGCCGGGCCTGGGATTCGGCATGGTGAGCTTCCAGGTTCCATGCCGAGTCAGCCTGCACCTCTTCCGGACGCCAGGCGCGTGGTGTTGTCCGACGTTGCCATTGGGTCCTCTTGGGGAGAGAGCCTTAGCTAGGGTTAGGGTTCGGTCCAGGGACGTCGCCAGGGCCGAAGCGGCTCCGGTCTCGTGATCTCCCTCGAGGGCTGAAGTGAGGGCCCATGCAGCAAGGCGGCTCAAGTGCAGGCTTAGGGTTCGAGGCCGGCTTAGGTGTCGGTGGAGGGTCCCCGTTCGGTGTCGGGTTAGGGTTAGGGTTAGGTCCCAGGAGGCTCGGGGCGCCGAACCCACCGCAGGGCAGTGGTCTCCCCGAAGGGCTGAGTTGAGGACACAAGGGACGGTGCCGGTCAGGATCCGGCTTTGGCTGCCAGGGCCACAGACGTCGATCGGCCCCCGTTCGAGGAGGCCTCCGGAATCCTCTCGCTCAGCTGCAGCCAGGCGGGGAAACCACATGGTGAGCTTCCAGGTTCCATGCCGAGTCAGCCTGCACCGCTGCCGGACCCCAGGCGCGTGGTGTTGTCAGACGTTGGCATTGGGTCCCCATGGGGAGGGAGCCTTAGCTAGGGTTAGGGTTCGGCCCAGGGACGTCGCCAGGGCTGAATCGACTCCAGTCTCGTGATCTCCCTCGAGGGCTGAAGTGAGGGCCCATGCCCGAAGGCGGCTCACTTGCAGGGTTAGGGTTCGAGGCAGGCTTAGGTTGCGGTGGAGGGTCCCGGTTCGGGGTACGGTTAGGGTTAGGGTTAGGTCCCAGGAGGCTCCAGGCGCCGAACCCACAGCAGGGCCGTGGTCTCCCCGAAGGGCTGAGTTGAGGGCACAAGGGACCGTGCCGGTCAGGATCCGTCTTTGGCTGCCAAGGCCACACACGTGATTGGGCCCCTGGTCGAGGAGGCCTCCGGAATCCTCTCGGCAGCTGCAGCCGGGCCTGGGATTCGGCATGGTGAGCTTCCAGGTTCCATGCCGAGTCAGCCTGCACCTCTTCCGGACGCCAGGCGCGTGGTGTTGTCCGACGTTGCCATTGGGTCCTCTTGGGGAGAGAGCCTTAGCTAGGGTTAGGGTTCGGTCCAGGGACGTCGCCAGGGCCGAAGCGGCTCCGGTCTCGTGATCTCCCTCGAGGGCTGAAGTGAGGGCCCATGCAGCAAGGCGGCTCAAGTGCAGGCTTAGGGTTCGAGGCCGGCTTAGGTGTCGGTGGAGGGTCCCCGTTCGGTGTCGGGTTAGGGTTAGGGTTAGGGTTAGGTCCCAGGAGGCTCGGGGCGCCGAACCCACCGCAGGGCAGTGGTCTCCCCGAAGGGCTGAGTTGAGGACACAAGGGACGGTGCCGGTCAGGATCCGGCTTTGGCTGCCAGGGCCACAGACGTCGATCGGCCCCCGTTCGAGGAGGCCTCCGGAATCCTCTCGCTCAGCTGCAGCCAGGCGGGGAAACCACATGGTGAGCTTCCAGGTTCCATGCCGAGTCAGCCTGCACCGCTGCCGGACCCCAGGCGCGTGGTGTTGTCAGACGTTGGCATTGGGTCCCCATGGGGAGGGAGCCTTAGCTAGGGTTAGGGTTCGGCCCAGGGACGTCGCCAGGGCTGAATCGACTCCAGTCTCGTGATCTCCCTCGAGGGCTGAAGTGAGGGCCCATGCCCGAAGGCGGCTCACTTGCAGGGTTAGGGTTCGAGGCAGGCTTAGGTTGCGGTGGAGGGTCCCGGTTCGGGGTACGGTTAGGGTTAGGGTTAGGTCCCAGGAGGCTCCAGGCGCCGAACCCACAGCAGGGCCGTGGTCTCCCCGAAGGGCTGAGTTGAGGGCACAAGGGACCGTGCCGGTCAGGATCCGTCTTTGGCTGCCAAGGCCACACACGTGATTGGGCCCCTGGTCGAGGAGGCCTCCGGAATCCTCTCGGCAGCTGCAGCCGGGCCTGGGATTCGGCATGGTGAGCTTCCAGGTTCCATGCCGAGTCAGCCTGCACCTCTTCCGGACGCCAGGCGCGTGGTGTTGTCCGACGTTGCCATTGGGTCCTCTTGGGGAGAGAGCCTTAGCTAGGGTTAGGGTTCGGTCCAGGGACGTCGCCAGGGCCGAAGCGGCTCCGGTCTCGTGATCTCCCTCGAGGGCTGAAGTGAGGGCCCATGCAGCAAGGCGGCTCAAGTGCAGGCTTAGGGTTCGAGGCCGGCTTAGGTGTCGGTGGAGGGTCCCTGTTCGGTGTCGGGTTAGGGTTAGGGTTAGGTCCCAGGAGGCTCGGGGCGCCGAACCCACCGCAGGGCAGTGGTCTCCCCGAAGGGCTGAGTTGAGGACACAAGGGACGGTGCCGGTCAGGATCCGGCTTTGGCTGCCAGGGCCACAGACGTCGATCGGCCCCCGTTCGAGGAGGCCTCCGGAATCCTCTCGCTCAGCAGCAGCCAGGCGGGGAAACCACATGGTGAGCTTCCAGGTTCCATGCCGAGTCAGCCTGCACCGCTGCCGGACCCCAGGCGCGTGGTGTTGTCAGACGTTGGCATTGGGTCCCCATGGGGAGGGAGCCTTAGCTAGGGTTAGGGTTCGGCCCAGGGACGTCGCCAGGGCTGAATCGACTCCAGTCTCGTGATCTCCCTCGAGGGCTGAAGTGAGGGCCCATGCCCGAAGGCGGCTCACTTGCAGGGTTAGGGTTCGAGGCAGGCTTAGGTTGCGGTGGAGGGTCCCGGTTCGGGGTACGGTTAGGGTTAGGGTTAGGTCCCAGGAGGCTCCAGGCGCCGAACCCACAGCAGGGCCGTGGTCTCCCCGAAGGGCTGAGTTGAGGGCACAAGGGACCGTGCCGGTCAGGATCCGTCTTTGGCTGCCAAGGCCACACACGTGATTGGGCCCCTGGTCGAGGAGGCCTCCGGAATCCTCTCGGCAGCTGCAGCCGGGCCTGGGATTCGGCATGGTGAGCTTCCAGGTTCCATGCCGAGTCAGCCTGCACCTCTTCCGGACGCCAGGCGCGTGGTGTTGTCCGACGTTGCCATTGGGTCCTCTTGGGGAGAGAGCCTTAGCTAGGGTTAGGGTTCGGTCCAGGGACGTCGCCAGGGCCGAAGCGGCTCCGGTCTCGTGATCTCCCTCGAGGGCTGAAGTGAGGGCCCATGCAGCAAGGCGGCTCAAGTGCAGGCTTAGGGTTCGAGGCCGGCTTAGGTGTCGGTGGAGGGTCCCCGTTCGGTGTCGGGTTAGGGTTAGGGTTAGGTCCCAGGAGGCTCGGGGCGCCGAACCCACCGCAGGGCAGTGGTCTCCCCGAAGGGCTGAGTTGAGGACACAAGGGACGGTGCCGGTCAGGATCCGGCTTTGGCTGCCAGGGCCACAGACGTCGATCGGCCCCCGTTCGAGGAGGCCTCCGGAATCCTCTCGCTCAGCTGCAGCCAGGCGGGGAAACCACATGGTGAGCTTCCAGGTTCCATGCCGAGTCAGCCTGCACCGCTGCCGGACCCCAGGCGCGTGGTGTTGTCAGACGTTGGCATTGGGTCCCCATGGGGAGGGAGCCTTAGCTAGGGTTAGGGTTCGGCCCAGGGACGTCGCCAGGGCTGAATCGACTCCAGTCTCGTGATCTCCCTCGAGGGCTGAAGTGAGGGCCCATGCCCGAAGGCGGCTCACTTGCAGGGTTAGGGTTCGAGGCAGGCTTAGGTTGCGGTGGAGGGTCCCGGTTCGGGGTACGGTTAGGGTTAGGGTTAGGTCCCAGGAGGCTCCAGGCGCCGAACCCACAGCAGGGCCGTGGTCTCCCCGAAGGGCTGAGTTGAGGGCACAAGGGACCGTGCCGGTCAGGATCCGTCTTTGGCTGCCAAGGCCACACACGTGATTGGGCCCCTGGTCGAGGAGGCCTCCGGAATCCTCTCGGCAGCTGCAGCCGGGCCTGGGATTCGGCATGGTGAGCTTCCAGGTTCCATGCCGAGTCAGCCTGCACCTCTTCCGGACGCCAGGCGCGTGGTGTTGTCCGACGTTGCCATTGGGTCCTCTTGGGGAGAGAGCCTTAGCTAGGGTTAGGGTTCGGTCCAGGGACGTCGCCAGGGCCGAAGCGGCTCCGGTCTCGTGATCTCCCTCGAGGGCTGAAGTGAGGGCCCATGCAGCAAGGCGGCTCAAGTGCAGGCTTAGGGTTCGAGGCCGGCTTAGGTGTCGGTGGAGGGTCCCCGTTCGGTGTCGGGTTAGGGTTAGGGTTAGGTCCCAGGAGGCTCGGGGCGCCGAACCCACCGCAGGGCAGTGGTCTCCCCGAAGGGCTGAGTTGAGGACACAAGGGACGGTGCCGGTCAGGATCCGGCTTTGGCTGCCAGGGCCACAGACGTCGATCGGCCCCCGTTCGAGGAGGCCTCCGGAATCCTCTCGCTCAGCTGCAGCCAGGCGGGGAAACCACATGGTGAGCTTCCAGGTTCCATGCCGAGTCAGCCTGCACCGCTGCCGGACCCCAGGCGCGTGGTGTTGTCAGACGTTGGCATTGGGTCCCCATGGGGAGGGAGCCTTAGCTAGGGTTAGGGTTCGGCCCAGGGACGTCGCCAGGGCTGAATCGACTCCAGTCTCGTGATCTCCCTCGAGGGCTGAAGTGAGGGCCCATGCCCGAAGGCGGCTCACTTGCAGGGTTAGGGTTCGAGGCAGGCTTAGGTTGCGGTGGAGGGTCCCGGTTCGGGGTACGGTTAGGGTTAGGGTTAGGTCCCAGGAGGCTCCAGGCGCCGAACCCACAGCAGGGCCGTGGTCTCCCCGAAGGGCTGAGTTGAGGGCACAAGGGACCGTGCCGGTCAGGATCCGTCTTTGGCTGCCAAGGCCACACACGTGATTGGGCCCCTGGTCGAGGAGGCCTCCGGAATCCTCTCGGCAGCTGCAGCCGGGCCTGGGATTCGGCATGGTGAGCTTCCAGGTTCCATGCCGAGTCAGCCTGCACCTCTTCCGGACGCCAGGCGCGTGGTGTTGTCCGACGTTGCCATTGGGTCCTCTTGGGGAGAGAGCCTTAGCTAGGGTTAGGGTTCGGTCCAGGGACGTCGCCAGGGCCGAAGCGGCTCCGGTCTCGTGATCTCCCTCGAGGGCTGAAGTGAGGGCCCATGCAGCAAGGCGGCTCAAGTGCAGGCTTAGGGTTCGAGGCCGGCTTAGGTGTCGGTGGAGGGTCCCCGTTCGGTGTCGGGTTAGGGTTAGGGTTAGGTCCCAGGAGGCTCGGGGCGCCGAACCCACCGCAGGGCAGTGGTCTCCCCGAAGGGCTGAGTTGAGGACACAAGGGACGGTGCCGGTCAGGATCCGGCTTTGGCTGCCAGGGCCACAGACGTCGATCGGCCCCCGTTCGAGGAGGCCTCCGGAATCCTCTCGCTCAGCTGCAGCCAGGCGGGGAAACCACATGGTGAGCTTCCAGGTTCCATGCCGAGTCAGCCTGCACCGCTGCCGGACCCCAGGCGCGTGGTGTTGTCAGACGTTGGCATTGGGTCCCCATGGGGAGGGAGCCTTAGCTAGGGTTAGGGTTCGGCCCAGGGACGTCGCCAGGGCTGAATCGACTCCAGTCTCGTGATCTCCCTCGAGGGCTGAAGTGAGGGCCCATGCCCGAAGGCGGCTCACTTGCAGGGTTAGGGTTCGAGGCAGGCTTAGGTTGCGGTGGAGGGTCCCGGTTCGGGGTACGGTTAGGGTTAGGGTTAGGTCCCAGGAGGCTCCAGGCGCCGAACCCACAGCAGGGCCGTGGTCTCCCCGAAGGGCTGAGTTGAGGGCACAAGGGACCGTGCCGGTCAGGATCCGTCTTTGGCTGCCAAGGCCACACACGTGATTGGGCCCCTGGTCGAGGAGGCCTCCGGAATCCTCTCGGCAGCTGCAGCCGGGCCTGGGATTCGGCATGGTGAGCTTCCAGGTTCCATGCCGAGTCAGCCTGCACCTCTTCCGGACGCCAGGCGCGTGGTGTTGTCCGACGTTGCCATTGGGTCCTCTTGGGGAGAGAGCCTTAGCTAGGGTTAGGGTTCGGTCCAGGGACGTCGCCAGGGCCGAAGCGGCTCCGGTCTCGTGATCTCCCTCGAGGGCTGAAGTGAGGGCCCATGCAGCAAGGCGGCTCAAGTGCAGGCTTAGGGTTCGAGGCCGGCTTAGGTGTCGGTGGAGGGTCCCCGTTCGGTGTCGGGTTAGGGTTAGGGTTAGGTCCCAGGAGGCTCGGGGCGCCGAACCCACCGCAGGGCAGTGGTCTCCCCGAAGGGCTGAGTTGAGGACACAAGGGACGGTGCCGGTCAGGATCCGGCTTTGGCTGCCAGGGCCACAGACGTCGATCGGCCCCCGTTCGAGGAGGCCTCCGGAATCCTCTCGCTCAGCTGCAGCCAGGCGGGGAAACCACATGGTGAGCTTCCAGGTTCCATGCCGAGTCAGCCTGCACCGCTGCCGGACCCCAGGCGCGTGGTGTTGTCAGACGTTGGCATTGGGTCCCCATGGGGAGGGAGCCTTAGCTAGGGTTAGGGTTCGGCCCAGGGACGTCGCCAGGGCTGAATCGACTCCAGTCTCGTGATCTCCCTCGAGGGCTGAAGTGAGGGCCCATGCCCGAAGGCGGCTCACTTGCAGGGTTAGGGTTCGAGGCAGGCTTAGGTTGCGGTGGAGGGTCCCGGTTCGGGGTACGGTTAGGGTTAGGGTTAGGTCCCAGGAGGCTCCAGGCGCCGAACCCACAGCAGGGCCGTGGTCTCCCCGAAGGGCTGAGTTGAGGGCACAAGGGACCGTGCCGGTCAGGATCCGTCTTTGGCTGCCAAGGCCACACACGTGATTGGGCCCCTGGTCGAGGAGGCCTCCGGAATCCTCTCGGCAGCTGCAGCCGGGCCTGGGATTCGGCATGGTGAGCTTCCAGGTTCCATGCCGAGTCAGCCTGCACCTCTTCCGGACGCCAGGCGCGTGGTGTTGTCCGACGTTGCCATTGGGTCCTCTTGGGGAGAGAGCCTTAGCTAGGGTTAGGGTTCGGTCCAGGGACGTCGCCAGGGCCGAAGCGGCTCCGGTCTCGTGATCTCCCTCGAGGGCTGAAGTGAGGGCCCATGCAGCAAGGCGGCTCAAGTGCAGGCTTAGGGTTCGAGGCCGGCTTAGGTGTCGGTGGAGGGTCCCCGTTCGGTGTCGGGTTAGGGTTAGGGTTAGGTCCCAGGAGGCTCGGGGCGCCGAACCCACCGCAGGGCAGTGGTCTCCCCGAAGGGCTGAGTTGAGGACACAAGGGACGGTGCCGGTCAGGATCCGGCTTTGGCTGCCAGGGCCACAGACGTCGATCGGCCCCCGTTCGAGGAGGCCTCCGGAATCCTCTCGCTCAGCTGCAGCCAGGCGGGGAAACCACATGGTGAGCTTCCAGGTTCCATGCCGAGTCAGCCTGCACCGCTGCCGGACCCCAGGCGCGTGGTGTTGTCAGACGTTGGCATTGGGTCCCCATGGGGAGGGAGCCTTAGCTAGGGTTAGGGTTCGGCCCAGGGACGTCGCCAGGGCTGAATCGACTCCAGTCTCGTGATCTCCCTCGAGGGCTGAAGTGAGGGCCCATGCCCGAAGGCGGCTCACTTGCAGGGTTAGGGTTCGAGGCAGGCTTAGGTTGCGGTGGAGGGTCCCGGTTCGGGGTACGGTTAGGGTTAGGGTTAGGTCCCAGGAGGCTCCAGGCGCCGAACCCACAGCAGGGCCGTGGTCTCCCCGAAGGGCTGAGTTGAGGGCACAAGGGACCGTGCCGGTCAGGATCCGTCTTTGGCTGCCAAGGCCACACACGTGATTGGGCCCCTGGTCGAGGAGGCCTCCGGAATCCTCTCGGCAGCTGCAGCCGGGCCTGGGATTCGGCATGGTGAGCTTCCAGGTTCCATGCCGAGTCAGCCTGCACCTCTTCCGGACGCCAGGCGCGTGGTGTTGTCCGACGTTGCCATTGGGTCCTCTTGGGGAGAGAGCCTTAGCTAGGGTTAGGGTTCGGTCCAGGGACGTCGCCAGGGCCGAAGCGGCTCCGGTCTCGTGATCTCCCTCGAGGGCTGAAGTGAGGGCCCATGCAGCAAGGCGGCTCAAGTGCAGGCTTAGGGTTCGAGGCCGGCTTAGGTGTCGGTGGAGGGTCCCCGTTCGGTGTCGGGTTAGGGTTAGGGTTAGGTCCCAGGAGGCTCGGGGCGCCGAACCCACCGCAGGGCAGTGGTCTCCCCGAAGGGCTGAGTTGAGGACACAAGGGACGGTGCCGGTCAGGATCCGGCTTTGGCTGCCAGGGCCACAGACGTCGATCGGCCCCCGTTCGAGGAGGCCTCCGGAATCCTCTCGCTCAGCTGCAGCCAGGCGGGGAAACCACATGGTGAGCTTCCAGGTTCCATGCCGAGTCAGCCTGCACCGCTGCCGGACCCCAGGCGCGTGGTGTTGTCAGACGTTGGCATTGGGTCCCCATGGGGAGGGAGCCTTAGCTAGGGTTAGGGTTCGGCCCAGGGACGTCGCCAGGGCTGAATCGACTCCAGTCTCGTGATCTCCCTCGAGGGCTGAAGTGAGGGCCCATGCCCGAAGGCGGCTCACTTGCAGGGTTAGGGTTCGAGGCAGGCTTAGGTTGCGGTGGAGGGTCCCGGTTCGGGGTACGGTTAGGGTTAGGGTTAGGTCCCAGGAGGCTCCAGGCGCCGAACCCACAGCAGGGCCGTGGTCTCCCCGAAGGGCTGAGTTGAGGGCACAAGGGACCGTGCCGGTCAGGATCCGTCTTTGGCTGCCAAGGCCACACACGTGATTGGGCCCCTGGTCGAGGAGGCCTCCGGAATCCTCTCGGCAGCTGCAGCCGGGCCTGGGATTCGGCATGGTGAGCTTCCAGGTTCCATGCCGAGTCAGCCTGCACCTCTTCCGGACGCCAGGCGCGTGGTGTTGTCCGACGTTGCCATTGGGTCCTCTTGGGGAGAGAGCCTTAGCTAGGGTTAGGGTTCGGTCCAGGGACGTCGCCAGGGCCGAAGCGGCTCCGGTCTCGTGATCTCCCTCGAGGGCTGAAGTGAGGGCCCATGCAGCAAGGCGGCTCAAGTGCAGGCTTAGGGTTCGAGGCCGGCTTAGGTGTCGGTGGAGGGTCCCCGTTCGGTGTCGGGTTAGGGTTAGGGTTAGGTCCCAGGAGGCTCGGGGCGCCGAACCCACCGCAGGGCAGTGGTCTCCCCGAAGGGCTGAGTTGAGGACACAAGGGACGGTGCCGGTCAGGATCCGGCTTTGGCTGCCAGGGCCACAGACGTCGATCGGCCCCCGTTCGAGGAGGCCTCCGGAATCCTCTCGCTCAGCTGCAGCCAGGCGGGGAAACCACATGGTGAGCTTCCAGGTTCCATGCCGAGTCAGCCTGCACCGCTGCCGGACCCCAGGCGCGTGGTGTTGTCAGACGTTGGCATTGGGTCCCCATGGGGAGGGAGCCTTAGCTAGGGTTAGGGTTCGGCCCAGGGACGTCGCCAGGGCTGAATCGACTCCAGTCTCGTGATCTCCCTCGAGGGCTGAAGT